>NC_080546.1:35665519-36329519 GCF_028640845.1 Ahaetulla prasina | reverse complement strand
ACATACCACACTAAGCATCCCTTTATATGAAAAATGGGAAGGATAAATGGCAAATTTAAATGTCTTTTAAGGTGTACAAGTCAGTTATATCTTCTTACTGGCAGTGGGCAATGATGTGTGTGTGACTTCATCTTTCTTACAATAAAGTTTCTGATCTAGGCACGCCATGCCTGGCAGCATTCTGCCAAGTTCCATCAAGATGAGCTAAGCTATGATGTGTCAGAAGATCTGTTATTTATTGTTGAGTCTTGGTTAGGAGGCCTAATGCACACATGCCAAGAACTTTAACTATTATAACTGTTAATGTAACAGGAAGGGGAAATAACAACATTAACTAGTATGGTCAACTAAATTTAATTGAAATTTACTTTAATTATAAATTATTCTTGAAATAGCCAAGTTTTAGCACCCACTTAGACAAAGTTTACATCATTTATATTAATAAACATAGAAAGAAAGTGTGGCAGAAGTGCTGTGCTGACTTGAAGGATCTATATAGTTATCATTTCAAAGCCTACTTTGAAAACACCCAGAATGGCATTGAAATAGCAAAAAGAAAAATATGCAAGTATGGAGAATATTCTATTTACACTACTGCATAGAAAGTTAGGTACAACATCACGTGCTATAAATCTCTTTAGACTTAACTGAAACTTTCCAGTGAACACTAAAAGTCAATTTTGACAAAGAAGAGAGGGTCTAGTAATCAGCTGTATGGGAAAAAAATGCATTTAGCTGTATTTTATCTGCAGTTAATATATGATGCCAATGATTTATATATATTTTTATTTAAAGGAGCCAAAATAATAAAATGTGCTTTATTGTATAAGAGTAGTACTTTTTTCACTACTGCTTACTTAAATGTTTAATGTATGTACGTTAAATCATATTCTTTCTTAATAATATGCAGTGGCTTTTATTTTTATTAATCTATTCAAGAAATATGCTATATTCTGCTTTTATGCTTTTTTGTATTATATTTTTATATTTATAATTTTGGAATAATAGTTTTATTGTGCAATGAATATGAAATTTAAAAGCTTATTTTGAGTTTATTTTGAATCCAATCAAAGTCCTACAAGTTTTTCCTTGATTTGCATAAGAGTTTTATCCAGAAAGGCCAAATTCTGTGATCTGCCTGAATGGCTGGTTTTCTCCTCACAACAAAAAAATAGTATCTATTGCATTTTAGATGAAAACTGCTGAGGAAGCTTTAAAGCAGTTCATTATTCAGTATTAAATTGTATAATTATGAGGCTGAAATAGCTGCAACTTTCATCAAGAAATATATTTATGGATAAGAGGCAATAGTTGTTACATTGGTCTTACGAAAATAAAGCCAAAATTAGTGGAAAGGAGTGCAAATAGCCAAAAAAAAGTCAACAACAACAAAAAAAGAACTTCTTGTCAGGCAAACATTACAAAAATGTGATTGAGAGGAAAATATTTATATTTATTTTTTTATTTTTGTCACAACAGTATACACAAACAATTGTCATAGATAAAACAACATATTTTGAAGAAAATATATATATTGACTTGATTCTAGAATTATTAAGTTTGCACCGTTAAATTAAACTAATGTAAACCTCAGGAATGAAATATGTTGATTTTCTCCTTCACTCTATCTGTCTTCTCCCAATCTTTGTTTTATAAAGATAGCTGGAGAATTGACCTTTGAATTGGATTAATAAAAATATTTAGCTAATAGAGTTTTTGCAATATTTGCTCATGTTTATCAGTGCAACCATTTACAAGTATATTTTACTTAGGTGAAACATTCATCTTAATCACTGAAAATTCCTAATAACAGCTGTAGTTTATCCCATTTCCATAGGTCTTTTTGATATCTTTCCATCCGTCGGTAGCTGTTCTGAAATAACATACATTTCATGCTAAACAGTATACACCCCAAGTATTTTATCGTCTTCTTAATTTTGAAGCCAGTTTTTTTCTTCAAAATGTCTTAGTCTTTTGTGCTACTATTCTTTAACCAACAACTTAGTTTTTTGCTTGTTTACTTTAAAGCTGGCTAATACACCAAAGTTCTTCAATTTCTTCATTAACTATTCAATATCGTTACTAGGCTCAAAACTAGATCATCAGTCAAACTCCTCAATTTAGAAGTGTCTTTTTAATTTTCAATCTCATCATTTTCTCATCCTTTTTAAGATCTTTGTTCAATACTTCTAGAATTAAAATGAAAATACAAAGAACTGTAGAAGACTATAAAGTATCAAAATCTGAAAATCAAAATTGAAAGGTTATGGCATAACCTGGCTAGGATGGTCACAGTGGTTATTGGCACAGTAGGTGCCGTATCAAAAATATTGGATGGCACATAAGAAAATCTGTGTAATGATAAAATTTCCAAATGTCAAAAGCCACACTGCTTGAATTTACATGTATATAACATCCTAACTTGTTGGGAAGAACTTGATACGTGTGAAGGCCAACACCAGCTAAAGAACTGGCAACTGTGATTTCATATATTTGTGTATACAATAATGAAACATTAGAATAATCAGAAGTTTTAGAAAATAGGGTGATAGAGGTTATAATAGTTTGAACATTAGTATATCCTTACTGCCTCCGTGGTGGAGCCCAGATAATTGCAGCCTACATTCCCATCAAATTCTCAGTCAAACACTATACAGACTTCGATTTACTAAAGGCTGGCAAAGATACTGATTTAGTAACTTCAACTCATGTCAAATCTGCCTTTCATGATTGGGTGATCCAGTGTATTCCCATGCAGTCAGCTATGCTGCAGATAGGTGGTGAATTCCAGCACATCTAGAAAGTATTATTTGCAGAAGATTGAGCTAGACATACTAAATGAAGGCAGACAACTTGATAATAATCATGTATATTTGCCTTCATTCGCAAGTCAACTTGATTTATCAGAAATTTGAACACATGTAGGTAAAAAAGAAAGAGATTGTATTCTGGTGCCACTAAACAAACAAACAAACAAATCAAATCAAAACTCAGCCATTATATTTGTATGATTTCATACAATGCCTCACAAGATACAAATTAATTCATTCTACCACAGTTGTCATTGCTGCTGCATAGCTGACAAAAGAAAGCATTTGTAAAAGTTTTCTTGAGGGTTTGAAGAATGTTACAGGCTTTCCAATTTATCCTTTTGTCAGACAGCAACCTTTTGAATTGGACTGAAGGAAGCTTTTAACCCCTCAAAATATTTTTAGTCATCTTTTTTAAAATGTTTAAATAAAATATTTGCTTGAAGCCTTTTCCAGAAACAGAGATAAAGCCTCTTCACATATCTGAGCTTGGCAAAAAAAAAAAAAGAGAGCGAGAGAGAGAATGTAATTCTCTTCTGCTAAGAAGTGACAGCATAATATGCCTATCGCAGTACTGCAGATGCCTTGTCTCACAGAAATCACATTTTCCGGCCCAAACTTTATGTGCCTTTAACACTACATTTGAAATGTGTTACTCTCAAATGTCTTACGGACATTAAAGTTCATAACTAGATTATATATCTTCTGTCTATGTGGAGAAAGTTTCTAATTCTAAAAATGTAAATGACAGTATTGTACTGAAGCTGTGAAAAATGGAGGCAAATTTATGGTTGGGAAAATTTGACATATACAAATATGTCACTATTGTCAGGTGGACTCATTAGCATTCAGCCTAATTTTAGAGTGGACAAGTGGACCATATGGTGGTCAAAAAAATCAGGGGAGGTGGGCTGACAGTGCAATTGACAGCTTGTCTCTTTTTTATGCATGTTGCATGTGATCATGGAGATCATGTTAAACCCCTATGGACATCCTGCAAATGGACATAGGCATGGAAGTGGGAGGGAAAGAAATCAACCCCAACATATTATTATCATACAAATGTTGTAAACTATATGGGAAATATAGTTTATATATGCTTCTACTATGCTTCTATAGTTTATATGCTTCTATTAAGCACAGAATATGTGCTTATTATGCTAGTACAAGATATCCAATACAAATGGCCAGCTATATCATATCTGATTTTCTAGTCTTGATTGCCATGTAGAAAACTCTGTTTATTTAATGCTGACCTTACATAATGATGCAATTGTGCTGGTGTACAGTAGCAATAGCTTTAACTATCTTTCATCAATTCCTCGCAAGCTGTATGCAAGAAACCGGGAGCCTGCCAATATATCCAGTACAAATAGGTAGCTACATCATATCTGATTTGCTAGTCTTAATTGCTATTCAAAAGTCTCTGTTGCTTAATGCTGACCTTATACAGTTGCACTGGTGCACAGTAGCAATAGCTTTAACTATCCTGTTTCAAGTCCTTGCAAGCTATCGGGGGCAGGAAAGCAAGAACCAGAACAGAATTCAAAAGCACTGTAAATTTATTCCATGCAACTATATACAAGACTGCAGTCTAATAACAGTCAAGGCAAATTGGCACCAGAGAAGAATCAATGGACTTCAAGGCAGGGTGGGGTGTGGGACTGGACTTAGGTCTCTTTCGGGGCTGTACACTATCAGACTAATGATGCATTTGACCACACTCTCCAGTTTGGTCTGGTCACCTTCTACACAGGCAGAACTGAAGTATAGGGTTATCAGAATAAGGAATTTTGGCAGCCAATCTATTCCAGCCAATCTTTGAAATTTAAGAAAGAATACAGCTGGGAACTTTGCAGTAGTGGTGGATTTCAAATTTTTTTACTACCGGTTCTGTGGGTGTGGCTTGGTGGGCATGGCAGGGGAAGGATACTGTAAAATCTCCATTCCTTCCCGATCAGCTGGGACTTGGGAGGCAAAGAATAGTCCCAGTCAGGGCCAACTCAGTTCTCCGAGCTACTCAAAATTTCTGCTACCGGTTCTCCAGAACTGGTCAGAACCTGCTGAAATCCACCTCTGCTTTGCAGGAAGGTAGAAGCAAGAGTAAATAACTTACGTGCATCAGTTTGTCTACTGGCTGAAAATATGATTAAAAGCTATATTGTATAATAGAGACATGCAATCCAGAGTCGGTTTTTGTGACATTTATTATTATAAATTATAGCTTATAATGATAACAACAATAACTGCTCTTGTATGATTCTGACATGCCCCTTTGGGTTATTACACAACAATATTTTTAGGACACTATAAATCAATCCTAACATTTCATTTATACAGTATTTTCCTTTTGCTTAAAAGCATGTTCTCCGCATATATTCCACTGAGCTCCTGGAAGAGGTAATCTTTAGTATGCTATGAATCAATAGCTATTTCTTTTGCCCCAAGAAACCCATAAAAAGCACATATTTTATAAAAAATCAATTCCAGTGTTTTAAGTTTATATTCTAATTCAAAGTCTGCCTCAGTTATAAATACCTCATTCATTTAACTTCACATGAATCACTCAAAAAAAGAGTTTGCTGATGGATAATCCTTGATAACTACTATATTCTTTGTAGTTAAATTTCTTTCCAGAATCAAAGAGTCACCAATGGTATTGTACATCACTGCTAATTTCTACCCTTGATGAGATTATGCTTTATTTTGGATATTTTATTTTGCTGTCATCAAGTCTGTAAAACAATAATAGCAGCAAAAATCTGTTACTAGGAAATCTCACAGCAAGCCTGTCTAATTTACCTAAAAAAAGTAGTATGGTCTTGGGTTTTACAAGTTTTTAAATTGATTTTATACTCTACAAAAATATAGTTCATTTATGCATTTATATCCTATCTTTATTTTTTTATAAATAACTTAAGACTGCAAACATATCGAAAACTCTTTCCTTCTCCTATTTTCCCCAGAAGAATTAGAGAGAGATTACAAACAAATCACTCAGCTAATATTCATGCCTAAAGTGGGATTAGAACTCTCAATCTCCTGGTTACTAGCCTGGTGCCTTAACCACAAACTAGTTATAACTTATTAAATATTGCAGCTAAAGTTTCTCTAAGATGCACTGCACTCTATCAATAAAAACGCCTATATATCCCTAGTTGTAATATATCAGTACTATTTTAATAAACTGTTTAAAAAGTGTTGCTATTTAAGAAGTATTAAAGAATATTTCCCCAAATCTTCCATTAACTGAAATAAAGGATTTTATTCACACATCATTAAGTCATAGTTTATTTAACCATGGATTATATTATATAAGTCAAAATTGGCTTCATTCACACAGGACATTGGTCATGATTTAGAAATTACAACGTTTAGATTCACCCAGCACTTAAACTAAAACAACAATTAAAAAAAACACTTTATAGGTTACTGCAGTGTGTAAGCCAAATCTATGAATCTTACTAAAATGAAAAGCATAGAGCCTGATCTTTTCCAAGATGGTTTCTAATCACCAAGACTGCAATTGTCACCTGAATTCTAGCTTTTAGATACGGTATAATTCACAAAAGCTTAGGGCTATCAGATCTGGGCTGCAAGATGCAGAATGACCAATATGATAGACAGCAATAAATATTTGTTTTTGCGTGGCTCTTTTCTATCATCTAAGGATAATCAGGATCCTGCAGTCCAAATCTGTATCCCAGTTGTACATGTGTTTTTTTTTAAATTGGCAATTTATATCAGAACAAAACTCTGGATGTCTGGTTTGAATAAAATATACTATAGAGATGAGCAATTGTCCATAGACATGGGGCCTTTACATGTTTTAACCTTAAACAAATGTATTCAATTAAACTTTCTCCATTCCTACTTTCTGTTGCATTGTTTATATCGTAAGCTAGCTGTCATTGGCTGATAGTTCAAACATAGAATAGAATAGAATAGAATAGAATAGAATAGAATAGAATAGAATAGAATAGAATAGAATATAATATAATTTTTATTGGCCAAGTGTGATTGGACACACAAGGAATTTGTCTTGGTGCATATGCTCTCAGTGTACATAAAAGAAAAGATACGTTCATCAAGGTACAACATTTACAACACAATTGATGGTCAATATATCAATATAAATCATAAGGATTGCCAGCAACAAGTTATAGTCATACAGTCATAAGTGGAAAGAGATTGGTGATGGGAACTATGAGAAGATTAATAGTAGTGCAGATTTAGTAAATAGTTTGACAGTGTTGAGGGAATTATTTGTTTAGCAGAGTGATGGCCTTCAGGAAAAAACTGTTCTTGTGTCTAGTTGTTCTGGTGTGCAGTGCTCTATAGCGTCGTTTTGAGGGTAGGAGTTGAAACAGTTTATGTCCTGGATGTGAGGGATCTGCAAATATTTTCACGGCCCTCTTCTTGATTCGTGCAGTATACAGGTCCTCAATGGAAGGCAGGTTGGTAGCAATTATTTTTTCTGCAGTTCTAATTATCCTCTGAAGTCTGTGTCTTTCTTGTTGGGTTGCAGAACCGAACCAGACAGTTATAGAGGTGCAAATGACAGACTCAATAATTCCTCTGTAGAACTGGATCAGCAGCTCCTTGGGCAGTTTGAGCTTACTGAGTTGGCGCAGAAAGAACATTCTTTGTTGTCCTTTTTTAATGATGTTTTTGATGTTAGCTGTCCATTTTAGATCTTGCGATATGATAGAACCTAGAAATTTAAAGGTTTCTACTGTTGATACTGTGTTGTCTAGTATTGTGAGAGGTGGAAGTATGGAAGGGTTTCTCCTAAAGTCTACCACCATTTCTACGGTTTTGAGTGTGTTCAGTTCCAGATTGTTTTGGTTGCACCACAAGGCTAGTCGTTCGACCTCTCGTCTATATGCAGATTCGTCATTGTCTCGAATGAGACTGATCACTGTTGTGTCATCTGCGAACTTCAGCAGCTTAACAGATGGATCGTTGGAGATGCAGTCATTGGTATACAGAGAAAAGTGGGGAGAGCACACAGCCTTGGGGGGCCCCTGTGCTAATTGTACAGGTATTTGATGTGATCTTGCTTAGCTTCACCTGCTGCTTCCTGTTTGTTAGGAAGCTTGTGATCCACTTACAAGTCTGTTCCGGTACCTGTAGCTGGTTTAGCTTAGTTAGAAGAATGTCTGGAATGATGGTATTGAATGCTGAACTAAAGTCTACAAAAAGGACCCTTGCATAGGTCTTTGGAGACTCAAGATGTTGTAGGATGTAGTGCAGAGCCATATTAACAGCATCGTCTGTTGATCTATTTGCTCGGTATGCAAATTGCAAGGGGTCTAACAACGGATCCGTGATGGTTTTCAGTAGGACAGCACTAGCCTTTCAAAGGTTTTTGTGACTACAGATGTTAAAGCAACTGGTCTGTAGTCATTCAGTTCCTTGATGGTGGGCTTCTTCGGCACTGGGATGATGGTAGAGCATTTGAAGCAAAAAGGAACATAGCACATCTCTAGTGATTTATTGAAAATATGGGTGAAGATGGGGGCCAATTAGTCAGCACAGACTTTTAAGCAAGAAGGAGTTATCTTGTCTGGGCCTGGAGCTTTTCCTGGCTTTTGTCTGTGAAATAGGTCCTGCACTTCCTTTTCTGTGATCACTAGGGGTTGTGAACCCAATGAAATGGGGTCAGTTGTAGGAGGCTTGACTGTTGTTGGTGTGTCTGAGATGGGTGTTGTGGAGATAGGTGGCTGTAGTTTCCTTTCAAACCTGCAGTAAAACTCATTCAGGTCATCTGCCAGTTGTTGATTACCTTCAGCCTGGGAAGGAGGTTTGAACTACAATGTTACTTTTGGCCAAATACCTTTAATATGCCATTTGCTTTCTATATCTGGCTGGTTGCAACCTTTCCCTGCTCATTAAATTTTGTTGTTGTTCATAGGGAGGATATATATTGTCTGATTGAAATAGTTATTCAAGTTATATTTAATTAAAATATCTATTATAACATGAATTTCAGTAATATCTATAATATTGAAATGAATTATTACAACAATGTCACTTTAGCTTCTTCTTGGAAAATACAAAATAAGCTCTAAATAACCTGAAAATAGTTAGATTGAGAGTCACAAGAAAGTTATTTGCTGTTATTATACAATTGGGAACTGGAAAAGCTAAAGCTTTGTATCAAACTATCTAATATTTTGTTAATAACAAGGCCACAAATTGACTAGTGGAGCAAAAATAACAAAAATATATTATTTTAATGATACTTAATAAAGTGCATTTATAACCAAACTCCAGGTTTTAGGTTATGGTAGTTGCAAATTTCTCTGAATTAATAAGCAACTATAGCTAGAAATTGTAGTTGACTGCTACTTTAATTATCAATAAAGTGATTCTAACTGACCGTCGTTAATTTTAGGGGTAATTATAATTATTGTGCATCTATTCAATATTTCCATTTTTTATTGCCATTTTGCATATTTCAAGGTTAACTCTAGTACCAAAAGCAGATTTTAAATTTAAAATCTGCATATCGCTGAACATCGCCACATGTCATTGTATTATCACAATATCACAATAATTTATAGCCTACTTGTCAGATTTTCTTCTCCCTCCCTCCCTCTTTCTCTCTCTCTTTCTCTCTCTCTTCAAGATTATAAATTTGAAAATGCTGAGTTCATGCAGATTTGAAACATGTGGTATTAGTGTATGTCCATCTACTTCCAGATGTTAGATATTCAACTTCCAGAATTCTTAACTAGCATAACCATTTTGGAAAATGTATAGTACTAGGAATTGTAAGTCAAATATATCTGGAAGGACTAGATTTAGACATTTGTAATAATGTAGAATTCAAATAGTGGACAGAACTAAAGTATTGTTTCATACTGGTTGGGCATATCTGCATTTACTATTTAAGCTTCTCTGTCCCTCTGTTCTTGATGAATGGCTCTAACACAGCTTAAGAAAATCCTGTCTTAACTAAGACACTTTGAGAAAAGCTGCAAATTAGATATTTTAGTCTCTCCTTCCTTTTTCTACCAGGAAAGCAATTGCCATTTTTCATCTTGTATGCATGTGCATTGATATGTAGAGGCACATATACACATACAAAACTATTTTATTTTACAGCATCAAAATACAGATACATGCAGGCACAAGTTACTATTGCAGAAGTCGGTAGCATTGGTGGATGAAGTAATCCATTAGTGAGTCATGATCTTGATAATACCTCTAATCAAGCAGCTTGCAATGCATGACACATGCTATGTTAGTAATCCTGGTTATCATTGCTTTTGCCATTATCAGTTAGAACAAAGGCTTAAAGCTCACCCCATGTCTGTGAATCTTACATATCATTAATAATAGCAAGTAAGTCTTCACAACTTCCTACACAATAATATTCCCTTTTGCCAGTTCATATTTATTCAGCATTTCAGTAACATGTTAGTTCATTGGTTCGATCAGTTATATTAAATCTGGAATTGACAGTGTTTTTTTCCTGATTTCACACAAAATTATGCTGGTGCAAAATTATAATTAGTGTTGAAGAAGATTTAAACTAATTATGCCATTTCTACATCTTTTGTCCCAACTGCCTATAATAATCAGCCTACTTTTATTATATATATATCTAACTATTAAAACCTCTTTATATCCTTACAAACCACAAAAATGCATTTAAGCACTTATTTTGTGCCCTATAATTAGAATATTAGGGGATGCGGTGGCTCAGTGGCTAAGATGCTGAGTTTGTCAATCGAAAGGTCGGCAGTTCAGTGGTTCGAATCCCTAGCACCGCGTAACAGGGTGAGCTCCTGTTACTTGTCCCAGCTTCTGCCAATCTAGCAGTTCAAAAGCACATAAAAATGCAAATATAAAAATAGGGACCACCTTTGGTGGGAAGGTAACAGCTTCCTGTGCGCCTTTGGGATTTAGTCATGCTGGCCACATGACCACGGAGACATCTTCGGACAGCGCTGGCTCTTTGGCTCTGAAACTGAGATGAGCACTGCCCCCTAGAGTCGGGAACGACTAGCATATATGTGCGAGGGGAACATTTACCTTTACCTAATTAGAATATTGAAGTTTATTTTCATTAAACCATTTATTTATTAAACTCATATCCTTTCCATTAATTAAGATTTCAAAACTAGTTTGTATTATTCTTGGATTACTGAATCTTAAAAATGATTGTTTATTTTCAATACAATAAAAGGGAGGAGAGATATAGTAAGTTAACAGAAAAATACACATATCCTGCACATTTATCTTCTTTTTGTATAGAAGGACCCATGCATTTTTCTTAGGACTTCTTTGGGCAACCTTTTGTTATCATTAGAAATGTGTGTGCAGTTAGAATTACACAATCAGCTACTTGGAAAATACTAAAAGCATGCAAATACTTCCCCATTAGTCAATAACCCAATTTATGCTTATGTATTGCTTTGCCAGAAAGCATTTGCAAAAATCCATTAATCCAAAAATCCATTAAAATCCATAATAAGCAATAAGCAAAAATAATCCTACAGTTGTTGTATTAAATTAATCCAGATATTCTGTGGAAGTTGAAGCTCCAAATGACTAGAAATGTAACTAGTAATTAAAAATTTATAAACACACAGAGAACATGTGAAAGGAAAATTTATCCAGTAATATATTGTGATTGCTTATTTTTATAGGAATAAACTTAGTATTCCTCCACTGAACCAGAGGTGGTATTCAGCAGGTTCTGACCAGTTCTGGACAACTGGTAGCGGAAATTTTGAGTAGTTCGGAGAACTGATAAATACCACCTCTGATTGGCCCCGCTCCCATCTATTCGCTGCCTCCTGAGTCCCACTGATCAGGAGGAAATGGGGATTTTGCAGTAACCTTCCCCTGGAGTGGGTAGGGAATGGAGATTTTATAGTATCCTTTCTCTGGCATTGAGTGGGAATGGAGGTTTTACAGTATCCTTCCCCTGCCATACCCACCAAGCCATGCCACGCTCACCAAGCCATGCCCACAGAACCGGTAGTAAAAAAATTTGAATCCCACTACTGCACCGAACCTAGAAAATCTTCAAGTGAAATTGACAAAAATGAATCTATTATAAAATAATATGTTGTATGGGGGGAAAAAAAGCAAAATAGAAATGTCTCACAGAATATGGATTCAGTTAACATCAAATACATTACCAAAACAGTGAACAGAATTAAAGAGGCATTTTATTTTTTAAGTCCAATTATTTTCATTTGGGCTTTTATTGTTGTTGTTGCACATACTTTTTCCTGCCTTTTATCAAGATCAGTTGATTTAACATTAGAGGTGGGAATACTGCAAGACATTAAAAATAAAAAGTTATTCTCAATTAAAAATGATCAAGAATGTTCTTCTCTGGTTCTGTTTGTTTCTGATTCCTGAAGGAGATTCTCTTTGGGTGAGCTGTTCACAACACTGACTTTTATTAACCTTGCTATAGTGCAGGGGTCTCCAACCTTGACAATTTTAAGACTTGTGGACTTCAACTCCCAGAATTCCTCAGCCAGCTTTGCTGACTGAGGTATTCTGAGAGTTGAAGTCCACAAGTCTTAAAGTTGCCAAGGTTGGAGACCGCTACTATAGTGTCCCTGGAACGTTCTGATTTTTGTTTCTCATGAAATCTGTCAGCTAATCAAGTCAGGAACAGACAAGAATTTCAGAGGTGAGGCTTCCAAGTCCAGGTTGGAAGCAATGGAATAAAGAAAGGCTGAGTAGAAGTCAGAAATCTTTAGGCATGGAAGGAGGGCCATGTAGATACTCATGAAATTTAATCTCTGTATGCCTGGCTTGGTTCATTCAGAATACTACGTTTGAGGTCATGTTTCACTAAGCAAAATAAATGGATAATTGTCACCCAAAATAAATGCATTGTCACTATTCCTATACACCTATCTTTACAGAAATTTTGGGATTGTATGTTGTTGTTTTTTTTAAAAGGAGCTGATTGAAATCAGAACTACCAGCTATAGAGACAAGGAAAGCTAAGAATTCACCATGCAGCCGGTGTCACCCTATGTGCACCCCAAGCTATGGAAAAATATTGGGGAGAACAAAGATACGGCAACTGTAACAAAGCCATTTTACCACACACTCTTTGTCCTAACTCATGGTCAGAGATCAGAGCAGGAATCTTAAGTTAAATCTGCTTTTTCGCCATTCAGATTTGAGCAATATTTTGGTCCTGTTCATGTGGCATGCTTGATTTGGGTCATAGGGGTAGGGGTTAAATGTGTTACATAAAACACTTCAGTGCATAGATTACCTGCTTAAGTACTGCAGAGATAATTAGATTTAGCCCCAAGGAGACCTTTCCTTCTGTGGAACTATCTTAACTCTTCCCTATGATGCCAATTACTCAACCGGAATATTACCTGCATTTTCATGTCCATGACTGAGAGGTAGGCTGTTTCTGACCTGTAGCAATATGGTTTTCACCTTTGGCACACGACACAGGGAGTTAAAAAAAAGGTTAGAAATAAGAGTGGATGTGGCCCTCACAATTCTGGTTGTGCTATCATAGATTCCCCATCTCCCACACTCAAAATAAAAGAAATATAGAAAGGAAATGTAACCTTGTAGTCTTATAGGCAGGAATTGGAGGAGCTAACATATTGATCCCTGACCAGAGTAATCCTGTCTTATTCTCTGTTGACTACAACAAAGATATTATGTCTTCTCCATACGCTCCAAAGTGTATTTGGATATTTGTGTTTTGTCCATACACTCCAAAGTAATAGAGTGGGTAGAAATTACAAATCCTGGTAGAAATGATAGTAAAGTATAGTAGTGTCTTATAGTAAAGATACTCCTGAACCACAGTTTAATCCATGCTGTCAGTTTGTACCTCGTGCTATGCTTAATCATACCATGGCTTATTACAGTTTTAGGGCATTTTTTCAGCTAGGGGCCTGTGCTTTTTAAATTATCTTGCTTCCCAAAGGCTGAGCAAGCAGTATTTCATTCCCAGTGGTATCACTGGAAAAGTGAGATAAACACATTGGCCTATTTGGGAAGAGATAAGATCTGTTACTGGTGAAAAATGGATTTGTTTTGCTTTATAGAATCATAGCACATCCATTTCGAAAGGGTTTTTTTTTGGGGGGGGCAGAAAACAAAAAAACATGCTGTTGAAAATTAGTCATTTTTTCACTAACTTTTAGCAGCACTATTAGTGGGTGCTCTGTTGGGCTACAAAATGTGGTATACGAGTCTCAATTTGCACAACCTAACTCATTATGTTGAACAAACTACAACATATTATTGTTTATTTCTTTGATTTTTAAAAATAGAACTCAAATGCAAATTTTGAAAAGTCTCTGTGGGTTTGTATGTGTGTGTTTGTGTGAATAAATAAAATGGAATAATTGTATGAATGGCTTTCAAAATGCATTAGGATTCTTCTTTAACTTATTTTTTCAAGCAATTCAACTCAAAATTTGACTTTCTTTGAGCCTTCTAACTTGTTTTGACAGGCAGCAGATAGATTTAGTAGATGATAGATCAATTGAGAGAGAGAGAGGCAGGCAGATAGACGAGAAAAGAAAAGATTAGTTTAGGAATTTTAAAATGGGACAGAAGCCTTAGGTACATGAACTAATTTGCCTTTTTCATTCAGCATTGCAATATGGTTGACAGGAGCATGAGATAGTGATCTTTTGGACACATACAGTTCAAAAATCATATTTTTTAAAGAGCTTAACACAAATCTCACTAATATTTTGCAGAAAAATTATAGAAAATTATAGGAAGTTAATATACATAAAAATAGTGTTGCTTCAGGTCACTTCTCTCCTGCCACACCATTTACCCTGAGGCCCACTATTTCTAGAATAGTGAACAATAAGAATACTATATAACAGTGGTCACCAACTGTTGGTCCGTGGACCACTGGTGGTCCGTAAGAAAATATTGATGGTCCACAGAAAAATTATTTGCATTTCTTATGTTGCACTAAATCAGGGGTCCTCAAACTACGGCTCCTGGGCCAGATACGTCTTTGTGTTGCTGCAGAGTCTCCCCCTTCGGGATCTTTTTGTATGGAGAGGGGCAGAAATTCTGACTTGGGGTCTGCTTCAGCCTCCTGTTGCGGGCATTGGCTGGAGGGAAGTGCCGCTGGTGGCGAAGAGCCAGAGGGCCTTGTTCCAGTGGGACTGCATCATGGCCTGGAACTGGCTGACCGTCTAAGCCTGCTGAGCCTCCAGGCACCGGTACTTGGCCTTGCAGTCCTACAGGTATTCCCTCAGCTTGAAAAGCCTATGCTCGTAGTCCTCAGTGAGGTGCTTCTGCTGAGCCTCTTTCTCGGTCACATCCAATTTGAACTGAGCCAGCTCTTTCTCATGGTGGCTGCTTAGTTCCAACAACTGCTTCGGGTTGGGGCCCTAAGGAGCGGGGAAGTGAGGAGTGGCTGGCAGGGCAGGGGCGAAGAGTAGAGACTGGTGAAGTGCCCCTCAACATGAGTGACATCGAGTTGGCCATGTCCACCCAGTCACATGCCCACCTAGCCACGCCCATCTGGTCATTGGGCAGATCATATCAGTGGTCCGCGGGATTTAAAATTATGAATTTAGTGGTCCCTGAGGTCCAAAAGGTTGGTGACCCCTGCTATATAAGGCCTTTGCTTTAAAAAATCAATACTAAGTTGGTGATATTTTATGGCAAGAAAGGATATTGTTTTGCCTATACATGCACAAAGCTACGATAACTTAGTTCTGGCACCACAGAATTGTTTACTTTTATGATTCAGCTCTTTAAACAACTACATTGAGTATTTATTATAGGCCTCCTTGAGAGAAGCAATAAAAGATCAAATGAATTATAAAGCCAGACACTTGTTATTTAGAAAAGGAAAGTATCATGTTATGAAGTAATCTGCTGGTGTGGAGTCATTTTTTTCTACTAAAGAAAAGACAACTTTTGCTGGGTTTAAGAATAAAAACTCTTCCGCTTTTTACAATATTATTCTTTTCCTTTTAAAAAAAATTCTACCCCTTTTTTCTACCCCTTCCAACTCTATGTCTATATGACATAGCCATATGATTAGCTATGGTTCCTTTGTAATGAGGACAGATAATTCTTAGAAATTCTAAAAGTATATACATCCGTGTATTTGTACATTTGTACATTTATCAGGCATTCTTAATGAAACTTTCTCCAATCTCATAAATTCCTACTTAGCATATTACTGTCAATGGGAAGTTATAGGATTGTATTCCAGTATATAAAGGTCTTCAGACACTGGATGGTTGTTTATTAGAAATGCTCTACTAGTCTCTGCGCTGAGGAAGAGATGGAATTAGCGGACCTCTAATCTAACCAACTCTATAGTAATTTGACTCTATGTGCACTTTGAGTGCTATAATAATGGTCAGACCCTTTTATGGTTGCTACATCCCAGTGTAGGGTACTTCATAATAGATGCAATTCTTTGAAGGAAATACTTTACAAGGTAGAGGAGCATTAAAAGAGCTGTTTTTTCCAGCCTCATACTGGTTGCTAAAGACATACTGCTTTAATGATAGGGAGGAAGGTGCTTTACACATGCCCCTGTGTGTTGTGAAGCATATTGGTTTCAGTACCCTAAATCTTTTCTGCTGGACCAACTCTGCATTGTGCAAGATGAGGTGGTTACTTCAAGCAGCATATACAGTCTCAATCAAAATCAATTATTGCCAAAGGAGAAATGGGTTGAAAATCCTAGGAAATCCTAATTTGTTCCGCAAATAAGCTTACTGAATATATGGTAAACATTCTCTGGATTTGACCAACATGTTCAGTCTATCAACCTGTAAAGAATTTGAATACTCAATGTATCTGCTCATGTTTAACCTGCAGTATTTACCAGAAATTATGTTCTCTTACACAACAATTTTTTTAAAATTACCAAAGGTACAATTGCTATTATTACACCATCATTCTCGGTTAACTCCCTTCTTCTTGCAACAATGCAAATTATTTGTTAGCAGTAATCAGTTATGTCAAATATTTTTACACTCCTGAGCACTCTGATTTACTGAAATGGAATTGGCTTTCAGCCACTAACATCCTTTCTTGAAATATATGATTTGTTACACTACTAGAACATAGTACTCTCCTGTTCCAGCTTATTTCCTTTATATGCTTCAGTACAAGTTTTATATCTTGTAATTATGTGTATTGTTGCATTAAAGATATATACAACTTTTCATTCTGACAGTCTAATGAATTTGGGTGACTACAATGCCACCCAAGTTTATAATTTTATAGAATGTTTTGCCATCCAAGTGGCAAGAAATCAAAAATTTTTTTGCTGGTACACTTTTTGCAACTCTCAGTATTGTTGGTTAATAAACAATTGTTAGAAATGAAAATGAAAAGCGGATATAAGATTTAAAGTATTTCATTTTTAATCCTATTTTAATCTGAACTTTTATAACCAGATCCCCCCAACCTGGGACTACCCAAATATGATGAACTGTACTAACCCAACTCATCTAGAACACCCTTTCTTTGGTGTTATATATTGGAGTATAAGGGCATAAAATTTCAGTGGAAACTAGTATTCTTACAAAAAAGAACACCAAGATTATGCTAAATTAGAGCATAACTGGGAAAGATCTCCAGAACACTTGGTTGTTTTTGTTTATGAAGAAAATAATTTTGTTTCCTTTAAGAGAGAGTTCCCTAACCTTTCCAGCTTTGGGGACCAGCAGATGAGGGGCAGAGGGGATGGTTTTGTGCAAGCGGCCGGCAAGCATGTGCATATATGCAGCTCCATTTGCGTGAGAAACCTGCATATGGGCCTGATGTTTATGCAAATAGAGCACATGTATATGTGCTTGTTTGCTGCTCATGCAAATGAGGATATGTGTGTGTGTTGGTTGCAAATACCTCAGGGCCCACTAGTTGGGAACTCCTGCTTTAAGACATCCAATAGAGTTGAATAAATACATGTTTCATGAGAGAATTATTACCATAGCAGCAAATGGTATAATATAAATAGCATAAGAACAGTATATTTTAACACATTGTTTTTAATAATCCTAATTTTGCTCAGTGGCTTGTCCTCTTTTCTTTTTCTTCTTTTATGACTAACAGAACTGTAGTGAAACCAAAATAGTTCCCAGATCTAGTTCACACAAAAACATACTTCTTCTGATCGACTTCATTTGGTTTTACAGAGTTTAGGATCTGAATATATCCCAGTTGGCTTATTTATGTACTGAATTTAAAAAAAAGGATTTGGTGTAATTTCCCCTGACATGTTATTTAACTGATGTCACAGAAAATAGAGATCAAATCCTGTCTTTAAAGTCAGTCCTACTGCTTATTTTACAGTTTGCCCTTACAAAACCAGAAGCAAATGGTCATCATTCTGACTGGGAGACAAGGTTCTTGTAAGTAAATGCTTAGGTCTGTATTTTTAATCTTGCATTCCATGATGGTTTGGGAACATTTAGTTTAACATTTTAATATATAACATGTTACAATTGCATATCGGTAAAAGATTTGAGCAAAGAATGATTAGTAGCAGTGTGGAATTGGTTTTGTTGTATTTAAGAGATATGCTTATCTCAGGCTGATTTCAAAAGCATGTTCCTCATCTAAAAGCTGCATTAGAATATTGTGCTTCTGTAAAAATGATTGAAAAGTAGTCTGCAAATGTGTAAAAACACATTTATCTGCCACCTAATCCTTCAAACTGGAAATGCCAGGGAAAGAAGATGGCATTTTTCCATCTGCAAGCATGCACTTTATTGCTGAGCAACGTTCTTTCTAAAATATTGACCTTTAATGTGCTCTTTGGGTGTTAAATAGAGAATACATACTTTAGATTTTACATTGTCAGGAACAAAAATAATCTCACACCAGGGGTGGGTTCTACTTGCCTTTACTACTGGTTCGCAACAGGAGTGCATGCGCAGAAACCCCTTGATGACATCATAGTCAGTGGGCGGAGCCGCCTGCCAGTTTTACTACTAGTTCTGTAGAACCAGACAGAACTGGAGCAACCCACCACTGTCTCATACTACCTGCCTTTAAAAACATCTTGCTCTGCAGAACTCAGCAAATGAAATATTTGTGAAGATGCTTGGTAGACATGTAAAAAGCTAGAAAATTCTGGAGTCAAATACATACCCTGATTCAGAGGATTTAAAAAATTAATATATAATTGTAATCAGAAGTTTTTCGTTTGGGATTGCTGAACAAACAGAAAAATGTTATGGAACTTCTTTTTTGTAAACGATAATGCAGTGAAAGTATTGTATGCATAAAGATACAAAGATTTGGCACTATGTCTCATTTGATTTCTTTGATCAGAGAAAAGATATGTATGTTTATTGCTGAGTGAAAACCCCTGATAGACCCCTGCACAAAACCTGAACTTAAGATATATGAACTTAAGATATATGAATATAATTATTAGAAAAAAACAAATTATAGAACTGTGGGAAGCCACCCTCTCCCAGAAGAATTAAATATTTTAGGAAATATTAAAAAGGCAGATTATATTTCCCCTAAAACAGAAATAAAAATCTTAAGGGAGACAGAAAGTCAGCCCCAGATCCCTGCCCCCAGCATGTATTTGGTGCCCATTAAAGAAAGACTGGGCCACCCTATCTACAAGACAAAAGACCTTCAGCCTCAGGATGATGGGATTAGCCTTCACTCAAGATTCAAACCAGGACAAAGCCATTAAGCCACAACAGGACCCTTTCAGAACACAAGCCTCTTCATTACATCATTACCTTTCCAGCTTCAACCGAACCTGGGAGCTCAGAAAAACTCAGCTATGACCCTTGCATAGCCCCATGGGAGTCTGACAGCAATCAATAGAATACATCCTCTTGCCACAGGTCAAGAAATAGGAAGCTCAAAGCCCAGAAAGGATATAAATAACCGTCACCTTCCATGTGGTCAGCTACCAGAATCACATGTGCTTGGTGATTCTGCTTCCCATTAAACCATCTTTCCAATCAGCCTCCATGTTTCCAGTGTCTTTCTCCCCACTTGGAACTGAACCAGATGGATATTTCTTCCAACAGAACAAATGAAAGTCATCTTGCATCCATAGAAGAAGAGATTAATTTACATTTATACTTCTAACTGCTGTAAAGAAAAACAGGAGCTATTTCTCTGTATCTTTCTTCTTTCTATTTTTCTTTTCCTTCTTTCTTTCTTTCATCTTTAACTTTCTCTTTCAATTCTTTTTTTCTTCTTAATTTACATTAGTTTGTATTAACTTTTAGTACCTTTTTTAAAAAAACCTTTAACCAAAATTATATATAAAAAGAAATATTTATGACAAGTAGTGAGTTATTATTACTTAAAACAATTGACATTACACTGTCATTTCAGCAAATAGCAAAAGGTATATATGCAACTTAAAAAGTCTACTGTATTATACAGAATAAACAGGATATTGTTCATGTTCCTAAATTATTGATTTTATCGCTGGTAGCTACAGCAAAAACCATTTTACTATCAGGACATTTCCTATAATGCCGAGAAAAATATCCATATAAAAACCTGTGGTGCCACTGAAAGTACTGCATAATTCCCCTGCTGTCCAACCAACAGACAGAATTAATAACTGGATTACCATTGTTAATAGCTGTGACAGGATCTCAATAATCTGGAAAATAATCCCTAGCAGGGAATAGAATAAACTATTCTATATCCCAGCAATGTTTCAAACACACTGGTTCTCTGCTCTTAATAAATGGGAATCCAGTAATGTATTATAGGAACCATAGCACTCCAGATGTTGCAACTCTCAGCATGACTCATGCACAACTAGCTAATGATGAAGGATTCTGGGAGCTGTAGTTTAACTGTAATGCCAAGAGAGTCTCCTGCTGACTATCCTTGGTAAGATAAATCACCCCTAGTATACCACGATTTTGCACTGCTTTCAGGACTAATCAAGGAACAGGTCAAGAGATGGGTGTGACTTATGATTAAAGCCCCATACCTTGTTATGTGATTTAGGGCTTCAGTCAGTCCACCATCTTGATCTTTGTGAAATCCTGTGCACACATCTGAGTGCCCTTTAATAAAGGTTTGAGACTTTCCAAAAGCCAATAAAGGTTTGAGAATTTCCATATTATATGAAACCAAGAGTGTTGAATTATCTGGTGGGCTTCTCATGAAGGAATGAGTCAAACACAGGGTTTTCCTCGGGATGAGAGAGCCCAGAACAGAATTTGAGGCTCTCTTTTATTAGGATTCTTATCAGAAGGCATTTGCATCAAAGGCAATAGCTTGCATACATCAATCACATAGCAACATAGACACATCAAAAGACTTGTGTAGCAATCACGTAATATACAGAAATACATCTTGTAACATCCTGACCCTGCATGTTAATAAATCTCATATAATTGTGTGTAGGAGAAACTTCTAAGAAACTTTGTGAAAGGAACCTTATCAGAAAAGGAATGTCCTGTGGCTAATCACAAAAGTGTTGATATATTTCACACCATCGTCCTGCAGCCTTGATGTGACTGACATCAAACAAGTTTCTGCTTATTTCCTTTGTTCATGATAAAATTAGCCAAAGTTACTTATGCTGATCTTGCACATAAGCAATCTCTCAAAGGAATCCATATGGCTAATATTGCAACATCTCCTCTGTTTTTATTTTTTGGAACCAGACAATCAGTTGGTTTCATCATTGGTGTAAACACGGATATTAGCCATACTATCCTTGTCTATTTCTTATTCGTCAGCCAGGCAGAAATTGTTAGGTGCATGTAGGGTGTAATCATCTTCGAGTTCCTCAACAGCTAGTAAAGATAAACTTTTAGAAATTGTTCTAACAAAAATAGGTAGAATACAAGGTAAAATTTTACATCCTAATGCAACCATACCAATTACAACTATAATAGCTTGTAAACCAGGTAATTTAGGCAACCATCCTGAAAAGGCATCTTCAAAGTTAAGTCCCTTAGTTTATTCATTGCATCCTGTACAATGCCAGAGTGATCGGCATAGAAGCAGCATTCTTCCTTTAAAGCCACACACAATCCACCTTCTTGGAGGAAGAGAAGGTCAAAGGAGCGGTAGATGTCTCTTGTAGGAATTGCCGGTATGACTCAGTAGGGAAGTGTCAATGGTGTCAGATGGGGGAAGGTCCCCTGTTTTTGTTTTTTGATGGTAGGGACGGATATGTTGGCCAGGAACCCACAATGTCTCACCGTTGGTTTGGATGTTGCTGCTGACAGAAATCTCAAATACAATCCTTACATGAATAGATAAAACAAGAAAGAACCAACTGTCTTCTGGGAATTGAAAAAAGTCTTTTGATCGTTACATGTTTAAAAGACATGAGAAGGGATCCCCTCCTCCTCCCTTTCTGGGTGAGAAAAGGCATTGTTGGAGGATTAGGGAGGGGGCCAAGGGGGAATGGATAGCTTGCAGGTAGAACTTGAAAAGAAACAACAACATATCAGCATTAAACAAATAAACTGGTACAATATATTTCCATATGAGAAAAAGTAGCTGGATTCACATGCTTCAGGAAGGAGATGAACAGATAAAATCATTTAAACAAAAGTACAGAGAAGAAAGAAAGTTGAACTCTGTTCTTCAGCCTGTCTAGATAGCTGGTCCATCCTGGGCAAAAAGTCATTTTTCTTCTTTCCAGCACTTTTAAAATTCATACCCACATAAAAGCAGGGACAAAGAAGAGATGACACAACTTGGGGAAGGGGTTTACATACAAATCTCAGTTTTGTTTTTTAACAAAGGTACTATGTGGAAGACAGAGAAAAAGACAAACAATCAACAAAAACCCAACTCCCAACCTTTTTATTCATGTGTGGAAGTTGTTCACTAACAAATCCACACTATCAAAAACTTCCAAAAACAAATCATATCATATCTTAGCAAAATCACCATTTGTCTTACTTGCTCATACTTTTCTAACTCTTTACTCCTAACTTACCATTTGTCTTACTTGCTCATACTTTTCTAACTCCTTACTCCTAACTTACCATTTGTCTTATTTGCTCATACTTTTCTAACTCCTTACTCCTAACTTTAAACCTTTATTTCAGCTTCGTTAATGCCTCAAGCGTCGAATTCAAAGCTTGACTTTACAAATTAAATCTGTCACAGCACCAGTATCTGATCTTCCTCCCAAATCTCTCTTCACATCCTGTAACTTTCTAACGTATCTCTGAAATAGTTCCTAAAACAGGACACATATTGTGCTGCTAAAAAATAAAAATAAACAATACAAACAGCAAATAAGGGGCACCTTGAGTCTGATTCAAAAAAAAAAACATTTTGTAAGGTTTTGGGTGAGTCTTTTTATGTGGAAAAACCTGAGTGCATCTCTTCAAAAAGCAGATTTCTGTTTTTAAAAATAAATAAAAAAATAAAAAAATGCATACATAGCCATTTGTCTGAAATGCTGTAGGGTTTCCTGCCTGGGCAGGGGGTTGGACTAGAAGACCTCCAAGGGTCCCCTCCAACTCTTATTATGTATGTTAACAGCTTCAAAAATACAAAGCTAAATGACACATTTTGAGTCAACTCTGTGCTTTGAAAACATTTATAAATGTATAGGTTTAATCAGGCAGGTTAAACCTCAAAAAGTTCCAGAAAAAAGAAAAATTTAAATTTAAAATTCAGGGTTGAAAATTAAAATCAAAATTGTTTTCAGGGTGGAAAAGAAAATATATCTGCATAGCTTTTACATAGTTTTTTACAAAAGCAATGCTTCCAGAGAGCTTAATTGTCCCTCCCTTCTCAGACAGGCTCAGCAGAGAAGAAAAAAGAAGACGGGGTGAATGGTTCTCCCCCTTTGCCCACCCCCTCCCCTGGCTCAACAGGGAGTGATCGGGGGGTAGTTAAGATGAGCCAGCGAGGACAGAGAGAAAAAAATTTCAAAAGTCCACCCTGAGGAGGGGGAAATGGCTGTTTTCCAGCCCCCCTTTCTCTCACCCCTCCCAACCTGGCTCATAGAGAGCGAGGGGGGGTGGAGGTTAGAATGAGTCAGTGAGGGCTAGGGAAAAAAAATTCCAAAAGTAACTCACTGCTTGCAAAAACACTCTCATGCATATGAAGGAAAAAAAATTCCAAAAGTAACTCACTGCTTGCAAAAACACTCTCATGCATATGAAACTTATGCATACAGATACACACACACACACATTGCAATCAGGCACACATGCACACATTTCTTGCAAATCCAAAAGACAACAAAGAAATCTCACACCTTCTCAATGAGTTTCTCTAACACTGCAATCAGGTACACATTCCATACAAATCAAGCATCACAATTATCTCTACAATTCTTATGCAGGTCTGAAAATGATTACATACATACATACACATGCACACACATCATCAAACAACATTTACAGACCTGGGGAAGTTGTCTGAGAAAACTCAGCAGTTTAAATCATGAATGTGATTGTGGATCCTTTTGAGTCATTTTTTGATAAGGCGGAGGTCCTGACAACTCTCCAGGTGGCTAAGTGGCATCTGCAAGTCTTTTTTCGTGTAAAATGAGGCATTCAAGGACCATGCGCCACGTGGACAGAATTTTTGCAGGGGTTCTTGGACTTTCATGGAAATAGGTTCCCAATTTTTTCCATGTAGTCACTTTGAGCAAGTCCTTTTCCGGATTGTTTCCAAATATAGGGAAGTAATTGAACCAAATCAGTTGCTGGTGAGCTTGGGCTATAGCCTGAGGGACCGCATCCATGGGGGAAGGGGAGGGGTGCTCTGGGGGAAGGGAGGCAGGCAGGAGAAAGGAGGCAGTTTTCAAAGCAGGGATGGAAGAAGCAGGTATAGGTTTAACTTCTGATTCAGTATGCTTTGAGGGTGGAAGGCAAGGGGCTGAATTGACAGCAGGCACAGGGTTAATTTCTAGCTCAGTATGCTTTGAAAGTTCAGAGAGGTGGGGGAAAGAGGAGGAGGGAAAAGCAGGCACAAAGGCTGAAGGAACAAAGAGGGGGAATTTTTTCTTTTCATTACCCTCCGTGAAGGTTTCTGTATGCTGATACGGAGGGGGTGGTGACTGAGAATTTTGAACAGAATTTGCAGGTGACGTGTCCTTTTCATGGATTAAAAGACATTCCATGATAAGTTGCCATGTGGACAGAATTTTTTGGGGGGCTCTGGGAGACCCATGGAGACATGCACCCAATCGTCTCCAAGTGCTCACTTTTAACGAACCTCCCTCGGGTTAAGCCAGATATTGTTTCCAAATATAACGGAGCAATTTAGCAATATCTTTCCAAATATAACGGAGCAATTTAGCAATATCTTTTTTGGACAATAATGGAAGTGTTTTTCCATTATTTTTTTATTTTTTTATTTTTTGCAAAAAATTTTTATTTTTCCATAATAATTCCCACAATTTGACCAGTGTACAATACAATCACTTATCCAACAATCAGTCCTATACTCAAATTATACTCAGTCAGGGCTGCTCGACTGCCACTCCCCCCTTTAGTCCTTTCTTCCCTTCTCATCCTTCTTAAACTTCCCCCACCACCTTCTCCTCGCTTTCCTACTTCCCCTCCTCTTTCCCACTTCTCACTACCATCCTTTCTAACCCTCTATCTTCTCCTTCTTCTCCTCCTCCTATCCTTTCTTCTCCTCCTTCTTTCCTCCCTACCCACCTACCTACCTACTTTCTTCCTTCTTTACTCCTCTTTCCTTACCCTTTCCTTCGGGAGTGTTTGCCGAGCAGTCCCGACATTACACCATTCCAACTTGTTTAATTCTACCATTATTCCTGTACAATGGCAACCAATCAATTTATAGTCTTCCCTTCCCGCCTCCTTCCCCGAGACTTCCCAGAACAGAATACAGGGTATTGTAACTAACAAACATAATCTAAAATATAACATAAAACATATTCCATTTCACACCATCACACTATCAATTCCCTTCTTTCTTAAACTAATACATAATAATTCCTAACTTCACTCAAAAACTAATTGATATTTTTTAATCTGATACTTATTTTGAATATAATCAATCCACTTCCTCCATTCCAATATATATTTTTCTTGTGTACAGTCTTTCAAGTAGGCAGAAATTTTTGCCATTTCTGCTAAATTTGATACTTTACTAATCCATTCTCCAATTGTAGGTAAGTCTTCTTTCTTCCAATATTGTGCAATCAATAATCTTGCAGCAGTTATTAAATTCAGAATCAGTTTTGTCTCTATAACAGTGCAATCTGAGATTATTCCTAATAAAAGAACTGTGGAACAAACTTGATCTTCTTTTTCAAAATGTTCTGCATAATCCACCATATTTTTAATCCAAAAGGCTTTAACTTTTTTGCAAGTCCACCATATATGATAATAGGTAGCATCCTCACAATCACATCTCCAACATTTTGCTTTCACATTTGGATACATACATGACAGTTTTTTAGGATCTAAATGCCATCTATAAAACATTTTATAAAAATTTTCTCTTAAATTTTGTGCTTGCGTGAATTTAACATTCCTCACCCAAATTTTTTCCATGTTTCTAACATTATAGGTTGTTGAAAATTTTGTGCCCATTTTACCATACAATCTTTAACCAACTCCATTTCTGAATCAATTTCAACCAATACATTATATAATCTCTTTATATGCTGTTGACCTTGATCTTTTATTTGTTTTACCAGATTATCATCACTTTGCCTTATACCAATTTTCTGATCTATTTTCCATCTAGATTGCAATTGTCCATACTGGAACCATGTATAATTTCTTCCTTCATCCTCAATTTCTCCCTAGATTTCAACTGTAATTCCCCTTTTTCCATAGTCAAAAGCTCTTTGTAAGTGATAACTTCCATTTTTTGTAATATATTTATATTCTCTATCATATGTCTGGGGATGGTCCATATTGGTATCTTTCCATCTAATTTATATTGATATTTTTTCCAAATCCTCAACAACGCACTTCTGACCATATTATTCTTAAATGTCTTCTCTTTGCTGACGATGTCAAACTATTTAACACCACCAACAATACAGCTACCCTTCAAAAAGACCTTGACTTTGTATCTGAATGGTCTAAAACTTGGCAACTCCAAATCTCAACCAGCAAATGCTCTGTCTTACATATTGGAAAAAAGAACCTAAACACTAAGTACAAGCTTGATGGACATTACCTTACAGATGACCCCCACCATATTAAAGACCTTGGAGTTTTCATATCAAATGATCCAAGTGCCAAAGCCCACTGCAACTACATCGCAAAAAGGCTTTAAGAGTTGTAAACCTAATCTTGCGCAACTTCTTCTCCAAAAACACTACACTACTAACCAGAGCATATAAAACATTTGCTAGACCAATTCTTGAATACAGCTCGACTCTCTGGAACCCATACCACATTTCTGACATCAATACAATTTTTTTTGCCAATTTTTTTTATTCTTTTACAAGCATAATATAAAAATCATTGAACAAATTATTGGTCAGGTACATCTTTAAACATATCAAGTTTCACCTACGTTCTAATTTAATACAATATATTTTCTTTCTTTAAATTCAATTATTTATTTGCACACAATCCGATTATGGAAGTAAATCAAATTCAACCCATTCAGGAGAATATTTAAATGAAGTCTAGTCCCCATGCTTAATTCCCTTCAACATCATTAATAAATTCTATTTACGTTTTATAATTTCACCACTCTCAACTTTATATCTACATTACTAATCAGAGGTCATCCTATCTAAAATCTCTTTCTTAAAACTGCCCAGATATTACATAGACAATTCCATTCTTCCCTCATCTTCCTCTGCCTCTAAATCAATAACATATATTTAAAGTTTTCCATCTAATCCATTTTAATATCAAGTAGAACATTTAACAATTGCAAGGGTAATCACTAATTCTTTCCCCCATTTATTCTCCCAAAATATTAACTGTTTCCTTAGAAGTTTTACCAAATCCTTTCATTACCTTACTTATTTGCAAGAACAAAAAAAAGAAAAATTCTTCCTCAGTATAATAACACTCATTTCCCTCTTATTTCAATTTATTCTAGTATTTTTCCCTCCATTTCCCAAAACCTCAATTATTTTTATCATAGTTGTCACTCATATTTTAATATAAATATCAACATCTTCTAAAATGAATCCCTTAACATAACTCTAAAAGCAGCCATAAGTTCCTTTCAAAAAAATGTCGTGCGTCTACATCAACAGTGCCTTCTCCATGGGAATAGTCCACTATTCCATTCTTCCTTTCCTTCTTTGCCTCTGAGTTGTTCTTAAATAAGAATCTCCGCTTAAATCAATAATCCAAAGACACCATCTAGAAGTCTCTTCTAAAACTGTTGTGTGGTCCCAACGACACCAATCCTCATGGGAATAGTCACAAGAAAGCTATTCGACTCTCACTATTTTCCTCTGCCTCTAATTATAAAGGCAGTCATAAGTTCCTTCCAAAAAAAATGTCATGGGAAATCTCCATGGGAAATAGTCTGCGATTCCATTCTTACAACTTTCTTTGCTTCTGGATTCTTGTTTAAATAGGGAATTCAATTTCCATAATTCAAACTCTCTTCTAAAACTGTTGTGTAGTCCCAGCAACCAATCCTGTAGCTGTCTTTCTCTGTCTCTAGATGACTGACATCAATACAATTGAACATGTCCAGAAATATTTTACAAGAAGAGTTCTCCACTCCTCTGAATATAACAAAATACCTTATGCCACCAACTTGAAATCCTGGGTTTAGAAAATTTAGAACTACGCCACTTTCGACATGACCTGAGTTTAACTCATAGAATCATCTATTACAATGTCCTTCCTGTCGAAGACTACTTCAGCTTCAATTGCAACAATACATGAGCACATAATAGATTTAAGCTTAATGTTAACTGCTCCAATCTTGATTGCAGAAAATATGACTTCAGTAACAGAGTTGTTAAAGCTTGGAATACACTACCTGACTCTGTGGTCTCTTCCCAAAATCCCCAAAGCTTCAACCAAAAACTGTCTACTATTGACCTCACCCCATTCCTAAGAGATCTGTAAGGGGCGTGCATAAGAGCACAAGCATGCCTACTGTTCCTGTCCTATTGTTTCCTTTCGTTATATCCAATTAATATAGTTATTACATACTCGTACTTATACGTATGCTTATATATTGTATACTTACTTCATGCTTATGCTTATATATACTGTGTGACAAAAATAAATAAATAAATAAATAGTTTTTGTTAAGTTTTTAATTTATGTATTGCATGCTCTAACCCAATGATGGCTAACTCTTTTGCCATCGCGTGCCAAAAGCAGGGGGAACGTGCAGAGGTCACACATGTGCATGTCCACACCCATAATTCACCCATGCATACGCACATGACCCCCCACACTTCCTCTGCTTTTGGCACACGGTGGCACAGTGGGCCTGGAAGGCCCGAAAATCAGGTGGCCGGTGCACACATGGAGCTGAGCTAGGGCAACACACATGTGCCCACAGATATGGCTCTGCATGCCACCTGTGGCATGCGTGCCATAAGTTTGCCATTACAGCTCTAACCTATCCAGAATCTTTCTGGAAATGGGTGGCTTAATGAATCAAAAATTACTTAAAAAATAAAATAAACCTATCCAGAACTGGTAGGCAAGAACTCCAGAACTCCTTCCACACTGCCATTATTTTTGTCACTTTTTGCATGTGTTTTCCTTGTTAAAATCAATTACATTTTGAAAGCAATATTCTTTTCCTGAAACAAATCTGGTAAATATCCACATTTACAATGAATAAAAATAGCATAACTTCAAAAATAAGACATACCTTTTATTCCAATTCCAATTCCATCCCAATCTTTTTTCCATCAGACAAAAAGTTAGTAAATGTAATTATTTTTATTTTGGCCATGGTCTACAATTACATTTATAATTCATTGTTTAACAATATAAATGTGCTAACAGAATTTGTATCTGCTATTTTTTTCAGCACCTAATGGTTCACCTTTACCCACTGAGAGTTGGCTATGATTTGGTTTCCTTCTTATAATGTATTAGAAATGTCCAGTTCAAGATATACTTTAATAAATCATATAAAAAGCACCCTATATCACATAGATCTACTGAATGAGATAATCTAATAGTTTAGTCTAGTCTAGCACAACTTTGTATATTTGAATTGGAGCAGAATTGGAGAATAATTATACAGTATTAGCAAAGTGAGAATATTATATTATATAGAATATTATAATTCTATATTACAATGCTGCCATCTAGGGATAGTCTAGATTTTTGCAGTCCAGATATGGCAGCTCTACAACATAGTCAACAGAACCTTTATGTTTAATAAAAGGTCAGGCTTCTGTATTTACTGAGATCTCCTTGTACCACTTTAATGAGTAAAATATAAGAATTGTGCCTACTCTCAACAGTTGAAGGAACAATGTTTATACAAGGAAGTACAGGAGATGACAGTATATACTTATGTTAATTCATCCTGCTATCTTAGCTTTTATTGCTTTGAAATAGTACCAAGATTGATTTTCATAGAACATGGCTTCCTTATTCAAAGAGCACACTCTGCTGGTTGACTATCAGATCTACTGTACTCACTTTAGAAGAGTTTGTCTTCTTAGTTCATATAAAACTAAAGCTACTGCCCTAAATAAAAGTAGGTTCAATAAACATACAAAGACTTGTGCTGTATACTTTGTTTTCAGATTGTTCTTTGTCCACAAAATATATGTGAATGGCATTATTTCTAAATGGTAGGCAGACCTTAATAAATTATGTAATCCATAAATGATACAAGCATTTGGTGCCCAGTCAAAGCGCTTGACCAAATGACACTGGATTTCATCAGACGAAGCAAAATAGAACTTACAAGCAACCTGAATTAAACTAGGAAACTTTGTGAGTGTTTGGTGTTTCGTCTGCTGCAAAAATGTAATGACTATCATTACTTATCAGAATTGTCAGTGAACTGAATTGAAAATTACAGACCAATCTCTCTATGCTGCGTCACCTGCAAAGTAATGGAATCTATCATCAACCAATCCATTATCCTCCACCTAGAAACAAACAACCTACTCTCTAATAAACACTTTGGTTTCAGAAAAGATTTATCATGTAATTTACAACTTCTTCACTGCAAAAATATCTTGATCAAGGCAATAGATGCAATTTACATAGACTTCTTTAAAGCTTTTGACTCAGTGGCACATGATAAACTTTTCCTAAAACTAAAATCCTACGGCATCTCAGGACCCCTCCACAATTAGATAACAGTTTTCCTGTCAAACAGACAACAAGTGGTCAAAATTGGCAATGCCCTATCAAATCCTGTTCCTGTCAAAAGTGGCGTTCCCCAAGGCAGCGTTCTTGGACCAACACTCTTCATATTATACATTAATGATCTCTGTGACCATATTATAAGTAATTGTGTTCTCTTTGCTGATGATGTCAAACTATTCAACACCACCAACAATACAGCTACCCTTCAAAAAGACCTTGACTTCGTATCAGAATGGTCTAAAACTTGGCAACTCCAAATCTCAACCAGCAAGTCTTACACATTGGAAAAAAGAATCCAAACACTAAGTACAAGCTCGACGGACATTACCTTACAGATGACCCTCACCCTGTTAAAGACCTTGGAGTTTTCATATCAAATGATCTAAGTGCCAAAGCCCACTGCAACTACATCGCAAAAAAGGCTTTAAGAGTTGTAAACCTAATCTTGCGTAGCTTCTTCTCCAAAAACACTACACTACTAATCAGAGCATATAAAACATTTGTTAGACCAATTCTTGAATACAGCTCACCTGTCTGGAACCCATACCACATTTCTGACATCAATACAATTGAACGTGTCCAGAAATATTTTACAAGAAGAGTTCTCCACTCCTCTGAATACAACAAAATACCTTACGCCACCAGACTTGAAATCCTGGGTTTAGAAAATTTAGAACTACGCCGCCTTCGACATGACCTGAGTTTAACTCATAGAATCATCTATTACAATGTCCTTCCTATTGAAGACTACTTCAGCTTCAATTGCAATAATACATGAGCACACAATAGATTTAAGCTTAATGTTAACCGCTCCAATCTAGATTGCAGAAAATATGACTTCAGTAACAGAGTTCTTAATACCTGGAATACACTACCTGACTCTGTGGTCTCTTCCCAAAATCCCCAAAGCTTTAACCAAAAACTTTCTACTATTGACCTCACCCCATTCCTAAGAGGTCTGTAAGGGGCGTGCATAAGAGCACAAACGTGCCTACCGTTCCTGTCCTATTGTTTCCTTTTATTATATCCAATTTATATAGTTATTTCATGCTTATGCTTATATATACTGTGTGACAAATAAAATAAATAAATAAAAATAAATAGGCCAAAAAAAAATTGAGGTAAGCGTGGTTTATTTGGAGGCCTGTTTAGTTTGCAGTGATACTAGCTGCATTAAAAATGATCTCATCCATTGTTACTTTCCAGGTGAATTATCCACACTCTGCTATTGCAGACATATTTACAGATTGCTGTTTAGATAAGGAAGTCTTAAAAGAAAGTAGAATAAGCAAACTGATTTTTCTTTGATCATTCTGATACAAGTTGCAACAAATGGTTTTTGCAATGTATTGTTCTTTTAAGGATTTCTTATTTTGAGACATTAGCTGTCCTATGCACTCATATCAATGCACATACACTTCTGATACATTTTGCTAATGACTGGTTTTATATTTTATTTCTGATACTTAGCAATTACTATCCTGCAGAGGGAATGTATTATAAAAAACAGTCCTTCATTATGTTTTACTGAAGAGGCAGTCACTACTTCTGAAAGACATTTGAATTGCCTCTCTATCGTTCTCAGATAATGGGGATCTGAGCAAAATCATTATTTTTCAGAATAAATCTAGTGGAGACAAGATCATGAGCTGTCTCTGGGTTTTGGCATTTGTCTAAGATGTACCATCACTTGAGCAATACAAAATGCAATGATTCCCTTATAATTCCATTCAACATATTTTTGTAAGAGTATGACAAAAATGATATAGAAAACCATTGTGCGGGAAATATATATTTGCTATTACTAAATTGGCAGGTATAGGGGACAGTTAATGATTTTTTTTGGAGTAGAATTATTTATCCTGCATACATGCAGTGTCTTGCCCAAGTCGTTTATTTATCGGGAAATAAAGAAATTTGTATTTTCTAGTTTGGGTCAAACAAGATCAGCTCTTGCTTCAGAGCACCATGAATTTGAAAACAAGTCCTTACCAGAGCTTCTGTTAGCCATTATGAAACAAATACTGATTTGCAATCTAGTGATTTATCAAAGCATACACATATACATAAAAATTTGAGTCAGAATATACTGATATTACAGGGCTTCAGCAAAAATTGTCTTTTCTAAGGGTTTGTGTTTGGTAAACACAAAACATTTTTAATTAAAATAAAAAGGAAGCATTCTTTCTGAATGACTATTTAGTTTTCATTTATTATTCAAAATGAAAAAAAGCTACATGAAAAACATCATTAAAAAATTGTAGGATGAACCATACAAAAAAGCTGTCTCATAAGAAGAAAAAGGAAGTTGAGAAAGATTTCCAAGGAACTAATGCTGTGGAGAAAAATATAGTCAGCTGGTAAATGCTGACTCTATGTACTAGTATGTACTTTAAATATATCCTCATCATAAAAACTTTCCAAATGATGTAAACATTAAATAACAAGCAATATTATCAAATGCTTTAAATAAAGACAGATTTAAAATACATAACTGATAACCCTGAGTATAGCTTCACAATCATAGTGTTCATGCTGGATGTGGCTAACGGATTAAAACAAGATCCCATCTCCCCGTCCATAGCATGTGCATCCTGCTCCTTTCCTCCCCATCTTTTTAAATTGTAAATTATTACTGTTATTATGAGTATTTATTAATGCAGAGTTTTGTTGACTTTAATGTTTATAAGTTGTCCAGAATCGCCTTGAGATCTAATAAATAAATAAATCAAAGGCCTAATAAATAAATATATAAAAATAGTGAGATGTCAAATTGATTTAAAACAATTTAAGTTTGTGTCTAGACTGTAATAAAAATGGTGTTTGCTTTATTTTTAATGGAAAGATAAATTTGTTTGGACAGACTTCTAAGTATCCAAGATGTATGAACTATCAAAGAACATAAGTACTTTATTATTGCTATAATGTTTGAGAAATTACAGCTAGGTTTATTTTTGTTTAGTACAAATAAGCCAGTGAATATATCATACTGAGCCAAAGAAGTGCGCTACACTTTATTATTATTATCTAGACATGATTCATATGTGTTTTTAAGTACAATGAATCATACTCATGCCCATCCTTTACCCCATTTCAATAGTCAACCAGGGCAGCAGCATCTCCACATTCCTTAACAACTGGAATTTAGCAGGATGTTGCTTCCAATGTTGCTCCATTTATTTATGTAATTTCCATTATAATGTCAAAGGATAGTTGTCTTGTAATACAAAACACCACAGTATAATAATATACTATGAACAAGTACTTCCTTTTGCCCGTTATGGATAATCCCACAGCCTAGAATTGTGAGAAAAATGGGAAGGTGTTGGGGCAACTCAGAGGATAGAATTCAGCTTATTTAAAAAGACAGCTTACATTTATAATACATTGGTTAGTACATTATGATATATAATATTTAATACTTTACAATGGACTTTCAGTGATACTAGTATTCATTGTCAAGTAAAATAACTCAAATGTCCTTTTGTACCATGTACAAATCAATATTTGCAGATATGGGATGTAAAGCATCATTTTATTTTTTGTTCTCTTTTACCAAGAGATCTTTATACTCTAGTTAGGTTCCATCACGCTGATAGAAAATCAATAGATTCATATTAACACAAATGAGGAAAACATCCTTTTTTTGCTTCTCAATACTACAATAATATTTTGTACTAATTGGTCCCATTATGTTTGTACAGAAAAGAAATAAGTGATTGTTGTTTCAGATGCCAGAATGATGCTTCATTAAAACACATAGTTTTGTAGTGTTCTAAAATTATGTTCTATGCGGAAGTAATCGCATATATTAGTTTGACTGTAAGACAAAGTTTAATATTTTTGAATCAATACATTCTTTTGAACTACTAATCTACTGGTAGCTGATAGCTGGACAATAGAAATTGATTCTCATGTCATATTGCTAAGAGACTGATTTTTTACTTTTGGAAATACAATTTTATGATCCCAGTTATCTAGGAGATTGAAGACCTGATGTTAATTGCACCTTACAAAAAAGTCATCTGTAGATATAGATTATATATGAACAATTACAATGAAATATTTTTTATGTTTATTGAAATTGATATTTAAAATGATACACACACATATTCCACACTACATACACACACATACACAGAGAGGCAGTCAGGTGTACAACTTGTTATTACTTCCTTGAGGTATTTTTTTTAAAATAAAAAGAAAAAAATCCTTATTGCTTTGACAGAAAACTGATTCTATTGTCCTGCAATTGGACAGCAACTAAAACAGATAATGCCATGGTAACATAACAAATTCCTTTATGCAGTCCAAGCAGTCGATTTATTAACTGTTAGTACAAGAGCAATCTAGTAGCAACAAGATAGATACCACTGAGAATCTATGTCATGGGTGTCAAACTAGCCATGTGACATTTTGTGACATTTTCCCCATTCATGGACCTGGGGTAGGCATGTATGCATCCTGCCCGCAAGCCACCCCTGATATGTGATTGCACCAGATGTAAGTTTAAAAACCCCTCATCGATCTTTGGTAATTTTATTGCAACTTACTAATTATAATGTTGAGGGCATCAAATAAAGTGACAGTGAGGAGGATGACTTACTGATAGTGCAGAAACTGGCAGAGTTTATAGCACCTATGTCATAAGTTCCAAACAGATTAGTAGCACAAAGAACAAGAGGCATTTGTAGGCCAACTTCTCCAAACAAATCCTTTGTGACATTTTGTTAAGCATTTTAAGATTATTAGTGTGGAGACAAATAACAATAGCAAATAATATTCTATCTTTACATATGATTCTGAAGTGCATATAGGTAACCCCCGACTTGCAACAGTTCATTTAGTGACTATTCAAGGTTACAGCAGAAAAGTGACTTATGACTGTTTTTCACACTTACAACTGTTATGGTATCCTCAGGATCATGTGATCAAAATTCAGATGCTTGGCAATGGACTCATTTATGATAGTTGCAGTGTCCTGGGATCATTTTTTCCCACCTTCTGACAAACAAAGTCAAATGTGGAAGCCGGATTCACTTAACAACATGCTACTAACTTAACAACTGCAGTGATTCACTTAACATAAAATTGGGCAAAACTCAGTTAACAACTGTCTCAGCAACAGAAATTTTGGGCTTTATTATTGCCTCCTATCTAATGCGGGACTTCCTACATTCTCTTCCTACGAGAAAAACTTTTTAATGACTGTGGAAGTAGATAGCAAAACCCAGGTTGTCATCTATTTTATGGTGTAAGAATCAATATGTGGGTACAAGAAAGGCAATTTACTCCTCTCTCTGAACTGGACCCCAGCATCAGCATCAGCTAATAATGTTAAATGGCATTAGAGTCAGGTAAAACAGTAATACTTCTACATATAGTCAAAGCTAAGGCTTTTTATTCCATAAATTTGGTTAGATTAATCAGCTGAGATAATTTTTAAAAGGATTAATAGATACAGGTAATCCTCAATTTACAATAATTCATTTAGTGAATGTTACAAGTTACGTCATTGAAAAAAGTGACATGACCATTTTTCACACTTATGACCATTACAGCACCCCCAGTCATATGATCAAAATTCAGATGCTTGGCAACTGACTCATATTTATGACTGTTGCTGTGTCCCAAGGTCATGTGATCACCTTTTACGACCTTCTGATAAGCAAAGTCAAGCCTGTTATTAGAACACAGCAGCCTGCAATTACTGCAGGTTCAAGCCCGGCCCGAAGTTGACTCAGCCTTCCATCCTTTATAAGGTAGGTAAAATGAGGACCCAGATTGTTGGGGGGACAATAAGTTGACTTTGTAAAATATACAAATAGAATGAGACTATTGCCTTATACACTGTAAGCCGCCCTGAGTCTTCGGAGAAGGGCGGGATATAAATGTAAATAAATAAATAAATAAATAAATAAATAAATAAATAAAAATAAAATAAATAAATAATGGGGAAACCAGTTTTACTTAACAACCGTGTTACTAATTTACCAATTGCAGTGATTCACTTAACAACTGTGGCAAGGTCATGAAATGGGGCAAAAGTCATTTAGCAAATGTTTCACTTAGCAACAGAAATGTTGGACTCAATTGTGGTCGTAAGGTGAGGACTACCTATAATTTCATCAGGTGAAGCAGCACTTTATAATGTTGTGGAGACTAGGTGAGATTTTTTTCTTGTACCCAACTACAGTAGAAACTTTCCCAGAAATGACTGGCTGACCACTTTAGCAAAAAGGATTCTAGACCAGCTAGGCTTTTGTCTGATTCAAGAATTTATTTTGTTTTTCGGACAAAAGCTCTTATTATGCAAAAAGCATCTCTTTCGAATGGTGTTCCATATTTTTAAAAAAACTACACATTTTCACAGCCATACATTGCAACTGGGAAAATAATAGTCAAGGCTATGGTTTTCCCAGTTGTAATATATGCTGTGAAAGTTGGTCCATGAGAAAGGCTGAGTGCCAAAGAATTGAGGCCTTTGAACTCTGGTGCTGGAGAAGAGTCCAATAAAGAGCAGTCAGAGCTGATCTCCTCTAGGACTGCCTGGTTTGATTGTCTTGCAGTCCTAGAGGAGATCAACTCTGACTGCTCTTTAGAAGGCCAGATCCTGAAGATAAAACTCAAATACTTTGGCCAGATACTGAGAAGGAAGAACTTCATGGAGAAGAGCCTAATGCTGGGAAAGATTGAGGGCAAAAGAAGAAGGGGACAGCAAAGAACAAGGTGGCTGGATGAAGTCACTGAAGCAGTAGGCGTGAGCTTAAATGGACTCCAGGGGATGGTAGAGGCTAGGAAGGCCTGGAGGAACGTTGTCCATGGGGTCGCGATGGTAACTAACAACAACACATTTTCAGCTGATTAAAAGAGAAATTCCATGTCAGTGTGAGTCATTCTGCCTCTCATCGGTCTTCCATCAACTGATACAGCAAAATATTACACCTCCAACATCCATCACTTTCCAATTAATCAGCAAATACAGGTAGTCAGTCCTTGACTTACTTGAGCCCAGAATCTCTGTTGCTAAACGAGAAACTGGTTAAGCGAGATTTGCCCCATGTTCTGACTTTTCTTGCCACATTTGTTAAGTGAATCACTGCAGCTCGTAAGTTAGCAACACAGTTGTTAAGTGAATCTGGTTTCCCCAGTCAGAAGATCGTAAAAAAAGGTGATCCCATAACCTGGAGACCCTGCAACCATCATATATACCAGGGGTCTCCAACCTTGGCAACTTTAAGCCTAGTGGACTTCAACTCCCAGAATCCCCCAGCCAGCAAATTCTGGGAGTTGAAGTCCACCAGGCTTAAAGTTGCCAAGGTTGGAGACCCCTGATATATACCTATGAATCAGTCGCCAAGCGTCCAAGTTTCTGATCACGTGACCATGGTGGAATCCTGTAGCGGTCGTAAGTGTGAAAAGCGGTCGTAAGCCCCGTTTTTCAATGGCGTTTTAAACTGCGAACAGTCACTACATGAACTGTTGTATGTCGAGGACCACCTGTAAAAAAAACAACAACCACCTTTAAAGGGAACAGCAGTAAGAAAAACTGCGAATCAGGTCACTTTAAACCTCCTGCTCTATTTGCGCCTCCGCCCTTTCAACCGCATTCTCCTCCCTCGCGCGACGCTCCGGTGCTCGGGGTCACGCAAAAGCCAGCGCAGGGGAGGGAGAGGAAGGCGCAGGCGCGTCGGCCAGGCCGCCATCCTCCGAACAATACTTTGTTTATGCGCAATTGGAACGGCCGCCTTCTATTTCCCGTCCGGCGTGACGATGCGTTGTTCTGTTGCTTCCGGGTCACGTGCTTCCCCGGCGTTTGCGGCCTCCGAGGTCTGTGGGTTTTGAGGCGCCTCCTGAGAAACGCCGCGTCGGGCCGATGTTGAGGCGTCGCTGCTGGCCGGGAGGTTGACGGGCGGCCGCGGGAGCGAAGGGAAAGGGCCGAAGGTGACCGGGTGGCCAATGCTGGGCCGTCGTTCGCCATGGAGAAGATCTTGGAAGGGTTGGTGAGCTCGTCCTACCCGCTGCCGGTGAAACGTATGATCGTCAAACGGGTGGTGGAGTCGGCCGAGTCGCCGCTGAGCGGGCCGCAGTGCCAGGCCATGTTCGCCCTCAGCACCCGCCTCATCCTCCAGGGCCCCGACCAGTTCCAGCGCCAGGTCGGGCGGCAGGTCCTCGAGGCCTACGCTCGCCACCACCGCGACGACTTCGAGGCCTTCTTCACGCGCGACCTGGTCCTGGCTTTGCTTCACGGAGGAGGAGGAGAAGGCCCCGGATCCCCTCTCTTCCTCGCCCCTCCTCCGTCGCCCGCTCCCGGCCTTGGCTCCAACTTAGATCCCGGCGTCTTAGACTACATCCAGACCGGCCTGCGGCTTCTCATTAGCTGCCCGGCGGTGCTGGAGCTGTTCGCTCTGCTCCAGAGGGAAGCGTTACGTCTGGTGAGCGAGAGGCCTCCGGCTCCTCTGTGCGCTCGCCTTTGCCAGCTTCTGAGCGACTTTCCTCAGTGTCTGCCCCGGGGTAGAAAACTCGCCCTCGCCTTTTGCCAGCAGTTGGTACGCAGCATCGCTCACTTCCAGACCCAAAGCACCCGGGAAGCTGCTCTACGCCTCTACGTCTCCCAAGTCACCCAAGTCAGCAATCTGCTGCGCAGCATCTGGAAAGCAGAACCCGACACGCTGCTGCCTTCCTTGCAGGAGCTCTTCGCCATCATCTCTTCCACCGGTAGGCTCGCCTTTTCCTCATGTCTTCCTGTTGAATCTAATCCCGTTGGGACTCTGTAAATGAAAAAAAGCAGCAGCAGCAGTTGAGGGATATCAAGAGTGGGAAAAGCCCTTCCAGCCAGCCCCAGAAAGGCTAGGAACAAAAGTCAGGTTGAAGTGGAGCAGAAAGCTGGTTAAGGCTAAGGCTAAGTTTAACATTTTTATTGAGTTATAAGATATAAAATACAAAAATATTTGCTCTTTTTCAAATAACTGGATGGCAGCATGGAGATGCTGAAAACTGAAATTCCTTTGCTGGAATCCTTTCTATTGGTTTCTGCATTTTTGGAACTCAGATATATGATATACCTGTTTTTGGTTGCTTTTTAAAAACATGTCAGCTAAATATTGGGGAACGGAACCTTCCCTTTACTGCTAATAGGGTTCTCATTAACACAGTATTTGTGTGATATCTGGTTAAAGTTCCTAAAGTTTCAAAGAATGTAGGTAAAAATGGATTAAATTATTTAGCATTTGTATTGGTTAATTGGACCAGTGACTAGATTTTAGAAGTTCTTGGACGGGAAGTAGGAACTGAATGTAAATATTTTGGAGAATGTTAGATTAGCAAGGTATATATTTTTATTCTGTATGCCATGACGTCCTTGATTTGTGATGGGATTTGATTTAGAATTCAGGCACAGCTTGAAAATCAGATGAATTATAATTTGATGAGACAGATAGAAGCCAGTTTATATTTTTGTTATTTTTTGAAACTTTTAAGTCACTTAAGTTATTATAGTATTAACGGTATAGTTAATATTAAATGTCATTGAGTGGCTTCTTGGGCTTTCTGCATGGCTTTTAATGACTGTTGGGTTTAAAATACACTCTTTTTTTCTAATGTGAGATTTTAACACAATTAGAAAGTTTTTAGTTGCAGTACCATAGAACTAGTTTAATCAATTAAATATATTTACAAATATAATTAAAGAGTGTAGTTATTACCATCCAGCTGTGCTATATATACTTTGGTACTAGCTGCATAGAGACAACTTACGGCTTCTCCATTTTGGGTTTCTCCTTTCAAAATAAATGATGACATGGCGTAATATGTCATGCATTACTGTTCATCTGAGTTTGTACTTAATTACTTTTAAAAACTGCTTAGGACCAGATGATTTTTACTATGTCCTGATACATAAAACTGTACAACTCAAAGAGGGTGTACTTTCTTTTTCACGTGATTGAATCTGAACTGTTGCATTTGCTAAAAACAGAATAATGGATGTTGACGCTGGTATCCTTTTTATAGTAGCATCACATTACTGAATGATACATCTATATGAATGTGAGACAAATAACTTACATACAAAATGTAAATAAGAAATACTATGAGTTGTATGATTCAGAAATTTGTTTTTATTTTGCATTTATGTTGTTTTTATAAATAATTCAAGATGATAATTACACATGATATTTCTTCCTCCTATTTTGCCACAACAACAACCATATGAGGTGGTTTGGATAGAAAGAGAGTGACTGCCCAAGGTTACCAAGCTGGCTTTCATGCCTAAGGATTAGAACTCAGTTTCTAGCCTGGTGCCAAACCACCAAACTATGTTATATCCAGACTACCTGTGAGCTGAACTATGATATAGGAAAGCCCCATTAAAGGAAAGCAAAGAGCTGGTTTTTCCAGTACTCTTGTAGTTTCCTTAGTTTTTCTCCAGATGAAAATAGAAAGCAATGCTCAATACTGTCATTTATCCTTCCAGCAATGAGCTTCCACTGAATATCACTCCTTTTGGGTTTGAAGGGAGTCTGAGAGCTTTGAATTGGTTCAGAATATGGTTAAACTTGAAACATAGCCTTTTAAAATTGATTAAAATCTTAATGGAAAAAAACCAGAAATAATGTATTATAATTTCTTATATGTTTGGCAATTATAGATACTTCTGAACCTTCGGTTGCTTTGGCAAGTCTTGTGCAGCATATCCCTTTACAAATGATTACAGTCCTGATTGGAAGCCTTACTACAGATCCAAATGTAAAAGATGCAAGTATGACACAAGCTTTATGCAGGTATAGTATTCAGAATGGCAAAAGAGTAGTAGTTAATTTAATTAAGCATCTTGTTTATTACATGCATTTTAAACGGAAGTTTATTATTTCAATTTATATCACTGCTTATCTTAACTTCATGACTCTAGATAGTGTACAGTACTGAAACCACAGCAAACAAACAAAGCAAAAAAATACCGACAATATACATGTAAATAGCAGCTGGGTAAAAAACAATGACAAATTAACATAGCTATTGTATGGACTACTGCCTACTGTCAGAAAGCATGGATGTCACAACAGAAAGGCTCTCAGGGCCCAACATGGCATTCCCTACTAAACTGACCTGAAGCATGTTTCTTCTGCCAGACTTAAGTTGGCACAAGTAGGCACAATCAGGTGGAGGCAATTCCTCAGATAACCAAGTCCATTTTAGGTCTGAACATGATTTTACTGTGTTGTATTTGTATTTGTATTGGAATGGAATACTTTATTTGGCCAAGTATAATTAGAAACAGAAGGAATTTGTGTCCAGTATAAAAGCACTCAGTGTACTTGCCAGCAATGGAGAGAATAATAATATAATACCAATAAAATGGGGGAATGGAGAAGATAATGAAAAGGATAAATAATATTTCATAATTTAATATGCATACACATTAGATAGAAAGTGTGAGAATCAGGTGTTCAGCAGGTTGATGATATGAGGGAAAAAACTCTCTGTGTTTAGTTGTCTTTGCATATAGTGCCCTATAGCACCAGCCCAAGGTGAAATAGTTTATGTCCAGGATGTGAGATGTCTGCAGATATCATCTCAGTCCTCCTGCTGACTGCAATTATTTTTTCTGCAGTGTTGACTATCTGTTGATGTCTGTACCTGTCTTTCTTGGTTGCTGTACTAAACCAGAGAATTCTAGAAGTACAAATAATAGACTCAATCATTCCTGTAAAGCTATATCAGCAGCTTCTGGGACACTCTGAACTTTCTGAGTTGATGCAGAAGAACATTATTTGTTGTGCCTCTTTAATGATGGTTCTACTGTTAAGCAGCCACTGCAAGTCTTGGAAAAAACTGAAGGACTCTACTGATACTGTTCTGTTGAATATAGTAAGAAGCAGTAAAATAGAAGGGCTTTTCCTAAAATCCGTTCTTCATTTCTACAGTTTTAAGCATGTTCAGCTCCTGACTGATCCAGCTGCACCACAGCCAAATAAAATTCCTTTTGCATTAATTTAAACAGCTTAAATTGGCCATGCAGCAAGCTAGCTCTAAATAAGAAAATTATTTATCTTTTTCTTTCCTTTCGTTTCTTCCAAAATAAAATACATAGGACATGTACAGTAGCTTATGTTGTTATGTTCCATTAGCTAACAAGTAATTAAAAAGTGTTCTGACTGTATGGTAATCTATTTTATATGGGAATACTTTTTCTGTGATCACAAAAACTCATTGCAACAAATATGCCTATATATTTTAATTGCTGTAGACTACAAAGTCCATGCATGGGTTAGGAAAATAGTGCCATTTCATTAGAAATTGGGATAATTTGCAGCTGGATTGTAATTAACAAAAGGAACAGTAATGGAAAATTGAGAATTCTTAGAAAATGTTTTGTGTTTCATAGTAATTTCAAACGTTTTTTGAATTCCTCTACTAGACGTGAAGAGTTGAGAACTACCGTACTTTTTCTCATATTTTCTTTTAGACATTTCCTTAGCCCTCTCTGGCATCTTTACTTGATTAGCCACCTTTTTCATTGGGGTGTTTCGTTTTATTTATTCTATATTATCTAGGATAGTATATCAATAATGATAGACAATTCATCTTTCCTAGAAACTAAGCTAAAGTTAGGAAGTGGGGGGAAAATTAACCTTTTTAAAAATTAGATCATAAAACTTACATTTCCAACAAAAATCAACAGCACTTCTGGTTTCCAAAGAAAACTTAGTGGAGGTCTCTTGTAATTGCAGAATGTAGAAACATATTTATTGTGGGGGAGTTGTTTATAAATCTGGAAGAAAAATAAAGTGTACAAAAATGGTGAATATTGTGATTTAATAGAAAATCTAACTTGAATCTAACAATTATATCAAATTAATGCTATCAAGAATTTTTTTTTTTGCTATAATAAATGTTTTGATGATGGATCGATGATAGTGCAAAGAATATATGTTGGCTTTGATAGTTTTGTTTATATAATGTAATAAAACCAGGAGGGATTTAAACTGTTTATCTGTATCATGATGCCCATACAATTCCATTGAGTACTGCAAATAACAAAATATATGTTGCGTTGATGGAAACGAGACAAAATACTGAATCATTGCTATAGCTATCTGGCGAAGTTTTTCCCCTAGCCAGAGTATCTTAAAGTTCTGGTCTCAGTGTGATCTATGATTTTCATATAATTGATATAATACGTAAACTAATACCAGAATTCAGAAATTGAGTAACTGGTATATAGGTTTTGCAGCTGAAATACTAAAAAAGAGAAATTCATCACTTTTCAGGATGATTGACTGGTTGTCCTGGCCATTAGCTCAGCATGTGGAGACCTGGGTGATAGCACTACTGAAAGGACTGGCTGCAGTTCAGAAGTTTACTATCCTTATTGATGTTACTTTGCTTAAGATTGAATTGGTAAGTATTATTACTCAATGATTATTGGAATTTTAGTTAATGTTGTAATAAAATTGTAAATGAGTTGCTTTTTTATAGAAATTTTTCACTTTAATTTGTGTATTTTAAATATATGATACAGAATTATCATACTGCTGTACACTTCTTATTTTTAATAATTCTTCCTTTTCCTGAAAGGTATTTAATCGCCTTTGGTTTCCTCTGGTGAGACCTGGTGCTTTGGCTGTCCTTTCTCATATGCTGCTCAGTTTTCAGCATTCTCCAGAGGCTTTTCACTTGGTGAGTTCTATCCTTTTTTTGCTTTAAAACTCACTGAAAAAGAAAATATCTATAAGCATGCCATCTTACTATTATATCAATAAAACCAAAATCACATTCTTATAACTCGGAAAAAAAATGAATCATAACAAGTAACAATAGTTTAAAGAATTTGCTATTTATTTATATAAAGATGTAAAATCTAGTAAGGAGAGAGGTTCTTTACAGAATTTTGTTGCTGATGTCTATCTGGTTCTTAACACTTTATAAGAGTGTTGTATCTTACAGTGGGTTGTATCAGATTATGTTACTCCAGTGGCTAAAACGTATTTGACCCTGTAGAAATGTTTTGCATTCCTTCATGTATCCCCCTCCAATATACCTATCTTGATAACCTTATGGAATAGGAATGGCTCATGCAGAATGAAAGTGAAATCATCAAAATTGATTCCTAGTTTGCTTCAACTGAATTTAAAGAGTTTGTCATCAATGAACTTGGATGCAATTTATTTTATTTGTTACATTGCTATAGACTTCTGTTATAAAGAACAGCATGGGTTATAATTTAGCAACAATGCAAATTAAACTAAAAATTACAGGAATGAACGATCAAAGGTGTACTCTGCTAATTCTAAAATGATTGATTTATTCTTTTTAGCACTTTTGTAAGGTTTTTCCTTATTTGCCAGCAGAAGTAGAATATTATGAAGCTGTAAATTAATTTCAGGAAGAGCTCACAAAAATAGAATGTTTTATACCTTTACAGACTTACCATACATTTTAAAACGTTACTGTTTCAATCATAGCATGTAGGATAATAATATACTAGTATTGGCTATCCTGATTTCTATCCCAATAGAATGTGAAATTATATTTCTTAACTTGAAGTAACTCATTTAAAAATATAGATAAAACTGAGGTATTCAGACAAATAGAAATATCATAGTTAATTATTATGTTCTGACTTCATAATATAGTAATTTTCTTTAAAATGTGTTATGTTCAACAAACAAGCCAATTATTAATCTATTTATCTTAAAATTAGATTGTTCCACATGTGGTTAAATTGGTGATATCGGTCAAAAGTAATGGTCTGCCTACCAGCACAGCATTCTTACAACAGCTGAGTGAATTAATGCACTGTATGATGTACCATTACTCTGGATTTCCAGAACTTTATGAACCCATTCTAGAAGCAGTTAAGGTATGCAAACATAAATATTTCAGTACTGAGGATGTAAACATCATTTTTATTCTTAGCATAAAAATTGTATCAGCTATTTTCAGATTTCAGGAAAAAGTAACAAAAAACATAGAAATCAGCAGAGTTACACTGTCATTAATGTAAATCTTTTAAATCAGATTTTGAGTTTCATTTGATCCTTGATTTGAACTGCAAGAAATAAAAATAGATCATAGTGAACAAGATGGTTATATGTTGTCAGTTTACAGATAGACACTTTTCTTAGCAGAAAAGTTTTTCAAGATTTGGAAGAATGGAATATAGGCTGCTTGGCTACTCTTTTAGTAGATATAAATGCCATGGAAACATTTGCATAATACTCACTGTTCAAGTTCAAGAGGCCGGAATAGCTCAGGCAGTAGAGAAGCCTGTTATTAGAACACAGAGCCTGCAATTACTGCAGGTTCGAGCCCGGCCCAAGGTTGACTCAGCCTTCCACCCTTTATAAGGTAGGTAAAATGAGGACCCAGATTGTTGGGGGGGCAATAAGTTGACTTTGTAAAAAAAATATACAAATAGAATGGGACTATTGCCTTATACATTGTAAGCCGCCCTGAGTCTTCGGAGAAGGGCGGGGTATAAATGTAAACAAAAACAAAAAAAGTTGTGTCTCTGTTTTCATTATAGGAGCTTTCCAAACCCAATGAAGAAAAAATTAAGATGATACTGAATCAGAGTGCCTGGACATCTCAGTCCAGTTCCTTGCAATCTTGTCTGTCTAGATTTTCTGGAAAATCTGAAACTGGAAAGACTGGTCTGATTAATTTAGGAAATACTTGTTACATGAACAGTGTGATTCAAGCACTATTCATGGCTACAGAGTAAGTTTAATCCTATTTGTTTTAAGGTTTGCAACTTTTTATGTATGCAATGTTTTCTTTTAAAAAAATACATGTCATTTTAAAAATTTAAGATCTAAAAAGTCTCTACCCTTCTGGCATTTCAAAGGACCATGAAGACATAGCTGTTGGTGATGACAACTGTCACTTCCTTTTCCTTGTTACCATCTAGGCTTGTTTTCTTTGCCATCTTTGTTTTTTTGTTTTGTATTCCTTGTTTTTAAATGTTTTGAACGATTTTTAAATACCCAGAATCGCTGGGAGTTGAATGGTATATACATTTCAGTTGTTATTATTTCTACTACTAGTTCTGTGATGGCTTGAATATGGTAGTAAGAATCTGAGTAAACAGCAGAATGTGTTTCCTTGCCTCAGTTCACATCATGATTAAAGAAAATTTAAATTGCAATCAATAAATTTTTATTTGGTCATTGATCAGCAAATAAAACAAGAAAAATACAATTATTTACGATATAAATATCAGGAATATATAGGTGAATAACAGAGAGGTAGGCAGCAGTGCAGGAGGAGATGGTTGTGTGTGTGCAACCTAACTCTGTGCATGAGCAAATAAAGTTTTGCATGCTCACCCGTCACTTGTATGGCCCGGTTCCCAACAGATTGCAGACTGGCACCTGGGAATTGAGGACTTCTGAGTTAATGAATTGCCAAACATATTCCTATAGTAGAAGTAGAAATTTAAAGGCATTCCTTCTACATTATTTATAACTGGAGAAATTTACTTGAAGGTTGCTTTTTTTTCTTCTAAATTTCAAACCAAAGCAAAGTCATTTTCCAAAGTGATTAAATTGTTCTTCAAGATTTAATTCAAGTCTGAGCAGTTTCATATTACTAATATGATTCGGAGCATAGTTAAATTATTTTAAATTAGTATAGTAAACACTCTTGAAACATCGGAGTGTCTTTGTGTAAGTTGTATCTGAAAACATGATCTCATTTTTTGCAGTTTCAGAAGACATGTGTTATCATTAAATCTAAATGGGTGCAATTCACTAATGAGAAAATTGCAACATCTTTTTGCATTTCTTGCTCATACACAGGTCTGTATTATTTTCTGAAAATTAAAATAATATTGCAAAAAGGGATTTTTGGCCTTATTTATGTGTAGAATTAATTGTGGAATATTTGAATTTTTTATAAATCAGTAGAAAATCAGACCATTTTGTTTCATCTTTGAAATTTTGAAAGAAGAATTGTATACTTCTGGAAAAAGTGCAGACTGGTTGAAACTGGGAACTATACTGATACCATACTCATAAAATTGTAAGATACTCTCATAAAACAGTAATTTTAAATTAGATATAATCAAATGTTTTATTCAAACATAATCCCAACAAGTTAAAGTAATACATTAAGAGGTTAGGATTAATATCCAAAATTATTTTGGAACAGGACATGAAACAATTCTCATTGTACCTGAATATATAACATTTGTTTAAACATTTGTCTTTAATAATAACTTTTATTTTTCTTGTATTTCAAATATTCAGTACTTTTTAATTCTAAATTAATATTCAAGATTGAATTTGAACATGAAATTGGGAAAGTAGATACTTAAATATTTGGATTTATTCTGTAGTCAGAACATTTCATTTCCACTATGTAACAGCATGTGAGAACGACCGAGAAGTAGGACAAAGAGATCATGTCTAGGGAACAATCAGATAAGAGGGTACATCCTGTATCTGTATAAGCCGCCCTAACTTTTCAGGCTTTAAATGAAATATAGTTAGAGATTTGTACTTTTACGTTTGCAAGATTCTGTTAATGTAGCCTTACAATAAATTAGAAGTAGGTTGTGTGGTCTGTTTCCTATCTGATGTACCTGGGAAGGCGGACATCTACTCTACTTGCCTCCTATTCACTTGATTTCTGTTTTTATAAATTATGAAGTGCTTTGTAGAATAATGTCAGTGTTTGAAATCTGTTTTGTCTTTGTTTGTTTGTTTTATCTAGAGGGATGCCTATGCTCCTCGCCTTTTCTTTGAGGCGTCTAGGCCTCCGTGGTTTACTTCTAGATCTCAGCAGGACTGCTCTGAATATCTTAGGTTCCTGCTAGACAGGTAATGATAATCTGAATTCATTACCCAAGATATTTTTTAAATGTTTTTTATATGCAAAATAAGTTGTAGACAATACATTTCTTGTAACATTGTTGGGTAAGAAGTATTTACCATAAACTTCTTCCACAGAGAGCTACAAAACTTGAAGCAGTCTTCCCAATCTTCAGGTACAAAAAATATAGTAGCTTTGTAAAAACAACTATTACTTAAAAATAAAATAATTGAATTTTATATGGTCTGAAATAATATGCGTTGCTTTTGACGTGTGACATCTCAATCATAGTCTCTTTCAATACAATCTTTTTTTTTTAGTTGCTGTTTACTAAAAACCATTTGAATCTCTGCAGTGGAATGTTTCTCTTTCTATAAAATTCATATGATGCATCAAACAGCTCAAACTTTACCCCAGTTAGAGGTGAAGTAAAGTAAAGTAACTAAGAATTAAAGCAATGGAGCAGAGTATATTTGTAATTGGGCTGACGGCATTCAAACTACAGTATTTTATTCCACACTAATTTTGCCTAGTAAATAATTGGTTGTGTGTATAAGCATACTGAAACATAGTAATGTATCAAATAGGTAAACTGGTAGAGATATAACTTGAATAGAATTTTTTTTTCCCCTAAGGCTACATGAAGAAGAGAGAACCTTGAAAGTTCTGTCTTCATCAAAGCTTCCTGAGGATATGAATGAAGAGTCCCTGGTCCAAGAAGTAGCCAACAAATCTCAACTATTTATCAAGCAGTCATGTTCAATGAAAGAGGAGAGAACCTTGATAGAAAAAATGTTTCGAGGGAAACTACAAACAAGCATATGCTGTTTAAATTGCAAAAGTACTTCTCATAAAGAAGAAGCCTTCACAGATCTTTCACTTGCTTTTTGTCCTCCAGTATTCTTTAAAAATGTTGGTCCACCAACTGTAGAACATTCATCTGATGAGAAAGATGAGTCAATGGAACAAGTCAGTGCTAGGGCATTGAGCCCCGTGACAGAGATGCCATCCAGTGATTCCTGTGAAATGGTCACAAATGATGGGACGTTGAAAGATTCCCCCACTGACTCAAATTCTGAAACTGTTACTGATCCTTTTATCTGTAAGACTGAAGTTGGGGATAACTTGAAAAAACACGTCAGTGAAGTTACTCCTTCAGTTACTGATTTGTTAAATTATTTTTTGGCACCCGAAGTTCTTAAAGGGGATAACAAATACTTTTGTGAAAAATGTGCCTCCTTACAAAATGCAGAAAAAATTATGCAAATTGTGGAGGAGCCAGAATACCTCATCCTTACTCTTTTGAGATTTTCATATGATCCCAAATGTCATATTAGGCGTAAAATCCTAGACAATGTGTCTCTTCCACTTGTTCTAGAATTACCTGTTAATAGAACTGTCTCATCCTTAAGTACATTGTCAGGCATTTGGTCTATGAGTGTTGAGTTTTCTGACACAGGGGAGAATTTGGCTAAAAAACTAAAGCCTTCTGGTGCTGAAGAAGTTGGTTGCCCTCAACTAATACCTTATGTATTAAGTTCTGTAGTTGTTCACTCTGGCATATCTTCTGAAAGTGGGCATTATTATTCTTATGCAAGAAATGTTGCTAATTCAGGGTCTTCGCTAGGATCTTTTGATCAGTCCCAAACTCTGGCTTTAGCTTATCCTCAGAGCAGTTTAACTGCAGCTACTGAAAAGGAACTGGATGAAAATGAAGTCTCCAAGGAATGGTTTCTATTTAATGACAGCAGAGTGACATTCACCTCATTTCAATCAGTCCAAAAAATTACAAGCAGATTCCCCAAAGATACTGCTTATGTGCTGTTTTACAAAAAACAAACCAGTGCTGGGACTATCAGTGCGAAATCAGCCAGCGGACTCTGGATCAATGGAGATCCCCCTCTGCAAAAAGAACTTATGGATGCAATTACAAAAGACAATAAGCTGTATTTGCAGGTAAGGTGCAGATATTAATCTGAAGGAAATCAGTTGTGTAATTACTGTAAATGTGGACTGTATATATGGTTGGGAATACAAATCTAGGCAGATTATTCTGATTAACCAGCATTGTTAAAATAATGTTATGGATCACTAAATTTTGGTATTCCCAGATTTCTGGCAAAGGAAAACCAGAAAATATTTTCTGAACTGAAATAACATGTGGTTATTTCTTTGAAACCACAGTTACAATGTGTTAAATTCTCTATAAATTATTTTATTAGTAGTAGTATATTTATTTTTCACCCATCTCACAGATTGAGATGAATCTGACTGGGATTTTATGATCTGCATATGTTGAATATATAAATATTATAATTATATGGTTAAAGGCTTTACATGAAAAGTCATTTAAAAACTCAGGGTACTGTAAATCCACAATTTAGAATTTAGGTTGACAAAAAGATGTCCCAAAGGTTTAGGCTGATTTTAGAAGAATTTACTAAAGTGTTTGTATTTTTCAATATGCCAAATCTAAATCTCTTTCTAAGTCAGCAGTATTCTTCAATTATTTTAAAACAGAGAGCAGGAATCAAGGTGGGGAATACCAGTTCTTGTCAGCTCTTGAACTTCCATTATTTAACGAATATTCTTGAAGTCAGGTTAACATATATCTCAGTATTTTTTTATATAGCTGACCATTTCACATATGCAATTCTGGGTGACTCATTCTAGCTTTGAATAATTCTAACCTGAAAAAAAATTGAAAATTGCAATATTTGTATGGGATTTGAGCAAAAGGCAAAAACCTATTAATATGATTTTATGTGTAGAGTTACTTGGTCATAAGGATGAAATGATAAATAATCCATGATTTACATATTTATGTGGATAAGTGGGAAAGTAGGAAATACAGTTAATTTGTAAAAGCAGTCAAGTAATGGATCAAATAAATTTTTCAATTGGGTGTAATTTTGTCTGTACATATCAACTTACTCTCAAAAATGTCTTAGTCATTATCATCATCATAAGGTCCTGGGCGGAGCATATTGGGCAGTGAGTGTTTTCCAGTGGTTTTGATCATTCGCAGCATCTTTAGCATCCTCCCAAGTCACATTAAAATCTTAAGAACATAAGTGCTTGATACCAAGTTTTCCAAGGCCGGCCTCACTTCCTCTTTCCTTCAAGAGGTATCAAAAATGGCTCAATCATGAGTCAAAAAAACAAGTTTATGCTGGTACAGAATTAGGATCTTAGTGTTAGGATAATGTTAGGATAAGAAATACCATACATATTTATTTATCTATTAAATTTATATGCCCCCCTATCTCACTATCCAAAACAATTGAAGAATGCAAAGCCTAATTCATTTAAATTGTCCAGTAATTTTGGAAATCTTCCTGGCTGACTACAATAACTTACTGTAAAGCTATGGTTCCAGTGGAAGTGAAGAATTAACTTGAGGATAGAGCACATTTTATCCACAAAACCCAAGTTAGGTAGGTCTCAAAATAAATTCCTATCGGAAACTCTAGGAAAGTGCTCAGCAGTCCTATGTGAATCAGGTTAGACCACAATTGGGAATTTGAAGGTTCAACTTTGTGATTTAACTTTGTGATTTAAAATTCATTGTAGCTCAGTTGGAGTTATACAGTTCAAATTTCATTTGGAAGAAAAGATTTGTCTTTACTTTGTAACAGTGGTTCTCAACCTTTATAGTGCTGCGACCCCTTTAATACAATTACCCACGATGTGGCGACCCCTTTAATACAATTCCCCATGATGTGGCGACCCCAACCATAAAATTATTTTCATTTTGAATTTATCGCGCCTGAAGCTGTATTGGCTAGCGATCTGAACTGCTTGCGATTGCCTTGAGGACGGAGGCATTAAAGCGGAGACTCCTCCCCTACTAAGTTTATCATGCCTGAAACCACGATTAGGCTAGCGATTGGGAGTGATTGCAGCTGGTTTGAGAGTGAGACATCAGAGCAAAGATTTCTCTCTTTTTTAATTCATTGCGCCTGAAGCCGAATTCGGCTAGCAATTTGAAGAGCCTGCAGCTGGCTTGTGGAGTCAACCATTGGAGCGCAATTCTTCGACTCGCAAGTATACTTGCCATATTTCCGATGGTCTTAGGTAACCCCTGGCAAATCGTCATTTGACCCCCAATGGGGTCCCGACCCACAGGTTGAGAACCACTGCTTTATAAGGAGAAAGTTTTGAATGTTTGAAACAGTTTCACTTCACTTTTTGGTATAATGGAATCCCTGGTTGTATCAAGGATATGGTTTGCCTGTAACATCTTGGGTTAGGTAGACATGGCAGCAGAAAAAGTGTCATCTGTGCCATTACTGTATACCAGTGGTAGTCAACCTGGTCCCTACCACCCACCATGAAAGCGTTCCAGCTTTCATGGTGGGTGGTAGAGGTTTTGTCCGATATTGAAGCACTTTCCTTTTTTTTAATTTAATTGACTTTTTTTAAAAAAAATTCATAGCATTATTTAAAAACATTTTCATTCGGTTTTCATAAAATTCCCCGTGACAATTTACATTTCTGAAAATATACTATTTGTATCGCCCACGCATAAGTTTAGTTCATGTTATGTAAGTGAAACTAAATGGCGCTATAGTGCTACTGCAAACAAGAGCCTCGTCCCAGAATAACTCGCTCATTTCCCCCACCACCACCCAGCTGTAACAGACAAGCAGAGCTGGTAGCTGCCCCCCCAACACAATCCACGATGCGCGAGAGGCATGCGCAAACAACGATACACGGTGCATTACTGTGGAACTGGTGGGCGGTTAGAAAAGGCAATCTACTCTTTTACTTCTCATGGCTTTCAGTGAGGTCTGACAAGATGGGCATTATCCAGTTCCCCTCAATTAAACAATCTTGTCAGATGGGACTTAGGAAATGCGCCTCTGTTCTGTAAAACAGAACATCTGTTCTGTAAAATAGTCTCTTCCCTCAATATTGAAATGTCCCTGATCCTGATGACCTTCTGTAATACATGGAAAACTTGATAATTCCTCTGGTAATTGGAACAGGAAGTTAAGTGTGGTAATTGTTGATATTTTAATTTTTGATTTGTTGTTTGCCATCCAGGGTCATAAGTCAGATGGGTGGCTCTATATAGCTAGTTAATTAATAACCTTGAATCTATATTTACAATGCTGAAAGCTGAGTTGAACTTCCAGTTGTGTTTGCAGGATCAGTGCATTCCAATAGTGCAAGAGAGAGATTAAGGCTTGTGACTGGCCTTATTAAAGAATGTGACAGCTGAGAAAGTGAAAGAAAGCCTAGGTAAGGTTAGCCCTGCCCATGCAAAAAAGCTGATTTGGTAAATATTATAATGAACAAAAATTACTGGTCAGTAATTTGTGACAGTGCCAGGAATAATAATATTCAGTGCTGAAGTTACTACTCTATATATTATTTGTAAGAATCACAACAACTACCCAAATCTATCAAATTTCTGAAGTGCTTTGGATTCACTTTACTTGATTAACATACCTGCTTCAGTGGCTTGATTCAGTCAACATCCTGTTGAATCTATTGACCCATTCAGAATATTATGAATGGGTCAGTTCTACCATTTAATAGATGCAATACTCAATGGGAATATAGGATTCCTGCAAAACTAGTATTAATTAATTTAGTCAACAATTTTCCCTACATTCTAAATCAATCATTGCAAAACTAGAAGTGTCTTCATATAGAACTTGGTGGGTTTTTTCATCAGTAAGCAGGCTAATTAGAACTATACAAGCTATTTTTTCCAGAATGTTCTGGAGAAATGCTAGAATTATGATGAATCTAATGTCTGCTTGTTAAAAGATTTTAAAGAAAATTGAAATGTTGCAGGATCCAATCTGAAGCCAGGACCAAAGGTATATTTTCCTTCATCTACGAAATTTGAAATGTTCTGGAATAGTTCATTAAGTTTAAAACAAAAGTTTCTAAAACTAGTAAAAAAAGGTACTTCTGATTTATTTTGTGGGGACTTTGTTTTACGTTTTATAGGGTCACAATTTAAGAAGTATTGGATAAAACTATTTGATAAAGCTATGTCATATGTAGAAATTCTGTTTCCCATTTCCCACCCCCTGAAATTTACATCATAATCACTTTTCTTAAAAATCAATGTGTGTGACCACTATTCGTTTTTTTCTTTTAGGAACAAGAGCTTAGTGCTCGAACCCAGGCCCTAGAAGCATCTGCAGCTTCGTGTTCTTTTCGGCCAAATGGATTTGATGACAATGATCCCCCAGGGAGTTGTGGTCCAACCGGTGGAGGTGGGGGGGGAGGATTTAGTACTGTTGGCAGGCTTGTATTTTAAGGAAGATTGCATTGGTTTCTAAACAGCTTTGATTCCTGCACAGGACTGTTATGTTACTGAACTGTATTAAATAATGTCCCAAGCTTTTTTCAAGATGTGATTTTTGTTCTTAAAAAGAACTTTTGTTTTTATTTGAAATAAATAAGTGCATCATGGAGAAATCTACCTCTTAAATTTACTTGTTTTTTGGAAAGATATTCTTGGTCAAAAAAGGAATTAAACTTTTTAAAAAACAATATAGATCAGAGAATAAAAGCACTTAAACTTTTAATTCCAAGTCCAGTGATAAAATAATATTTGAAAAAAAGACATGTTTGTGTGACACCAACAATGCTTGTGTTTTGTTTTTATTTTATTTCTTAAATATGTAAATTGTCAAAGGCATTAGAAATGATAACTATTAAATGGAAATTAATCTTTTAAACAATGTAACCCAGAATAACAAAAGCTCTAATTCAATATATTTGTATTACAAGTACAAGTATGTAAAGATCAATTTCATGTGCTTGTTAAGTCACTTTTCTAAATGGGTGTGGTCTTGTAGAGAGAGTTTTTGGGGAGAAAAAGAACAAACATTTGTAGTATTTCTTTTTGCTTTGAGGATTTTAAAATTATTTCAGGGAGTACATCTTGCTTTGAAGGAAGAGTTTCTATGTGCCTTGCCATACTGTAACAAAGTACAAAAAATTTTGAAGCTGAAGAAAAGTGTAGAACATAAGTTGTTAATTTCTTGTTTAATATGAAGTTCATGAATTTTTGAAGTGTTAGCTTCTCCAAAAGTAAAGTCTGATGGTTCCAAAAATATAGTAGTTGCTCATGTGTTTTTAGTAATAATACTGGTTAAAACTTTTTCATTGAAAATTAACATTGTGTTTAAAAATTGGAAGTGAAGCTTTACATACATTGCTGAGATTAAACCCGTTAGGGTCATATTTGCTAAGTTTGTGGTAGTTTGGCAAGAAACTTTTAATTTTTTCCCCCTCACATGTAATTTTATCTAGATTTCTTCTTCATATATCTTGTTGCATATCAAGATTATTCAGTGAATATGCAGATTTTGGAGATTGAGAAAAAAATACTCAAAATGAAACATAAGGTGAGGGCACTTTTTGAAGATAGAACACATTTACACCATTGGAATACACTATAGCCACACAAGATTTGAGTACTGGGACCTTAGTGGCATCAGCAGTTGAAAGTCAAAGTAGTTTTGTGAGCCCAGTACAGATTAATGTACATTAAGTGTAATGTACACTTACTAAAATATGTGATCTTTAACAATGCTATTTTGAAGGGCACAAAGAGTTGTAACACTAACTGGATTTGTATTAAACCAAAGATACATTAAATTAAAAACAAATTACACTCATTATCCAAGAATTCTGCTATTGCCTATTTGCCTGTGCTAGTATTGTTCAAATGTTTTTACTAAATTATGGAAGATAAAAATAACAGTTGTTTGTAAAACTTTACATTAGTAAAAAGAAAAAAAAATCAGTATGTGGTCCTAACATTTAGGAACTTTGGATTTTCCCTTATAGGTTTGTTTGTGATTCTGTCCACATTGCCTCTAATTGTGTTGTGTTGAAATATAGGCAAAAAAGGTAATCCATAATAACCTGCAACACAAGAACCAAAGAACTAGATCACGGGTATCAAACTTGCCGCATCATGTTGCTGTCATGTGACATTTCATAATGTTTTTCCCACTCGTAGATCTGGGGTGGGTATGGTCTGTGTGTGATGCATCCGGCCCGCAGGCTGCCAATTTGACACTCCTGAACTAGGTAGTCCAGTATATTGTTTTTCACATTGCTAATCAGATGAACTGCTTACCAACAAACTTGAGGGCAACTGCCTGCCATTTTCTGTTATTATTTTCCAGAGTCCAAATATCTACTGACAATTGAATTAATGTTCTACTGTAGTGTCTTATGTAAATAGCATTTTATTTCCTGAAAATAGAAAAAAAAGTTTTAAAAAGGTAGCACCTTGAATAGTTCCCTGTAGTCACAATTCTACATACAAAATCACTATCTTCTTAAACATAAGGGTAAGGCTAAGCCCAAGAATGTCATAGAACAATTCAGCCAAAGTTCAATTCTTTATTTACTTATACACAATAGACAAAATCTTGCCAAACTAAACTTTTACTACTCTCACCATAGAGGATATATCCTGGAGATTCTATTGTCATTCTCTTCCTTGTCTCCTATCCGCTCTGGACTGGGTTGCCTCTTACCGTGCCCCTTTTTCTAGAACAGGGGTGTCAATCTCGTGGCCTATGGGCCAGATGCTTCTTGTGCTGGCCATGCTCACCCCAGGTTTAGCGAACGGGGAAAAAATTGCAATACAATGTGTTGTCATGAGTTTGACACTCCTGTTCTAGAATATGCTCCCTCCTTCCAGGGAAACTGCTGCTTCACACCAGCTTCCCTCTGGGCACCATTTCTCAAAGGGAGCAACAGAAAACTTACTGCATGTAGGATTAGCCATAGCTTCTAATTAAAATACTGCCAAGCCATTAAAATTTATAATTTTCCTTTAGTTTGCTATTTTCAATTATCCTATTTTGATCTGACCTTGAATGATTGCAGAAATATGTTTTTGAGACCATTATCTTTGAAATTACTCTTATTTTAAATTTATTGAATAAACACACTTTGAAAGATATTTGATTTGCACTGCACATTACAGTATATTTTCCATAACAATAATTGGCCCAATAAATTGGTAAATATTCACTGCCATGTAGTCCAAGCTAAGCAAAGCCTAGAAAGTTAGCATAATTTGTGAACATTGATAGAGATTTCAGCACACATCAGCTGTAATTCATGTATTAATTATTATTAATGTATTAATATTAATATTGTTAATCATATCAAAAGTGTTTCATACAATTAATGAAAAGATTGAATCCTATAATCATAGAGACAAGTTTCTTTTATAATTATTTGGTAATTCCGTACCACTTCAATTTTTTGAAAATATTTACTGACTAGTCTGCCTGCTGTATGTTGTATTTCATTTCTCTTGGAAATCAATAATTCTTCTAACGGTGCATGAATATGGATTGTAGTCCATTCAGACATAATTTGAAATAAGCTCATGGAAAATACCCCAGGTATGTATTTGGATAAATCTGTGAAACTTATACTAAAACAGTACAGGACTGAACTTTTTCTAACCTATCACTCATTGAGTTCAAACAAAATGCTAAGTTCAAATCAAATAAACTATATTATATTTGAAAAGGAAGTATTAATTCAGTGATTGTACTGACTTGTTCAGTAACAGCCATGCCTCATAACCTCCAAATTATACAGGCTATTTACAAAGTAAAAAATAGCAATAGCAATAGCATTTAGACTTATATACCGCTTTACAGTATTTTACATCCCCCTCTAAGCAGTTTACAGAGTCAGCATATTGCCCCCAACAATTTGGGGCCTCATTTTACCCACCTCGGAAGGATGGAAGGCTGAGTACCAACCTTGAGCCTGGTGAGATTTGAACTGTGAAATGGCAGGCAGCCAGCAGGCAGCCAAAGTAGCCTTCAGTACTGCACTCTAACCACTGTGCCACCATGGGTCATAAAAATATTTATAAGAGAAGAGAAGAGAAGAGAATTCTTATTGGCCAAGTGTGATTGGACACACAAGGAATTTGTCTTGGTGCATATGCTCTCAGTGTACATAAAAAAAAAGATACGTTCATCAAGGTACAACATTACAACAAAATTGATGGTCAATATATCAATATAAATCATAAGGACTGCCAGCAACAAGTTACAGTCATACAGTCATAAATGGAAAGAGATTGGTGATGGGAACTATGAGAAGATTAATAGTAGTGCAGATTCAGTAAATAGTTTGACAGTGTTGATGGAATTTGTTTAGCAGAGTGATGGCCTTCGGGAAAAAACTTCTTGTGTCTAGTTGTTCTGTTGTGCAGTGCTCTATAGCGTCGTTTTGAGGGTAGGAGTTGAAACAGTTTATGTCCAGGATGCGAGGGGTCTGTAAATATTTTCACGGCCCTCTTCTTGATTCGTGCAGTATACAGGTCCTCAATGGAAGGCAGGTTGGTAGCAATTATTTTTTCTGCAGTTCTAATTATCCTCTGAAGTCTGTGTTTTTCTTGTTGGGTTGCAGAACCAAACCAGACAGTTATAGAGGTGCAAATGACAGACTCAATAATTCCTCTGTAGAACTGAATCAGCAGCTCCTTGGGCAGTTTGAGCTTACTGAGTTGGCGCAGAAAGAACATTCTTTGTTGTCCTTTTTTAATGATGTTTTTGATGTTAGCTGTCCATTTTAGATCTTGCGATATGATAGAACCTAGAAATTTGAAGGTTTCTACTGTCGATACTGTGTTGTCTAGTATTGTGAGAGGTGGAAGTATGGAAGGGTTTCTCCTAAAGTCTACCACCATTTCTACGGTTTTGAGTGTGTTCAGTTCCAGATTGTTTTGATTGCACCATAAGGCTAGTGGTTCGACCTCTCGTCCATATGCGGATTCGTCATTGTCTTGAATGAGACCAATCACTGTTGTGTCATATGCGAACTTCAGTAGCTTAACAGATGGATCATTGGAGATGCAGTCATTGGTATACAGAGAGAAGAGAACTGGGGAGAGCACACAGCCTTGGGGGGCCCCTGTGCTAATTGTACAGGTATTTGATGTGATCTTGCTTAGCTTCACCTGCTGCTTCCTGTTTGTTAGGAAGCTTGTGATCCACTTACAAGTCTGTTCCGGTACCTGTAGCTGGTTATACTGACAGATATACTGACCATCAATTGTGTTGTAACTGTTGTACCTTGATGAACGTATCTTTTCTTTTATGTACACTGAGAGCATATGCACCAAGACAAATTCTTTGGGTGTCCAATCACACTTGGCCAATAAAAAATTCTATTCTATTCTATTTATTTGGGAAGCCAAATAAATAAATGTAAAGCAATTACAGGAAGACACTTCTTGTCCTTCCCCTTATACCTGTGTTGCATTGTTCTCAAAGTTACTTCTCTCATTCTTGTCTTTCTCCTCTTCTACCTGGGAGTTAATAAAACGTTGGCTCTTAATTAATTATCTTGAAGTGAGACTATAGCCATTGCTTACTGGCTAATCACACTGACAATATCATGGGAATTAAAATTAATCTTGTACTTAGGCCAAATCCTGTCTCCGATTGCTGATGGTATTTCAATTTTAAACATTCCAGAATCATTGTTTTTCATGTGAAATAAAATATTTAGAATATTACCATTTTCATTTGACTTCTCTTCATATTAAAATAACTCTACATTCATGTCTATGGAAATTCTCAATCATCCAGGTCATGGTTGTCCCAAAAGAGCTTTTTCCAAAAGTCAATTGCCTTTTGGAAAAAGCACTTTTGGGACAACCATGATCTGGATGATTGAGCATCTCCATAGACATAATCGTAAAGGGTTTTTTTAAATATGAAGAGAAGTCAAATGGAAAAGATTTAGAATATTGCCACTGAAAGTTTCCAAATATCTTTTGAAACAGTTCAACAGATATATGTTAGAAACACGTTTGTAGGTCATTACTGAACAAAATAATGAGCACAATATGTACACAGCCAGTGTTTCCAGCTTGAAGCTATAGGTGGTGCTGTATTTCAGTTTTTCAAAGAGTAGTGCTATGCAGTTTATGAAGTTTACTCTGCAATTTGCACAATTGAAAGCTAGTCCCTCTTAAAGCAAAGCATATCATGAGAATTAAGCAGTCAAAACAGCAAAGGAATTGCTAAATGTCTCTTCAATTGTCTTGCTAACATGCTCATATCTTTTCACCATTTTCTCCATTGCCACAGAACACATTAATTTTGTCTTCAAAATAGAATTATGCATACTCTCACTCCCCTACAATTCCAGTCCCAGAGATCGTCCTCTACCACCATTCTTCCTTCTTCTCCATGCCAAAAATGCTAAGCACAGCTTTGGAGCCATTGCTGTACTCAACAGCCTTCCAGCAGTGCTGGATGCATGTTTGATAAAGCAGGCAATAAAGGCTTATGGGGGATAGTATAGTATAGCCTTTGTTATTATTGAACATAATATATACAACGAAACTGGTTTAGCCCCCCTGGTGCAATCCACAACAGAAAATACAAAACAACATAAACAGTATAGAGAATAATCCCTATACAAGTAGAATAATCCCTATACAAGTAATTGGGGAAAAAAGACTAGTCATATGTTTCTGTATGTGCGTGGAATGATTGCGATTGTGTTTAAGAGTCTGACAGCCCATGGGTAGAAGCTGTTTTTAAACCTGTCTGTCCAGCCGGCTGGCTATGCTTCGTTATCTTCTGCCCCATGGTAGAAGCGAAAAGGGACACTGGCCTGGCTGTGAATCATCCCTAAGTATCTTCCTTACTCTGCTGAAACAGCGAGATCTGGCAATAAGGGCAGGTTTCCAAATGGCTGGTAGGAAACCTGCCCTTATTGACAAATGAGTCTCTAACACGAGGAATGACACCAGACCCCACTCACGAGGTCCACACAGGATGTCACCACCACACATCCACCCTGAAAGCAGACCCAAACCCACACTGATCATGAAGCACGACCAAGGACCAGAAGCCAGACCACAGCTGCAACATTAGCCATTTCAAACCCCTCCATACATGCAGCAGACTGACACCCACTATGAAGATGTAGCACGAACACGAAGCCAAACAACAGCAATGCAGCTCACCAGCTCAAATCCCCCTGCAACTCAGACTAATCTGACCACAACCAAGCCCCCACCCAAACAGGACACATCCCCAGTCAATCAGAGCACAAAAAAACCCACATCCAATCAGAGCATAGCCAAACTCCCACCCAATCAGTTCAAACCCCCACTAGCAGTTAAAAAGGAAGAAACAGCTGCGATCACACATTATTCCCAGAAGCACGAAGCTGAAGCCTGAAGATGATGAATGAGACTTCGTCGAAACGTCGCCAAGACACTTCCAATTTTACATGGGAGAAAACCCGAACAACCAAAGACCTACATACAAACACCCATGAAAACCTCAGAAAACATATATATATATATATCTCGAGTACAGGAAGGGGCTGAGCACACAGCCCTGAGTGGAGCCTGTGCTGAGTTTCAGGGTGGAAGATGTCAGAGGCCCAACCCTTACTGTTGTGGATGGTCTGTCAGGAAGCCTTTGACCCAGTCACAAATGAGGTGTCGTGTCCTACTCCTCCGCTGACGGCCGGGTCAGGGAAATCCGAATCAGGCTTGCCTCTGCAGCTCTGCCCAAAGTTCTAGCAAAGTCCTCAGAGCAGGCAGGAGACCAGAAAGTGACTTCAGCAAGATAAGTTCGACTTTGCCTGACTCAGAGACTGCCAGAAAGCAGATCCTTTATATAGGCCATGGGGTGTGGCTCCATGACTCAGCACTCATTAAGGCCTGCCCCTCCCTTCCTTCTGTTGCCTCCGCCTATCCAGTCTTCTGATGCGAGGGTCACTCCAATCAGCAGCTGTTGGAAATAAACTTTCCTCAGGCTCACATGCTGTGGAGGAGGGGGAGGGGTCTAGCTGCTCCGTTTGCCTGGGCATGGAGCCAGGGCTGGGGCCGGGGGTGCTCCCTCCTCTGCAGCCTGCTTGGGCATGGAGCCAGGGCTGGGGCCGGGAGATGCCCCCTCCTCAGCCTGTCTGGGCATGGAGCCAGAGCTGGGGCCGGGAGGACATTCTTCAGCGTTCGGAAGCAGATAAGCAGACCCCGGCTGCGGTGAGAGCGGGCAAGACACAACATGAGGGGACAGAAATTCAGGTCAGAAAGCTTTTCCTTGAGAATGCCTGGTAAGATGGTATTAAAGCCGAGCTACCTATCTATATAAAAAAGTATGTATGTATGTATGTATGTATGTATGTATGTATGTATGTATGTTTGTTTGTTTAAGCATAACTCTGGAACACCTCGAGCAATTCAAACCAACTTGGTACACAGATGACTTACCCTCTGGAGACAAACACTCTGGGGGTAAGACACCCCTAAGGGTAAGACACACCTCGGGGGTTTGTGTGTGTTCCAGTATAACTCTGGAACACCTTGAGCAATTTCAACTAAACCTGGTACACAGATGACTTACCCTCTGGAAAAAATATTGTGGATGTAAAACACCCCTAACACCCCTCTCTGTGTGTGTGTGTGTGTGTGCCAGAATAACTCTGGAATCCCTTGAGCAATTTCAACCAACTTGGTACACAGATGACTTACTCTCTGGGGGGAAAAAACTGCAGGAGTAAGACACACTAACAGCCCTCGGGATGTGTGTGTATGTGTGTGTGTGTGTATGTGTGTGTCCTAGCACACAGGTGGCACATAGAGCCCAACTCAGCTCCACCATGCATGCACGCACGCCTCCCATTGGCTAGCTGGTATTTGGGTCTCTGCTGTGCAAGCGGGTGGTGGTGGTGGTGGAGTACAGGGCGTGCAGCATGAGCTCCCACGGCCCGTTTTGGCTTCAGGGAGGCATATTAGGCAAAAAATGGGGCATGGGGGTGGGGCTGCACTTCCGCAGACTGTTTTTGCTCACAGGCAGCTGCAGGGAGGCCTCCTAGGCCCATACAGGCCCCAGGAGGGTCTTGCACACATGGGTGGAAGGCGGGGGGATTAGGATGAAAAAGTACCCAGGCAGTGCTGGGTCATCAGCTAGTAGTCTATAAAAAGCATTCTGACATAGTTCCCAGATCTTTCCTCACCACTGGGTCGGAGGCTAATGCCGGTGCTCCAGGGAATTTGCAACTTCCCTGTTTGCACCAGCCGGTGCCTCCTTTCTTCACTGTCCCTAAAGGACAGATATGGTCCATTAAGGACTCCCAAAATGACTGGATTTTCAACATTCTCCCCAGAGCACCAGGATTCACACCGTCCTGTCGTAACACTGGCCACACCTGGGGTTTGATGGCAGTGTGCAAAGGGAGCCTCTCTCTGCCAGACTCCCAGTCGTGAGTGCGCAGGCTGCCTAGGGCCTCTTGCACTCCGAAAATAAGACCTCTCTGAAAATAAGGCCAAGCCCTTATTTTGGGGTTCAAAAAATATAACACAGAGTCTTATTTTGGGGAAAACACGGTAATTTCTATCAGCCCCAAGCAGTAAATGATTAATGGCATCTGGATAGGATAGCTGGTTTATGTTAATTGTATATTTATTGTTAAACATTTAAGGGGAACCTAATAAGTGGATGTTTCTTGGCTTTTTGTTCTAAACCACCTGTTTTCAATAAAGCACTTCAGGCTGGACAAATGTGCTTTCCAGACTTTGCAGCAATAACTTGTGGTCAGATGATAGTTAGATTATGATGCTCAGGCTTTAAAGTTCAACTGCAGAAGTGACAGAAATGGGATCTAAGGCAGCGCCAATTTAAGCTGAGCTTTTATGTACTTCCCAAGTACAATGCAAACAGGCTTTGATTTGGGATCCAAGTTGCAATTCTATACAGCCTTTCCTGAAGTAAATCCCAAGAAACTCAGTAGGATTTTTTTTGGATTTTATTGCTAGTCTCATAGATTTATTAAAGTAAGTTCCTTAGATACGAATAGTGTAAATTAAATCTGAAAGACCAGACTATTAAAACAATTGAGGAAATAGGCATTCAGTTTCCATCTGGTGCTTTTAATATTTCACGTGTTTAGTTTCTTTGAATAGGATTGTTATTTTTTTGTCGGTAAAGGCAGCAGAATGGTTTTGCATCAATTTCAGTTGGGCACTCACTTTGCTAATGTGCACAACATCACATTAGATTATATGTATAAGCCTTCATAATACAAAAGCAGGAGTTTTATTTCCATCATTATTTAATCCCTTAATGCATTGAATACAGAGATAATATGGAACTTGGTGAAGCCTTTAAATATATAGAACTAGGTATTTACACCTATACAGTCAAACTGTATAGGTTTTATAAAAAGGATTTTCCAGGGATGTAGAGAAAGATTGCATGTGCATATATGATGTGCAAGAGTAACTAAGGCTTTCAATCAATTTATTGTAGTTGCAATTGTTATTGTATATGGCAACAGACAATATTCCTACAAAAGATTATAATCCGGTGCATACATATCTGTGACTAAGCTCCAGAGAACATACTGGGATTGAGTTGTGTAAATGTTCAGAGGATTGTGCTATCAACCGTATCTAGTACTCTTAAAGAAAAATGAAGAGAGCAAAAAAAAAGGGAAATAAATCAAATTCAGGAAGACGTTTAAGAGAAACAGTCAACTTCTTAGCTTAAAAAAAATCTTTAACCTGTAAAGTATTATGTTAATTTTCTTGTTTTCCTCTTTGCCATTGAGAAACTTTAGACCAGAAATGTTTTAAGCAACTTTTTTTTCATGATTTGATCATCAGTTGTTTTCAATTTTGAAATCCAGACATCCTGTTACCAGGAATGATAGTATTGGCTAGCCCACGGATCTCCAACCTTGGCAACTTTTAAGACTTGTGGACTTCAAGCCACAAGTCTTAAAGCTCAAGTAAACTTCAAGCTTTGCTGACTGTGGAATTCTGGGAGTTGCAATCCACAAGTCTTAAAGTTGCCAAGGTTGGGAGTTGCAACCTTGTCTAGACTAGGACTAGACTAGATCAGAGTTTTTGATAGTGGCACCAGAAATGAAACTCTTTTTTCAAATGAAATTATACTGGCTCTTATCTGTGTTGGGTTTTTTGTTTTTGTGTGGACTCCTAGCCAGGACAAGTCCCTGCAGTTTTCTTGGCAAGATTTCAGAAATGATTTGCCATTGCCTGCTTCCTAAGTCTGAGAGTGAGTGTCTGGCCCAAGATGGGACTAGAATTCTCTTGGTTTCTAATCTGATGCTTTAACTGCTACAAAAACTGGGGACTTCCCAGACTCATGGCTCCTATTGAAGAGCAGATGGTAACCTTTGCTAGACGGGCCTTTGCTCAAATTTATATTGTGCACCAGTTAGATTCTTCCCTGCATAGGGAGGCTCTCTACTCACTCCTTCATATCCTGGTCATCTCCTGTTTGGACTATTGCAATACCTCAACATGGGGCTACCCTTAGAAAGTATTCAGAAGCTTTAGCTGATACAGAATGTGGCCATGCAGGCAATCTTAGGCATCCAAAGTATGGCACATTAACACCTTTGTTATGTGACCTGTATTGGATGCCAGTTTGCTTCAAGTCCAATTCAAGATGTCAGTTGTGACCTTCAGGTTATGATCTTTAATGGTATGGAGCTAGGCTACCTACAGAACCGTCTTTGTCCCATTACATTTGCCCATCCCATCCAGTCAGGTAGGGAAGGTATGTTGAGGACCCCATCAGTTAAAGAACTCGGACTGGTGGCTGTTTTTTCATAATGCTTCCTTTTTCTGGCAATATATTAGATAACAGAGAGCATCGTTTTGATAGTATGTTCTCTAGCATTATCATTTTATCTTATATGGCTTTAAAAGGAGAATATTGTAAAAGGTTCCCTCAAATAATAGAGTTCCATTTATGGAAAAGACCCATATTTATACATATGGTTATAATTAGTTATAATTAGCTGAGAATCTAAAAAGGAATTAAATTGCTGAACCCATCACTGAATTGTCCTACATAAGCTGAAGAAATTACTTTGAATATTTAAAGGATTAGTCATTAGAACTATGTTTATTTTTTCTGGAGTGAAGAAGTTCTGAGTAAAAAAAACCCACTGAACATATATGGATCATCTCTCATGGAAGTCTCTTTGCAATTGTTCTTGATTTATTCATTATCCACCTAGATTTAGATTTCTGACTTCCAAAAATAAAGCAGCTATTACTTTCACTAGAAGACCTCTACTCTCTTAGGCAATGAATAGCAATAGCACTTAGACTTATAAACTGCTTTACAGCCCTCTCTAAGCAATTTACAGAGTCAGCATATTGCCCCCAACAATTTGGGTCCTCATTTTACCCACCTCGGAAGGATGGAAGGCTGAGTCAACCTTGAGCCTGGTGGGATTTGAACCACCAAATTGCAGCAGTTGGCACTCAGTGGAAGTAGTCTACAGTACTGCACTCTAACCACTGCGCCACCGAGGCTCTATTTTTTTTAACCTAGCATTGGACAAGGATAGGCTCCTGGAATACGAACATGGTATGGTGACAACATGGTACCATTGGGAAAAATATGCTTTCTTTTCTGATGTTATTTTACATTTATATAGCCATATAAGTCTTTAATTTGTTTAAATAAATAAAAAATACTTAAATAACCCCCCCTCTCTGTTGAGAAGTAGTTGTGACCTACTACACAATTACTGGCAGTAGTACCAATAATTGTACTCCTCAATTACCCCCAGGAGTACCATCAACTGATCTATAACTATGCTCTATAACTGATCTATAACTATGAATATAGATGAATGGTCTGCAACTGATTGCAATCATAACGTGTTTTAGTAAACAGAACTCTATAAGATCATTGCAACCATCATAACTTTCTTCATATATACTGTACATTGCCCTATTTGCTCAATTTAAAAAAATCTGATCACTGGAAAAAGTCAAACTGATCAAATAAGCCTTATATCAGTTATAATTATAAGAAAGTATTGCAAATAGGAGCATTTAATACATACATTAAACTTTAGGTTTTCATGATGAATATAATGTAATATGAATTCATGAATTAGGCTTAGTAGAATGGATCTAGCTTGTCTTGTGAATGTAAAAATACAATTTTTCTTAATTTGGGAAAAGCCATACTTACAGATGATATACATAGAAATAAATTGTGAATTGTTTTCTGTACTTTATGCATCCCAGATGGCACCAATTATAAATTCATTCATATGTCATGGATTACTGAATGGGCTTACAGGGAAAATGCTTATATTGGACAGCTATATAAGTAAGGAAGAATTATAATGTAATGCATTAAGGGATTTTTTAATTGGCATTAAAGCTTTGAATTTATATTAAGTAAACCAGTGTGAAGTATCTGATTTGTCATAAACATTCTAGTGCTTGGCAGACTAAATAAGAGAAAAGGTAAAGGACCTTCCTTTAACTCTTCTGAATATTTACTGAATTGGGAAGAAATGCAGTGGAAGCAAGGGTGAAATCCAGCAGGTTCTAGAGAACCGGTAATGGAAATTTTAAGCAGTTCGGAGAACTAGTAGCGGAAATTTTGAGTAGTTCAGAGAACCAGCAAATACCACCTCTGGATGGCCCCAGAGTGGGGAGTGAGTGGAGATTTTGCAGTATCCTTCCCCTGCCACACCCACCAAGCCACACCACGTCCTCCCAAACCATGCCCATAGAACTGGTAGTAAAAAAAATTGGATTTCACCACTGAGTGGAAGTATTCTTACCTGTCACACAAGTGTTTTCAACGTTGTTCACATTGTTCTGCTGATGATTTTCATCATTAGTTGATTTCCAAATAAAAATAACAAATATGCAGAATCAAGAATATCAGCATGTGTGTATACATGTGTCTCTAAGTGGATATCTGTGGGTGTATGTATACAATTCATAAACATGTATTTTTCATATGAACAGGGGTGAAATATTACTGGTTCGCACCAGTTCGAGCGAACCGGTAGTGATAAAAACTACCGGTTCCGGCAAACCAGTAGTGAAAAAAAGCTACCGGTTTGAGTGAACCAGTATTTCTCACAATCAGCTGTGCCACACAGTTTATATTTGCTAGAAAGCAGGAAATCTTGTTTTCTAGTGAAGCTAAATCGCGCAGAACAGCTGTTTCCTCCCCACTGCTCTTTTACTTACCTTCCCAAGCCTCCTTTTTCAGTGCAAAGCACGCGGTAGGTGTGCATTGTGCATGTGCACAGTGTGCTTTCAGTGCACACTTTACATGTGGGCGCGCAGCATGCTTTTTGTGCACAGTGCGCATATAGCGCACATTTGGTGTGTACTGCACATGCACGGGCAGTGAACCGATGGCAATCCACGGAGGATTTCACCACTGCATATGAATGTTTACTTGACGGACCAGCTCACCCCAAGGGGACTGGCCAGTCCCACTCATGCCAGCAGAGAAGGCATACTGCAGGTCCCATCAGCCTGATTATTCTGGCTGGTGGGGTCCAGGAGGAAGGCATTTTCTGCTGTTGCTCCTGTCCTCTGGAACATCTTGTCTCCTGATGTGAGGTGAGGGCCTAAAGATCTGGTTCTGCCAGTTGGCCTGTAGCCCCAGCAGTGGTGGGTTTCTACCGGTTCACCCTAGTTTGGGCAAATAGCTAGTGGTGGCAGCGGGAGGTTCTGCCCACCTGCCCGGATATCATCACAGATGCTTGGAAGGTTCTGTGCATGCGCAGAAGTGCCATGTGCGAGCAAAACAAGCACAATAGAGTGGAGGTGGTTGATCAAGAAACAACTGCCCTTCCCATGTGTCCTTAGATTTTAATGTTTGGTTTTAATTTATTCATATTTCAATGTATATATATATTTATGATTATAAGGTGCACAGAGTTATCTTATGGTAAGATAGGCGGCCAATCTATTTTATAAATAAACAAATAAATATCAAGTGTATTCACACTGGATCTAGGGCACTAGATGTAATGGTGTTTTCTTTCTGCATTTTCAGTGTAGTTCCAGATTACCAGTTATAGAACGTAATCTTGGTTTATTTGTTGGAAGGAAAATCCATCTGGTTCAGTTCCAAGCTGGGGGAAAGATGCTGGAAACAACATGGAGGCTGATTGGAAAGAACATTTATTGATGAACAGAACCACACACACAAAGACAGCGTGCAGTTCTGGGTCAGAATTGCAGATGAGTGATAGGATTTTTATACAGGTCCTGAAATGCTGCTGGGTGGTGGTGGTAAAATGTCTGACATGCCCTTAGGAAATTGTAGTGAACTCTGTGTCTTCTGCTAAATGGTAGTGGGTTAAGCTTATTATGTCCTAAATGGTCATGTCCTGTTCTTAGAATTTGTGTGGAGTATGTAAATTTTTAATCCCATTGCTGGCAGTGAAGGTCTTTTGTTTCTGAATAGGCTGGCCCAATCTTTCTTAATGGGCACAAATATTTGCTGTGGGGGGAGGGCCATTAAGAAGGACTGAGTCTGCTTTCTGTCTTTAAGAGCATGTTTCTCCATTTCTCCTTTAGGGAAATATAATATTCTGCCTTTTTAATATCCCCCAAAATATTTCATTCTTATAAGGAGGGGGCTTCCCACAACATAAAATGGAAAGGGGGTGGTATGAGAAGGGATGCTTTTTCTTTCTTTTTATTTATTTATTTATTTAGTTTCTCAAACATGTACGAGAAAACAGGTTAAGTATATACATGGACAAGAGCACATGGAATGAGTACAAATGGGGACAGTAGGACAGAGACAATAGGCACGGTGGTGCGCTTATGCATGCCCCCTTACAGGCCACTTAGGTGTGAGATCCGCAGTAGTCAGTTTAACGTTGAAGCTATGGAGGTTTGAGGAAGTAATAATGGAGTCAGGTAGAGCATTCCAGGCATTGACCACTCTATTGCTGAAGTCATATTTTCTGCAATCGAGTTTGGAGCAGTTTACATTTAGTTTGTATCTATTGTTTGCCTGTGTATTATTGCGGTTGAAGCTGAAGTAGTTGTTGACAGGTAGGACATTGTAGCAGACAATTTTGTGTACTGTGTTTAGGTCAGATCATAGGCGGCATAGTTCACAGTTGTCCAAGCCCAAAATTTCAAGCCTGGTGGCATAAAGTATTCTATTGTGAGCAGAGGAGTGGAGTACTCTTTTGATGAAATACCTCTGAACTCACTCAATTGTATTATTGTCCGATATACAGTGTAGGTATATGATGAACTGTATTTGAGGATTGGTCTGGCAAAGGTTTTGTATTCCCTAGTTAGCAGTACAGTGTTACCAGAGAAGAACCTTCGCAAAATTAGATTAACAAGTCTTAGTGCCTTTTTGGCAATGCTGTACAGTGAGCTCTGGGGCTTAGATTGTTTGAGATGAGTACTACTAGGTCTTTGACAGTGTGTGGGCCATCTATGAGGTCTTATCCACCCAGCTAGCATTTGGTGTTATGATTTTTGTTGCTAATGTGTAAGACAGAACATTTGCTAGTTGTGATTTGGAGTTGCCAATTGTTCGAGCATTCTGACACATAGTCAAGGTCACTTTGAAGGGCAGCAGTATGGTCGCTGATGTTAACTAGTTTTACGTCATCAGCGAAGAGGACGGAGCTGCTTATATGATCGCAAAAGTCATTTATGTAAAGCAGAAAGAGTATGTGTCCTAATATGCTGCCTTGAGGGACACTACTGTTAACTGATGCAGGGTTTGATAAAGCGCTCCCTATTTTGACTACTTGTCAAAACACACCTATCCACTTGTGCAGGGATCCAGAAATGCCGTAAGAGCTTAGTTTTAACAGTAGTTTGTCGTGGACCACTGGATCAAAGGCTTTGCAAAGCCTATGTAAATTACATCTATTGCTTTACCATGGTCGAGTTGTCTGGTCCAAATGTTTCTGCAGTGTAGGAGTTGTGGATTACAGAACAATTTTTTCCTAAAAACAAATTTGCTTCCACTGTCACTTTCTTTTCCTTAATATCTGAAAAAAATGTCTACAGAAATGGTGACTCAACTACATTTCTTTTTTCTAGTGATATACACTCCAATCATATTTACCATTAAAACAGGGTCAAGATTTAGAGTGTGGTGCTTATCTCTTTCTGTTCTAAGACAATATGTAAGTACAATTACTGAAGTCGGTTCTACATGAACTTTGAGTAATATAGAAACCTGTTTGAAATTGAATCTTAGAGTCAAATACTTGGAAGGTGCCTTTTAGGCCAGCTGTGGAGGGCAGCCACATGATCCAGGAGACAAACACAGCTGCTTTCCAGAGTTGCAGATTGTGCTATGTTTGTATTTCCTTGTGATTCAAATCATTCTTTTGGAATCAAACTCAAAGCACTGAATAGCACTAATGGTTAGTGCTATTAATAAGAAAACTTCCATAATGGGAACAATTTTTAAATGATAAATGCATACAATGTGTATTAGGGAGAGGCTACAATTATTTCCATTTTCTGGTTTAATAGCAGTGGAGATTATTTTTGTTGTTTCCAGAACCTAAAGTACCTTGAGTTGGGCAGCAATGAAGATATTTTTTTTGCATTCATCAGTGGGGTGAGGAAAAAAGTTGCCACTTGAAGACTGTGTTGTTGGTTGTATCAAAGGAGGTTGGCTGTGGCACTAGGCTATTTGTTTTTAATACTTTTTCTTTTTTATTGTTTTTATGACATTTGGTTTTATTCAACTGTTGTGAGCTGCTGAGGATTGTATTTCTTAAGTTACAGACAGTTACACCAGGCAGTTACATTTATTTATTCTAAATCAATAAATAAAAATGAATGAAAACTCTTATTTATTTATTGAATTTATATTGCCACCAATTCGTACATGGTGACTCAAGGCAGCTTACAGAATTTAAGTTCCTGGTGTTTCTTGCTATTCTCTGCATTTAGAGAGCTGCAGAAAAAAATGTCTCTTCAAAGTGATTTGTAAGTAATTGAAAAGCGGAAATTCTGGACTTCCGGTTGGCCCCACCTTTCTTGCTGGGTGCCTAACTTAAGGCACTCTGCACTGGATATCGTAAAAGCCGGTGAAAACAGCGAAAAACAGCTGTTCCCGGCTTCGATTTCTCTCTCTGGTTGAAAGAGAGAGAATAGAGCTGCAGGGGGGAGTGGTAGATTCACCTAGGGGCTTTGTTTTTCTTATGCAGAGTCCTGAAGGGTTTGAATCCCATTGAAATCCTGCTATCTGTTTAAAGTAATAGAAAAAATGCAATTTGGGGATTATTTTATTCAAACAATTAAGGCTATATATCAAAAGCAAACAGCTCAAATAATAGTAAATGGTGGATTAACAGAATCTTTCAAGATTGAGAAAGGGACTAGACAAAGATGTCCCTTGTCACCATTATTATTCATTCTAACTTTGGAAATATTATTGAGTAAGATACGTGGTTTAGATCGAATAAAAGGAATTAGAATTAAAAATCAAGATTATAAATTAAGAGCGTTTGCAGATGATCTGGTTGTTTCTTTATCTCAACCAATACATTCAGCTGTATATTTGATGGAGACAATTGATCAGTATAGTAAGGTATCTGGGTTTAAAGTGAATCAACAGAAGACAAAAATGATAATTAAAAATATGAATACACATCAGAGGGAAGAATTAGAAAGAATAACTGGATATGAAGTAGTTAAAAAGGTTAAATACTTAGGAGTATACATTACAGCATCGAATGTAAAATTATATAAAAATAATTATGAGGTATTGTGGGGAAAAGTAATTAAAGAAATGGAGAAATGGAAGAAGTTACAATTATCATTGTTGGGAAGAGTGGCAGCTATAAAAATGAATGTTTTGCCTAGATTTTTATTTTTGTTTCAAATGATTCCAATATTGAAGAAAGATGCAAATTTACAAGAATGGCAAAAAGGGATTAATAATTTTGTATGGAAGGGTAAAAAACCGAGGATAAAGTTAAAAATAATGCAAGATGTTAGGGAAAGAGGGGGTTTAAAAATGCCTAACTTGAAATTGTACTATGATGCAGTTGTTTTAACTTTAATTTCTGATTGGATTAATTTAACAGAGGAAAGGATTTTGAATATAGAAGGTTATGGTTTGTTATATGGATGGCATGCATATGTAATATATGACAAGAAAATTGATAAGACATTTAAGAATAATATGGTTAGAAGTGCTTTGTTGAGGGTTTGGAAAAAATATCAATATAAGTTAGATGGAAAGATACCAATATGGACCATCCCCAGACATATGATAAAGAATATAAATATATTACAAAAAATGGAGGTTATCACTTACAAAGAGCTTTTGACTATGGCAAAAGGGGAATTACAGTTAAAATCTAGGGAGAAATTGAGGGATGAAGGGAGAAATTATACATGGTTCCAGTATGGACAATTGCAATCTAGAAGGAAAATAGATCAGAAAATTGGTATAAGGCAAAGTGATGATAATTTGGTAAAACAAATAAAAGATCAAGGTCAACAGCATATAAAGAGATTATATAATGTATTGGTTGAAATTGATTCAGAAATGGAGTTGGTTAAAGATTGTATGGTAAAATGGACACAAAATTTTCAACAACCTATAATGTTAGAAACATGGGGAAAAATTTGGGTGAGGAATGTTAAATTCATAAGCACAAAATTTAAGAGAAAATTTTATAAAATGTTTTATAGATGGCATTTAGATCCTAAAACACTGTCATGTATGTATCCAAATGTGAAAGCAAAATGTTGGAGATGTGATTGTGAGGATGCTACCTATTATCATATATGGTGGACTTGCAAAAAAGTTAAAGCCTTTTGGATTAAAAATATGGTGGATTATGCAGAACATTTTGAAAAAGAAGATCAAGTTTGTTCCACAGTTCTTTTTATTAGGAATAATTCCAGATTGCACTGTTATAGAGACAAAACTGATTCTGAATTTAATAACTGCTGCAAGATTATTGATTGCACAATATTGGAAGAAAGAAGACTTACCTACAATTGGAGAATGGATTAGTAAAGTATCAAATTTAGCAGAAATGGCAAAATTTCTGCCTACTTGAAAGACTGTACACAAGAAAAATATATTTGGGAATGGAGGAAGTGGATTGATTATAGACAAAATAAGTATCAGATTAAAAAATATCAATTAGTTTTTGAGTGAAGTTAGGAATTACTATGTATTAGTTTAAGAAAGAAGGGAATTGAGAGTGTGATGGTGTGAAATGGAATATGTTTTATGTTATATTTTAGATTATGTTTGTTAGTTACAATACCCTGTATTCTGTTCTGGGAAGTCTCGGGGGGGGAGGGGAGAAATGGGGGGGGGAAAGGGGAAGATTATAAATTGATTGGTTGCCATTGTACAGGAATAATGGTAGAATTAAACAAGTTGGAATGGTGTAAAGTCGGGACTGCTCGGTAACCACTCCCGAAGGGAAAGGGTAAGGAAAGAGGAGTAAAGAAGGAAGAAAGTAGGTAGGTAGGTGGATAGGGAGGAAAGAAGGAAGGGAGAAGAAAGGATAGGAGGAGGAGAAGAAGGAGATAGAGAGTTAGAAAGGATGGTAGTGAGAAGTGGGAAAGTGGGGAAGTAGGAAAGCGAGGAGAAGGATGGTGGGGAAAGTTGAAGAAGGATGAGAAGGGAAGAAAGGATTAAGGGAGGGAGTGGCGGTCGAGCAGCCCTGATTGAGTATAATTTGAGTATAGGATTGATTGTTGGATAAGTGATTGTATTGTACACTGGTCAAATTGTGGGAATTATTATGGAAAATAAAAATTTTGCCCTTAAAAAAAAAAAAAAAAAGAAATCCTGCTATCTCCGGTCTTCAGTGCGCTCCTGCAAAAGCAGGAAAAGAGGAAGGTGTCCACCTCTGCTCAAATGATTTCTTTTTGTGGATTTTTATATGCAGACGGAAGAAGCACGAGTGAACAATTATTGGATTGCAAGTATTTTTGATTTCCTGACTTCCACCTTTTAAAAAGAGAAACTTTTTTTTCCCTTGCCTTAACTGACTGTTTAAAATGGCGTTTGAGAGGAAGTGAAAGTAAAGGGAAGTAAAGTAAAGTAAAAAGGAGCAAGCTGCATAATTAAGAAGCTGGGAAACACTATTTGTGGATTGTAACGAATTGAGCTCTCCTATACTTAAAGGAAAAAAGGCGTTTATTTGCTGAGAAAGTGAAAGTGAATGGAGATTTTATATTATTGTGTTGGACTGTGGACTGTTGGATTATATTAGTTTGTTTAAGTATTTCATAAGGGGATTCTCCATAAGAACTTTGCCATGAAGGTTCTTTCAGAAGAATGGATTCGTGACTTTATACAGGATTATACAGAAAGAATGTATTTAATTATTCAAAAATACGAATTGATAAAAAATGGGGATGTTTTGGATGAGAGCTTGGAGGAAATTAACCAGTGTAATCAGTACTTGGATGGAATGGAGGTGCAAACAAAAATGGATAAAAATGAAGATATGATTGTGAATAAACAAGATGATCTAACAAGGCTCTTTTTAAACAGTTTAGATGAAATGCCTGAATCTGTGTTACAAGAGGCTGTCTCCCAAATTGGAAAAATTCACAGAGTTAATGCTTTCCAAGAGTTCTCTTTCTGGACTGATGGAATATATGGCAGTAACTTGTGGATTGGTGGACATAAGGAACTATTAGGAAATATTGTGATTGACTTTTTAAAAGGAGTAATGAAGGAAAGACAGAGACTAATGCATCAAATAAAATGGCAAGAGATAAAAGTATTATCCTTGAAAGAAGCTTTTTTTGAAATATTAACAGATAAAAATATTAGCGTCCCTGAAAGACTTTATGTGAGAAAGATCTGGAAGAAATGGGTTGATTATATTTCACATCTATCATAAAAGACTAAATATTTGGATTTATACTGGATTTTGAATATAAAGTTGAGATACTGTAATTTCTTGTATTCAAATTATATAATGTGTTCTACTGAATTGCAAATAGAATATTCTTGAAAGATCTTATGTAAGAAAGATTTTGGGGGGAAATTATATGGTTATAGAAGCTATAAGGGAGATATTCTCTGAATTGGATTGGACTTTTACACATTAGCTGGTTTTAAATACTTTAGGATTAATTTGTTCTACTGATTTATATATTTTATTATTGTTAATTGTTAATTTTTGGGGGGGGAGGATTTTGGTTATGTAAGGAGGAAGTCAGAGCTAGAGAGGGAAAACTGTTTGTTTTATTTTTAACTATACCTTGTGTTTGTTCCGGGAAGTCAGGGGGGAGGGGGGCTGGGGGAAAGGGGAGGAAATTTTTTGTAAAACTTTTTGAATAAAAAAAAAATGAAAAGTGGAAAATCTGGGGTGTCAAAGTCACAAATATTATAAAGAAGGCAGACACTTCACTTGGCCTTTGATGGGTGGAGATAGGGAGCTTGAATGAACCCAAGGCAAAGTTTAAATATAACTTTAACTTTGTTTTTGTTAATGGAGTAAAATACAGTCATATATAAGATATAGCATTTACTCTTCAGTCTTATAATGATTATTCCTTTCTCTCATGTTGAAAATCACAATTTGGTAGATATGGATCTCAAATTGTGTAGTTTTTCTGTAAAGGACTCTGGATCGAAATGGAAATATTAATGCTATTAACCGTTTCATTCCATGGTTACATAAGAAAGGCAATCATGTTAGCAGAATTGGTAACATCAAAGCTCCAGTATGTATAAAGCAAGCCAAGTTGAAACTGCTGCCTTGTTTTAACTGAGAACATAAAATGATTTCTCATTATCTTGGGAGATTTCATAATAGCTTATTGTTAGAGTGGGAAGGCATTGCGATTAGCATCAATCCTTGACAAAGGAGCATTTTATAATTTAGGCTGAGCTCTTCAGTGAAGTGAACATTTCTTTTTCTATGTAGCAAAGCACATTTTTAAAAGCAAAGATGTTAGCCTTGAATTTAGTTTGCAAAATGAGACAAGAAAGGGCAAAGGTTGCACATTTATTAACTAGTAGAGGAATCAATAAAGTGGCAAAAATTAATGCTTCTATATTTCACAATTCTTTGCCTTTCTGTTTAAGACAAAAGTGGAAGTTCACTGCTGCTTTCTTTGGTGGACTGCTGACTTTGCACATTTACTCAGAGGATAAAACAGCTGACTCTTCTACTTTAAGGCAGAGGTTTTCAGAGAACTTAGGCATGAGATAAATAATAGTTTTGGCCTTGCAGATGTACAATAGTCTAAACTGGAGCAATAATAGTATTTACCTTCATGCTTCACTTTGGGTGGTCTACAGTTCTGTTTGGAAAAGTATAATTCGCCTCTTTGGCAGGAGAAAAAAGATCTAATGATGTTACTGGCCACAAAGCTGCAGATTGCCGTTCTACTGAAAGAACATCATGAAAATCAGAATTCCCTGAATAACTTTTATAAGAATGCAGAAAGGAGGGTTAGGGGTGGAGACTAGGTCAGCTATTAGAAGATTTTGTTATATCTAAGAACATAAAAAGAGCTATATTGTATAGACTACAGTATACTGTTAGTAAACTGTTTCTGCGATGGCTGCTAACCAGATGCTCCTGGGAAGCCCACAGGTAGAATATAAGCACAACCATGTTTCCTGCTGGTCGCCCCCATCCCCCGACAGAGATTTTTTTAATGACAAGAAAGTGGAATAACTATAATGGTTACCGTATTTTTCAGAGTATAAAACGCACTTTCCGCCCACCCACCCCAAAATTGGTTGGAAATGTCTGTGCAACTTATACAGCGAATGTTGCCGAAGCCCTGCCCACCCACTAGCCCCCACTCTTCAGCCTCTGCCTCCCAGCAATTTACCTCCTTGCAGCAAACAGCGAGGTCAGCTTCAGCACAGTCTGATTTAGCATGAACAGCTGATAGGTGGCTGGATCGGCCTCCTGGAATACCATCTATCAGCTGTTCCAGGCTGCAGGGATCACCACTGCCCATCGCCATTGTCACCTATCGCAGCCGCCACGTGCCCCATTTTCGGCCTCCATGGATCCCATTTTTGGCTTCTGGGCATCCCATTTTTTGTCTCCACACGTCCCATTTTCGGCCCATTCCAGGTGGCGGGGATAGGCAGCGGCGATGTCCACCGCCTGGAATGGACCAAATATGAGGCACATGGAGGCCAAAAATGGAGTGTGTGGAGGCCCAAAAAAGGATGCATGGAGGCCAAAAATGGGGCACTCGGAGGCAGTGATATGCGGCAGCAGCAATGGGTGGCAACGGTGGTGGCGATTCCCACCGCCTGGAACAGCTGATAGAAGGTATTCTGGGATGTAGATCCAACTGCCAATCAGTTGCTCATGCTAAATAAGGCTGTGCTGAAGCTGACCACACTGTTTGTTGCAAGGAGACAAATTGCTGGGAGGCAGAGGCAGATTTTTTCTTGTTTTCCTCCCCAAAAGCTAGGGGCATTTTATACTTTGCAGCATCTTATAGTCTGAAAAATATGGTAATTGTTTTCCCATTCAATTGTTTAATCCACTGAAAATTACCAAAGTCAGTGGGTTTCATCACATATTATAGAATTTTATTTAATTGCTTAATCAAATTTGACAATGCATATCATTTTAAACTGCATGGGATTTTTTAATATTAAGGTTATTATTATTAAGGTTAAGCTTAATTTTATTAATTTTAATTAATTTTAAATTTATTTTAAATTTATTAAGAAAATGTATCAAAACTACCGTTCAAATTTGAAACTCTCTTTTAAAACACCTTTATTTTAATCCATCAAGTTTGAATTATATTGATTTTTTTATTTTCTATTTTCATTTAGCGTCATTGTAAGGTTATGCAAACCTATTTACCATGTACCTGTACATCTATTTTATACAAAGTACAACTACTTTATGCCATGTACAAAATCCTTTATAGATTAGATGAGATGACTGAGTTTCTGCAAACTATTTATGCTGGATAGCAGTTAATTAGATTATTTTACAATGAAAATAGAAGCATGAATGATGCACATGTGTGGGTGAGATCAGAGCTCTTGATTAGGAGAAAATTTTTCACAATATTTCAATTTATTCACGTTTGTGACAGTTTCTTTCATGTTCCCCTTTTCCCACCCTTTTCTTCAGGATTATGGGGTAACAACAACAACAACAACAACAACAACAGAGTTGGAAGGGACCTTGGAGGTCTTCTAGTCCAACCCCCTGCCCAGGCAGGAAACCCTACACCATTTCAGACAAATGGTTATCCAACATTTTCTTAAAAATTTCCAGTGTTGGCGCATTCACAACTTCTGCAGGCAAGTTGTTCCACTGGTAAATGTATGTATTTCTGCAATCTTTCTTGTTTATAAATATACAATTAAACAGATAAAATTTATAGTCAGCAAAGGCAGAGCAACAGGAAATTACCACATTTAAATTACTTTTTTTTTCTGACATTCTTCAAAGGTCAGATATCCCTAAAATACCATTCCATAATATTGAGATGCTATTGGAATGAAATGTTGCTTCTCTCCATACAGACACCACCATTGATATGAATTCCAAAATAGTTTTCACTGTTGTTCAGTTCATTTTGCAACCCAATGGACTATAGCAGTGATGGTTACCTTTTCGAGTGCCAAAACTGGAGCATGCACACGCCGGAACTCGGAAAAGAGCAGCTGGCCGGTGTGCTTGCATGTTGAAGCCAGCTGCTCTTCCGGGTTCTGTGGTGCGCATGCGCACCAGCCAGCTGTTCTCTTCCAGGTTCCGGCATGTGCATGCACGCCGGCAGACCAGCTGGCCAGCACGCATGGGCACGTCGGAACCCGGAAGAGAGCAGTTGGCTGATTACACATGCATTCCAGACCAGCTGGCCAGCCTGCATGTGAGTGACAGAACCCAGAAGAGCAGCTGGCAATGGGGTACGTGCCCCCAGAGAAGACTCTGCGTGCCACCTCTGGTAAGCGTGCCATAGGTTTGCCATCACGGGATTATAGCCAGAATCCCTGTCCTCAACTATCTCCCTGAGTTTGCCAAATTCATGTTCATCACATGGATAACACTATCTATCTTTTCCTCTACTGTCCCTTCTCCTTTTGCTTTCAATCCTTCCCAACATCATGATCTTTTCCAATGAATTTTCTTACTTGATGACCAAAGTAGTTTTGGATTAAAGTTTAATTATTCAAAATACCAATAATCTGTACCAAATTCTTTGCAATTCTCCTGTTAATAAAATAAACTTCTGGCATCTGAAATGAATATTAATCTGATGTCAATAATCCAAACCCAAAATGAAGAGTTATCTAGAGAGCATAATGAACTTTTTTGTTCATTAGTGCATCTGATTCTTATGAATTATTGCTGATGTAACTCATGTAATTTTCCTTTGAATTAAGAATGTTCCCTACCAATATCCGGCTATATATAAAATCCCATGTTTTTCTCCAGCCATATGTAGGCATCATTATACTTGCATACAGAAATTTTTATTTACAGAAATTTTTATTTAAAGTCGGGATGCTTTTTGTTCATCCCAAACCAACCAACCACTGAAATAAACAACATGAAAATGTTTTGAATGTTGTACTTTTTTCTGTGCTTTTTTTCTAGCTCTTACTAAGAATCTTTGTATTTTCAAAAGAAATTGTATGAAAACCAAGAAATCTTTACAAGTAAATGTATATTGTAGACAAGAATTGTTTTGTTCCTTTGCATTATGCACAGAATGTCAGCTTCCCTTGGTGATTTCCAGATATCAACATGTTGTTTACTGACTTCCTTGCTAGATTGAGAAAAGCAAAACAAAGAAATGAAATTGCTGATGCTGTAGTATAGTCTTTTAACATGTGTCTGAGGTTCTCTAAAAAGATAATAGATGTGGGGAAAAAGAATAGAATAGAATAACAGAGTGGGAAGGGACCTTGGAGGTCGTCTAGTCCAACCCGCTGCTTACGCAGGAAACTCTATACCAGGGGTCCTCAAACTATGGCCTGTGGGCCAGATACGGCCTGGCAAAGCCATTAATCTGGCTTGCATGGGATCACAAGGCTGCACCTTTCAGTCAAGCGCAGGACTTACCTTTGCGAGACCTGTGGACTGGAATTGGAAGGTAAGGCCAACATTTTTGGCCAGCAGAGTGTGACTGGAGGCAGGGGAGGCCAAAAAACGGGCCCATTTTTGCCCTCCCCTGCCTCCAGAAGATAGAGAGAAAGAAAGAAAGAGAGGGAAATAGACAGAGAGAGACAGAGAGAGAGAGAGGGAGAGGGAGGGAAGGAGGGAAAGAGAAAGAGAGACAACACACACACACACACACACACACACACACAAAGTGGGAGACAGAGAGAGGGGGGGAAGAGAAAGAGAGAGAGAGAGAGAGAGAGAGAGAGAGAGAGAGAGACTTGTTGATTGTAAGCTCCTTGGAACTGAGAAGAACTGCTGCAAAAGTGAGTTTCCTGAAGTGGACCACTAGAGTCCTAAACAACTTAAAAAACGATCTAGTAAAAAGAAAAATTAACCAAAAGAGCAACCTACAAACAAAAGCAAATAAAACACCCCCAGGAGCAAAACAAATTAAAATTTAATCTGTGTGTATTGTTTAATGGACTGTTAAATTGACCACACCCATCCAGACACATGACCTAGCCATGCCTCCTCCCGCCCCTCCCGGTCCGCCTCTCCAACAGTCTGAGGGATTGTGAAGTGGCTCCGTTTGACACAATCTCTTATTAAAAACTTCCAGTGTTGGAACATTCACAATTTCTAGGAGCAAGTTGTTCCACTGATTAATTCTTCTAACTGTCAGGAAATTTCTCCTTAGTTCTAGGTTGCTTCTCTCCTTGATTAGTTTCCACCCATTGCTTCTTGTCCTGCCTTCAGGTGCTTTGGAGAATAGCTTGACTCCCTCTTCTTTGTGGCAACCCCTAAAATATTGGAACACTGTTGTCATGTGTTGTCATGTGACAACACTAGTCCTTCTTTTCATTAAACTAGACATATCCAGTTCCAGCAACTGTTCTTTATATGTTTTAGCATCCAGTCCCCTAATCATCTCTGTTGGTCTTTTCTGCATTCTTTCTAGAGTCTCAATCTTTTTTACACCATGGCGACCGAAACTGGATGCAGTGTTCCAAGATAAAAGATGTTTCTGTTTTTTGAAAATAAATACCAAATCTAAATCTTTTATTCTTATCAGCCTTCTCCAACCTAATGCTTTTCAGGATGCGATTTTATTATTTTTATTATTATTATTTTGATGTATTATTGCAATGCAGATTTCAATAATATTAACACAATATGATTAAAATTATGAACATTCTATTATTTGAAAAGCCTCAAGAACTGAACATGAAAATAGTAAAATATATATATATATAAAAGTGAAAACCACTCATACCGTAATAATGAAACCTCCGAAACCATAAAGCCTACAAACTTGAAATTTGCCACGTATGTTCCTCTTGGCTTCTAGGTGCTAAGAAAGAATTATTCGAAATGACCATCAGAGCATTAGTATTTCCTATATTATGATTAACAGGCTCTGATGCTAAGGAGTTCTACTCCCCCTCCCCACCTGAAAAGAAATCTGTTCCAAAAGCAAAATACAAGCAGAGAGGAGTTTCAGTTTTAGTTTTACTTTCACAGCAGCAACCAGGCAATAGGATAGGGGAGGCTTCTGTGGGGAAAGGCTGAAGGAGAGAAGGGAATAAGATAGGAGAGGCCTCTGTGTGGCAAGCCTGAGGGAGAGAAGGGGAGAGGAGTCCGATTGTAACTACTCATTAATTTTCAAGCTTTAAGTGTCAATTTATCAAGCCCCATCACATAGTTTCATAGCGAAGCATGGGTATCCAGCTAGTTTATATTATATTAGTATTGATTGCAGTTTAGGATATCAATATTAAAGTCATAAAACATTTGACTCTTTATCCATAGTTCAATATATCAACAAAAAATCCTGCTGCAATTCATATCAAAGTGTTGTTATATAATAATAGTTTTGGAAAATGCCCACTTCTTTTTCTGATGGCAGAAAATAGGAGTGAAAATGTAGTTTGTTCCCATTTCTCTGGCCTGGGATTTTCAGTGCATTTGGGAAGAGAGACTAATACGGAAGGTGGTATAGAAAATCAGAGAGATGACCTTGAGAGAAATAAGCAAAATTGTTATATAAGCAAAGAGTGCTGAAAAATTCCCTAAGTTCTGCAAAACAAGATAGTGTTTGGAATAGCCATAGACAGGCTATTCCCTGACTCACTGGGATATAAAGAGGAGAAGTAAAGCATAATGAGGCTTGCAAGTTAGCCTATCTCAATAATGTAAAGTTCTAATCTTATGGAGTTTCCTGATCTAAAGAATTAACATAGATTATATCTATAGTGTTCCTCAGCTTTATTATCTCTTCTCTTGACAAAGCCATGTTGGTTCTTAGTATTTGCAGCATTGTCTTCAAGAAGCTTACAACTGATTGCTTTAGTACAGGGGTGAAATCTAAAAATTAGATCTAAAAATCTAAAAATTTTCCCTACCAGTTCTGTGGGCGTGGCTTAATTGGTGGGTGTGGCTTGGTGGTCAGATGGCTGGGTGGGCGTGGCCAATAACAATAAATAATAAAAATAATAAACAAAGTATAAAAAAACAATAAGGTACCAATACTTTCACACTTTACACACACACAACACAACACAACACAACTGACTCACACACAATGTAAAAGCAGCTGCACTTCACACTTCACACAGCCACAAAAAGCTCAAAAACCAACTTTCACACTTTACACACACACAACTCACACACACACACACACACACACACACACACAATACCACATACAGCTTTCTGAGATTTTGTGTGCTTGTGTAGTTAGAGTGAAACATTACAGAAACATACCAAATCTCAGAAAGCTGCACAAATACTTTATTTTATTATTAAGGTTTGTGGACTTCAATTCCCAGAATTCCTCAGCAAGGAAAGCCAGCCAGCATTAATCACTCAGTGATGAAATAGATTAGCTAAATTAGATTAGTTCTGCCTGGTGCGGAAAATGAAACTTGGGGCTTTCCGGCTGCGAAAAAAGCCATGAGGTCGATCAGTAATCAGGTAAGTGTCTTAGACTCTTTTAAAAGGAGTTTTTCTACATGTTTTCTACAGAAAACATGTTTTTTAAAGTTCTGCTGATGAGGAACTCAGGTGAGATCCCCAGAGTAGCCTTTAATTTTTTTTTTAAGTTTAAAGGCTCTGCCGATCTTAGCTGAGGGGCGGGATCCTCAAAGGCTTTTTTTTACTTTTAAAGGCATGTTTTGGCTGAAGCAAAACCTTCTTTTAAAAGTAAAAAAAACCCCTCTGCTGATGGTGGGGCTCAGCAGAGGCAGGGGGGCGGGGCCAGGGATTTTTGCTACCGGTCCTCCTAACCAGCAGCTGCCATCGCTACCTAATCCGGCGAGCCGGTGCGAACCGGGAGCATTTCACCCCTGCTTTAGTACCTGCTCTAATATCTTTCCAAGGACACTGTTAGATTCATCAATATTACTGCTATCCTCTCTCTCCCCTTTTATTTGCTTTCTTGAACAAAAGAACCACATTTGTTATTTGTTGTTCATAGTTGTGCACATGCACCCAAATCTCCAAAATTTTAACCTTAGAGCAGGGGTGAAACGCTCCTGATTCGGACCGGATCACTTGATCCGGAAGTGATGGTGGCAGGTGGTTCGGAGAACTGGTAGCAAAAATCCCTCTCCCCCCTTCCCAGCTGAGCCGCGTGATCATCAGAGGATTTTTTTTTTTAACTTTTAAAAGCATTTTTTCTTTGGCCAAAAAAAGTTAAAAAGTTAAAAAAAAAGTCTCTGATGATTGTGCGGCTCAGCTGGGATCATTTGAAAAAAAATGCTTTTAAAACGCTCTGACGATCCCAGCTGAGTTGCCTGATCGTCAGAGCCTTTTAAAAGCATTTTTACAACCTCTTTGGATGAAGAGGTTGTTAAAAAATGCTTTTAAAATGCTCTGAGAATCGCAGCTGAGTTGCCTGATCGTCAGAACCTTTGGCAGAAAAAATGGTTTTAAAAGGCTCTGAAGATCAAGCTGAGTTGCTTGATCATCAGAGACTTTTTTTTTCTTTTAAAGGCAAAAAAAAATGCTTTTTTAAAAAAAGCCTCTGACGATCAAGTAACTCAGCTGGGATCCTCAGAGCCTTTTAAAAGCATTTATTTACAACCTCTTCAGCAAAAATGGTTGTAGAAAAAAATGCTTTTAAAAGTAAAAAAAAAAGAAGTTGGCCATGGCCACCTAGTCACATTACCCCCTATCAAGCCATGCCCACAGAACCAGTAGTAACAAATTTTACATTTCACCACTGCCTTAGACCGTCTATTGTAGATCTCACCCCATTCCTAAGAGGTCTGTAAGGAGCATGCATAAGCGCACCAGCGTGCCTACCATCCCATTTCTAAAGTTTTCTTTTATTCGCATTTATGTGCATTTATAATTATGTTTACACTTGTATCTGTCATAAAATAAATGCTTGATGAAATAAATAAATAAACAAACATTTAATTAGTATTATTTATCTTAGATATTTCTGAGGTAAGCAGAAAGAAGCAAATCAAGATAATTGGACAACTTATTTCCAATACTTGTAGAGACAGGTTCCTTGACCACTGAGCTGGCTTTTTAGATACTAGATTGCTCCTTACTGATCATTTTCTGATGCTATATTTATGTGTTACACTTTCCCATAAATATACACTGGCTGGATTTGCACAACAGTAATCTAAAATGTGCTTGGCTATTTTTGTGGCTCAGTGTGTCATAGCTTATTTCTGTTAAGAATAGGTTTTCCTGAATGTTGAACTTTTTGCTCTTCCTTAAGGCATTTTAAAAGCACTATAATTACCAATGATTGCTTCCTTGACATTTTTGAACATTCAGACAATGGGCTAAATTCTTTTTAGGATACTGGATCAAAATATGGACTTCATGAATAAAAAAAAATCAACATTATTGATTTTACATACTTTATGGTTCATTAGATATTTTAAGTATGAGACACATGGGAATCTCAATATACAAAAAAATTTCCAGATTTATTTGATCCTGCAGTAATTGGGCTATGTGAGAACTAGTTATTGTAGTGGCTAAGCAAACTAATCTTGCCCAAATCCAGCTAGGTGACCTTGAGCTAGTCACTTTCTCTTAACTCTAGGAAGGAAGCAAAGAAAACCAATCTAATAGACAGCAAAACAAAAACCAAAGAGGGATCACTGAAAAATAATAAACATCAAGACTACAGCCAAAGCCAGGTTTTCAAAGATTTCCAGAACCCCAGGAGGGAGTGGGTGCAGTTAATGGACAGTATTTGCAACACAACATAGAAGGTACACTTTTTGGCTCTCATGTTTAATGGAGGGGACCTGGAATGCATCCATTCTGCTAGAACATACTGTGTGGGCAGAAAAGTTGTATGCTGCCCAGAGTCCCTTCCATGTGAAATGGGTGCCTATACAAATATGACAGTTAAATCAATCAATCAATAACTATCCAGGCTCTATAACTTGTATGGCTTTATAGGTAATAATTAGCACTTCAAATTGCACTTGGAAGCCAACTGGCAGTCAATACAGTTTGCATAGCAGTGGTGGTGCATAGACAAATTGAGAGGCACCTGTTACTGCTTGTACTGCTGCATTTTGAAACAGCTGTAGCTTCCAGGTGGTATTTAAGGTCTTCAGTGGCAGACGTACATGAAATGCATGCATTAATCTAATTGCATTCTTTGAATGAGCTATAAAAGCAGACTAATGTTTCTCTAAATGAGAGGAACACATTGTAGCTGAAATGGGGCCCAACTATTGGAATTGGAAGGCTGAAATTTCTCTGAAGTTAAAGACATAGTCAGATTACTCACAAGTAATCTGTACAGCTGGTTTTCTGTTAGTGGGTGGTAAGAATTGTGTTTTTGCAGTCAGTTTATGATTGGCTGGGTGTTGCAGGATTGTATTGGGCTTATATATGCTAGTGTTGCATATATGGGCTAAGTTTGATTGGCTCATCTCTTAATCACCTCAGACTTTTTTTATTCTTTGATTTTAAGAATTAAGAATCTTCACTCGTGAGTTTAATTGAAATCATTGGCTAAGTATACTTTAAGTCTTTTTGTAAAAAGTTTAATTATAAATATGAAGATTTATAGTTTGGGAAATATATAGCAAGAGAATAATCGTTGTTGGCTTTGGAAAGGTTTATATGGATTAAAAACTCAATGGATTTGGTTTAAAACTTTGAAGTTGATTGAAAAGATGCTCTTTGTGAAAAAGTCCTGTTTGTGTTCTGAACTGTTAGAAAGACTTTGAAGACTAGACACTAGAAGAAATTTTTGAACTATTTAATTCTTTACTGGCATTGGCTGGTATTATTGCAGAGAAAGAAGCCCCATTGACTAAAACTGAAATTATCTTACAGGTGGAATTAAAATTTACAATTGGATGGAGATGGAAATACTGGATTTAGAAATGAAATTGTTCTGTTCCCCCTCCCCACTTCACAGAGCAAACACAAAGACGCGTGTCTCCCAGTCTTTTTATTTGCTACAGACCTGATTTTCTTCAGCTGAGGAAATACGTGGCAGTGACCGTGCAAAGGCCTGCCAAGTTTTGAGTCCATTATCTTGTGTCCAAGATCCGTTGCCAAAACTCACTGACAAAGTCCTTTAATCCTCCAATAACCGAGCTGTAGTGCACCCTTGGTAGCTTTTTTGTCCATCACAAGGGCCACATGGCAGCTCCACCCACTTTTATATCCTGTGGGGTGTGGTTCAGTGACTCAGCAATCTCTGAGTCTGCCACACCTTTTCCTCTGCTGCGCACGCTTATCCTTACATCGCTGCCTCAGATCCACCCAGGATTGATCGTCAGCAGCTGGGACTTGAGGCATTGTCAGGGAGGAGGAGGAGGGTGTGGGAGAGGGAGGCCTTGTCAGTTCCTCCTCCTGGCCTGCAGCTGGAACTTGGGGCAGTGCCAGCGAGGAAGATCCTGGCAAGGGAGGCCTTGCTGGCTCCTCTCTCTCACTCTCCGAGTCACTCTCCTCCATGGGAACAGGCTCGAGGGCCGGAGTCACAACAGAAATATAATGGCTCAAAGATTTAAAAATAAATACAAAAAAATAACCAGATGCAGGATCTAGATTATTTCCTTATATTGAATTGACAAGAGGGGTTTGCTGGAGTTGCTATGTTGGAAATACAAAGAAGGCCTGATAAAGAAAAGAATTCTGAGAAAAAAGTAGAAGAAAGCATATGAAGACAGATACTAGAACTTGCTTTGAGGATTTTAAAGACTGCCTGAAGAGTCAAATCCTCTACAAAATGCCTGACATTTTCGGGAAAAAATACAAACTCTTTCTACAACCCACCTGGGGCCATCAGTTGTCTGGGGTGGGCCATCTGAATATATACTTCCCTTCCTTTCTAAATTGGTCCATATTAAATGTTGAGCTATACTGTGTAAGAAAAGGAGTTCCTGTGAATTTTGCTTTCCTAGTCATAACTGACTATAGGGGGTGGCGTAATATCCGTTTCAAGGGCCATTGAACCAGCATTGTCCAAATATATTTCTGAAGTCATGTGGCCAGCATAACATCACAGTGCGCTGTTTCCTTCCCACCAAAGTGATACCTATTTATCTGCTTGCATTTGCATGCTTTCAAAATGCTAGGTGGGCAGAAGCTCATCCCATCGTGTGACACTCGGGTCTCAAACCAGGGATCTTAGCTTTCTAGCTGACAAGCCAGTATTTTAACCGCTGAGTCATTGCACTGCCTGAATACTAGATAACCTTCTACTTAAAATATAACTTGAAACTTCATGAATTTTAATTTCCCCAGGAGATCACAATGTTGAAATCCTATTGTGGATTAAGATTTAAAGGACAGGAAGAGTTAGTAGTTACCACTCACCTTCTTTTTTTTTTTTTTTGTTTACATTTATACCCCGCCCTTCTCCGAAGACTCAGGGCAGCTTACAATGTATAAGGCAATAGTCTCATTCTATTTGTATATTTTTTTACAAAGTCAACTTATTGCCCCCCCAACAATCTGTGTCCTCATTTTACCTACCTTATAAAGGGTGGAAGGCTGAGTCAACCTTGGGCCTGGTGGGACTAGAACCTGCAATAATTGCAGGCTCTGTGTTCTAATAACAGGCTTCTCTACTGCCTGAGCTATCCCGGCCCCTTCTTGAAAAGAGTATATCAATTAAATTTCATAAATTAACAGTAGCTATTTTGTGTATTTTAAGGACAGAAACCCTAAACAATGTAATAATATAAAAAACAAAAAAATTGATAAACAATCAAAATTCATTAAATCAATATAAAACTTATTCTTGACTTGATTTGCATTTTCCATTCTCATGGTTTGTTAAATTATTCACCGTATACTGTGTTCGTTAAGCTTTACATTTTGGTATAGCATGAGGTGTAAATTCTGATACTATATTTACCGATACTTAATTGGAGGGAATTTCAGATAAATTTCTTCCAAGCTCTTTCTGGAGATAACCTGGAGCTGAAACCTGAAAATTTTTGCATGGAAGACTTGAGTTATGACAAGAATTCTCTGTTATTTTTTGATTTACCCTCCTAATTAAATTAAGAATGCACAGAGTTATAGAGGCTGATCTTGTTTACAATCTGAAATATGCAACATAATGCTTACCCAAAATAGCTAGATAAACACAATCATGATTTCACTACCAACTTCATATTATTTGCATCACTGTGCATAATCCATGGTTTGGAAACTTTCTAGGTGACACAATTTGCCAAGCATCCCATCGCCTGATTTGCCACACATATTTGCTCTTTATTTCTCCAGAACTCTTGCAATGCTGCATCCCAATTATATGGATACAGCCATGTATGTATATTACACCCAGTTAATGCTTTGCTGTTATATTTTCAACAAGATATGAAATACTAAAAATACTTAGATTTGTATACTCTATACTCAAAATTTCATAAGTAGGCATCGTCTTGACCTGCTGCCCTTACTTGGTTTTTTCTGGCCTTGAATTCAAGGAATAAAGAGAAATAGGTTTTTGTGCAATTCCCATCATTTCAATGATCAGGACATGATCAGGGCAAGAATGCTGGACAGTGAATTGTAATACATTTTTAAAAGAATCCAAGGTCAGAAAAGCTTCCACCATATTCTGATTCTCATTCCATATTTCCAAAGCTTCAATACTGATTTAAAAAAAAAAAATTCCCATGTTACCGGTAATATAAAGGTAAGACGTAGTAATCCAAATTAGAAGACAATTAAGGTTAAAAACAACAACAACAAGTGATACACTCTAACCAAATATTTTGGTCTAGTGCCATAAACTGCAATGCCATAAATTTCCCATGAGGAAATCTAAGGGATTTTCCCTTTCATATATTTCCATTATTGCTTCCTCAATCTCTTACCAAACATTTCACTTACCAAACAAATGTAATTGCTTATGGCCTGAGAAATGTAGTTTTGAAATATAAGTTGTTATACATATATTAATTCATCATCTCCATTCAACTAAGTTGTCAAACTTTTGCATTTTTTAAAATCTAATTTTTCTTGAGGAATTGATATATTGCTATTCTTTTAAAAAAACTGGTTTTTTTCTCTCTTTCTGAAAATGTTACTGTAACTGCTGCCTCTTTTTCTTCCTCTTTGCTCCCTACCCCATTTTCCTAATTTAAAACTACTCTTTTTATTACACTGTCCTGGCCACCTCCATGCATTTTGCTAAAATTAGATCCTATCAGATTCCAGGCAGCTCTGGAAAATGTTTTCTCAAAACTGCCTGGCTATCATATCAACCAGACTGAGCCGTAGAATGCCAAATTCTCCTGGGCACTTTGATATGGTGGTTTTTAAGAAGTTCTTTCCCGCTTCATATAAAGCAGGTATTGGATGGCAACTGACCAGAGACTACCAGGACTGTAGAATAGACAGAAATGTAAAAGGTAATTAGAAGACAATAGTGCCAAACCATGTAATCATCAGAATTAAGTATCATTTAGACAGGAATCATGGCAGAAAGCTCCTAACGGTTGTATAGAAAATATTCCTTTCAGATTCTGAAAATTGTAGGAAGTGGGAATTATCCTATTAGATAATAATCTCTTCTGATGTTCTTTTTTATAAGAAATTATTCTGATCACAGAAGATGACATGGCCAAAAATACAGTGTCAACAATAGATTGCATATATTAGAAAATACACATACATTTTATTTATTTATTTATTTGTCACACAGTATATATAAGATAAGCATGAAATAATTATACAATATATAAGCATATATATGAGTATGAGTATGTAATAATTATATTAATTGGATATAACGAAAGGAAACAATAGGACAGGAACGGTAGGCACGTTTGTGCTCTTATGCACGCCCCTTACAGACCTCTTAGGAATGGGGTGAGGTCAATGGTAGATAGTTTTTGGTTGAAGCTTTGGGGATTTTGGGAAGAGACCACAGAGTCTTCCAAGCATTAACAACTCTGTTACTGAAGTCGTATTTTCTGCAATCAAGATCGGAGTGGTTAACATTAAGCTTAAATCTATTGTGTGCTCATGTATTGCAATTGAAGCTGAAGTAGCCTTCAACAGGAAGGGCATTGTAATAGATGATTCTATGAGTTAAACTCAGGTCATGTCAAAGGCGGCGTAGTTCTAAATTTTCTAAACCCAGGATTTCAAGTCTGGTGGCATAAGGTATTTTGTTGTATTCAGAGGAGTGGAGAGCTCTTCTTGTAAAATATTCCTGGACACGTTCAATTGTATTAATGTCAGAAATGTGGTATGGGTTCCAAACAGTTGAGCTGTATTCAAGAACTGGTCTAGCAAATGTTTTATATGCTCCAACCATTTCCCTCCATTTCAGTTTTATAAGGCAAGGAAGTAGCACTGGAGAGATTCTTTTTATTTTTGAAATTTTAATTACTACAAAGGCATCTGACAGACTGTGACAACACAGTTTCTGTTATACTCTGGAGTTAAAGAGAGGAGAGATGGCCCAAGAAAGATAGCTGATACTGTAGCAGCATGAATGAGCAAGCTACTATCTGAAAGGAGAAAGCAGGATTAGGGTATGAAGGCCCAGAGGGCCTCTTCGAAAGAGATTTGATACCTTCAGCCTTCCACACTATGTCACTACAGACTCAGTCCAAGCTCTTCTACAGCTTTTTAGTGCCTTGGCAATATTTGAAGTATTTCTAGAGGAGATTTATAGAATAACAGAATAACAGAGTTGGAAGGGACCTTCTAGTCCAGTCCCTGCTCAAGCCGGAAACTCTACACCATTTTAGACAAGTGGCTGTCATATCTCCTCTTAAAAAAAACTTCCAATGTTGGAGCACCCAACACTTCTGGAAATAAATTATTCCACAGATTCATTGTTCTGATTGTCAGGAAATTTCTCCTTAGTTCTAGGTTGCTCCTTTCCTTAGTTAGTTTCCATGCATTGCTTCTTGTATTGCCTTTTGGTGCTTTGGAAAAATAGATTGACTCCCCTCTTCTTTGTGACAGCTGCTCAAATATCGGAGCACTGCTATCATGTCACCCCAGTCCTTCTTTTTACTAGAGATCTCCAATTCCTGCAACCATTCTTCATATGTTTTAGTCTCCAGCCCCCTAATCATAGTATCAACTTGAGTATCAACATCCTTTTTATATCGTGGTGACCAAAATTGGATGCAGTATTCCAAGTGGCACCTTCTTGTGATCTTGATACAATCTCTTTGTTAATGCAACCTAATATTGCATTGGCTTTTTTGGTGGCCGCAGCACACTGCAGGCTCACGTTTAAGTGACTGTCCACTAAGACTCGAAAATTTCTCTTGTAGTTACTGCTATTGAGTCATGTTTCACCTGCTCTGTATCTGTACATTTGGTTTTTCTTGCCTAAGTATAAAACCTTAGTTTGCTCTACACTAAATTTCATTTTGTAAGATAGGGCCAAGTGTTCAAGTCTGTCAAGATCCACCTTGATCTTGAACCTATCTTCTGGTGTTGGCTATTCCTGCCAGCTTGGTGTCATCTTTGATAATTTGATAAGTTCCCCTTCTATTCCCTTATAACAATAGCACTTAGACTTATATACCGCTTCATAGTGCTTTACAGCCCTCTCTAAGCGGTTTACAGAGTCAGCATATTGCCCCCAACAATCTGGATTCTCAATTTACTGACTTTGGAAGGCTGGAAGGCTGAGTCAACCTTGAGCCTGGTGAGATTTGATCTGTCAAACTGCTGGCAGCCAGTGATCAGCAGAAGTAGCCTGCAGTACTGCACTCTAACCACTGCATCACCGCGGCTCATTAAATTATCTGATTTGTTTATGAAAATATTGAAGAGTACTGGACCTAAGGTAGAACCTTAGAGTACCTACTGCTTACTTCCCTCCATGTAGAGTTATTTCTATTAAGGACTACACATTGAGTGTAATTTGTCAGCCAGTTACAAATCCATCTGGTGGTGATGTTCTCTATCCCATATTTTTCTAGCTTACCAAGAAGTTGGTTGTGGTCTACTTTGTGAAATGCCTTACTGAAATCCAGGTATACTATGTTCACAGCATTTCACTGGTCCAACTAATTTAATCACTTTGTCAGAGAATGAAATAAGATTTGTTTGCCATAATTTGTTTTTGACAAACCCAGGTTAGCTTCTGGTTATAATTTTGCTTGCTTCTAGATGTTTGCAACTTGATTATCTTTTCCAGGATCTTCCCAGTTATTGATGTGAGGCTGTTGTGACTCAGACCCAAGTAGGTAGCAACAAACTCAGTCCTTGATAAAATAAACTTTATTAGAACAGCTGGGAATTACCTCATTCCCAGCGTCGTTCAACTCAAAGTAAAACAAAGGCCTCCCAAACACCAATTCTTCAGGTTATCACAAACCTGAGTCCAATTAAGCAAACTGCCAAAGGCCCTTCCTGATACATGTCCAGAAGTTACCAAAACACGAAGCAGAGGACGCAGCTACAACATTGTTTTACGGCAAGCTGAAACACCGGTGGTGGTCTGTTATTAAGCCTTATGGGAGGGGCCAATCATCTCTTGGCCCTACTCCCGAGTTATCCTCTCTGCTTGAGCTGTTCTTGCCTTTCGGCAGCTCTCCTCATGCGTGCACTAGGAACAGGCTCCTCCAGTTCCTCCTCCTCACTCTTAGTCTCTGGAGGCTCTGGAGTCCGCACCTCACTTCCCGATGGCCCTGGCCTCACTTCAGCCTCATTGCTGTCCGACCCCGTTGCCAGCACCATAAGCTGCTGACGGACCACAACAGAGGCTGATTGCTCTGTAATTTCCTAGATATATTTTTTCCCCCATTTTTGAAGATGGTAACCACATTAGCTCTTTTCCAGTCCTCTGGTAGTTCTCAGGTGCTCCAGGTTCTTCGAAATATATGGTTCAATGGTTCCAAAATCATCTCTACTAGCTCCTTCAGAACTCTGGGATATAATCCATCAGGACCGGGTGATTTGAACTTATTTAGAATGGACAGGTGTTCTCTGTTCTTGCCGATTATAATTTGTATTCTTAGTCTGTCTTTTATAGTTCTGTTTTTGATAGGCTGGGCTATTTTTTCTTTTTGCATGAAGAAAGATGAAAATAAGGTATTAAGTAGCTCTGTTTTCTCCTTGCTGCCCATCACTTCTTTGCCATTGTCTCCCATTAGTGGTCCAATTGTTTCTTGCAAGAAATGTATTTTTGACATTTCTTGCAACTCTTAGTTCATTCTGAGCCTTAGCTTTCCTTACTTCATCTTTGCATATTAGAAATGTTCATTAAAAATCTGTCTTGGTCACTGACTGGAATTCAGTATCTAGACTGAAATCCTTCTGACTTTTAATAAAGTCTGAGCAATTGATTTCAGTTTTAAATCATATATTTAAATCATATACTGTATGTTGCTTAAGTAATGGGATCAGAAGGAAAGTAGCTATTATTTTTACATGCAAAGTACATTGTATAATGATATTAAAAAATATATTTTCCAAACTAATATATTCATGAAGACCTGGCTAATAATGTTTTGCTGGCCAGCAGCTGATTTCTTTTTAAAATAAACCTAATGTGCTTCTGACTTCTAACCACAAATGCTCATGTATAAAAAGTATGTTTTGACTTCTGAATCAGCTCTAAAGGCAATTCACTGAAAAAAAATGTTATACTGCATGTTTTTTTTTACATGTCTCCATAGTGCCATATGGATCCAAGACACCTGGAAACATTCAGTTATTCCATTGCATGGCTGAACACTTAGATCATATTTACTAAAAGTTAGCAGAAGTCCTGCCCAACTAGCAGGAATGATACTTGCGCATTTAGAAATCTACAGTTATCAGAGAAGAAAAAATGGGCTTTTATTATTACTTCAGATTAGATCTCAGGTATTGGCTGACATTTGAAATGATCTGTTCAATTTAGGAATATTGTACTCTGGCCCAGTACAAGAGATTTTAACTCTGGTTTATGGTATATTTGTAAGTAGTCCATACTGCTTGGTTTAATTCAATATTATTGTAGTCAGTGCTCAGCTAAATGTATCTGGAAACATATCAAGAAGACATGAAGACAATTGTTGTTTTGCTTTGCCGCTCCTCAGGAAATGGAATTCAGCAGCATACTTCCCTGAGTTTTTGAAATACTTAGGAATAAATTTCGTTGAATGCATAATAAAAATGCATAATAAAAATGCATAAGGCTGACCCTTCATCCCGCTGATTTCAATGAACAGTAAAAGCCTTTTCTGCATACTGGTTGTATATCCTACTAGGCAATGTTGAGGGCCACTTAGAAAAGAGCTATGCACAATTCACAATTCCTGCTTTAAATAATCCTTAGTGATCTCCTGAGAGTCAATTTTGTGTAACGGTTAAGACAGTAAATTAAGAATGGTTAGACTGAGTTCTAGTCCCACTTCAGGGCTAAACTGACTGGGTGACCTTGGACCACACACTTTCTCTCAGCCCTAGGAAGAATGCAATGGCAACCACTTCTTAACTAGCTTTGCCAAGAAAACTTCAGGAACTTGTCCAGGCTGTCTGAGAATTGGATATGATTTCATTGCAAATCAAGTTTTTTCTTTCAAAAAAGTGATTTTTCACCTAAGTATTTAACAGACAGAACCTGCTTCAGGAACTTCCACCAAAGTGCTATTTTATACAATGATGCCAGTATTGCTTCTAAAAAAATCTGTATTTTAAAATTGGTTAACTAGGATGAGTGTGCTAAAATAGCTGAAGCATATAGAACATACATTTATATTGTATCATGTTTTCTTTTAAAAAATAGAAATTTGCATAATAGGAATCTGGGTGATCTATGAATATTTCATGAATTCGGCTCACAAGAACAGTTTTTCAAATTCCACCTTGTCCCTCCACCTTCAAAAGCAAAAGCAAGAGGAAGACATCTGGTTGAGAGGCTTGTATCAAATCCTTCTGTTTGTATGCCCCAGGAAGAGAGCAAGTGAGATACAAGCTGGCCTTTTCTTTCTAGCTACCTGGGCTTGCAGGATCCATATGCTGAGGGCAAGATAACCTTGTCTTTCTTATCTTCACTCCACTGCACTATGAGATACTTCATTCATCAGTGTTCCTCAACTCTCAAATTTAGGATGTGTGGACTTTACTCGCCAGCTAGGTTTCTGGGAGTCCACACACCTTAGAGTTCCCAAGTTGAGAAACAGTGTTCTTTCATTTGCACCTCTATAACTGTCTGGTTATAGAGGTGCAAATGAAAGAACTTCAGAGAGACTTCAGAGGATAATGAGAACTGCAGAAGAAATAATTGCTACCAACCTGCCTTCCATTGAGGACCTGTATACTGCACGAATCAAGAAGAGGGCCGTGAAAATATTTGCAGATCCCTTGCATCCTGGACATAAACTGTTTCAACTCCTACCCTCAAAACGACGCTATAGAGCACTGCACACCAGAACAACTAGACACAAGAACAGTTTTTTCCCGAAGGCCATCACTCTGCAAAACAAATAATTCCCTCAACACTGTCAGACTATTTACTGAATCTGCGTTTCATAGTTCCCATCACCAATCTCTTTCCACTTATGACTGTATGACTATAACTTGTTGCTGGCAATCCTTATGATTTATATTGCTATATTGATCATCAATTGTGTTGTAAATGTTGTACCTTGATGAACGTATCTTTTCTTTTATGTACACTGAGAGCATATGCACCAAGACAAATTCCTTGTGTGTCCAATCACATTTGGCCAATAAAAAAAAAATTCTATTTATTATCCTCCCATACCAACTCTTGGGAGAACCAGCCTAAGAAGCTTTCCCCACCCATACTTAGTCACGGCACAGATCAGTTTGAAGACATTTTTCTGTACTTAAAATATAATTACTGTATTTTTGACACACTGGAGTATAAGATGCACCAAGATTTCAAAGAGGAAAACAAGAAAAAACAATTTTAGGCCTTTGCACATCCGGTTTTTGCCCTCCCTGGCCCCCAGAAGCATTCAGCAGGCCTCCCAAACCCTCTGCGCGTCCTGTTTTTGTGAAATGGGGAGGGCAAAAACACGACGCATGGAGGTTTGGGAGTCATAAACGGTCCCATTTTTCATGAAAACAGGGCACACTGAGGGTTTGGGAGGCCTGCAGAGTGCTCCTGGGGGCTGGGGAGGGCAAAAACGTGACATGTGGGGGGCCCGTTTTTGATCTCCCAACCCTCCCATGTGTCATGTTTTTGCCCTCCCCAGCCCCCAGGAGCACTCTGCACTCCCAAACCCTCTGCAAATCCCGTTTTTATGAAAAATGGGCCCAGTTTTGGCAAAACTGGGATGCGTGGGGTAGGGTTTCAGGAGGCCAAAAATGGCTGTATTCAGTATATAAGATGCACCAACATTTCCACCATCTTTTAGGAAGGGAAAAGTGTGTCTTACACTCTGAAAAGTACGGTAATACAAACATTTACAACAGTTCTTTATACCTATCATGAAAAGTCAGCAAAAAAGTTGCATATTTCTTTTCCCAAATTTCTACTCTCTTGCTCAGTACTATCCTGGCTTTTCTGGAAAAGTTTTCCTTGTTTTGTAAGCCTTCAGCAATTCTCCACCATCCTTTTGTTGTTACACTGTCCCAGGATCCTTTTGAAGGATTTGTTAAATTTGCCTGCCTGCCTGCCGTTTTGAAAGAAAGCGTGCACGTGAAAGGAGAAAAAAGAAAAACAAAAACCTGGCTAACTTTCTAAGAGAATCTCGACTTTGGATGCTGAGTGCAGTACACAGAAAAGTTACGAGGCCAACTTTGGGGGAAGAAGGAAAGATTTACAGCAGCCAGAGTAAAGAGTCAGCAATTGCAGGCTGAGTAGGGCTTGCAGGAGAACCAGCCTAGAAGGGGAGGAAATTTACAGTATGTGTAAGATCTACATCTTAGTCAGATAGATAAGATAGTAAAAACTGGGTAAGCTCACCCACTGTGGTAAACTGCTGTGTGATTTGGATTTGATTTAAACCGTAGACTATCCTTTTTAAATGACAATTTAGAATAGAATAGAATAGAATAGAATTTTATTGGCCAAGTGTGATTGGACACACAAGGAATTTGTCTTGGTGCATATGCTCTCAGTGTACATAAAAGAAAAGATACGTTCATCAACATTCATTTAATGGAGTAGCATAATATGTGAACACATGAATATTGCATTCAACAAATATGGGGAGTTCTCGACTTACAACAGTATGTTTAGGGACCATTTAAAGTTACAATGGCACTGAAAAATATGACTTATGACCATTTTTCACTGTTATGACGTTTGCAGCATCCCCATGATTGTGTGATCAAAATTCAGATGCTTGGCAACTGGTTTATATTTATGATGGGTGTGGTGTACCAAGGTCATGTGATCACCTTTTGTGAGCTTAGGACTAGCAAAGTCAATGGGGAAGCCAGTTTCTCTTAACCACTGGGTTACTAACTCAGCAACTGCAGTGATTCACTTAACAACTTGTGGCAGGGAAGGTCATAAAATGGGGCAAACGTCACTTAACAAATGTCTCCCACCTAACAACAGAAATTTTCCAGCTCCATCATAGTTGTAAGTTGAGGACTACGTGTAATGATTAAATACAATGGTTATTAAATATAAATGGTTATATCCAATTAATATAGTTATTACATACTCATACTTATATATATGCTTATATATTGTATATTGTATAACTAAAATCATGGCATCCGTCCCTTTCAACTCCCGGCAGATAGATGGTGAAGAAATGGAGGTAGTGACAGATTTTATTTTCCTGGGCTCCAAGATCACCACAGATGGGGACTGCAGCCAAGAAATTAAAAGACACTCATGGAGAGGAAAGCTTTGGCAAATCTAGACAGCATACTAAAAAGCAGAGACATCACCCTGCCAATAAAAGTGCATATAGTCAAAGCTATGGTTTTCCCAGTTGCAATGTATGGCTGTGAAGGCTGGACCATAAGAAAGGCTGAGCGCCAAAGAATCGAGCCCTTTGAACTCTGGTGCTGGAGAAGACTCCTGCGAGTCCCTTGGACTGCAAGGGGAACAAACAAGTCAGTTCTAGAGGAGATCAACCCTGACTGCTCTTTAGAAGGTCAGATCCTGAAGATGAAACTGAAATATTTTGGCCACCTAATGAGAAAAAAGGACTCACTGGAGAAGAGCCTAATGCTGGGAAAGATTGAGGGCAAAAGAAGAATGGGAGAACGAGGTGGCTCGATGGAGTCACTGAAGCAGTTGGCGTGAGCTTAAATGGACTTCAGGGGATGGTAGAGGACAGGAAGGCCTGGAGGAATGTTGTCCATGGGGTCGAGATGGGTCGGACACGACTTCGCAACTAACAACAATAATATATTGTATAGTTATTACATGCTTATGCTTTTATATACGTGTGACAAATAAAAAAAATTAAAAAAAATAAATCCAGGTTGGCTTCACAAGATATGCTTACTCAGTTAACCAAACTCAGTTGTCTGAGTTCGCAGGACACGCCGTACCACAGACGAACCGCGCTGGCTCTGTTCCTAGAAAACGCTGGGCTCAACTGCGGTTGGCTGGTTTGTGGTTCAACGCTTCCCCGCACGCCTTTTTTCCCGGACCACTGCTCCACCTCCCGGTCCATCCCACTCCCCCACCCCCCAAACACACACACATTCCGGGCTAGAACTCTCGTCCGACTGAGGTGCCGCTAAACGACCAGCTCAGCCTTCCATTTGCGAAGACTCGCGCCTCTAGTCAAGACGGCACCGAAGGGGCGCCCGAGGAAGCCGCTCGGGGCGGCAGAGGAGCGAGCCAAAGAAATTAAGCGCGAACGGCAGAGCTCCTCCTCCCTTCCCCGCTGCGCTGGCCGCGGGCTTGAGGGAGTCGCTGTGGGAGGACTCCAGCCCTGCCCAGCCTAGGCGAGGGAAGCCCTCCGCCTCACGCTTCAGTGGAGCGGGTGGGAGGTTCCTGCTCTGTAAAGGAGCGAGCAGGGAGGGCTTTCCCGACGCCGGGCTTCCGTGCAGCTGCTGGGTCGCAGTAGTTGAAAGTTACAGCAAGCTAACACCTCTTTGCCTGGAGGGAAGAGGGGCGGTCGCTTCAGCTCCTCTGGGCTGACTGTCTCCGCTCGGAGCACCCGCGTTAATATTCACAGACGAGCCCCACACGCACCCTTCGGCCCTCCCTCCTCCCAGCCTCTCTCTCTCTCTCTCTCTCTCTCTTTCCCGGTCGTCTCCTCCCTCTCCTGCGCTTCTCCCTCCTCTTTCCCTTCCCCCAGAGGAGCTGCCGGAGGAGGCCGGCAGACAGGCGCGGCGCGGCGCTCCTCTTGTGTTCTCTTGGGCTGTTTGTTCGGCCCGGCCCGGCCGTCGCAGCTGCGGAAGAAACAGACCCCCGCTGGCTCTTCGGGGCGAGACGCAACCATGAGCGGCGGGGAGGTGGTCTGCCAGGGCTGGCTCCGAAAGTCTCCCCCGGAGAAGAAGTTAAAGCGCTATGTAAGTGTCTCCGGTGGCTTGGCGGGTTCTCCTGCTTGCAGGAAGCGCCCTTCTCCGCTTCTGGCCACTCTCGGCGGTGTTTTCTCGTTGCTGCCTTCGTCTTGTTCGGGTTCCCTCCGCGCTTCTCCCCTTCTTTTCTCGCCCTTAGTCCCTACGGTAGTTATCCTCTGCCCAGGCTCTCCACCGTCGGCTACCTCTGAGTGTAAGATTATGTATACACGAATACTTTGATTCTGGCGTGACTTTTCAAACGATCTGATCACGTCTGTTTACAGTGGGTTAATTCACCCGAATCTGACAGCTTTGAATTATGCAGTAATAAAAAGAAATATTGGGGTGGGGGGCTAAAAAAAGACCTCTGCATTGACTTTTCATAATTGCCAAGTGCGCAGTTGTGTTCCTACTGGGGCTTTTGCAAGGCCCTGAACGGACCCAACTTTTCTCTTCTGATTTATCGCCCTTTGCGACGGAGGATTGAGGAAGAGCGGACGAAGTTTTTCGGAACACATATGTCTTAAAAAGTGGGGGAAAGTCTCCGAAGGACTCGAGACGGAACTCGGCTGTTTGGTCGCTTTAAAAAAAAAGGGAGGGGTGTAAGAGGGGAAGATCCTATGGAAATCTGCAAATATATTTTGCTCTTGGAACTTTCAAAAGTTATTCCGACCGTGATATCTCTGTCTAATACGGTTTTTGTTCGGTTTTGGAAGACTTGCATTTTAGCTGCCTTCTACCATGAGAAACAAACATGCAGGAAAGGAGAAAGGCAATCTGTGTGTGTATTGATTGCATTGACTGAACTTGCTTGTTGAAGCTGCATGTATAACGTCGTTTCATTGTGTTACCTGAAGGAGTTACGGTTTACACTGTATTCGACATTGAGTGTAACACATGGATATGTTTTATTTTCTCTGAATGAAATGGTTAGCAGACTTTGGAAGTATGTTTGGGAAATGCATTGATATTTTGGAAAACAGATCCATGTACACAAATACTTTGGGTCTTGTGTGACTTTTAAAACAATCCTACGATGTCTGTTTACAATGGGCTAATTCACCAAAACTGACATCTTTGAACTATGTAGTAATAGAAAATAATTAAAAAAGATCTCTACATTGACTTTGCTTTTATCTGTAATACTATTTCCACAGAAATTTGCATTAGGGCCTCTAACCAATTTGTTGCATTGCACTTACTTAAGTGTCATTCAGATATGAAAATAGTATTTCTGGAGACATTTGATTATTATACAAAGACAATGTGTGCTCTCCATTTAATATAATTTTTTATTCCAGAAATAGGGACCTGTTCTGTATCTTTTCACAGACTATTAGGCAAAACATTTCATAATATACTGTAGATACTCCTAACATTGGGAACATAAATTACTTCAAGACTCTGAATACATTCAACTCAGCAAATCAACTAATTTATTGAAATTATATGATTATTCAGAACCTTCAAATAGAATAGCTTTTATCCACTGGCTTCCACATATGTTGATCTACAACATCTAAAATTTGCATCCACAGTCCAAACTTCTAGAATAGATAATGTCATCAAAGAAAACAACAATATGAAAAGGTGTATTTTAAAGATAGGCTGTTGTTTTGCTCTTGAAGGTACTTGGGTTTTAAAAGAATCCAGCAGTATAAACTTCTGGACTAATAAATGTACTTGCCTGCCAATTGCTGTTTCTGGTTAAACAAAATATTGTTTATCTTGCACAGCTTTGCTGGCTGCATGGTACTACTCTTACTAATGTAGCATAGACAATTTTAAAGTATACAAGAATATAGTAATTATGTAGTTATTGAATTGTTTTGAGAAATAAATGAAAGAAATACCTAACAATTCTTAAGTACTGCTTAATACCTTCAAATTTTTTTAGATTGAAATAATGAGACAGAGTGAAACAAGGCTAATTCATATTAGAGACAGTTCTCAGATTTTGCTTTCCACAAATGAAGTGAAATTGGGCTCCAGCAGTTCTAAAAACATATTCATGGTGATTTTGAAATAACATCGGTAGGGTTACTGACATGTATAGACAAGGTTGTGAGATTGTTGGGAAAAAGATAAAAAAGGCTGGTGAATTGCTTTCATTGCAGTCACCAATCAGGCTGAACAGAGGAGAAATGCTGCAACTGCTTAACTTATTTGGTTGAGTATTTGGAGTGAAAATTGACTTTACTTACAGAGGGAAAAGCCTTACATGTTAGGGAGTCTTTCAGTTAAATTGATTTAGATCTGCTGCTGAAATGTGTTAAGTATTCAGACTATTTCTTCCTTTCTACTTCATTATGGCATTCAGTAGAAATATATATAAAATAGCTTAATTATTAGATCTTAGGTTAGAACTGGGCAACTTCTGTTCCATCCTGTTTGCATATTCTGGTGCAGTTTAAACAAGTTCATAGTTATATTGGATCATGTAGAAAGTGAAGTGACAAGTAGATGAAGACACTCCAAGCTGAATATTAGATGGAACATAATATTACAGTGTGAAAATAATGCACTAAAATTTTCAAAGACTGAGTTTCACCAGTTAGCATTTAAAGATTAGTAATGGTCTTATCCATTAGTTCTGCATTCTTATATCAAAAAGGAATAGAAATAACTGGTGTTTTATAAAAATGACATCTGATGTAGACTGTGTTGCACAACTGACAATGCTAGTGTTTAAGGTGTAACTATTTTTGCTTTTAAGAGTAACACAGTCAGCCTTCTGAAACTGGTATAGTGTATAAATGGAGGTTTTGCAAAATAGTAAGCCTGAATTACACATACAGGAGGTAACCCCTAGTTCAGCTTTTCATTAATATGTAAGAAATTAATGGACAAAAGTTACACTTTAAGATATTCTCAGTATTGTTTTATAAAATTAATAGCTGTAGATATATTAATAATGGCTAATAAATTACAATAAGAAAAGTTGGGCTAATATGCCAGTAGCTTTTTAGTTCTCTTTTCCCCTATTTTGTCTTGTTGCTACCATGGTATAAGCCTCTGGGGCAGAGAACTGCCTTACATAGCTTTGTAGGAAGATCCTGAGTCTTGACATACAGAATCTTATACATGCAGTCCCTGCTGGTAGAAAAATAGATAAAGGATTATGATCCTAAAGATATGTCTACCAAATTCTTGTGTCACTTGTAATGTAACTTCCTGTTTTAGTTTCTTTCTGGGAAGCAGTTCAGGCAAGTATTTGTCCACTAAATGTTTTAAAGAATTTTTCTTCTCCATTCATTTTCTTTCCCAGTCCTCTGATTATTGCTAGTACTTGGATATCCTAAACTGGATTCCAGTTCACAGATACTGCATCCTTAGCTGATTTCCTGCTTTAACTATAGTGAAGCAGAATTGTTCATTGTAACATTTATAGGAGTGCAATTTTGAACTCAGTTTGTTGTGTTTTTGCTTGGCTTGCTGTCAATATGCATTTGTTGCAATATTCAATATGCTTATTGTCAATATGCATTTGTTTTCTTAGAATGAATGCTTTTTAAAAATTTCCTCACTTGGACTTCACTTTTCCTTTTTATGCTTTCCTTCTTCACATGTATCCATTTATACTTTTATCAATTATACACAATACATTCTAAAGTAAACTGAATGAAGTAAACTCTTGGTGCATATTTAGTTTCAATTTCATACTCATTTGGTTTTTGTAAGTTTTCTCTTTTGAAATCAAATACCATTTAAATGAATTATTTTCATTGTTCAATGTTCCATTGACGTATATATTAAACTTGGGAGCATTGTGGTCACTAGTCCCAACTGCTCATATCATGCTCTACATCCAATCGATATTTAAAGTATTTTTTTACTATTATATAGTGAGGTACACAGAGCGGTGGCCTAGTGATAAAGACACTCACCATTCAGTGAGGGTGAGAGTTCAATCCTAGGCAGCTGCAGATGTTTCTCTGTCAGGGCGCAAAGAGAAAATATCTGCTGCAAACTCTGCATAGGTGTCAGGAGGGGCATTCGGACAGTAAATGTTCAGCTCCATTCAGTCGCTCTGATGACATACTAAATAAAGGAATTAAAGGGTCATAAAAAGAAATATATATCTAGTGAGGTACATTGTTAATTGCTCCATATAGAAGGCAGCATCCAATAAGCTGTCCTGCCTCCATCCATTATTAAAGCAGTTCCTTCTTTTAACTGCTCTTAGTTTTTTCCATATTTAATTCTTGTTTCAGGTTAGAAAGTTACAATCTTTACAATCAAGTTAGAAAGTTGCAATCATTCATGTAATGACTGTTCAAAGTTACAGTGGCATTGAAAAAAGTAATTTATTACAATTTTTCACACTTGCTGCAACCATTGGATCATCCTATGGTCCCTTGATCAAAATTTGAGTGCTTGGCAAGTGGCATTTATTTATTACAGTTGCACTGTCCCAGGGTCATGTGATCACCATTTGTAATCTTCCAAGATGGCTTCCAATAAGCAAAATCAGTGGGGGAAGCCAGATTTGTTTAATGACCACATGATTTTCTTAATAGTTGCAGTGCCTCACTTAACATCTATGACGAAAAAGGTCATAAAATATGGGAAAATTCACTAACAACTGCTTTGCATAACAACAGAAATTTTGAGCACAATATTGAAGTCAAAGACTACCCCAATCATATTACAATACTATTTGTTTGTTGTTTGCTATAAATTTATATCATATATTCATGGATTTTGTTTCTTCACTTATCCTTTCTAGATCCTTTTTTCTTTTTTGAAATTGGTCCTCTTATGCTTTCTAGTTTCTTGGACTTTCTATACTCTTTCGAATATTCTCCCAGAGGAGAAGTAATTCCAACTTTCATTAGCTCTTTCAAAATTTGTGAAAAACTATACTGTAACTTTTTTGATGTTTCAGACGAGCAGATTAGATTGATATTGTACAAAAGAGTCAGTTTCTTTCAAAAACTTTCTTATAAAATAAAATTTAAATCATTATTTGAACAGGTACTGCAACTTATATATTTGATATATTGTAATTCTATCTGTATAGTTAGGCAGGTAACATAAAAGAAAAAAAAATCTCATTTCACTCAGATTATTTTTCTGAAATGATAAATGTTAAGTTTGGGTATTGACGAGGCAGGAGACCAGGTTAGTGACAACAGCTCTTTAATATAGTGTGACCCAGCGAAACTCTGGAGAAAAACCTTTCCTTATATACACTTCAGCCTGAGGCTGCATCCAATCAGAAACGAGATATTTCCCGCCTAAAACTCCCGCCAAAACTTACAGTAATACATTACACTCCTTCCCTCCCAGAAGGCACTTTGCCAATATTTGCATATTACTTCTCTACGTAGTCCTGCAGGTACGTGGGGCGTCTCCTGACTCTCCCGGACCTGCGCAGTTCACTTTCTGGAGTTGAGTCGAGCTTGCCGGAGGGACTTTTCGTTCCTCTGAGCTCCTCCTCCCGCCATCCGCCCTGGATTATTCGCCGGCTCGGACCTGCTGTCCTCTAGAGGGACCGGAGGGTGTCGCTGGACCTCGCCTGACTCAGATAAGTCTCTGTTTGGTTCTTTGCTTACGCTTTCTGTTTGTTCTCGGCTCCAGTCAGCTGTGGGGTTAATTAAATCATAGTCAGGGCTGTTCTCGCCTAATTCTGCCTTATCGCTCAATCTGTTTCTTAATTGATCTATGTGGCGCCTCAGATTCTGCCATCGTCTAGTTCCACTAGATAAGATTTGGGGCCCGTTTGTCTATGACTATCCCCTCTTCCAGTTAGGGCCGTCGCTGTAATTATGTGCCCACACTGAGTCTCCTATGTTTAACTCTCGGATTCTATCTGGTTTTGTTTTGAACCCGTCCTGCACGTAGTTCGGTGTAGCCGGTCTAGCGGGCACCGTAGCTTCCGCCCATTAATAGCTCGGCTGGGCTGCGGCGGTGGCCACACAGGGGTCCTGTGTTGACGGTTAGGAATGCGTCGATTTGTGCCTGCCAATCGCCGGGCCGCTTCGTGATAGCGCTTCTTCGCACTCCGAACAAAGCGTTCAGCAAGGCCGCTCGACGCAGGGTGGAACGGGCGCTGAGAGGGCATGTCGGATGCCCTCTTCAGCCAGGTACCCTTCAAATAATGCTGCGGTGAACTGTGGGCGTTATCGGACACGAGGGTGTCCGGTAGCCCGTGCGTGGCGAAAAGGTGTTTTAGTGCTGAGATGACAGCTCCAGCGGTTGTGGATTTCATTAGATGATCTCCAGCCATTTGGAGAATGCATCCACCACAATTAGAAATGTTTGGCCGTGGAAGGGCGGCAAAATCAATGTGTATGCGGGACCAAGGGCCTTGGGGTTTCTCCCACTCCAAAACTGGGGCCGTGGGTGGTAGTGGTCTGGATTCCTGACATACTTGGCATCGGCCAACCCTGTCACTGATTTCCCTGTCCATTAGGGGCCACCAGACATAGCTCCTAGCCAAACCCTTCATCCTCACAATTCCTGGGTGACCCTCATGCAGGAGTTCCAGGACTTTTTCTCAGCTTCTCTGGAACTACCACCCTATCCCCCAGAGCAGGCACCCCTTGCACAGACAATTCCCTTTTTCTTTACAAATTCCTTGAAACGTTCGCCCGGTAGCTGGCCATCCCTTGAACCCAACTGATTACAGTTCTTAAAACAACGTCGGTAGGAGGCCGAGCCACTTCCTGCGATGTGACTGGCCCCGAGTCCAAAGAGTCAATTAGTAGAACGGTGTGCCCGGGTGGGGTCCTCGATTTCCCTGGCAATGGGCATCTGCTCAATCGTCCGCATGCCCCAGCTCCTTTCCAGGCCGATGCTGCAGTTTGTAGGAGTATGCGGTCAAAAAATAGTCCATCTGGTCAGTCTAGGTGAGAGTGCTACTGGCGTTGGGCGGTCGCCAGCCAGTAACCCCAATAGCGGTCTGTGATCAGTGACAATTTCAAATCTCTCCCAAAACGTATTCGTGAAATTTTTCACCCTGACACTATTGCGAGAGCCTCCCTATCTAGCTGGCTGTAATTCCTCTCAGCCGGGACATCGTTCGTGAATAGAACGCTATAGGGGCTTCAGTGCCGTTTGGGAGTCTGTGGCTAAGTACGCTCCTACTCCATAGGGGACGATCACAAACCAATACTAACGGCAGTCTGTTGTTGTATTGTATTAACAGGCTATCGCTTGATAGCAAACTTTTTACTGCCTCAAATGCCCTATTCTCTGACTTCCCCCACGACCAAGCAGTGTTTTTTCCAAGCAATTTATGCAGCGGTTCAGCAACGGTTGCCTTGTCTTTTAAAAACACGGCGTAAAAGTTTACCAGACCCAGGAAAGCCTGGAGTTCTGTCTTGTTTTTGGGTGCTGGGGCTCTCTTTATCGCCTTGACTTTGCTCTCAGTGGGTGAATCCTTTTTGTCTATTCTATAGCCCAAATCTTCAACAGATTCGACCCCTATCTGACACTTGCTTGCTTTGACTTTTAATCCTGCCGACCTAAAAATGGCCAAAACTTTCCTTAATCGCTTCCCCAGTTCTCTTAAATCTTCCCCTGATACCAACACATCATCGAAATAGGGTACGACTCCCGGTAACCCTTGTAGGAGCCGCTCCATCAAATTTTGGAATAGCCCAGGCCACGCTCACCCGAACTGTAACCGGGTGCACTTAAAGGCACCCCGGTGCGTTACAATGGTCTGGGCCTCAGCTGTGCTAGCATCTACGGGTAGCTGTTGGTACGCTTGTGCCAAGTCTAATTTGGCGAAAACTTGTCCGTGCCCTAGTGAGTGCAATAAGTGTTGCACTACTGGAACTGGGTAGGCGCTCTTTTGCAATGCTTTGTTCAAGGTAGCCTTGTAATCAGCGCAAATTCTTATGGACCCGTCTGGTTTTATAGGGTGACGATTGGCGTCTCCCATTTGGCATGGTCAACTGGCACTAGTATCCCTGGCTGACTAATTTATCTAACTCTTTGTCGATTTTAGGTTTGAGTGCAAAGGAACCCTCCTTGCCTTTAACCTAATGGGAGCTATTTGGGGTCTAAATTGAAGGAGATAGGGGTCCCTTGTACTTGCCTAAACGGTCCTCGAATCGTCTGCGAATTCCTCCATTAGGGCGTTTTGCAGGTTGCATCCGCTCCGGTGGACGCCAGTCACCCCATTCCCAACGCCTGAACCAGTCTAGCCCCAGCAAGCTTGGCAAGGTTCCCTCGACTAACGTGATGGGCAGGGTCTTTTCGTATGTCCCGTACTTGACCTCGACGGTCGTTGTCCTCGAACAGGGATGCGGTTGCCCTGGTAATCCTGCACCCGGAGCCGTTGTTTCTGTAGCTTGCGCTTTGCGATGTCGGCAAGGCTTTCACAAAAGTGTCCCAGGACATGATTGTGATAGCTGATCCTGTGTCTACTTCCAGTCGGCACGGTACGCCTTCAATTGTCGGGTTTGTGAAGATCTTTTCTTCGATGCGGGTAGCTGCGTGGTCTATGGTAACAGTCATTCGGTTTGACTTCGCTCTTTCTTTCCTGGCCAATCGCTGGTCGCCTCGCCGATCTCGCTCTGATTTGCTGGTTTGAAATTTCGGTGGGAATGTGGGGTTTGCATCTCTGACTCAGAGCCGCTCTGATTGGCCGATTTGAATTTTCGGCGGGAAGGTTGGGGTGCTCGGCAGACTTGAGCCAGGTGCCCCTTCCTTTCACACCGCCGCAAATGGCGCCCTGAACTTACATCTTTGGCGCTGATGTCGCCCTGCAACTTCCGCATTCCTCCGGGTCTTCCCTTGTCGATTTTCCGGTGTAGTGGACTTCTTCCTCCTCTTCGCTGGTTGACTCACGATAGGTTTCTTCGTGGTGGACTGTGCTCGGCTTTGCGCCCGCCATCGGCGTGAGTCGCTTTTGTAAGGTGTCTGCTGCATGGTTGGACATCTCATGGGCTCTGGCTTCGTCCAGAGCGTTTGCCAATGTCAGGTTGCTCTTGGCTAGCAACCGTCTCCTCAAACGGATGTCTCTGACCCCCCGTATAAGTTGTTCCAGCAGCTCTTCGTCCAATCGATATTTAAAGTATTTTTTTACTATTATATAGTGAGGTACACAGAGCGGTGGCCTAGTGATAAAGACACTCACCATTCAGTGAGGGTGAGAGTTCAATCCTAGGCAGCTGCAGATGTTTCTCTGTCAGGGCGCAAAGAGAAAATATCTGCTGCAAACTCTGCATAGGTGTCAGGAGGGGCATTCGGACAGTAAATGTTCAGCTCCATTCAGTCGCTCTGATGACATACTAAATAAAGGAATTAAAGGGTCATAAAAAGAAATATATATCTAGTGAGGTACATTGTTAATTGCTCCATATAGAAAGGCAGCATCCAATAAGCTGTCCTGCATCCATCCATTATTAAAGCAGTTCCTTCTTTTAACTGCTCTTAGTTTTTTCCATATTTAATTCTTGTTTCAGGTTAGAAAGTTACAATCTTTACAATCAAGTTAGAAAGTTGCAATCATTCATGTAATGACTGTTCAAAGTTACAGTGGCATTGAAAAAAGTAATTTATTACAATTTTTCACACTTGCTGCAACCATTGGATCATCCTATGGTCCCTTGATCAAAATTTGAGTGCTTGGCAAGTGGCATTTATTTATTTATTACAGTTGCACTGTCCCAGGGTCATGTGATCACCATTTGTAATCTTCCAAGATGGCTTCCAATAAGCAAAGCCAGTGGGGAAAGCCAAATTTGTTTAATGACCACATGATTTTCTTAATAGTTGCAGTGCTTCACTTAACATCTATGACGAAAAAGGTCATAAAATATGGGAAAATTCACTAACAACTGCTTTGCATAACAACAGAAATTTTGAGCACAAATTGAAGTCAAAGACTACCCCAATCATATTACAATACTATTTGTTTGTTGTTTGCTATAAATTTATATCATATATTCATGGATTTTGTTTCTTCACTTATCCTTTCTAGATCCTTTTTTCTTTTTTGAAATTGGTCCTCTTATGCTTTCTAGTTTCTTGGACTTTCTATACTCTTTCGAATATTCTCCCAGAGGAGAAGTAATTCCAACTTTCATTAGCTCTTTCAAAATTTGTGAAAAACTATACTGTAACTTTTTTGATGTTTCAGACGAGCAGATTAGATTGATATTGTACAAAAGAGTCAGTTTCTTTCAAAAACTTTCTTATAAAATAAAATTTAAATCATTATTTGAACAGGTACTGCAACTTATATATTTGATATATTGTAATTCTATCTGTATAGTTAGGCAGGTAACATAAAAGGGAAAAAAATCTCATTTCACTCAGATTATTTTTCTGAAATGATAAAAGTTTGTGGTAACCAGACAGAATGGTTTTTATCTGATATGATTTGAATTTAGTTCATTTTAGTTCTCAGAATAAATTTCTGGACTCATGATTATTTCAGTTCATCTAAAAATTATGGCTAAAAGCAAAGTAGACTAAACAAACCTATAATATTCTTACCACTGAAATATGAGAGAGAGGTTTTATAGCTTGAATATAAATGGATGTCTTTTCAGAAGTAATAATGTTTTCTCTCTAAGGGCTTATTTTTTCTTCTCTTATGCCCCAGTGCCATAATTTTCAAAAAACGCAAAAGGAGTTATTGGCATAGATCTTGTTTCCATACTCCTCCCCTATTTTCTCTTTAAGCTACGGGCGGGGGGGGGGGAGGGCTGTAAAGTCTTCTCTAAAGGCACTATTGATAGTCCATGATACATGTAATTTTTTAAAATAACCCAATTCCTAGAAAATTGCCAAATCTAGTAAGATTGGGTGTTAATCCCACGTCACTACTGGTTGGAATGTCAGAAGTTAGACTGTAGGCAGTTATTTTTTTCAACTTTATTTTAGTTGGCTGTTTTATCAATATAAGCTTTGGAAAATTTAGTGAACAATGGTCACTTGTTTATCATCTAAGATTTTAATAAGAACTGGTGGTCTAAATAATATGTGTTTATCTTGAGAATAAATTTATTTCTTAATAGAATTGAAATATAAACACACCTTCTAAGTACTTCCTCAAAAACACAATCATGTGATAATCATTATAACCTTCCTGGTATCCTGATATACTATAATAAGATTTGTTCTTTTCTTTGTAATTGTAAATAAGATATTTCCCATGTATCTTTTAAAGATAATTGTTGTTTGACTTTAATAACATTTTCCTAAAGCAGATAATACAAGCGGCTCTTTATATGATTTGTCACAAGATCCTCTTACAAAAGTAAGATAATAACTAAAATCATAAAATCTAGTCCCCTCCCCCCCAAAAAAGGATGTGGCCACCTTACACCTTCATATGATGCAGTAAAACTAGTTTATCCAACTGCTATTGATTAATTAATATTAACATTCAGCAGGAATTATTGGCCACCGGAGTCTTCAAGGTCAATGTAAAAGTGACTTGTAGTTGAATAAGTTCCATTATTAGAGAATGGTTTTATGCAGCAGAGAACATTTTCTACTTTTAGAAGTCATGATGTTGGAAACCTTAGGAAGCCTGAGATCTTAAATTCACAGGGTTTCTATAAGTACTACTATGTCTTACCCAGACATCATATAGACTAGACTAGACTAGACTAGACTAGACTAGACTAGACTAGACTAGACTAGACTAGACTAGACTAGACTAGACTAGAATAGAATAGAATAGAATAGAATAGAATAGAATAGAATTTTTTGTTGGCCAAGTGTAATTGGACACACAAGGAATTTGTCTTGGTGCATATGCTCTCAGTGTACATAAAAGAAAAGATACCTTCATCAAGAATCATAAGATCCAAAACTTAATGATAGTCATAGGGTACAATGATAGTCATAGGGTATTCACTTAGGGTCTTCCTTGAATGCTTTCAAAATGACTGGCACAGATTTATTCTAGCAAATTTCTATAAAAATAATTTTTACTAAATAGTTTCATATTCAGTTATTCTGTCCCTCAAATGTTTAAGTTATTAACAAAGAAAACAGTGTGAAACCATGAACTTACCTAGAATACTTGCCTGTTGTATCCCTAAGTATAATTACATACATTTCTTAATACATCTTTTCGTAATAAGTCTTATCTGGAAATAATCTAATTTTAGTACCTCTTTATTTTCTCTAAAAAGTAAATTAGGGATTTTCAGGGGGTATATTATTGACTTCAGTTTTTAGTGTTCCAAGCCATTAGTTTTGTTATAAATACTATGTATGGTATGCTTTTCTCCTTTTATAAATAAAGTTATTTGTTTATTTGCCACTTTGTTTCTGGATGAAATACATCATCGAAAATTTGTCAGGAAACTCATTTGCAATTTTATTTCCTTCTAACTGCCCAGGAGCAAAATATGCTATAATTGTATGTTTATTGGTGTAATTAAAACCAGATGAGACAGAAACACATCCCACCAGGAAATGTACTTCTCACAATAAAGTAAAATCAAAATAAATAATTGCATCAAGCTTGTACAGAGTTTGCCTGGAAGAAGAGTTTTGTGGTGTACAGGTGATATAATACTTTCTGATAAAGCAAAAAACACAATGTGATATGTTCAAAAAAGTACTTCACATAGCCTCATAGTATCTCCCAATCTTTGCCAGTGGCCAGTAGCTATACCAAAGCTAGAATAGGTTTTATGTTGATACTTTTTCACAACTTATGCAAGTCTTGTAGGGGCAGGATGGAGAAACAAAATAATGCAATCTGATCACTTCAATTTAGAAGCAAAAAGGCCTCATTGTTTTGCAAAGGAGCTTTAGAGCTTTGCTTGGCTTTAAGCAAAGACCCCTTCAAGATTTATAGGCCTTTAATCGGCATATTTTTTTATTTTTATTTTTATTTTATTTTGTCACAACAGTATATACAAGCATCAACATAAAATAACTACATATCATATAAGCATATATATGAGCAAAAGTATGCAATAACTATATTAATTTGATATAATGAAAGGAAACAATAGGATAGGAATGGTAGGCACTTTTGTGCTCTTATGCATGCCTCTTACAGACCTCTTAGGAATGGGGTGAGGTCAATAGTAGACAGTTTTTGGTTAAAGCTTTTGGGATTTTGAGAAGAGACCACAGAGTCAGGTAGTGTGTTCCAAGCGTTAATAACTCTGTTACAGAAGTCATATTTTCTGCAATCAAGGTAGGTAAAATGAGGACCCAGATTGTTGGGGGGCAATAAGTTGACTTTGTATATAGTATACAAATGGATGAAGACTATTGCTTGACATAGTGTAAGCCGCCCTGAGTCTTCGGAGAAGGGCGGGATATAAATGCAAAAAAAAAAAAAAAAAGATTGGAGTGATTAACATTAAGCTTAAATCTATTGTGTGCTCGTGTATTGCAATTGAAGCTGAAGTAGTCTTGACAGGAAGGACATTATAATAGATGATTCTATGGGTTAAACTCAGGTCATGTCAAAGGCAGTGTAGTTCTAAATTTTCTAAACCCAGGATTTCAAGTCTGGTGGTATAAGGTATTTTGTTGTTTTCAGAGGAGTGGAGAACTCTTCTTGTAAAATATTTCTGGACACGTTCAATTGTATTAATGTCAGAGATGTGGTATGGGTTCCAGACAGGTGATCTGTATTCAAGAATAGGCCTAGCAAATGTTTTGTATGCTCTGGTTAGTAGTGTAGCGTTTTTGGAAAAGAAGCTACACAAGATTAGGTTTACAACTCTTAGAGCCTTTTTTGCTATGTAGTTGCAGTGGGCTTTGGCACTTAGATCATTTGATATGAAAACTCCAAGGTCTTTAACAGGGTGGGGGGGGTCATCTGTAAGATAATGTCCATTAAGCTTGTACTTAGTGTTTGGGTTCTTTTTTCCAATATGTAATACTGAGCATTTGCTGGTTGAGATTTGGCGTTGCCAAGTTTTAGACCAATTGGATACAAAGTCAAGGTCTTTTTGAAGGGTAGTAGTATTGTTGGTGGTGTTAAATAGTTTGACATCATCAGCAAAGAGAACATAATAACTTGAGATATGATCACAGAGATCATTTATGCATAGTATGAAGAGCGTTGGTCCAAGAACACTGCCTTGAGGAACGCCACTTTTGACAGGAACAGGATTTGATAGAGCATTGCCAATTTTGACCACTTGTTGTCTGTTTGACAGGAAAGCAGTTATCCAATTGTGAAGAGGTCCTGAAATGCCGTAGGATTTTAGTTTTAGGAGAAGTTTATCATGTACTACTGTCAAAAGCTTTGCAGAAGTCTATATAGATTGCATCTATTGCTTTGCTTTGATCATATCATATCATATCATATCATATCTGAAGAATAAAAACAATGTTGATAGATAGGTAAATAAATAAAGGTGTTTTCAGGTTACTGTGAACTTGCTTTGCTTAATTCCTGGGATTTTACTAGGCTTGGTGGAGATAACAGTAATGTGTTGCTTTGTAACTCACTTGTTTCCCACAAATTTTTCTATTTCTTCTGTTTTCCCTCCAAAAATGGAATAGCAGAGGGCATTCTGATTGGTAGAGCTATGAACTGTCTGCATATTTTGTCTTTAAAGGTAAAGGTAAAGGTTCCCCTCACACATACATAGGGGGCGGTGCTCATCTCCGTTTCAAAGCCAAAGAGCCAGCGCTGTCTGAAGACGTCTCCGTGGTCATGTTGCCGGCATGACTCAATGCCAAAGGCGCACGGAACGCTGTTACCTTCCCACCAAAGATGGTCCCTATTTTTTCTACTTGCATTTTTACATGCTTGCGAAACTGCTAGGTTGGCAGAAGCTGGGACAAGTAATGGGAGCTCACCCCGTTACACGGCAGCATTAGGGATTCGAACCGCTGAGCTGCCGACCTTTTGATCGACAAGTTCAACGTCCTAGCCCATGAGCCACCACATCCCTCTATTTTGTCTTTAGAAAGATATTTATTGGGTCACAAAAATATGAATTAAATGCCTCATGTAACCAAGTTTGTGAAGTTGGTATCAGAAGCTTAATGAAGAAGACACCAGACGTAATCTGATCGTCACAGACGTTCCATAAATAAATGTAGCAGCCCTTTAGCTGAAAAGGCCTCTTTTTAGTTTTGCTTGTCTTACCCCAGAAAAAAGTGTAAACCTGGAAAGAACCACTATTGACTCTGAATGCCTTTGCAGATTCATAGGCAGGCTTTTAACTTGTTATGGAAAAAGATGCATGTTCCTGGTCTGGCACCTGGGCAAACTCCTTATTGACATGATTATTTTGAGTATCATTTTTGTTATACAACATGTTTGGAAGTGATTGCAATCTGAATTTTTAGATCTGATCTTGGTAATTATTTTTAGGCTCCTGTAATCTGATTGCTTTCAGAAAGAGAGAATTTCTGAAGCCATTTTTACAGAGGGATCAATTACTCTATTATTGTGATATTTAAGAGGGGTTCTTTTTTGGCTGTTTGCAGTTCATTGTAAGGAAGCTTTCCTTTTGGGATAGAAATGTTTAAATTTCAAATTACAGGAATGAAAAAGCCCAAAATGTTATTCTTTTTATAGCCCCCTTCTGTTTTTCCTGTGTAAATATTTTAATAGGCTACAGTTGATCTGACATTTTAAGTTGCATGAAACAGTCTAGTTTGCTGAGATGGCACATTCCTTCACATGGAAATAACAGCATTGTTGTGTGTTAGTTTTTCAGGTCTTTCCAAGACCGTCTAGTCGTGTTGGGACAATGGATATTGCAGAAAATGTTTTGTCTGTGGGCTCTTTATCCTAAGATCAAGTATGTGATGCCTCTGTTACTTAACAGATGATGTAGGCTTTCATGTGGATTGTTCCTTATGTGATAATGTGGGCCTGTCCTTTTTTCTCCCTTTCTCTCTCCTTCCTTCTCTCTCTCTCCCTCCCTCTCTCTCATTTTCTTGCAGATACACACCCCATTTGATTCCCCTGAACTTGATGGAGCATATCAGGAAGATGAAATTTGAGTTAGTCAGTTGATTATTATTATTTGCATACAGGCCATTGCTCAATGTTACAGTGCTAAACATTTGTATAGAAAGTATTTCTGGGGTGGAATTTCTCAAAGAAAATGTGTTACTCAATGTAGAAACTTTTTTAAAAAACCTGAATTGCAGCTGTAAGCTTCCATGTACGAATCTTTAACAGGAAAGAGAGATTTTACATCTGATACTCATCTTTGCAATGACAAGAAGACTGGGATTTTTCATCCAGCTCTCGATTACAAGCTTCACAAGAAAATACTTTGTGTCTTACTAATGATACCAATGACACATTATGAAGTTATTTCCATTATAGTTTTAACTATTTCCTTAATAGTAGCCATATTTCAAAACAAAATTTCTGAAATACTTGAACCGAAGTATACCAAGATTAAAGATGAAAAACTAGGGTGTTTTTTTTTTTACTGAGGAAGGCAGGTGTTGTGATCTTCTAGCTGCAGGAAAGCAATTGTGCTACTTAAATCATTGGCCCCAGTGGAAAGGGTGCACAACTTGGGCGTCCTCCTGGATGGACGGTTGTCTTTCGAAGATAATCTGACGACCATCGCCAGGAGGGCTTTCTACCAGGTTCGCCTGGTTCGCCAGTTGCGCCCCTTCCTCGACCGGGATGCCTTATGCACGGTCACTCATGCTCTGGTTACCTCTCATTTGGACTACTGTAATGCTCTCTACATGGGGCTCCCCTTGAAGAGTACCCGGAGGCTCCAGTTGGTTCAGAATGCAGCTGCGCGGGTGATAGTGGGAGCCACATGTTGCTCCCATGTAACACCTCTCCTGCGCAGTCTGCACTGGCTACCTGTGGTCTTTCGGGTGCACTTCAAGGTGTTGGTGACCACCTTTAAAGCGCTCCATGGCTTAGGGCCAGGGTACTTACAGGACCGCCTGCTATTACCGAATACCTCCCACCGACCTGTACGCTCGCACAGAGAGGGACTCCTTAGGGTGCCGTCCGCCAAGCAATGTCGGCTGGCGGCCCCCAGGGGGAGGGCCTTCTCTGTGGGGGCTCCCACCCTTTGGAACGAACTTCCCCCTGGTCTTCGACAATTGCCGGACCTTCGGACTTTCCGCCGAGAGTTGAAGACCTATTTGTTTGTTCGCACAGGACTGGCATAGGATTTTAATAGGATTTTAATTAGTTTTAATCGTTTTAATATTTTATAAATTGGGGTTTTATTTTTAATTGTTTTAATTCGGCCATTTGTATAATAAGTTTTTTAATCATGTTTTTATGTGTATTTTGCTGTTGTTTTTATTATGGCTGTAAACCACCCTGAGTCCTTTGGGAGAAGGGCGGTATAAAAATTTAATAAATAAAATAAAATAAAATAATAATAAATGTTGAAGCCATATACAGATCAAGCAGTCTGTATGCAAGCAGTTCATCTTGATTGACTATTTGTTCATATATTTTATTACAGTAGTATATTAATGTTCAGTCTTTCCTTTAAGTAGAGAGTTTTATCTTAGAAATGGGAGTTGTACTTCCCTTACTCAGCTGGTGTCCATGAAATCTGACCTGCTGCAAGATTATCCAAGGATATTTTGCTAAAAGTCTTAACTCATCTAACATTCATCAAGCCTTGCAAGGATATCTAGGCAGACGTGGTTTCTTACAAGTAGACTTTCATTCCTAAGATACCTATTATTTATCTCTCTGCTTTAATTAGTTTGAAATATAGCATAGAAATGTGTTAAATGATCATATAAGATGGTGATATTAGTCTTAGTTTTTGAGAAACCCAAGCTTGGAGCTGATTCTGGCTTATGTGTTGTGTTGAATAGATTGATCAGAAAATTATATTTAACTACAAGTTAGGGACAGCTTTAATTCTTTACTGTTACCTTGTTGTCCTTTGGATTTTTGCAGGCCAGGTTAGGTCTTGTACTAGATCACTGTTCAATCGATGTGAAAGCTTGTAGAATTTGTCTGATCTGCATTTTTCCTCTAAGGAGCAAAACCATACTTAATGGTTGGTTGTCAGCCTGATAAAAAGCCATTACCTAAATAGCTCACTACTGGGGACCACCTGGTGTCTGGGAGAGGGGGGAAGACACAGATTTAGAGTGTGAAAAAAAATTGGAAACCACTTCCTCATGTTTGCAAACATATTTTGGTTCTATTATTTTCATCTTAATAAAACTTAGGAATGAGAAAGCTGAGATTTATGCTTGGGAAAAAATAACTTTTACTTATGACAGATCTGACAGTCTGATACCATGACCCACAAACTCCACAGTTAAATAAAGCCAACCCAATAATTTTCTCCCATTCTCAATTATGGTAAAAAGAAATGGAGAAGTTTGGTTATAACAACAAAAGGACTGAGAGTAAATAGGTCACTGACTATTCAATTAAAGTTCCAAGTCAAACTAAAACTGAAGAAAGACAACCACATTTCATAATATGATTTTGAGCATAAAATTACAATTTTCAGGGAGAACATTGGGAATTGCTTTGAAGTCCTGAATCTTCATTGATAGCAAACAGAGGAACTGTGGAATAAAATCAAATAAGGTAATGATATACAGTATGTTAAAAGAAACTACCAAAGACCTGAAAACAAGAAATCAAGCTATGCGTGATAAAATGATAGAAATTGCCAAACAGAGAAGAGAAATCCAAGCCAAGAAAACTAATTATCTAAGGAAGAAACTTAAATAATTTCAAAGAATTGTTGGAATAAACGAGAAGCAATCTTACAGTGAAGACTTTCCATTGAAGATGGAAAGAGAAATTGATAAACAAGGAAATACGTTGGAGGTTCCTCTGTTCAATTGCTGTAGGATGCTGATAGTAATGTTCAAAGAAGACTAAAGGTAAAATTAGTATGAATTGTGCAGTGGAGATGGCAACATCCAAGATCCCTTAGAATATATTCTATACTTACAAGAACCATTATTATTAGAATATAATGTTAATGTTATAAAATTGGAAGGCTGCAATATTGATGAAATATACACAGATGACAAACAACTGAAGAATTAAAAAAATATTTTAACTAAACTGCTAGTAAATCAGGGGAATGATATATGGATTGAAAGACTGGAAGTACATATCAATATCAAAGCAAACAATTTTAACAATACTGATAGAAGAAAATATTTAGTAGCTTGTGTTTGGGCTGTAGGGTCCTTGGTGCTCTTTGAGCTTGGGTGTTTTCTTTCAGACATTTCATTACCAAACTGGGTAACATCATCAGTCCAGTGTATCTGCAAGAAAGCAATCATGCTTAGAGTGCACTAGGAAACTCACAGTTTTAACAGTGTATGCAAATTATCATACAATATCCTTAATTTCACATGCTATCAAAGTAATGCTTAGTGTCAAACAACACAGATTAGAGTTCTATATGGAAAGGAATATACCAGATGTTCCAGCTGGTTTAGGCTGAGGAACATGAAACATTATTGCTAATGCACACTGGATAATTGAAAAATAACATTATTGCTGATGCACACTGGATAATTGAAAAATAAGTCAATTTGTGCTTCCTTGATCATAGAAAAGTCTTTGATTGGTCAACTATATCAAATTCTATGTGCTTAAAAATCAGAATCCCAGAACATCTCATTTTCTTCGTGCAAAATCTATACACAGAAAATTACAGTGCATATAGATAAGGCAAAACAGACTGGTTGTATATTCTCACCTACATAGAATGTGGCTCTGACTTAAAAACTGGAGGAGAAAATCAGTAATGTCTTAACATTATGCTGATGACACGGTTCTGATAACTGAAAATGCAAATGATCTGGAACCTCTAGTATGAAATTCAAGACGCGTAGTGTAGCAGTCTGGCTTAGAACTGACAATGAAGATACTGAAGGGCTGCATAGTTTGTTTTTTAGGATTGATTATCAACAATAAATGAAGTCAATGAATACATCGATTTTAGTGCTTGGCAACTAGCAACGTAGACCTCTGAAAAGGTGCGGTGTTGTGACTATGCCTCTAGAGATCTGAATTGTTAGACATTGTGTATACCATTTGAAAATTAGAATAGAATAGAAAGATTGAACTTTGGTGTTGAAAAAGACACTTGAAAATATGGTTAATCAAGAGAACAACAGTGGAACAAAGAAAAAATCAGTTCAGAGTTGTCACTCAGGGCACAAATGACCAGGTCCAGTTATTGTATTTTGAATGTATATGTGCATATATTTATTTCTATGGAAAAGTCTATAATGCTGTGAAAGGTAAAAGAAAAGAGAATAAGAAAGTGAAAAGAAAGCAAGGTGGAGGGACAAATAGACAGTCTTCAACTTAGCAACAGAAATTTTAGGGTCAATTGTGGTCGTAAGTGAGAGATTTGCTAAATGAGTTTCACTTCATTTTTTTACCTTTCACTTGACAATTGTCAATTGTCATCGCAGTTGTTAACACCAGGACACTGCAACTGTCATAAATATGAATCAGTTGCAAGCTTCTGAATTTTGATAATGTGACCATGGGGATGCCACAATGGTCGTAAGTGTGAAAAACGGTTATAAGTCACTTTATCCAGTGCTGTTGTAACTTTGAATGGTCACTAAATGAACTGTTGTATGTCTACTCGTAATTATAATGGTGAGGGTTGCATTTCTGGAAAGCCTGCAGGACCAGTTTTGAAACACATGATCCTAGAGAAGATCCATCTATGTGTCACTAAAACTGACACTGACTTGGTGACACATAATTAGTCAAATTGTGTGTGTATGAGTGAGTGAGATAGATAGTTTGTGTCTGTGTCTATGTCTTGTTTTGGTTGATTTTTAAAAAAAATAATGGTTTTTTTATGAACTATAAATTTTTAATGTACATCTTTTATGATCATTTTCTGTTGAATACCTTAAAAAAGAATCTATGCAACCAAAACATGTCTTATTAAGCAAGAAATTTGCTGTACAAAATATAAGAAAATTCTACATAGAATTTACAACATAGAAATTATGTTTCAGAGTTTCAGGTTCACCAGAGGCACAAGGGCATTATGGCCTAACCACTGCATCGATCCATTTTATCTACCTTCCATAATTGAGAATGGGAGCACATTAAATGGGAAAACATTAAAATATGCACAGAAAATATAATGATAATGAGTGTAATATAACAAATAATAGCAAACAAGTTCAGGTTCCCTCAATTCATTGAGAAGAGGATATAATTAAATTATTCTGAAGTTCAATATTTTCTAATCCTGTAAATTTTATGTCATAATAAGTGTTGTAACCGATATTTAGAAGGAAATCGGAGGATATGCTAATGTGAAACAGTTCTCTAATTATTGCTACCAGTACATACCATCTATATTTAAAGTTGTCATATACTAGAAGGGAAAGAAGCCCTCTGGGATAGGGGTCTCCAACCTTGGTCCCTTTAAGACTTGTGGACTTCAACTCCCAGAGCAAAGCTGGCTGAGGAACTCTGGGAGTTGAAGTCCATAAGTCTTAAAGGGACCAAGGTTGGAGATCCCTGCTCTGGGAGATGGTTGGATTCTAAGCCAAAGAGGTCTGCTTAATTGCCAGCTTCTTGATCTGATTGCTAGTCAGCTTGGCCTCTGGTTATGTATAGCAATGGAGACGCTTCTAGGTGTAGATGATAGATGTAGTAGAGATATAGATTCTACAGTGAAGTAGAATTGGTCCACCTAGTCATGCTTCTTGTCTGGACTACTACTTGTCTGGACTGCTTCTCAGAACTAATAGTATCATTCTTTTGTTTCTCCATGTAGTCTGTGTGCTGCCCCACATGCTGCTCTTCCTAGTATTTCCATTTGCTATTTTCACTGCTGAGTTTCAAATATGGTATACCCAACCAGACTGCTACTATTCCCTAGTCTTCTCAGCATCTCTCTTTCTCTCCTTCTTTGTAAGTGGCACCTTTGATAACTTTGCCTTTTTTATCCTCCAGCCTCCTTAATATAGTACTGCCTGTGATGGCTGTTGCAGACCTTATATAGTTAAGGAATGTTTTGTGCATCCCTCCACACCAAATTTGTGGTCCAAAAGTCTCAACAGCAATCATATTCCTATCTACCTCCCTTTATAGATCATCCATCAGGGAAATCAAGACTGTTTCCACACCTAATCAAGGTCTTAAATGTAGATTAAGAAGGGTAAAGTACAATCTAAATGTTGCCGGAGATACAGTACTGCTGCTTTTTCAGCCAGCTTGGCTAAATATGGAATAGTCCTTTAATTGTTAAAACCAACCTGTCCAAAATGTATCTTTAAAAAAGAGCTTTGTTGCTACCACTTTTGAGAAGTCAGGGAAATCTGCCTGTAAAAATTGACTGTTAATTATCTCAGCCATTATTAGGAGGACAAAGTTCTTAGAGGCCCTTATAAATCAAGATACTGTATGGAGTGATATAGGTAGCTATCTGAAAACATCCTGAAGAACTTTATTTGTTACATAAAGAGAATATGGTGCTGCTCATCATGGATGCAATACCGTTCAAATTAGCTTCAAGCCTTGCATGAGTTTTAATGATCTGATGCTGACGATTTGCTCAAAATTGCTCACTATGGAGCTCAGATAAGGCATAGTCCCTGCCTGATAAGACCTTAGGCAGTTTTCTGGGATATGCTCAAGACAGAGAACTGGTGCTGCTTCTCTTTTTTGCTGTCACTTAGATCTTATGATAAAGTAGCCATTGATGTGTTGTTGCTGCTTCTTGTGCTACTTGTGCAAACAGCCAATTACATTCCTGTGCTTTTTTATCTTTTGTATTCAGATTCTTAAACACCCCCACAAAACCACTAATTCATTGTGTTGAATAGACCTTTCATTTGGGACAGTCCAATTCCCATTATCAGTTAAAGATAATTTTGCTGATCCACATAATTGCTGATTGTGTGAATGAACTTCATCTTGCACAAAGGCTTTTTCCACTCTTCTGTCCTGGAGTAAACTCCTGGCTGTCCAGATTAAATTTAGGGAACTTGAAAAGAGATAGATGGAATTTCGTCTATATTTGCTTGAATTGTGAAATGAAACCACGGATATACCCCCTTTAGGAGTGTTTTCATGTTACACTTTGCTCAACAATGTATCTTATTTGCTGAATTGTGAGTTTCATTATTTTATAGTTTAATAATAGAATTTGATTTAAAAAATGAATTAGATAACTAACAAGAACTGTTATGCAATTATGCTTCCTTTTTTACCAAGCTCTTCCCCAAACTCACTCTGTGTTTGTTCTGTGATGAGATTATGAGGTACTATCTGCATGTATTGTTAAAAATTCAGAATAATGTAACTCAGTCATAGCTACCGTATTTAGAAAAAAAACAATAGCAGTGAAATATATGTACTAATATAGTTAATGACATGGGGTAACGCTAGTTGATATCCTCACCAACTCATTGGTGACCTAATAACACATAGCTATCTAAAAATTGAAATGCCCATTAAATAAGAGAAAGGAAAAACCCTGAACTGAATATGTTTCAATCCATACTCAAACACACAAATATTGACACCACCTGAAGGTGGTTTTGAGATAATAAATTACTGCTGGGTTCCCCAAGTCCTTACATCTATCTGTCATTCTGTATTTTTCCAACCAAAAGGAATGTTGGAAATAAATTATATAAGGAATATGGATTACTGTCGATCAGCAAGATAATAACTCTCTGAAAATAGAAGGCAGTGGGACCAAATTTTGTGTAGAGTGAAGGTAGCAAAAGAAAGACTAACTTTAAAATATGATCAGAAAGCAGCAGAGAAAAAAAATCCTGAAAACACCCCCAACATACGTCTGTGGAAAAGGTGGATCTGAATGTTGGCAACTACTCCATTTTAAACCTACCTTCTGTCTCCAAATCCTGCCACTACTGATTCACTTGTGTGTGTGCGCACAGCACTTTGCATGCGCGCGGGGAACTTTGCATGCACAGAAACTTCTGCGCATACACAGAAGCCTCTGGGTGCACAGAGTCTCCTGCCACCGCTGCTACCGGTTTGCCCGATCCGGTGCAAACCAGTAGCAACCCACCACTGTTCTGTCTCCTGGCCCTTAAGGCAGAGCAAACCTTATGCAGCTTGCCTCTTACTGCCCATTCATACATGCAAAAATACATAGATACTATATATACCATATGACAGAACAGAAACACCATGTACAGGTGAAACATTATTTTGTTGTACAAAAAATGATAGACACATCCTACGGCCACTACTAGTAAAAACATTGGAAGACTTTCCGAATTGTATGATATTCCTATTTTGTTATGTTATTTAGGCTCTTCTAGGATCATACCACTGAAATACAAGGACTACTCTTCTATAGATAAAAATGAAAATTAAACAAAACTTGAAAGTCTTGTGAAGGCAGTTGTTCTCTTTAACAAAACCTTGACGCATTTTCCAATTTTGTCATTGCATTTATCAGGCACTATTTTAAGAAATTTTATATAAAATAGGAATACTTAAAATGAAAATACTGATATTGACATATAATGACATCAGTGTATGATAATGGCAAGTGTTCATTCTAAGATTACATTACCCGTTTATACGTTATATGCATGCGTGCATCTTTCTCTTTCTATAATGTTTAAATATGTTCAGTTTATATGGATTTAAAACATTAGTCTTTGACTGCCAAGTAAATAGTTGTAAAATTGTTTCAAAAAATGTATTGAGGATTGTGCCATACAAAGTTCTTGAGTCCTTGGTATTTAGGACAAGAGGAGTTTTTTGACTGTCGATTAACAAAATGTATATTTTAGAAGTTACTTTAGGAAAAAAAAATCTTCCTTACCGTTTGAAGCTATTTTATTTTATCATTGAGTGCTCCAGAATTGGGAAATACTCACCTTGTGCCTTTGTGCAGCAGATTATGAAAGTCTTAATTATATGTATGATAAAATCTATTTTGTAAGGGACAGCATAAACATTGATATTGTTTTTTTAGAAGGGCTGCTTTAAAAAAATTGGAAGAGAATGTTACTTATATATCTTAATAACTGAACTTAGATCCAAGAGCTACTGATTAAGACCTTTCTACACACTGTGGGTTGTTTCAAATGTTGCACTTTTTCAATTCATAAAGCAAGCACTTACGTTGAAAAAATGATGCCATTTTATTCACCTCATATGTTGCTGTTGCACATCTTCAAATTTTCCTGGAATATATCCATGCTCTTTTTTCCCAGTGTGAGTGTACAGATTCAGTGCAGACATAGCTATAAACTGCAATTTAGCCTTACCAGAAAACAAATTGTCCTCCATAATCTCTTGCATTTCTGTTTTAGATTAATCGTGCAATTAGGCTATCATATAAACTGTCATTAATCTGAAGTATTAAAAAATGAAACAAGCCTGATTCAAAGCATGGTTTATAAAGAGTCAAGTAGTTACAGTTACTGTACTAATAGTTAAATGTTGGATAATATGCAAACTCATGCTTGGTTTAAATTGGAAGAGAAAGCTCCCAGTTTCTTCTTCTTTGCAGCTCTTTTGGCAGAGAGGAATGGAATGTGAAACCAAGACTTGCTCAGACTTTTTCCTGAAGTCCTGGACATTAGCTTAGGGTTAAAAATGCAGACATACACATATTATTAATTTCCCCACCTAAGCTTTTCTATTTCACCCTAGCGATAATTCTTTTAATATTTCAAGGTGTTTTTTGTTTTTTTTAGAAAAATACTTTATTAATATTAAAATATTAATGTTTTAATATTAATAAAGGAGAATATTTGTTGCTCAGGGTTGAAATGATATCTTTTTTTGATGGTTATTTCGACATAACATTCTCACACTAATTCTAAGCAGAGTGTCAAATTTGAATTTTTAGATTTGTAATATTAATGGGACAACTGCATTTGGCAAATATTCATTTCAATTTTAACCAGTTGTGTTCAGCTCTGGTTAACATGGAATAATAATGAAGAAATTTCTTAGTTTATTTCCAAGCCTGAAAAAAGTTCTTTTCTTCAGTTAATAATAAAATACAGGGGAGACGACTTCCGGTATCCAGCGGCAACGGACGTCTGGAAGGTTTCTCCTGCCTCCAGCGCCCGAATCCGGCCGCCGCCGAGGCCCTCAGGGGCCAGGTGTTCCGAAAAGGACACCTGCCGTACGGACGGCTCGCCAGGGGTCTCCCAGCCGATATACAGGACTGTGGGGACCGATGCTGGCGCGTCCTAGGCTTGGCGGGGTTCGGAGGCCACAGGCCGCGGCCATTATTTTGGTCGCCGCCTGGGCCGCTGTGCCCGGTGACACCGGGGCATTGGATTTATAACTGCAGCAGCCTGGTGGTGAACAGGGCACGGAGAAGAATTGAGGAGGAGAAGGGAAGGGAATATCGGTGGCGTGGTGGAGTGCTCCGGTGCGGGGGTTTCTCTCCCCTGCGGTTGGAAGGAGCACGAGTTATTCTGGAGAGGAGAACTTAAAATAAGAAGATTACGGTTTTGTGGAGCTCTGGAGAAGAGGTGATGGAGAAATTTAGGAGGGAAGGTTTGAGGCCCCCTCCTTCTGGGGAACAGTGGTGGCGTCCAGCTTCCGCCTTCACTATGAGAATTTTGATGACATCACTTCCCTTGACTTCCTGGTTGACTAACTGTACTCTGGACTCGTTGCTCCTGTGAGTGCCCCTGGTGGATCCGGAGGAAATTACAAGGATACTGTGCTTGCCTGAGGATTTTGTATTTTTTTTCAAATGGCAAAGGTCAGAGACCAACTGCTGGAGAGATGGAGAATTCTGGAAAAGTTATCTAATATGGACAAGAAATTGGATGATTTGCAAAGAGGCCAAACGGAAATAAGAGCAGAAATTGTGACTATCCAAAAGGATTTAAAGGATACTCAACAAGTCTCAGCAGAAAACAAGCAGAAAGTGGAAGGTCTGGAGGGTGAGATGCGGGCAGTGCAGAAAGAGAGGAGGCGACAGGCAATGCTGTGCTTGGACTACAGATGGATAAAATGTCTTATTTCCTTAGGTTTCAAAATTTGGAAGAAGTGGACCAAGAAGACTTGAGAGATGTTGTGACTAAATTGTTGGGAGAATTTCTTGGGAGAGGTGTTGATTTCATGAATTGGGATGTGGATCGAGTTTATAGAGTTAATTAGCAATATGCATAGCATGCAGTTCCCAGAGAGGTTCATGTCAAATTTGTGAGAAGAGAGGCGAGAGATGAAATTCTTAGAAAACATAGGAGTGGGGCACTGATTTACAGGGGCAGGAGATAGCCATTCTGAGGCAGATTCCCAGACAGGTGCGTGAAAAAAGAAAGAAATATTATTTTTGTCAAGCAAATTGTACCAGAAGGAGTGGGCTTCAGATGGCTGATGCCAGAGGATTGATGATTTTCCGGGAGGGCATTACGAAAAAAATCAGTACAATTGTGGAGGCTACGGCCTATGTGGAGGAACACAAAGCCTTCCTGGAATCAGATGACCCAGGAATTGAAGAAGGGGAGGTTATAGATCATGGGGCTGAAGCGGCTGGCGCTGTTGGGGCCCTGGGGGTGGGGCAGGCTGGACCCAGAGGTCTGGGATCCAAAACTAGGAAGTGATAAAGATATTTGGGATTGTGTTGGTTTTCCTTATTCTCTTTTGTACGATATTCTGATTATTCTTGACTCTTCTTTATTACGTATTTAAAATTTGCAAACTTAGCTACTTCGTGTCACCTGCTTGCCTTATGGCTGTTGTATGTGTTAAAAAATTTGAGTAAAATTCTTATTTTAGATAAGAAAAATGAAAATTTACCATACCTGATATGTATTTGTATAAACCTTTTTTGACTAATAAAAACTTTTTGAATAAAAAAAAAAAAAAAAAAAAAATAATAAAATACAGATGCAATACAACTAATGATATTTCCATATTTACTCAATATATGTGTATATTTGTAAGGAAAATACAATTTGTGTATAATTACAATATTTTATATGTTTACTTCAGTGGTGGGCTTCAAATTTTTTAACAACCGGTTCTCTGCCCCTAATGACAGGCTGGGTGGGTGGGCCTAGGTGGTCATGGGGCTGGGTGGGCAACATCACTCACCAACATCACTCAACATCACTCACCAGGCCCCTCCCCTCTCAGGCACTCCTCGCCGCTGGAGAGCATCCCGTTGGGGACAGACTGCCTGGCTGGTTTCCTAACTGCAGCCAGGCAGGTATGCAGCCAATTTAGCTTCACGCCTCTATTCGCACGTTAAGCTCAGAAAAAGTTGGGAAACCAGCCGTTTTGGTTTAGAGGGCTGCACCACTGTGCAATCCGGGCCTTTGGAGATCGTACATTAGTAGGTCTGCATCCTGGATGCCCTCCACCCTCAGGCCACCCCTCTTCCATTGCCAATTCACCACCCTGCCCCATGCGTTTTTGCGCAAGGCTTCCCCATCGCTCCCTGCTCCCCTTGGCTAATGCCCAGTGAGGGGAAAAGTTGCTCTGTCACAAACAAGTGGAGACGGGGGCTGAGGGTGCCCAAGTGTTCCTGCACCGAAAAACCTTGCTTTATCCTCCTGTGTAAAGGTCGGGGCCTTTTTACTCCATCTGGTGTGAGCCCAGTTGCTAAATCTCCCTCCCCGCTATCACAGAGAATCCTGGGCACTGCATTCCATAGGGAAATTAGAAAGGGAATTGCCAGCATGAGGGAAAAACAAGCAGCGAGGAAAGAAGAAAAGTGGCTTCCTTCCCTCATGGTGGCCGCTCTGTTACTCTTTTCTCCATTTCAGTGCCATGCCATGGAGCTTGCCCCACCCATCACCACTCAGGCTCTCGCTTCCCCCAAGCATTTCTTTGCCTACCTGATTTCCCTCAGGTGCATTTTTCCACCATGTTTCTTGCTGTTTTGTGCAGGAAATAAGTTTGTAGGACTAAAAAAAACCTTCAATCAATCAGTTCCAACTTCACGAGATCTTTTTTTTTTTTTGCAAGAAGTTGGAATTGATTGATTGAAGGTTTTTTTAGTCCCATAAACTTTGTTTACCTGCACACAATGGCAAGAAACGCAATGGAACTGGAAATCAGGTAGGCAAAGAAATACTTGGGGAAAGTGAGGACCTGGGCAAGTGGGTGGGGCAAGTTCTTCTGCCCACAAAAACCTTGTCTTTGATGGATGACACCGAAAGGCAGAGCAAGAGCTGCCTGGAAGAAGCCAGTCGGCCTGGGAGTCAGCCAGGAATATCTTTCTCCCCCGCCCCATCTGCCATTCCCAAATTGCATCGAAAAAGAGGACAGTGGCTAAGTGAGGGTCAGGAAGCCCTGCCATTCCTGGTGGGGAAGGGAAAGAAGAGGCGGCAAGAGGAACTCTGTCTCGCTTCACACACCCCAATGAAAGGTAGCAGCAGCCTGGCCGCTTTCCCTTCCCACCCTCTCCAGCGCTGGAAGCCATGGAGAAGGAAGGTAAGTGGACTGGGCCATGGAGGCCACATGGTAGGCCACGGGTAAGGCAGGCAAGCAGGCTGGGCCACTGGGTGAGGAGCGAAGGAAGGCTTACCAGGCAGGGCTGTGCTGTTCTGTGGGGGGGCAGCTGGAGTGGAGATCAGCGAAAGCTTATCAGGCAGAGATCAGTTGAGCCCTGTAGTTGAGGCAAGTGAGGGAACCAGAGAGCAGTAGCAGCAGCTAAACCTTGGGAGTGACTCTAGGTACCGGCCAAGCCAGGCGAGGCACGATAAGGAGTGACTGGGTGGAGTGGGCGTAGCCAGCCAGTGGTAGCATTTACCAATTCGCCAAACTCTGCAGAATCTTAACTACCAGTACACCCAAACCAGTGTGAACCAGCAGCAGCCCACCTCTGGTTTCCTTGCAATTAAATTCCAGTTATCATCAGAAGTTGAGTTTTGAAAATTGTTGCCTTAAAGTCTTGATTATACCTGGCACTATAAACATAAATAAGAAATATCACTCACACATTTTAAAAAGTAGAAACAAACAAGATTTAAGATTACATGATTACAGTAGTGTTGAGAGCTAAAATCATGTTGTTTTTTCAAAATGAAATATAGCCAGTGGGAAAGACTGTATAGAAGATAATTAGTTTGAAATCTACCTAATAGCTATATTGTATAAATGCTCATAAAAAGGTATAAATAATTCAAAACACAATCTAAATAAAGTGTTTTAAAGTTTGCCCTCTTAAAATGTTTTTAAATCTTATGGGAAAAAGTATGAGTGTTACAGGTTTAGTTTAGTAATAAGGCAAAGCCTAAACAGTTTACCTTCAGAAAAGACAAATTCTGAGGAGAGACAAACAAAATGTAATTCACAAATGGACCTGACTTTTTCGTTTTTAATACAGGAATGCAAGATGATAGTTTTCCTAGTTTATCTTATGTGGTGGTCTTTCTTTTGCTGGAGATATTTAAATAAAAACTGGTCAGCTAACTGTCAGGGATGATGAAGTTATAACAATTTTGCATTGAGCAAGGAATTGGAAAAGCTGGCCTCTAAACTCCCTCAATTATGTTTACAGTCCATCCAATTTTTTTTGTTTTTGTAAAGTTGCATTTTTTTCGGAATCAGCAAGGAGGTCTTTGGGTTTTCATGCCATTCATTTTCAAAATGGTTTCAGAATTAAATCTTAAATTTCAGTACAGTTTTCATCCTTGTTTTGTAGATCTGAAGTTTTATCAGTCCAGATACGTAATTAACTTTTATTATTTGGTTAACAATATGCATGGTGTCTAGAACTATTGTTTTATTTCTGTCAAAATGAACCCCATGGGGCATTTTTAGTTACAGTATCTTTCTTGAAAATCAAGTCAAAATTACTTTCTGTCATAACGTGATTATATACTGGAAATGAATAATGCTTGGTGCTTTTGATTTTATGGACATATCTTGCTTCCAGAATACTTCCATGCTCTACGTACCTATCATGTGGAGCTTTTTTTGTCTGAAAACAGATTTGTGAAATGTTTAAAATAGAATAGAATAGAATTTTTATTGGCCAAGTGTGATTGGACTCACAAGGAATTTAAGGTTGCCAGAAAATTCTTAGTGGATACCTCAATTGCATTTAAAGTAGTTTTGGCAAAGTTGAGATAAACATATTTTTATTAGCAACATGCATACATACATGCAGATTTTTATATTTTTTAGTGCAAATCTGAGGTATGAATGTAACTTCTGCTAGATATTTATAGGTGGTCTTAGAATACCCCCAAATAAGCATAATCACAAACTGGAAGTGTCCTGATAATACGAAAATGTGACAAATTTCCAGATAAAATTGTCATTATCTGAGATTAAGAGGTGTATCTGAGACCAGAAAAGATTGCTGGCACAGAGACTTACGTTAGTGCAATTAAGTAGATATTTCATTAATCCATATTTGGGGTTGTTGTTCTTGAGTTCCCCAGGTTTCCTTGGTCTTTGTGAGCATAAATTTAATGAGAATAGAACGATCAGACTAGACTTATGACTGGACTAGACTTTGATTATTAGACTTGAATCTAATCAAAGAAATTTACCAGACAGAGGCAAAATAAATCTGTCCTTTTCAACTGATTCCTTTAAAGAAACTCATGATGTGATCACTGGTGATCAATGCCATAGATACCCGCTGGTGTTTGGAATTCTGTTTCACTTAAAAGAGTAGATTTGCTCTGCACAGTCCTTCATTTTAAGTTTTCTGTCAGCATGCTGTTTTAAAAGATAAGTTAATATTTCTGCAAAAATGGAAAAACATATCAGTTTCCATAATGGAAGAAAGGATGAGTTGGCTTTCATGTTAAATTGTTTTAAATAAAGATAACTTTTCCAGTTTTATTTCTACTTGGAGATCACTTCTGGACTTTATACTTAAAACAGGAAAAAAATGAAAATGTGGTCCTAGATTTTGATAACTACGGTAAATTGTTGTTGTAGAAATTGCTGTAAAAATATAATTGTTGTAGAAATATAAAGCAAAAAGTTGAAGCTGTAACTGTATTTTGTACTGGGCTGAAAAAAGTCAGAAGTCACTGATTTTCTTTCTTTTTACTCTACATGTCTTTCCCCCCTGATTTTTATTTCCATTTGTATTTCATATTACAATAAACTATAATAAATATTTTAAAAATAATTTTAAAAATAAATTATTAAAAAACCACGTGTGTGCTCCTGAATCTTCTCCTCCAGAAAAGAAGAAGAGAAATGAAGTTGCATGCAAAGATGAGGCAGGAAACAAGCGTGGTGAGTGGGTGCAGCAAGTTTGGATATGTTCCGGACAATGTATAGATTCTGATTAGGAAAGGAAATTATGTTGGGATGAAAGTAAACTCTGGGAAATTTCTGCAGGGCAAGCAGGGTAAGGGGTCTGCTGAGGTAATGTGTAGTTAGCAATTATGATAAAGCAGGAATTGGTGACTTAGTGAACAGGGTTTCCTCTCTGTCCTCAGATACACCCAGGCAATTCCTTCCCTGTTTGCAGAGGACCTAAGAATTTTGTTTGTATATATATTGAATGTAATTGTTTTGGTAATGCAAAGTGGGAATGTAGAAACTTTAATTAAGAGACTAGCATCACAGGTGCCAAACTGGAGGCTTATGCCCAGATGTGTCACACGCAGGCCACGCCCATCCCAGCTCCACAAAGGGGGAAAAGTCTTGATATGTCATGTGACAGCAACATGACACGGTGAGTTTGACACCCGTGGATTGGCCTATTGAAAAGGTGGCAATGCATGAAGGAAACCAGTGTCTACCCAATCTTTGAAGAATCAAAATGTGCTTTCATCTCTGAATTTCACACACATTTTGAAAGCCTTTTGCAATCTTCCATTAGAAACTATATAAGTCAGCCTATACTGGTACAGTAATCACTTTAGGTTTGCTTGTAACTGTGAGGGTTGTAACATAATAGCAATGATAATGCTTCTTAGATTTACATTAGGATAGCAATTAGAGATTAGAGAAAGATGTGCACAGTAATTTATGGATCTTCACTAAAGATAGCTTAAATGTGTAAGTTTAATAGATTTGAAAAAATATTGAACAAGTCTGTTATTTTAAAAAAATAGGCTGAATATGCATATAATGTACCAGTATATAGTGCATTTGGAAATGCAAGTTTGTAGGAACAAATAGTTCTAAAGTGCAAAAAGTGTGAAATGGATCTGGATGACTTCCACTCCTCCAACCTGGCTCTTCTGGCATCATTATGCTTTGTCCGTCTTTTGTCTTTATTTTTTTTTGTTGTAGGCTTCCCAGAATCATTAACAGTTGGAAAATCTGCAATATTAATAAATTATTATTATTATGCTTTTAATAACTGGTTAACATGTGACAACTGTTGTAGCAAACAGAGAAAGACTTTATGGCACCCTATTGGTCCCACAATAAGAGAAAGTAATTTGGATTCATAGTCGTCATTGTTAACAGTGATTTAACATAGTAAAATGTTGTGTATACATATTTTTCACCTTGAAAAAAACCACATGTTGTCCTTAAATCAAGAAGTTCTGATGGAGTGTGATACTGACTATACTTCGTTGTTGGATCTGTTGACTTACATGATGGAAGCTATATTCCAAGTTGATTTATATTCCAAGTTGATTTATATTCCAAGTTGATTTATATTCCAAGTTGATTTATATTCCAAGTTGATTTATATTCCAAGTTGATTTATATTCCAAGTTGATTTATATTCCAAGTTGATTTATATTCCAAGTTGATTTATATTCCAAGTTGATTTATATTCCAAGTTGATTTATATTCCAAGTTGATTTATATTCCAAGTTGATTTATATTCCAAGTTGATTTATATTCCAAGTTGATTTATATTCCAAGTTGATTTATATTCCAAGTTGATTTATATTCCAAGTTGATTTATATTCCAAGTTGATTTATATTCCAAGTTGATTTATATTCCAAGTTGATTTATATTCCAAGTTGATTTATATTCCAAGTTGACTTTAATTCCTGAGGAATACTGTTTTCTCTAATTTTTTTTAGTGGTGGTGGTTTGTACTACTGGGGATACAAAAATTATCTGTGCGACATTATATGATTGTTTTATCTGGATTTCATAATCCCAGACTTAAATACTTGCTTTTGGTTGGCTGAGAAAAAAAAACCCCTTCATATTGAATGTAATTGTTTTGGTAATGCAAAGTGGGGAATGTAGAAACTTTAATTAAGAGACTAGCATCACAGGTGCCAAACTGGAGGCTTGCGGCCCAGATGTGTCACACGCAGGCCACGCCCATCCCAGCTCCACAAAGGGGGAAAAGTCTTGATATGTCACGTGACAGCAACATGACACGGTGAGTTTGACACCCATGGATTGGCCTATTGAAAAGGTGGCAATGCATGAAGGAAACCAGTGTCTACCCAATCTTTGAAGAATCAAAATGTGCTTTCATTTCTGAATTTCACACACATTTTGAAAGCCTTTTGCAATCTTCCATTAGAAACTATATAAGTCAGCCTATACTGGTACAGTAATCACTTTAGGTTGGCTTGTAACTGTGAGGGTTGTAACATAATAGCAATGATAATGCTTCTTAGATTTACATTAGGATAGCAATTAGAGATTAGAGAAAGATGTGCACAGTAATTTATGGATCTTCACTAAAGATAGCTTAAATGTGTAAGTTTAATAGATTTGAAAAAATATTGAACAAGTCTGTTATTTTTTAAAGACTGTTTCTGAATATATAAAGAAATATTGAATGAAACTAGGAGGTGAAATCATAATACTTGAATGTTAATATGAAAGAGAAAGAAAAGGAAGCTTTGGGAGAATTGTCACAATGGATTAATTTACTTTTACTTTGTAAGATATTTCTTTGGTATTCTATGTTGGAATGCAACTTACCGGTATGTATTTCCCTTCAGATATAATGGATCTTTGAACTAGGCAGTAGTAGTAGAAGCTTAGTAGTTTTCAATAAAGATCTCTATACAGTATAATGCATTATTGAAAAATGAGAGAAGCTCCATTTTACTTGATAAAATATTGATTATTATCTGAGTATTTGGAAAGAGAAGACTGTTAAAATATATTCTATTGTAAGAATTTTAAATTGTATAGCTCAGAAATTCAGAATTTTTGGAAACTTAAGAATGTTTCCTAAGAAAAACATAAGAATATTAACCATTGCTTAAAACCAGTGGTGAAATCCATTTTTTTTACTATCAGTTCTGTGGGCGTGGCTTGGTGGACGTGGTGTGGCTTGGTGGGCATGGCAGGGGAAGGATACTGCAAAATCTCTATTTCCACTCCACTTTCAGGCCAGTCAGAGGTAGTATTTGCTGGTTCTCCGAACTACCCAAAATTTCTGCTACCGGTTTTTCAGAACCGGCTAGATTTCATCCCTGCTTAAAATCAATACCAATTACTGTTTTTTTTATAACCTTATACTATTTAAAGATAATCAAATATGCTAACCATCAAAGAAGATAGAAACCTACACTCAAATTTAGCACAGAAAAGTTCAGTATGAGCCAGGCGTCCCTGAGTTACAGATTATTATCTACTCATAAGTAGGTGTGACACTGGAAGAAGTGTCTCTGCCCTGTATAAATGGAGCTGGAAAGATTCTCCTTGTTTTGACCATGGTTCTAATATGCAAACTATTAAACATATTGTGCAACACTGTCCACGACGTGAATTTTCTTTAGAAGATCTTTATGAAGCAACACCAAAGGCGATTGCCTGGACAGCTGAACTGGACATCCAGTTATCAGGCCATTGCCGTTTTATATATAATTAGGCAGATTGTATGTATGTGATTAGTTCTCTTTGTCATGTTCTCGTCATATGCTAAATAAATAAATGGTCTGCTCCTATAATTTGCTAAAAGAAACAGCATTGTTAAATAATTTACTCTATCAGATGGAAGTCATTAAAATTTAATGCATGTATCTACTATGGGTCTGCAATACTTGTATATGTGCCTTTTTTAAAAAAATAGGCTGAATATGCATATAATGTACCAGTATATAGTGCATTTGGAAATGCAAGCTTGTAGGAACAAATAGTTCTAAAGTGCAAAAAGTGTGAAATGGATCTGGATGACTTCCACTCCTCCAACCTGGCTCTTCTGGCATCATTATGCTTTGTCCGTCTTTTGTCTTTATCTTTTATTGTTTTTACTGTGATTTCTTTTATTGTTGTAGGCTTCCCAGAATCATTAACAGTTGGAAAATCTGCAATATTAATAAATTATTATTATTATGCTTTTAATAACTGGTTAACATGTGACAACTGTTGTAGCAAACAGAGAAAGACTTTATGGCACCCTATTGGTCCCACAATAAGAGAAAGTAATTTGGATTCATAGTCGTCATTGTTAACAGTGATTTAACATAGTAAAATGTTGTGTATACATATTTTTCACCTTGAAAAAAACCACATGTTGTCCTTAAATCAAGAAGTTCTGATGGAGTGTGATATTGACTATACTTCGTTGTTGGATCTGTTGACTTACATGATGGAAGCTATATTCCAAGTTGATTTATATTCCAAGTTGACTTTAATTCCTGAGGAATACTGTTTTCTCTAATTTTTTTTAGTGGTGGTGGTTTGTACTACTGGGGATACAAAAATTATCTGTGCGACATTATATGATTGTTTTATCTGGATTTCATAATCCCAGACTTAAATACTTGCTTTTGGTTGGCTGAGAAAAAAAACACCCTTCATATTGAATGTAATTGTTTTGGTAATGCAAAGTGGGGAATGTAGAAACTTTAATTAAGAGACTAGCATCACAGGTGCCAAACTGGAGGCTTGCGGCCCAGATGTGTCACACGCAGGCCACGCCCATCCCAGCTCCACAAAGGGGAAAAAAGTCTTGATATGTCATGTGACAGCAACATGACACGGTGAGTTTGACACCCGTGGATTGGCCTATTGAAAAGGTGGCAATGCATGAAGGAAACCAGTGTCTACCCAATCTTTGAAGAATCAAAATGTGCTTTCATTTCTGAATTTCACACACATTTTGAAAGCCTTTTGCAATCTTCCATTAGAAACTATATAAGTCAGCCTATACTGGTACAGTAATCACTTTAGGTTTGCTTGTAACTGTGAGGGTTGTAACATAATAGCAATGATAATGCTTCTTAGATTTACATTAGGATAGCAATTAGAGATTAGAGAAAGATGTGCACAGTAATTTATGGATCTTCACTACTTCAAAGTGAAGAGGCTACAATTAAATGGAAACAGTACTTTAAAAGCTCTAATACAGAATATTTTAAAACATATTGTTCTAAAATCATTCAGCAATTTCATATTTTATGAATAAATGCATAAAAATGCAAAATTAATCACTGCCAGCTATTAAATTCTGATATCGTAAAAAAATAATTATATTCTAAAAGAAAAGCTGCTTTTCACACAGTTTTCTTTATGACTATCAGTAGTTTGAGAAAACTTTAAAAGCATTCTCTCATTTGAGGAATACATGGGAATCATGAAGATAATTATATGTTTGTCTGGAAACAATTTATGTCATATCATTTAGTTAAACATTTATTACCGTAGAGAATAATCAGTTTGCAAAAATTGTTTAGACAATATTAAATACCTTTAATAGTTCACAAATGCAGCATTTTAAATTTTTATTTATTTATTTATTTTTATTTGCATTTATATCCCGCCCTTCTCCGAAGACTCAGGGCGGCTTACACTGTGTTAAGCAATAGTCTTCATCCATTTGTATATTATATACAAAGTCAACTTATTGCCCCCAGCAATCTGGGTCCTCATTTTACCTACCTTATAAAGGATGGAAGGCTGAGTCAACCTTGGGCCTGGTGGGACTTGAACTTGCAGTAATTGCAAGCAGCTGTGTTAATAACTGACTGTCTTAGTCTGTTGAGCCACCAGAGGCCCTGTCAGCTCCGATTCTGTTTCTTTTATTTCAACATCATGTCCAGGAAAGCCTGACAAAACAAGACCAAAAGTAGAATACACAGGTGGCAAAATTCTCCTATTAAGATATGGTTACATTGTGCTGAGGTGTAAGTATTAATTTGACCAGGCAGTAGCAGTCTATGATAAACTGTCCAATGTCTTTGTTTCTAACCTGAGCACTGTGAGCTTTGGAGGTGCTTATCAAAGCCATATTTTTGCTTTTAATTGATGGGAAACTCTATAGATAAAAGCTATATAAAACAGTAGTTCTCAAAGTTTTTGGTCTTAGAATCCCTTTATGTTGTTAAATATTAATGAAGGTAAAGATAGTCCATGATTTACAACCACAATTGAGCCCAAAAATTCTGTTGCTAAGTGAGACGTTAAGTGAATTTTGCCCGATTTTATATCTTTCTTACAACATTGGTTAAGTGAATCTCTTCACTTGTTTATTTAATAAAAGGGTTGTTCAGTTAATCTGGCTTCCCATTGACTTTGCTTCTCAGGTCGCAAAAGGGAATCACATGATCCTTGGAGACTGCAATTGTTATAAACACAATGGCAACTCGATTTCTTTTGAAGCTTTGCTTGAGGCTCATGATTTAATTACCGCATTGGTCAGAATCCTGACACATGAATCAGTAGCCAAGAGTTTGAATTTTGATCACCTAAGTTTAAAAAACAGTCATAAATAACTTTTTTCAGTGCCATTCTAATTTTGAATGCTCACTAAATGAACTGTTGTAAGTCAAGGACTACCTGTATTAAAGAGTTTTTGTTTATTTCAACATCATGTCCAGGAAAGCCTGACAAAACAAGACCAAAAGTAGAATATTTTAAAACATATTGTTCTAAAATCATTCAGCAATTTCATATTTTATGAATAAATGCATAAAATGCAAAATTAATCACTGCCAGCTATTAAATTCTGATATCGTAAAAAGATAATTATATTCTAAAAGAAAAGCTGCTTTTCACACAGTTTTCTTTATGACTATCAGTAGTTTGAGAAAACTTTAAAAGCTCTAATACAGAATATTTTAAAACATATTGTTCTAAAATCATTCAGCAATTTCATATTTTATGAATAAATGCATAAAATGCAAAATTAATCACTGCCAGCTATTAAATTCTGATATCGTAAAAAGATAATTATATGTTTGTCTGGAAACAATTTATGTCATATCATTTAGTTAAACATTTATTACCGTGAGAGAATAATCAGTTTGCAAAAATTGTTTAGACAATATTAAATACCTTTAATAGTTCACAAATGCAGCATTTTAAATTTTATTTATTTATTTATTTATTTATTTATTTATTTATTTATTTATTTATTTATTTATTTATTTATTTATTTATTTATTTATTTATTTATTTATTTATTTATTTATTTATTTATTTATTTATTTATTTATTTATTTATTTATTTATTTTTATTTGCATTTATATCCCGCTCTTCTCCGAAGACTCATGTTAAGCAATAGTCTTCATCCATTTGTATATTATATACAAAGTCAACTTATTGCCCCCAGCAATCTGGGTCCTCATTTACCTACCTTATAAAGGATGGAAGGCTGAGTCAACCTTGGGCCTGGTGGGACTTGAACTTGCAGTAATTGCAAGCAGCTGTGTTAATAACTGACTGTCTTAGTCTGTTGAGCCACCAGAGGCCCTGTCAGCTCCGATTCTGTTTCTTTTATTTCAACATCATGTCCAGGAAAGCTGACAAAACAAGACCAAAAGTAGAATATTTTAAAACATATTGTTCTAAAATCATTCAGCAATTTCATATTTTATGAATAAATGCATAAAATGCAAAATTAATCACTGCCAGCTATTAAATTCTGATATCGTAAAAAGATAATTATATTCTAAAAGAAAAGCTGCTTTTCACACAGTTTTCTTTATGACTATCAGTAGTTTGAGAAAACTTAAAGCATTCTCTCATTTGAGGAATACATGGGAACCTATGTTTGTCTGGAAACAATTTATGTCATATCATTTAGTTAAACATTTATTACCGTGAGAGAATAATCAGTTTGCAAAAATTGTTTAGACAATATTAAATACCTTTAATAGTTGTCAAGCTCATGTGGTGGATAGAAGTTTTCCAAAATTCTAATTTTACTTGAAAGCTCAGATTCTATCATTTGTACCAAACATTGCCATTGATCTGAGCTATGCGCTATGGCCCTGTTCGGTCATATGCATGTATGTGTAAAGGCACATGTCCCTCCCCTTCCGGGCTGCCAACCAGAAAGGTTGGGGAATTTTGGGTATGGCATAAAGGATATCTTCTAGACCAGGAGTGTCAAACTCACATCATCATGGCGGTGTTACATGATGTATTGAGACTTTTTTCCCCTTCGCTAAACTGGGGGTGGGCATGGCCAGCGTGTGATGTATCTGGCCTGTGGCCCGGGTGTTTGAGAGCCCTGTTCTAGACCTTATCTGCTGACCTGCACTTAGCAACCATTAGAAGTTAAGCTACTTACGATTTAAGATTTGAAAGTCTCCCTCCACATGATCACAGGACCACATTTTAGGTACTAAGCAACCAGCCAACATTTATTCTGTTTGCAGCATCCTTCGGTCATATGACTGAGATTCCACCACAAACACACACACAGCCGGTCGGACGGCGCGGTTCCTTTCTCTCTCTCTCGCTCTCGTCAAGGCGCTGGAAGGGGGCGGAGAGCGCGAAACAGCAGCAGGAGCAGCCGGCGCTCGCCTTCGCTTCCTCCTCCTCCTCCTCCTCCTCCTCCTTTCGTGGCGGGCTGCTTCCAAGTCTGGAAATCTGTTTTGGGAAGTGGTGGTGCAGCGGCAGTTCAGCCCTGTCGGCCGGGGAAGGAGGCGGTGGATCGGATTCTCGCGCCACACGAAGTCGGCTGGAAAGCTTGCTGCTTCTTCTTCTTTTTGCTTCTCTCCCCCACCCCTCTTTTCTGCTCTCTTGCAAGCGTTGCTGCAGCTCCTCGGCTCCTTTTCCGGCGCCCCAGAAGGCTCGAGCCTCTGCTGCCGATTGAATACTAAAATAAAATAAAGAGCGGAGAAGAGCAGGCGCCGCTTTTGGTGTCCAGCGTCCCTGTCGCCGCCCGGCAGGACGCGTTTAAAAAAGGCGGGGAGTTGAAAAGAGGCTGCCTCTTGGGTTACCTCAACATCCATTCCAGAGCCGCTAAAGAGCGGCTGCTTGGCCCGCCCTGGTTGAGGGAACGGGCACAAAAAGGTCCCTGGTGACCCAGAATTCATCCTAGCCCCATTGACTGGCCTTTGACTCGATAGGATTTAGCTGACGGGATTGTTAAACAGCGCTCGCACCTTTCTTCTGGGAGAGAAGTCACTCTAATAAATATTGGGAGGTGTTTTCAAGGAAACATAGGGGTCCACCTTCTGCCCACAAGAAATGTGAAATGCCACCATTCCCAGCCTTCTGAGCACATCAGCTTATCCTGGCAGAGGATGAGGAAAGTCGCATTTCAAAGCCTTTGGAAATCACCAGCTTGGAAAAAGCTAAATTATGTAGGGCTATTCAGCTACAACTTCGTGTTTAGGTTTTGTCTTTTGAGCGAGATAATGATAGCTAGCTAGCTAGCTAATTAGATAGATAGATAGATAGATAGATAGATAGATAGATAGATAGATAGATAGATAGATAGATAGATTAGAAAGAAAACAGAACAAAAAAACAGAATAATAGAGTTGGAAGGGACCTTGGAGGTCTTCTAGTCCAACTCCCTGCTCAAGCAGGAAACCCTATACCATTTCAAATGCTTATCCAATATCTTCTTAAAACTTCCAGTGTTAGAGCATTCACAACTTCTGGAGGCAAGTTGTTCCACTGGTTAATTGTTCTAACTGTCAGGAAATTTCTCCTTAGTTCTAGGTTGCTTCTCTCCTTGATTAGTTTCCACCCATGCTTCTTGTCCTGCCCTCAGGTGCTTTGGAGAATAGTTTGATTCCCCTTCTTTGTGGCAGCCCTGAGATATTGGAATGTTCCTATCATGTCACCCTAAACTAGACATACCCAGTTCACATGCCCGTGAGCGTCTTGCTTGCATGTCACACACACGCACCGCCGCTGGGAAAAAAAAGGATGGAAGGAAGGAAGGAAGGAAGGATGGATTGATGGATGGAGGCGACCGCTTTGAGCGCAACCCTTCTCCCGCAACTAAGGGGGTCAATGTTTTCCCCAATCCTAGGGTGTGGAAACAGTCATTCTTTCTTCCCCTAGTCTCTCCCGAGATCGCACTGCAGCGCCCATCATCCCCAGCCGGCAATCTGAGCTCGTGCCATCGATGTGGTCCTTGAACTTCCCCTCCTTGTTTCTAACCCAGCCTAGGATGGCGGCGTGGAGGGTATGGTGGTGGTAAAGCGACCAGGAGAAAGCTTTCGCTCTTTTCGAGAGGTCCTCTTGGAAGGCTGCCTTGGAAAGGGAAAGTGGGAGGGGCAGAGATTTCTCCTCAAGGTCCCCTTGGAAGGCTGGGTTGGAAAGGGAAAGTGGGAGGGGCAGAGATTTCTTCCTCTCGGGTCCCCTTGGAAGGCTGGGTTGGAAAGGGAAAGTGGGAGGGGCAGAGATTTCTTCCTCGGGTCCTTCTAGAGTCCTTGAGAAACTGATATCATACAAGGTTAATAAATTATACTCCTCCTCCTCATTGATGAGTTTTCATCCTGAAATTGATTGAAACATTGTACCATCATATGCTGCCATAGTATAGTGTTAACAACATCTGTAAAGATGATATATGAGCATGACACTAAGTTTTTTCTATATTTCCCCCTTTATTGAAAAACTTCCATCATGCTTCTTTCTGAAAACAAAGGTCATTATAATATACCTCATTATATATTTGATTTGATGATATTTCAGTTAATAAATACCATTTAAGGTGTTAAGCTTCCTTTCTTTTTCAGCAGCAAAGTGAATTACAACTTTAAAGAACTTTATTACTTTATATTCATTTATTTTAAGTATAGATTTTAGATTTTTAAACAAATATGTTTAGAGCTTTTATATCTTTCAAGTTATTCAAATTATCCCCTCAGCAGGTATATAATGGCATCCAATTCCAATATCATGTTGGGGCTTTTGAGCAAGGGAGGAGGAACGCGAGCACCGCCTTTCGCGCTGGCATTCCGGGATTTCCCTTTGTTTAGAGCTGGGAATCCTCCTTCCCCCTTTTGCACTTTTATTGTTTTTCGTTCAAATAAATATTCATGTTATTTTACTTGGCTCTATCTTTATTTTTTACATTGACCAGTAGCTGCCTCATTTCCCACCCTCGGCTTATACTCGAGTCAATAGTTTTTCCCAGTTTTTTGTGGTAAAATTAGGTACCTCGGCTTATATTCGGGTCGGCTTATACTCGAGTATATACGGTAATTTGACCAGGCAGTAGCAGTCTATGATAAACTGTCCAATGTCTTTGTTTCTAACCTGAGCATTGTGAGCTTTGGAGGTGCTTATCAAAGCCATATTTTTGCTTTTAATTGATGGGAAACTCTATAGATAAAAGCTATATAAAACAGTAGTTCTCAAAGTTTTTGGTCTTAGAATCCCTTTATGTTGATAAATATTAATGAAGGTAAAGATAGTCCATGATTTACAACCACAATTGAGCCCAAAGTTTCTGTTGCTAAGTGAGACGTTAAGTGAATTTTGCCCGATTTTATGATCTTTCTTACAACATTGGTTAAGTGAATCTCTTCACTTGTTTATTTAATAAAAGGGTTGTTCAGTTAATCTGGCTTCCCATTGACTTTGCTTCTCAGGTCGCAAAAGGGAATCACATGATCCTTGGAGACTGCAATTGTTATAAACACAATGGCAACTTGATTTCTTTTGAAGCTTTGCTTGAGGCTCATGATTTAATTACCGCATTGGTCAGAATCCTGACACATGAATCAGTAGCCAAGAGTTTGAATTTTGATCACCTAAGTTTAAAAAACAGTCATAAATAACTTTTTTCAGTGCCATTCTAATTTTGAATGCTCACTAAATGAACTGTTGTAAGTCAAGGACTACCTGTATTAAAGAGTTTTTGTTTATTTGATATATACCATATTCGACATTAAAACTCAAAGCAATTAATATATTCATTCATATAAAAATAATATACCCATTACATATTATATAAATAGCACACTGTTCAAAAGATATAAGGGAAAAGAGTGGCATTGGTTTACATTCTTTGCAAATCTCCTTACTGTTTGGCTTAATAGAGGACACCTGGATTCCCATACCTGCTTCTGCATTCAATCTGTTGCAATCTGTTGTTGTCTTTGAAATATATGAAGAAAATCCAGCCTCACAAAGAGTTGGAGAGATGGAGTAATTGGAAAAAGGAGAATATCTGAAAATTCTAATAATCTTTTGAAATAATTGTAGGTATTCTTCAATACTACGCACAAATTTACAAGTGTTGGTTTCTTAAAGGTTAGTTGCAGTGTGGAATCTGAAACCTTATCAGTGAAATTTCCATACTTACGTTAAAACCCATTCTACTGCCTTGCATTTTGACTGGATCTTTAAGCGTTTTGCAAAACCATTGAGTTATGTGGCTTTTTCAAATGTCACATTTCATAATACAATAGCATTAATATTCATTAATATCACCATTGAACTCATAAGAAATATTGAAATATTGAAAAGTTGTCAAGCTCATGTGGTGGATAGAAGTTTTCCAAAATTCTAATTTTTACTTGAAAGCTCAGATTCTATCATTTGTACCAAACATTGCCATTGATCTGAGCTATGCGCTTGTGGCCCTGTTCGGTCATATGCATGTATGTGTAAAGGCACATGTCCCTCCCCCCTTCCGGGCTGCCAACCAGAAAGGTTGGGGAATTTTTGGGTATGGCATAAAAGGATATCTTCTAGACCAGGAGTGTCAAACTCACATCATCATGGCGGTGTTACATGATGTATTGAGACTTTTTTCCCCTTCGCTAAACTGGGGGTGGGCATGGCCAGCGTGTGATGTATCTGGCCTGTGGCCCGGGTGTTTCAGAGCCCTGTTCTAGACCTTATCTGCTGACCTGCACTTAGCAACCATTAGAAGTTAAGCTACTTACGATTTAAGATTTGAAAGTCTCCCTCCAATGATCACAGGACCACATTTTAGGTACTAAGCAACCAGCCAACATTTATTCTGTTTGCAGCATCCTTCGGTCATATGACTGAGATTTATGTTGGTTTTGCCAGAAACCGGTATTTGCTTCTGATTTCCAGCAAAAACAATGGGTTCACTTAATGATTGTGGCATTTGCTTAATGACTATCACAAAACTCATAAAATCAGGCCTAGACACGTGGTAACCCACTTTACGTGGAGTGTGACTTACAATCCTAATTATCAGGCTCAATTATGGTCATAAATTGAGGACTATCTGTACTGGCTTATTAACAAAACCTAAAAATTAGTCATGAACTTACAACAGTTAGTGACTGTTCGAAGTTATAACAGCACTGAAAAAAGTGTCTTATGATCATTTTTCACATTTATGACCATTGCAGCATCCCCATTGTCATGTGATTTACATTCAGATGCTTGATAACTGGTTCATATTTATGACGGTTGCAGTGTCTCCCAGGGTATTGTGATCATTTTTTGTGACTTCTGACAAGAAAAGTCAATGGGAAAGCCAGATTCACTTAACAACAGTGTTACTACTGTTGCTACTATTACTGTTGTTGTTACTTTAACAATTGCAATGATTCACTTAACAAATATTGCAAGAAAAGTCGTGAAATATGGCAAAACTTTCTTAGCAAATTTCTTACTTAACAACATAAATTTTGGCCTCAATTGTGATCATAAACTGAGGACTACCTGTACCTAGCCTTTGTTAATTTTTTTTAATGTTTCTTTGATATTACCATAGAATTACCATAATGTTACGCCAGGGTGCATTGACTCGGCATTGCAAGGTCTATTTACTCTACAGATGGCTACTGCTGGGTGGACAGATGGAGCCCATGGCTGGGAAGCTTTGCTCCGTTTGCTGTTACAGACCTGTTTCCCAGGTATAGTACTTCTTTCCACCGAGACAACACTGGAGCAGACAGATAATTTCAATTCACAAACAGCAACTATATCTTTCATCTCAGCTAGATTCAGCAACCTCCATATATTTGGGCAACATTGCTGGTGGCCCAAGTTGGTGATATGCATGGTGATCTAACAATAGATTACACTCAAAAAGAGAATGTATGCAATCAAGCTTCACGTGTTTAAAGCATTAGTTACTACATTTCAGGGTGAATGTTGTGTTTTTCTTTTGGGTAGATAAGGGAGGAGAAAAAAGAAGCTGAGATTTTAATTCTCTCTGCCAAGCAGTAGCAATACGCTGATATTAAGAAACTAATTTACCAAGGCCTAACTAAGTGTTTCAACTTGCCCTACCACATGCTTTCTTTTAGACTTGTTTGTCTAGTGTACATTTCCAACTGGCTTATCTTGTTAAACAAGTACTGCTAAAAGTTCCAAATTTTCTAAGAGAATGACAGTAATGTTACTATAACATATTATCCCAGGGTGGCATTGATAACTGGTGTCATCGTGCTGTCTTTCTACACAGTTCTTGGATGAACTTCATCACCATGGCGGTTCTTTTCACTTTCTCACAGTAAAATATAAAAATCTGAAAAGATGCCAGAGTTCAGTAATTATTTTAAGTATAATTTGGGTTAAAAAAACCAAATATTTTTCAGCAAACCCCTTGTAAATAAGAGCATTATCTTGTACATCAAAATAATGACTAAGCATTTTGTTTGAAGGAGCTTAGTGTTTGTTTTATTCTGTTGGAATTATTCAGATTCTTAGTTTATTAAATACATTCATATCATTCCCATCAAGTTGTACTAGAATTATATCTGTTTTGGCAGTAAACATAACAGTCTAGGTAAGTAAATATTGCATATAGGGAGATCTGTTACCAAATCTGTCATTAGACAACATTCTAAAGCATCTCAATAGCTTTTTGGCTTTAAATTGCATTTGATTTATAGAATTCTTAGGAAAGAGTGTGTTATTTTCAGAGATATAACATATTGTGCATTATATATGAACATTTATTTTGGGATACAATTTACATTGTTTTAGTAATAAGAAACAGATTGTAAATATTATTTCAAATATTTTTTTAAAAATTGTTCCATCTTTTAAAAATTTATATTGTGCACATGTATAAAATGCCGACAACTCTAAAATGTTTATAGAATGTAAATAATTTATATCGGATTATTTTGTATCCATATGGTTGATGTTTAACTTGTGAACAACTTCAACATTTCAGCGAATAGCCTGAACGCTTAATATTAATATTGGCCCACTATCTATCTAATTTGTCCTTTATATGCATATATTTCCTGAAGCCCAGATACTAGAGAAACATTACAAATATAGGTATGCTAAAATCTGTATAACAATGTTCCACAAATCATATACACTTTAGTACAGGTAATCCTTGACTTACGACCACAATTAAACCCAAAATATATCTTGTTAGGTGAGAAATTTGTTAAGTAAATTTTGGCCCATTGCATTATTTTTCTTGTCACATTTGTTAACTGAATCACTGAAGTTGTTAAATTAGTAACATGGTTGTTTAGTGAATCTGGTTTCCCCATTGACTCTGTTTATCAAAAAGTGATCACATGACCCCGGGACACTGCAACTGTCATAAATGTGAGTCAGTTGTCAAGCATCCACGTATAAATCACGTGACCATGAAGATGCTGCAATGGTCATAAGTGTGAAAAATGGTCATAAGTCACTTTTTAAGTGCTGTTGAAATTTCAAACAGTCACGAACTGAACTATTGTAAGTCAAGGACTACCTGTAGTTGGGGGAAGGGATCTCATGGTGTGTAGTGCTCATTTGTCCTTCATAGCACTTGTTCAGTTGCCTTGCCATGACACTTACCTTTCCTAATCCATTCCTCTTGCCTTCAGTGCCTGCCTATACTCTGCAGTGGTTGCCTCTAGCATCCTCAGCCCAGTTGCCTAGGATACAGTTTCAAGTACCATAAGCAAGCACTTCTGTATTCAAAAGTCTTCCCACCTAAAGTTCTCACTTAACTACCTCCATGGTTCTCACGTAATGACGGCAACCGGGACTGCCAGGATTGTTTTTTTTTAACCAATGCAGTCATATAACCTCATGTTTTAAGACTTCATCATTTAGCAATAGAAATTTTGGTCTTAATTATCAACATAATATTGGAACTCCTAATTAAAATTTCAGTATAGCTGTGATTTCTGTTATTTTTATCTTTTATTTTATGACTTAAGTATAAATAATATTTTTAGTATATGTGTGTGTTTAAAAATTTAGTATTTTTACATTTTGGAGCAGACAAAGCAGAGTTTATATCTTGATATGACATAATGATTTCTACATATGATAAAGGAGTATTGATATCCCTTCTTTTTCAAATTCCTCAAATTCCTTGCTCATCCTATCCTCCTCCTGAGGTTGCTGGAGATCTGTTACATGGCTGCAGTTCAGAAATGAACCTGTAAAAATTCATAGTATTCCAAAGCATAGATTAGAAGATAAATCTTATCAGGAATTAAAATTGATTTTTATGTTGCACTTGTGACTAATTAACTGGGAAGAACTCATAGCTTTGATTGGATAGAATTGTAATACTCTAGAGCAGGGTTATCAAACTCGATTTCATTGAGGACTTTATCAGGGTTGTGTTTGACCTCGGGGGACCGAGGAGGCGCAGCCAGGGTGGGCTTGGCCAGCTCAATGTCTGTTTTCGGCCACAATGGCCTGCACCCCTCTGCCAGTGAAAACGGAGGTCAGGAGTGCTGTGCACGCCCTCCTGATCTCCATTTTTGCTGGCAGAGGCACCATGGGCTGGTCCTTCACTATTTCCAGGGTGGCCTCATGGGCCAGATGTAAGCACCCCGCTGGACTAATCCAGCCTGCGGGCCTTGAGTTTGACACCCTTGGTCTAGAGCATAAAAGCCTTTAATTTACAGCAGTCCTGTGTTGGAATAAACTGTGCCCTGATCCCTACTTGAATATCTTTATTATACCTGAGTCTTGGATTGTGTTCCTGATTACATTTTTGCTTCAGGTTTTGTTTTACTTGGACATTCCTAGAACTTGTATACTTAATTCTTGGGCTTCCTCTGCTTCTTTCTTGATCTTGTTATCTTCTTTGGTTGATTGAGTGATTGCATTTTATATTTATATTATATTTAAGCAAAAATGTTTGCTTCGATTTTGTAACATTTCATTTCATCCGTGGATTTACCTTTTGATCTACCTATCCCTAATTCTTACATTTGTAACATTTGTAACATTTGCATTTCATCTGTGAATTTACCTTTTGATCTACTTATCCCTAATTCTTAGTATCTTGTTTTCATTTATGTAGAATTCTATGCCTCTTTTTAAACTATGCAATACACTAGACGGAAAGAAGTATGTACATTGCCTTGCAATTTTTAAAATCTTCAATATGGAGGATTCTTAGGAAACCTCTTAACTATTGCTTTCTGGTTATATTTTTTACATAAAATGTGGTTATTAGAAAACACAATTATTGCTCAGTTCTCATTCTTCTAATATGTGCATCTCTTTCGGTTCATGGAATAGTGTTAAATCTCTGCATAATTCTAGCTTGTCATTACACAATAAGATTGAACAATTTTTTTTACTCAAAAATATTTTGGGATGTTGAAATAGCTTTTCATTAGTTTGGGAAGTTTTCTTTTAACATTCTTTTGCCTTATTTGTATCCATTTAACTTCTATAGGGATTGGAAAATATGTTCATTGTTGTCAAGATGTTGCTGACTAATGACATAATGATATAAATCTGCACTGCTCAGTGCTTCCTTTGAGTAGCCTTATAAATTGAATAAATAAATGAATAAATCACAAAAAATGACCCCCTGAAATTGTGAATATTATTATTAAATGTAATACGATATTCTTATTGTCAATTAAAGATAATTTTGTATAATTTGGAAAGAATATTGTTTCTATAATTAATATTAGAAAACATAAACTAATTAAAATATGCACAGTAATGTTTGTATGTATTCCTTTGTAATACTTTAGAATAGAATAGAATAGAATAGAATAGAATAGAATAGAATAGAATAGAATAGAATAGAATTTTATTGGCCAAGTGTGATTGGACACACAAGGAATTTGTCTTGGTGCATATGCTCTCAGTGTACATAAAAGAAAAGATACGTTCATCAAGGTACAACATTTACAACACAATTGATGATCAATATATCAATATAAATCATAAGGATTGCCAGCAACAAGTTATAGTCATACAGTCATAAGTGGAAAGAGATTGGTGATGGGAACTATGAAACGATTAATAGTAGTGCAGATTCAGTAAATAGTCTGACAGTGTTGAGGGAATTATTTGTTTAGCAGAGTGATGGCCTTGGAAATACTGTTCTTGTGTCTAGTTGTTCTGGTGTGCAGTGCTCTATAGCGTCGTTTTGAGGGTAGGAGTTGAAACAGTTTATGTCCAGGATGCGAGGGATCTGCAAATATTTTCACAGCCCTCTTCTTGATTCGTGCAGTATACAGGTCCTCAATGGAAGGCAGGTTGGTAGCAATTATTTTTTCTGCAGTTCTAATTATACTCTGAAGTCTGTGTTTTTCTTGTTGGGTTGCAGAACCGAACCAGACAGTTATAGAGGTGCAAATGACAGACTCAATAATTCCTCTGTAGAATTGGATCAGCAGCTCCTTGGGCAGTTTGAGCTTACTGAGTTGGCGCAGAAAGAACATTCTTTGTTGTCCTTTTTTAATGATGTTTTTGATGTTAGCTGTCCATTTGAGATGTATGCTATTTCAATTTTGAAGAGCTATAAACCTAACCTACTAATACAACTTGTTTGAAACCTCAAATATGCTTGCTACAGTCATGGCCGAAATTGTTGGCACCCCAGAAATTTTTCCACAAAATCAAGTATTTCTTAGAGAAAAATATTGCTGTAACACATGTTTTGCTATACACATGTTTATTCCCTTTGTGTGTATTGGAACAAAACAAAAAAAGGGAGCAAAAAAAGCAAATTGGACATAATGTCACACAAAACTCCAAAAATGGGCTGGACAAAATTTTGGCACCCTTAATTTAATATTTGGTTGCACACCCTTTGGAAAAAATAACTGAAATCAGTCGCTTCTTATAATCATCAATAAGCTTCTTACACCTCTCACCCGGAATTTTGGACCACTCTTCCTTTGCAAAACTGCTCCAGGTCTCTCTTATTGGAAGGGCGCCTTTTCCCAACAGCAATTTTAAGATCTCTCCACAGGTGTTCAGTGGGATTTAGATCTGGACTCATTCACTTCAGAACTCTCCAGCGCTTTGTTGCCATCCATTTCTGGGTGCTTTTTGACGTATGTTTGGGGTCATTGTCCTGCTAGAAGACCCAAGATCTCGGATGCAAACCCAGCTTTCTGACACTGGGCTCTACAGTGCGACCCAAAAGCCTTTGGTAATCCTCAAATTTCATGATGCCTTGCACACAGTCAAGGCACCCAGTGCCAGAGGCAGCAAAACAACCCCAAAACATCATTGAACCTCCACCATATTTCACTGTAGGTACTGTGTTCTTTTCTTTGTAGGCCTCATTCCATTTTCGGTAAACAGTAGAATGATGTGCTTTACCAAAAAGCTCTATCTTGGTCTCATCTGTCCACAAGACGTTTTCCCAGAAGGATTTTGGCTTAGTCAAGTACATTTTGGCAAACTGTAGTCTTGCTTTTTTATGTCTCTGTGTCAGCAGTGGGGTCCTCTTGGGTGTCCTGCCATAGCGTTTCATTCCATTTAAATGTTGACGGATAGTTCGCGCTGACACTGATGCTCCCTGAGCCTGCAGGACAGCTTGAATTTCTTTGGAACTTGTTTGGGGCTGCTTATCCACCATCCAGGCTATCCTGCGTTGCAACCTTTCATCAATTTTTCTCTTCCGTCCACGCCCAGAGAAATTAGCTACAGTGCCATGGGTTGCAAACTTCTTGATAATGTTGCGCACTGTGGACAAAGGTAAATCTAGATCTCTGGAGATGGACTTGAGATTGTTGATATGTTTCCACAAAATCAAGTATTTCTTAGAGAAAAATATTGCTGTAACACATGTTTTGCTATACACATGTTTATTCCCTTTGTGTGTATTGGAACAAAACAAAAAAAGGGAGCAAAAAAAGCAAATTGGACATAATGTCACACAAAACTCCAAAAATGGGCTGGACAAAATTATTGGCACCCTTAATTTAATATTTGGTTGCACACCTTTGGAAAAATAACTGAAATCAGGCACTTCTTATAATCATCAATAAGCTTCTTACACCTCTCACCCGGAATTTTGGACCACTCTTCCTTTGCAAAACTGCTCCAGGTCTCTCTTATTGGAAGGGCGCCTTTTCTCAACAGCAATTTTAAGATCTCTCCACAGGTGTTCAATGGGATTTAGATCTGGACTCATTCACTTCAGAACTCTCCAGCGCTTTGTTGCCATCCATTTCTGGGGTGCCAACAATTTTGGCCATGTCTGTATTTTTTCTGACTCCCAAACTCCCATAGTTTGCAACTTTCTGAAAGCATGTGTAGCATTATTCATTGGTAAACATTTCTTATCTGTGCTTTGGCTTCTTTTTAAAGCACCTTTATTGACATGGATTATAAATCAGTTGTTTCTCAGAATGAGTTGGGTTCTTTTTCATAAGACTTGAATTCATACTAGCCTGAAGTCTCAGAGTCCACATATTAGTGCAGTGAAAAGAAAACGTAGGCTGATCGTTTTTGTTGTTTTTAGTGTTTTGCGCAGATGGAAATGTAGAAGGATGCCTGAATGGCCAGCTAATTAATTCCTAGGAAAAAGAACCTGTAGATAACAGAAATGGGAGTATTAGAAATTAGACTCTTTTCTAATCTGCAAGGTCAAATAAATCTAAGACCTCTATGAGATTCTGTTAATTCTGGCTCAGTTTGTTTACCCTTACTTTCAAAATTAATTTGCTATTCTTAGGGTGTACTAGGGATAGATTGTAATCATTGGGATGATAGACCTTTGGGTTCTACTTTCCTCATCTCTCAGGGCAGAGTGTTCGACAATGCAGGGGCGGCAGCAGAGAATGCCCTCTCCCTAGACACACATTGAAATTTTTTGACTAACAGGGTCTGCAGCATACTTTCCCTGGTAGAACGAGTGAGATAGGAAGCAGTATAACTGGCACACAGATGATAGCTTTTGGCCACAGCTGCCATCTGCTTTTCTAACAAGAGCCATGAGTCTAAGAGGAATCCCAAGTTATGCACTGGGTATGTCTAGGAGAGGGATATCAAACTCGATTCCATTGAGGGCCGCAACAGGGTTGTGTTTGACCTCAGGGATTGGAGTGGGCGTGGCCAGGTTGGGTATGGCCAGCTTGACATCACTCATATCGGGGACGCCTGTGGTGGCCCAGAGAAATTAGCTACAGTGCCATGGGTTGCAAACTTCTTGATAATGTTGCGCACTGTGGACAAAGGTAAATCTAGATCTCTGGAGATGGACTTGAGATTGTTGATATGTTTCCACAATTTTGGTTCTCAAGTCCTCAGACAGTTCTCTTCTCCTCTTTCTGTTGTCCATGCTTAGTGTGGCACACACAGACACACAATGCAAAGACTAAATGAACTTCTCTCCTTTTTATCTGCTTTCAGGTGTGATTTTCATATTGCCCACACCTGTTACTTGCCCCAGGTGAGTTTAAAGGAGCATGACATGCTTGAAACAATCTTATTTATTCACAATTTTGAAAGGGTGCCAATAATTTTGTTTAGCCCATTTTTGGAGTTTTGTGTGACATTATGTTCAATTTGCTTTTTTTCCTGCCTTTTTTTGTTTTGTTCCAATACGCACAAAGGGAATAAACATGTGTATAGCAAAACATGTGTTACTGCAATACTTTTCTGTGAGAAATACTTGATTTTGTAACATTTGTAACATTTGTAACATTTGTAACATTTGTAACATTTGTAACATTTGTAACATTTGTAACATTTGTAACATTTGTAACATTTGTAACATTTGTAACATTTGTAACATTTGTAACATTTGTAACATTTGTAACATTTGTAACATTTGTAACATTTGTAACATTTGTAACATTTGTAACATTTGTAACATTTGTAACATTTGTAACATTTGTAACATTTGTAACATTTGTAACATTTGTAACATTTGTAACATTTGTAACATTTGTAACATTTGTAACATTTGTAACATTTGTAACATTTGTAACATTTGTAACATTTGTAACATTTGTAACATTTGTAACATTTGTAACATTTGTAACATTTGTAACATTTGTAACATTTGTAACATTTGTAACATTTGTAACATTTGTAACATTTGTAACATTTGTAACATTTGTAACATTTGTAACATTTGTAACATTTGTAACATTTGTAACATTTGTAACATTTGTAACATTTGTAACATTTGTAACATTTGTAACATTTGTAACATTTGTAACATTTGTAACATTTGTAACATTTGTAACATTTGTAACATTTGTAACATTTGTAACATTTGTAACATTTGTAACATTTGTAACATTTGTAACATTTGTAACATTTGTAACATTTGTAACATTTGTAACATTTGTAACATTTGTAACATTTGTAACATTTGTAACATTTGTAACATTTGTAACATTTGTAACATTTGTAACATTTGTAACATTTGTAACATTTGTAACATTTGTAACATTTGTAACATTTGTAACATTTGTAACATTTGTAACATTTGTAACATTTGTAACATTTGTAACATTTGTAACATTTGTAACATTTGTAACATTTGTAACATTTGTAACATTTGTAACATTTGTAACATTTGTAACATTTGTAACATTTGTAACATTTGTAACATTTGTAACATTTGTAACATTTGTAACATTTGTAACATTTGTAACATTTGTAACATTTGTAACATTTGTAACATTTGTAACATTTGTAACATTTGTAACATTTGTAACATTTGTAACATTTGTAACATTTGTAACATTTGTAACATTTGTAACATTTGTAACATTTGTAACATTTGTAACATTTGTAACATTTGTAACATTTGTAACATTTGTAACATTTGTAACATTTGTAACATTTGTAACATTTGTAACATTTGTAACATTTGTAACATTTGTAACATTTGTAACATTTGTAACATTTGTAACATTTGTAACATTTGTAACATTTGTAACATTTGTAACATTTGTAACATTTGTAACATTTGTAACATTTGTAACATTTGTAACATTTGTAACATTTGTAACATTTGTAACATTTGTAACATTTGTAACATTTGTAACATTTGTAACATTTGTAACATTTGTAACATTTGTAACATTTGTAACATTTGTAACATTTGTAACATTTGTAACATTTGTAACATTTGTAACATTTGTAACATTTGTAACATTTGTAACATTTGTAACATTTGTAACATTTGTAACATTTGTAACATTTGTAACATTTGTAACATTTGTAACATTTGTAACATTTGTAACATTTGTAACATTTGTAACATTTGTAACATTTGTAACATTTGTAACATTTGTAACATTTGTCTACTTTCCTCATCTCTCAGGGCAGAGTGTTTGACAATGCAGGGGCGGCAGCAGAGAATGCCCTCTTCCTAGACACACATTGAAATTTTTTGACTAACAGGGTCTGCAGCATACTTTCCCTGGTAGAACGAGTGAGACAGGAAGCAGTATAACTGGCACACAGATGATAGCTCTTGGCCACAGCTGCCATCTGCTCTTCTAGCAAGAGCCATGAGTCTAAGAGGAATCCCAAGTTATGCACTGGGTATGTCTAGGGGAGGGGTATCAAACTCGATTCCATTGACTTTGCTAATGGGAAGCCAGTATGGAACATTCAAAATTGTGATCATGTGACTGTGGCTCAGCATGATGTTGTATTGGGAGTGGGCACCAAGTGCCCAGAATGCAATCATAAAGTGTATTGTCAAATGACTATGTCATTAAGCAACAGCAGTTCTGGCAATCCTGGATGTTATTGTTAAGTGACGGCCATGTTGGTCATTGCGAGAACCTCGTGACAAAGCTTTCAACTTCCTGTTGGATTTCCATTGACTTTGCTAATGGGAAGCCAGTATGGAACATTCAAAATTGTGATCATGTGACTGTGGCTCAGCATGATGTTGTATTGGGAGTGGGCACCAAGTGCCCAGAATGCAATCATAAAGTGTATTGTCAAATGACTATGTCATTAAGCAACAGCAGTTCCGCAATCCTGGATGTTATTGTTAAGTGACGGCCATGTTGGTCATTGCGAGAACCTCGTGACAAAGCTTTCAACTTCCTGTTGGATTTCCATTGACTTTGCTAATGGGAAGCCAGTATGGAACATTCAAAATTGTGATCATGTGACTGTGGCTCAGCATGATGTTGTAATTGGGAGTGGGCACCAAGTGCCCAGAATGCAATCATAAAGTGTATTGTCAAATGAGATAAACTTTTGGATACAGAGGGGGCCCATCCAAAGCCACTTTGTCTTACTAGAGTTCTGGTGGAGTCTGCTATTCCTCATCCAGATCTCCACAGCTTCCAAGCACTGTGAAAGGTACCACTGCATCGCTCACTTCATCCAATATGGAGACATATAGCTGGGTGTCTTAAGTGTATTGGTGATATCTTGTCTCATGGTGACAGATGATCTCACCTATTGGTTTCATGTAGATGTTAGAAAGGAGCAGAAAGAGCATCACACCCTGTGTCACCCCCAGAGGAGAAGCGGTGCTCCCTATGAACATTTATTGGGTGTGGTGCTTTATTTCCCCCAAATGTGATACAGTGTGGATTTTTCTTCCTCTTTCTTTTACTGTGTTACTTTTCTTTCTTTATTTTTAAACCTTTTTAAATAAAAGGTCTTGGTGGCATGCTGTATCTACATGATCAACAGATTGTATTTTGTTGTACTTTATTCAGAGCAACATTCACAATTAGCAATACAATATATGTATTAAAACTATAAGATAAACTTTGTCTTATATTATTTATAGCCTCTAAATAAAGTTTGCTATGATTTTTACAGGTAGTGCTTGGGTTATAATGGCAAATCAGTACAGGAATGTCTATTACTAAGCAATGCAATCATAAAGTGTATTGTCAAATGACTATGTCATTAAGCAACAGCAGTTCCGGCAATCCTGGATGTTATTGTTAAGTGACGGCCATGTTGGTCATTAAGCGAGAACCTCGTGACAAAGCTTTCAACTTCCTGTTGGATTTCCCATTGACTTTGCTAATGGGAAGCCAGTATGGAACATTCAAAATTGTGATCATGTGACTGTGGCTCAGCATGATGTTGTAATTGGGAGTGGGCACCAAGTGCCCAGAATGCAATCATCTAACTGTGGAGATACTGCAATGGCAGAAACTATGTGGACCTGTCATAATTTAAGATCAGCGCTGCCGTAATTTTGAATGGTTGCTGAACAAATGTTTGTAATCCAAGTACTATTGTGATTTTGAGGTTTATTTTTCAGTAGCACATCAATAAAATACTATATTAGTCCCTTAAATATTATGTCATTCTCCTGACAGTGAAGGAGGTTAAGTATTTTCTTCAAGATTGGTTGGGGTCTTTGCATAGGAATTATTCAGCTAATGAATTATGTGAAAATATGTGAAAAACTGGTCTTTTTCATTTGAAAGTCTTTCTAAGACTGCCAATTATTTATTGTACTTTTACTTCTGTAATAAAAGCCTCTTTTTTTATCTTGTTCTTGTCTTCTGGCTATTTGACCTTTGCATATCTAGGATTGGGTATTTTCATTTAAAAAAAAAAGTCCATGAATTCTATTCAAATGGATATTTTCTTTAGAGCTTATAAAATGTTTGTGCTTGTTATGAATAATTCCAGTAGTATTTTAACTTTAGTTTTTAAGCACAATGTTTGTTCTCAGTTCAGTTATCCCTATTCACAGATTGAAAGAAAAAGTTGCCTCTCCTTGTCTCATCACATGCAGAGATTCATAAAATTTCTTTTTAGACAGTATACACATTAAAAATAAAACTCATTCAAGACATTTCAGTGTTTTCTAAAACAGATGAAAATATTGAGTTAGTTTAATTTCAGTGCAGCTCCTAGCATGAGATCTGCTTATGCTTCTTCTATTGCTGGACTGAAGTTATCCTTGAATTTAGATACCTCTAGTATTATCCAGAAATAGTTTACTGCTGTGAAGAGAGAGGAAAAGGTGTAGTAGGTCATTTAACCAATTAATCCAATTAATTAACTAAGTTAAGACATAATGGTTGGTTTACTAGGTAACATCTTCTATTCCTTGAGGCAGAAATAAACTTTTAAAAAACTTTGTAGTTAAAAAAAGAAAACATGGAATTAGATCTGTATAAACATACGTTCACAATATATTAGAATAATAATAGTATGATCTTCATCAAAATGGGCATGTAAAATAAGAATATTTATAAAAGAGTTTATAATACTTACAAAGAATAACTATTTTTAGAATCTTATTGAAATTATTGGTAATTAGATAGAGATTAATTGTCCCAATGTAAAATCTTCTTAGATTGATTGATATTTTGCAAATTTATTTTTAATAGCTAAAAATAGCTATTGTAGCTAGGAAAAAATATTAAATCCATAATCGTACAGTAACACCTGCTGCCTGCTTCTCCTTTCAGGTCTTGGTTGATGGTGGTAAATTCATTTGTACCATTAAAGCAGAATTAAGAGAACAGGATGTTCTCTGCCATAGATTTTCCCTAAGAGGCAAGAAAACAGAGAACGATGAAGTTGCCTGTTCTTTGTTAGGAGTAAAATCTCTACCAAACAAAATAATTAGTTGAACACAAAATCTTCTCAGTTTTAAAAAACAGACTTCCTTTAAAAAAATACTGAGCAGAACACTCCAAACCATCAAACAGGGAGGATATAACACTCTTTTTTATGCTTAAGATTTCATCAACATTTTCATGAATGTCACATTTTCCCGGAGTTCAAACAGCCAAGAAACACACATTTTCATTATATTGCAAATATTTCCACGGCCCTCTTCTTGATTCGTGCAGTATACAGGTCCTCAATGGAAGGCAAGTTGGTAGCAATTATTTTTTCTGCAGTTCTAATTATCCTCTGAAGTCTGTGTTTTTCTTGTTGGGTTGCAGAACCGAACCAGACAGTTATAGAGGTGCAAATGACAGACTCAATAATTCCTCTGTAGAACTGGATCAGCAGCTCCTTGGGCAGTTTGAGCTTACTGAGTTGGCGCAGAAATAGTATGATCTTCATCAAAATGGGCATGTAAAATAAGAATATTTATAAAAGAGTTTATAATACTTACAAAGAATAACTATTTTTAGAATCTTATTGAAATTATTGTTAATTAGATAGAGATTAATTGTCCCAATGTAAAATCTTCTTAGATTGATTGATATTTTGCAAATTTATTTTTAATAGCTAAAAATAGCTATTGTAGCTAGGAAAAAATATTAAATCCATAATCGTACAGTAACACCTGCTGCCTGCTTCTCCTTTCAGGTCTTGGTTGATGGTGGTAAATTCATTTGTACCATTAAAGCAGAATTAAGAGAACAGGATGTTCTCTGCCATAGATTTTCCCTAAGAGGCAAGAAAACAGAGAACGATGAAGTTGCCTGTTCTTTGTTAGAGTAAAATCTCTACCAAACAAAATAATTAGTTGAACACAAAATCTTCTCAGTTTTAAAAACAGTCATAAGTGGAAAGAGATTGGTGATGGGAACTATGAAACGATTAATAGTAGTGCAGATTCAGTAAATAGTCTGACAGTGTTGAGGGAATTATTTGTTTAGCAGAGTGATGGCCTTCGGGAAACAACTGTTCTTGTGTCTAGTTGTTCTGGTGTGCAGTGCTCTATAGCGTCGTTTTGAGGGTAGGAGTTGAAACAGTTTATGTCCAGGATGCGAGGGATCTGCAAATATTTTCACGGCCCTCTTCTTGATTCGTGCAGTATACAGGTCCTCAATGGAAGGCAAGTTGGTAGCAATTATTTTTTCTGCAGTTCTAATTATCCTCTGAAGTCTGTGTTTTTCTTGTTGGGTTGCAGAACCGAACCAGACAGTTATAGAGGTGCAAATGACAGACTCAATAATTCCTCTGTAGAACTGGATCAGCAGCTCCTTGGGCAGTTTGAGCTTACTGAGTTGGCGCAGAAATAGTATGATCTTCATCAAAATGGGCATGTAAAATAAGAATATTTATAAAAGAGTTTATAATACTTACAAAGAATAACTATTTTTAGAATCTTATTGAAATTATTGTTAATTAGATAGAGATTAATTGTCCCAATGTAAAATCTTCTTAGATTGATTGATATTTTGCAAATTTATTTTTAAGCACAATGTTTGTTCTCAGTTCAGTTATCCCTATTCACAGATTGAAAGAAAAAGTTGCCTCTCCTTGTCTCATCACATGCAAAGATTCATAAAATTTCTTTTTAGACAGTATACACATTAAAAATAAAACTCATTCAAGACATTTCAGCGTTTTCTAAAACAGATGAAAATATTGAGTTAGTTTAATTTCAGTGCAGCTCCTAGCATGAGATCTGCTTATGCTTCTTCTATTGCTGGACTGAAGTTATCCTTGAATTTAGATACCTCTAGTATTATCCAGAAATAGTTTACTGCTGTGAAGAGAGAGGAAAAGGTGTAGCAGGTCATTTAACCAATTAATCCAATTAATTAACTAAGTTAAGACATAATGGTTGGTTTACTAGGTAACATCTTCTATTCCTTGAGGCAGAAATAAACTTTTAAAAAACTTTGTAGTTAAAAAAAGAAAACATGGAATTAGATGCTGTATAAACATACGTTCACAATATATTAGAATAATAATAGAATAGAATAGAATAGAATAGAATTTTATTGGCCAAGTGTGATTGGACACACAAGGAATTTGTCTTGGTGCATATGCTCTCAGTGTACATAAAAGAAAAGATACGTTCATCAAGGTACAACATTTACAACACAATTGATGATCAATATATCAATATAAATCATAAGGATTGCCAGCAACAAGTTATAGTCATACAGTCATAAGTGGAAAGAGATTGGTGATGGGAACTATGAAACGATTAATAGTAGTGCAGATTCAGTAAATAGTCTGACAGTGTTGAGGGAATTATTTGTTTAGCAGAGTGATGGCCTTCGGGAAAAAACTGTTCTTGTGTCTAGTTGTTCTGGTGTGCAGTGCTCTATAGCGTCGTTTTGAGGGTAGGAGTTGAAACAGTTTATGTCCAGGATGCGAGGTTCTGCAAATATTTTCACGGCCCTCTTCTTGATTCGTGCAGTATACAGGTCCTCAATGGAAGGCAAGTTGGTAGCAATTATTTTTTCTGCAGTTCTAATTATCCTCTGAAGTCTGTGTTTTTCTTGTTGGGTTGCAGAACCGAACCAGACAGTTATAGAGGTGCAAATGACAGACTCAATAATTCCTCTGTAGAACTGGATCAGCAGCTCCTTGGGCAGTTTGAGCTTACTGAGTTGGCGCAGAAATAGTATGATCTTCATCAAAATGGGCATGTAAAATAAGAATATTTATAAAAGAGTTTATAATACTTACAAAGAATAACTATTTTTAGAATCTTATTGAAATTATTGTTAATTAGATAGAGATTAATTGTCCCAATGTAAAATCTTCTTAGATTGATTGATATTTTGCAAATTTATTTTTAATAGCTAAAAATAGCTATTGTAGCTAGGAAAAAATATTAAATCCATAATCGTACAGTAACACCTGCTGCCTGCTTCTCCTTTCAGGTCTTGGTTGATGGTGGTAAATTCATTTGTACCATTAAAGCAGAATTAAGAGAACAGGATGTTCTCTGCCATAGATTTTCCCTAAGAGGCAAGAAAACAGAGAACGATGAAGTTGCCTGTTCTTTGTTAGGAGTAAAATCTCTACCAAACAAAATAATTAGTTGAACACAAAATCTTCTCAGTTTTAAAAAACAGACTTCCTTTAAAAAAATACTGAGCAGAACACTCCAAACCATCAAACAGGGAGGATATAACACTCTTTTTTATGCTTAAGATTTCATCAACATTTTCATGAATGTCACATTTTCCCGGAGTTCAAACAGCCAAGAAACACACATTTTCATTATATTGCAAATATTTCCACCAAATCATCAAAACTGTGTGTCAGGGCAAACTTTAAAGCTAGTTCTAACAAATGTAATTTATGAAATGTATATTCTGTGTGAAATTGATTATATTACTTTTTCTCTCATCTTCTGGTCTGTCATTTTGCTTCCACTGACTGTTCCCAAAAGCTTCTATGACAGAATGGCTTATGTCAAATTCTAAATTTAATACTAATAATTCCTCTGCTGATAAAATCTTGCACTGATAAATGTTTCACATAAACATGTCATAGCTTATGCTCTCAATATGTCTTAGAGTTCCAAACCATACATTTTTTTAAAAAAACCTACATTTAATTCAAAGGCTACTCTTTTTTTATATATCCAAATTTTTTATTAATTTTACTACAACAACACAATATAACACAAACATATATAACACAAACACATATGTGTTTTCTATTTACATGTCAGTTTCGTTCCACCTACTTTCTGCTTTATGTATTCCCCATTTTTTCCTATTTTCTTATCTTTATCATCCCTTTATATCTAGTTTTTTTCATTGACATTATTTTATACATTTATCACCTTCTCTTCTCCATCATTTATTCATATTTACTTTTCCTATTCTCTAACCAATTGTACCACTTAGTCCATACTTGTTAGTATTCTCTCTCTTTCTTTTCTTTTATTTCTTTCGTTAATTTATCCATCCAGCACAGTCCAGAATTTTTTTCTTCTGTTGGTACCTTTTCATTTTTCCAGAACTGTGCGTAGACAATCTTAATTCAAAGACTACTCTTAATCATTATCCAGAATTCCCCAGTAGTCAACTAGATGCATGTGAGAATCTAAGTGTAATAGAACTTGCTAGCCTTTGTTTTCATATTGTATAATTTCAAGTTCTAGAACTATGAAAAACTATCATTATCCATTTTCTTAAATATGAGCTTACATTAAACACCTCTATTACATCTGTCACAATCATTTTCCAATTGAAACAGTCCCAAATCTTTTTCTCTTAAGGGAATTGCTTCATGAACATAAGCCCATTTGGGTATATTTTCACAGTTTAGAATGCCCTTTTGGAATTGTGTTGTCCAAAACTGTATACATTATTCTAAGCATTTTTGTTGAATTATATTGTATTAATATAAATGAGTGCAATTGTATTGCCACTCATTACTCAGGTTCTTGTTTGTTTTCTGCTGTTTGCAAAGATAGTGTAGGTCAAATACCCTTAGAACTTGTTGATATGCAAAGAGAGAACATAAATTGCAGCCATTAAGAAGTATCCTGATCATGCAGCATACGGTGTTGTACCTTATGTCTAAATTTAAGGCCAAGGATCTTAAATGATGATTGTATCCCCAGCACAATTTCTGATGCTTATTTGGGGAAATTATATTTAGGAATTACACATAAACCCATATCAAAGCAAATACCGCCAATGCATATTTGTGCAAATAAACTTATTCCTCATTTTCCAGGGTCCATTTCCTGAGATAGCTACATAGGTCAGATGTGAGTTTGCTCTGAATTGACAAAACAAAGATATCTAAATTTTTATTTCTGTCTTTCTGGTAAGAGGAAGAACAGCAGCTTTTTTCCCTCCTCCTTTTTCTCTCAAGATTACAAACAGGGGCTTGACCAAACTGTCTGAGCAACTCCATTTTCTGCCTCTCCCTGCATGTTACTAAATGAATATGGAGCAGTTGAAGTCACAGACTTGGCTCTGGGCCACTGGTGCTCTGTGTGTAGCTTCTGTGCCACTTTAATGAATAGTGATGTGATTCAGAGATAAGCAGAGATTCAACTTGGAAGAGGGTATGTTTTTCTCTTTCTCTCTAGTTTTCTTGACTGCATCCAATCCCAATTTACTCAATATATCTACTATTCTTTTCCCATAGCTTTTGTATCTTGCCAGAATGAATTAGCTTCCTTTCTAGTTGGACAAATTGATGTTTTGATGACTGAAGATTTGCCTCCATTAGATAATAACCAGTGAATGTAGAAAAGTTTGCTGAGCCCTTTTGTCAGTTAAGGTCAGGCGAATATTGCCGCGTATGTACATTCAGCTGAATGGCTTTAAGATGTAAATTCTTTCATAAGGCAAGTTAGGCAGCCAGAGACAGCACACTGTGATGTAATACACAGATTCAATTAAGTATGGTGCCAAAATCCAGCTAATTAGATTTGTGTAATAGATTGTATTGGATCAGATATTGCTAATAAGAAGTAATTTATATACTGTAGATTTGTCTTAGAAAACATTACTAAAACAAACAACAACAAAACCACAAACATGTCATCATGAATCTGAATAGTTTTTTTAAAATATACACTTATGTCATTTAAAATTATTACGGAAAGGTGATATGTCTTAATTTTGTTACTGTTTGACTTTTATTTTTCTTGGTTTTAATAGCTTTCCTTCTCATTTTTAATGTAAGCAGGTATTGTTATGATTCTCATTTTTAAATGATTAGTCTCTCACAAATAGTATAGTTGATTGTATTATTTTTCCGATCAAAAAATATAAAATTTATTAAATAAGAATATAGTAGAGACAAATACAATTAAGGTCTTTTTAATAAAATTGTGACTTTTTTCTTGTTTTAACTGAAATTGTACATTTTATGGTGATTTTTAATTTGCTTTTAGACAAAGATAAAAAAAGTTTTAAAAAGCATTAAATTCAAATTGTGGGAGGGTAATAAAATAAATCGTTTCTATGAATTTTAATTGTAAGTAAATATGAATTCTACAGTTTCTTTTAGTCCAGACTACCTGGTCCTTTGAAGGTAAAATAAAGGTGAGATATGTTGTTCTTTCAGCCCTGGCTATTTCTGAGGATAGATTAAAATTATCTATATTATTGATTGGTTTGCATGGTAGCACACAATCTTCTGAAATTAAAAGGCTTATACAGAGTGACATTTTTGAACTCTTAACTGGCAGAGTGTTTCTGGAATCCTTGTAGATGGTTGCCTTAGTTAAAATTATTTGCATTAGATTTATTTCAAAAAATTGGATTAAAAGTATTAGCCAAGTACCTCCAATCATTATAAATAAATCTAATTTCTGATTATGATTAATATAATTATATTTTACTTTAAAAGGAGCTCCTGTAAGTCAGTGAAACAAAATATGCTTTTGGTAGAAATTATAACTTTTTTATAGAAGGCTTGAGGTTGCTGAGTAATATGTGTGACTGATTACATGCATAGCCTTATCATAGTTTCTTCTCTCAACTTTCTTTATTTGTTCTTTGAAATGTGTTCTTTATTGTGCAGTTCGTTGGATATGTTCTATAAAATTATGAGGGTTGGGAGAAATTAGCTTGGAAAGCATGAGCTCTCGTTGATATTTAAAAGACTTATGTTGAAAGCTGGCATCTTCTCTGCTAGAAACAAAACATGTTACCTTGTATAAAATAAATTTCCAGGCGTTGCTTTCTTAATTTTGCTTGAAAATTCTATAGATAGAAAAGTTTACAGAGTTTACAGTCTCTGGCAAACCTGTGTGACTATAAAGGCAGTTCAATGGACTAGTATTTATATTCAGGTAAAAATGCACAGAATGTTTGCCCTTGCTAGTAAATTTAAATGAATTCTACCCGTGGATAGGAAAAACAACTGGAATGATATATTATTAAGTATCTCACTGTGTACCACATTCTGGCATTTGATAATCTACATCTTCTGGCAGATACTGAAAATCTGTGCAAACTTCCCCAGTGTGAAATCGCAGGATCTAATGGTTCATGTATGCAGTAATGACAACAGAAATAAGCCATATGGGTCCTTGACCTCTTTGCCCTCCATCAGTTAGCCTGAATGACAGCGTGCTTCTTTATATTTGTTGTATGCTTGGAATTATGTAGTTAGCTGTGTCTGTCTGGGCCATCTTTCCTTGGGGACTATAAGTGGAAGTTATTGCCATAAATAGACACAATAGCAGCAAGTAGTGCTCTGGCAAGTTCAACGGCATGTTAATTGCAAATAATACAAATATGAGGAGCAGGAGTAGATTCCAAAGCAGATTATTTTGAAATTGTTCATACATGTTTGCTATTATTTGTAACTGTTTGAACCCTAACTCCGTTTGATAAAACAAATGTTTATTTAGAGACAATGTATCATCTGGTGGGTTGGATGCTCAAGCAATCTTTAAATATATAATACTTATTTGTAAGATATATAAATAGTGAGCTGATTTGAAAACTTGGGTCATTTTGTGGATTGTATTGTGTTACATATTAAAAACAGAATGCCATAGGATAATAGGAACACAGAAAATAATGTGTGTCGACAATATATGGGTAGTGGAAAATCTGTCTGGAAAAAAATTACATTGGAATCTGCAAATAGAAGAAAAGGATTTCCTGAAGTCTTAGATTTTGAGGCATTTTGGCAATATGTGAAAACGTGCCACATCACCAGTGATTGTTTGCATGGCTTCAAGACACTTGCGAAGGATGGAATATGGAATGAAAAGTAATTTATGACTAAGACACCTAGGAATTTGGGAGAAATGCTATAAATTGTATCTTATTTTGACAGAAGTATGCTGCATGTAAATATCCTTTAGTGGAATGTTATAAATTCTCTTAATTTTCTACTATCCCAGCAATTCAATTTATAATAAATAGTGTTATTGAGTGATCAAAGATATGGTTGGTGGGCATCAGGTCTTCTGTATAAATGTTCTGACTTGTTTGTAGGCATAGCAAGAATTTATTTCTGGACATTTTAAATGGGTTATCAGTTATCTCACGACAGACGGGAATTCCAATGAACTACAAAATTGAGATTTAATAATAGTCATTTGAGGAAACCAAAATTGATGGCAGTTCTCCTCCCACTTGCCAGTTCTTACTTTACTTGAGCTTCTCTCATCTTTCTCCATTCCTTATAGCTGTTATAAAGTGCTTTCCCATTGGATGTAATGTACCTATTCTTCCGGTAACCATTCGTAGCCAGTATATTGTAGTTATTCTGGCTGAGAGTGACAGGAAGGCATACTTACCAAAGCCTTCTTCCTTTCTATTTTTAAAATAATAGAATGGATAAGTGAATGGCTATAAACCAGGAGTGTCAAACTCAAGGCCTGTGGGACGGATCTGGCCCACAGGGTGCTTAGATCTGGCCCATGAGGCCGGCCTGGAAATAGCAAAGGACTGGCCTGCGGTGCCTCTGCTAGCAAAAATGAGGTGTGGTTGCACCCGGTTTTAGCTGGCAGAGTTCTGAGGAGGCCGTCCAGGTCAAAAATGGGGCACGGGGGATGCGTGCAGCCCCCCCGTGCCCCATTTCGGCCGGCAGGGTGCTACAGGTGCTGCTGTCTGTCACGTTTCCCCCTATGGCCAGCCCATGGAAGACAACTACAATGCTGATCTGTCCCTCGAAGAAATCCAGTTTGATACCCCTGCACTAAACCATTTGTCTGTAAGGCATAGGCCAGTTGCTTCTGTAATATGCAGCCATCGGTTAATAGGTGCTAACCAAAAAAAAACAATTTCTCGGTTACATTCAGGCAACAGGGAAAAGACCACCAAAGGCAACCAAGCTATAAACCGCAAGAGCTAGAATTTCAGTAACAGAATAAAGCAAAAATTACACTTTAGTTTTGGATATCACCTTAGTTCTTGTATTTAAACATCTCCCAATGTATGGTTTTTTTGGGTAAGTATATTGAAGGAAGCACTTTAATATTTTGCACTTTAAGGCAAAAAGCATCAATTGTAGACTTGAGTTAGAAGATCAAGGTCGGCTTTATCAGAACAAAATGCATATGCTACAGCTGGTAAATTTGTACAAGCAATAACTGTTATTGAGAGGTAGATTAGTTGGTGACATGTGAGGACTTGTCTCATCAGGAAGGGCTGAAAAGAATCTATTTTAACTTCTAAGCAATTTTTCTGTGGCTAAAAGGAACTCAGGAATGCAGCTTGGAATCCAGCATTAAAATTTAAAAATGTGTGCTTGGTGTTATCGGGAATATCTCTGATCCCTCATAGGCCAGCCAAACCTGAACATGTCCTCTCAATATGAGAAGATGCAATGTCGTGATAACTGAGAAAGACAAGTTTCCTGGTTCTGGCAGCATTTGTTCTCTTTTATTTATTCCTTTTTGTTTGGAAAAAAAATCAGATAATAGATGAATTATTAAAAAAAATGTTACAGTTTTCATGTCATGTTCACAAGCTGCAGAATTAAGATCCTTTGCTCAGTGATGTGAACTGTAATATATTGGTCATCAATTTAAACGAAAAAGATGTGCAATGCTTTAATGATAAATACTTGTAATGAATACCAATGAAACCACTGGTGGGTTTCAATTTTTTTTACTACCAGTTCTGTGGGTGTGGCTTGGTGGGCGTGGTGTGGCTTGGTGGGAGTGGCAGGAGAAGGATACTGTATAATCTCCATTACCTCCCCAATCCAGAGGAAGATTACTGCAAAATCCCCATTTCCTCCCAATCAGCTGGGACTTGGGAGGCAGAGAATAGATGGGGGTGGGGCCAATCAGAATTTTTACTACTGGTTCTCCAAACTATATTTCAATATTTCCGTTACCGGTGTTCCAGAACTGGTCAGAACCTGCTGAAACCCACCTCTGAATGAAACACTTGTATGTTTCATGGGATTTAAATATATGCTATATAACTGAGTGTAGAAATCTGTGTTCTGTAGCATTGTAACAAAACAAGCAAAGAATACAATACAATACAATACAATACAATACAATACAATACAATACAATACAATACAATACAATACAATACAATACAATACAATACATGATGCGATGCAATACAATACAATATGAGCAAAGCTTATAATTTTATGTATGTTTTCTAGATATATTGGAAGTTTTATTATTTGCTAAATTATATGATTATAATTAGAGGTACCTGGAAGTTGCACTGGGAATTCATCTGAAGAATTCCACATTGAAGAAAGGTAGCATATTATATGCATGTCAAAATATTTATTTACTCATAGTGAATTAATTTCTCATGTGTTTGTCCACATGCAACCAAAATTGCATTGTCCCTATCCCAAGATGCAGGAATCACAGGATTTTCTCAAAAATCTAGAATGGGGTTCCTGAATAGATTCAGTGAAGACCAAATTGGTTAATGCCTGAATAATTACTGCTGGGCAAGGTTTGGAGAGAATGGGAAATGGAGTGGAATCCTGTACATTCTGTAATATTTTCTTGCAAATCTTGTTGGTATCCTTCCACTAGGACCTTGTTTTATCCCTGCTGTGTTCAAATTAAAAAACTTTTTAAAAAAAATCCCAAAACCTATTTAAAATTTGATTGTGACATTATTTCCGAAAAATCCAGGTATAACAACATACAGTATTTTTCCGTGTATAAGATGATACTTTTTCTTTTAAAAATTTACCTAAAAATGGAGGGGTGTCTTAAACATGGGGGAGGGGCGAGAGGAGAACCACGGTTGCGAAACTGCCAATATCTGATCTCTACAAACTAGCCTCATGAGCCAAACCTCCACTTGCTTAAAATATTGATTTCTGAATTTTGGGTAAGAAAAGGGAGGGTGCCCTATACCTGGGGGCGTCCTATAGACATAAAAATAGGTAATCTTCATCAGCCAAAAGAAAAGGTGGATAGAGGTTAGAGAGATCAACTGAACCTTCCCATCATAAAGACACTTTTCCCAAATACCCAGCAGGCTCACACTTGTAGGAAGTAATACATGTAACAGCATATTGGAGGATAAATGCAAATTTTGGGCAGACTCTCAAGGGAGGAGGCTGTCATTTAGAATGTTGCCTCAAGCTGTTTAGGGCAGTGTTAAAGATATGTTACTGTATGTACATAACATAGGATACAGCAATAAACAATGAAAAAAAAAGGAGGAAGGCTGTGCATTAAAAACAAATGTATATGTATCATATTAAGTTTCTTCAACTCTTGTGTCTTCAAGATGGATACGGCTGATATATCTATCATGCTGCAGTGCACATGATAAAGCAATTAGGTTTTGGCTTCTTGACAATAAATCTATTTGGGAAATATACTATAGTACTATAAAAATTAAGAAAGCTTGTCTTAAGCAGTGTATTCTTAAATATCTCTTGTCTTTCTTGCTAGGAGCTGTTTTTTACATAACCTAAAACTTAACTGAACCCAATTTTCACTTTAAATCTGTTTGAAGATTTCTCATCTCTTTACACTAGAATAAAACTAATTCTAAAGAACTAAATGCTCTCCTCCATTCAGTAATCATAAATTCCATTTTATACAATGGTGAACAGCCTTTTTATACCAGAATGTAAGATTTGTGATTATTAATTACACACCAAAAATGGATAAAATTTTCCAGCAGATTTACAGAAGGAAATATAAATCCAGCTTAAAATTATTTATGTAAACAGCCTGATAATAGGCTCATGAATACAGTTCTGTGTGAATATCATGTAACACACTTTTAGAGGTAAGTTAAAGGCCGTATAGATGTATTTTCCTTTGCCAAATTTTATGCTTCATTAACTGGATCCTATACGAAACAAACAAAATGTTAGAGTTATGTAGTTTCTTACCAAGCACATCTAAATTACATTAAAGTAACCAAAATCCAATCTCCAATTCATGTCAGAACTTTTGAGCACCCTTAATGTTTGGAAATTAAAAGCTGAAAAATTTACATGCCCTAAAAATCTAGATAATGATGAAGATAATAATATCCATAAAACCATTAACTGGTACCTTGAGCTATTAATTGTTGTGTTAATCCTAAAATGCAGAGTGTACCAATTAGTATGCAAGGATTAAAAACTTTATTACTATGTTACATTTGCACATGTATATCATAAGCAGTCCAGTTGGAAAGTACATAGAAAGTGTAACGGTGCACTGCTGCTAAAGTATGTAACTCTAAAGTAATAATTAATGTTTTTTTAATCTATCAAGTGTCAATTCTTCATCCAACAGATATATTTGGGAATTAAGATATTCAAGTTTTAGAATTTTTCTATGTATAGGATATTTCTTCTGAATTCAAAGATATTTTGCATATTCTCTACCAAGCCAATTTTAATTTGTTCAAATTTACAACAGTAAAAAACTTTCACAGTTTGCTAATTTAAGATTTCTATTAGAATCTTAAAATCTATTAGATTACTAATAGATTTCAGTCTATTATATCAATATAATAGACCAGGGGTATCAAACTCAATTTCATTGAGGGACGTATCAGGGTTTGACCTCAGGGGGGCCAGGGTGTGTGAGGCCAGGATGGGCATGGCCAGCTCAATGTCACTAATCGCCCAAGTGTTTTGCCAGTGAAAAAGCCCACGGCCCTCCAGAGCTTTGTTTTTGCCGGCAAAGGCACCCTGTGCCGGTCCTGTACTATTTCCAGGGTGGCCCCACAGGCTGGATCCGGCTCAAGGGCCTTGATCTAACCACCCCCACAGGCTGGATCTGGCCCACAGGCCTTGAGTTTGACACCCCTGTAATATATTAATTATATATTATAATTTTAAAAATTATTTATTTATCATACACATTAATAGTAATATTTTTTAAAGGTTAGGGGAAATTGCATTAGAACAACTACAAAAATATTTGATCATATTGAATTTGTTCAAATTAAATTAAATTATCAATTAATTGTTTGAGTGCCATTTAGCCCATTCCCGTGCCTGAAATATCCATGGTTCCTTGTAGCTTCAACTCTTAGAAGCATAATAAGTACGTATTATCTTTGATATGCCACATTTGAATCAAGAATAATCTTGTTGCTTTTAACCCTAAATAACACAGTGAATAGTCCACCCAAAGATGATAATGGGGCAGTTCCTAAGTTGCACTTCCAAAAGAAGAGTAATTGTGATGGTATCAGGCTTGCTACCTTCTATTCATTCTTCCTAATGGTTAAACATCTAGTAATCCAAACTGGATTACTGCAGAATTATAACTCTGGGAAGCAACTGTTCATTTAGGATTAGGGATCATGATGCATCTAAGTATACGTTTAAACAAGAACGTATTTTCATTACCAGTATTTATTCCATAGTTTTTTGATGTAGTAAGATATATATGTGCCTTTTATCTTTTTGTTAGAGCTGATACCTTTTGGAGGTTGGATAAGATTTTTTGTTGCTGTTTTTAAACCATATATGACCACATACTTTACTGATTTACTAAAATCTAGCTGATTATAGAATATTTCAGTTTTTTAATATTTTCTGCTGCTCTGTCCTATACAGCCTATAATTGTGCTCAGATTAACAAAATTAAACCATGGTTTACTATGAACTCTGGCTGGGTTAATGGCATCATGAGATGTCAGGTTAAATAAACAAGTGGTTTATGATTCCACTAGTGCAATAGGACAATTGGCGGTCTTGTGTTTACTCATATAAACGCAAACATCTGTCTTTGTGTTACAATTGCAGAATGGAAATGGTAGTATGCTTCTAGTTAAATTTGGTAATTTAACTAGAAACCCCCACAGAGTTGAAGGGCTCTGAAACAGAAACTTAGGTTTGATGGTGATAATGACTGAAACCTCCAATGTGCTTTCACCCAGTGGACTGAATTTCTTTGGCAGTTTGTGTCATTTGCTTACTCTTGTTATTTCTTTTTTGTCCTTTCAGCAGCTTCAGTTTTCTTTTTCTTTTTGCCTTCTTTTCCAGCCTTTGGCATACCCTGTTCATTTGAAATTCTTTTTGCAAGCATTAAATTACTTGTTAACCTTCTTTCTTATTTATATTCAATTATGTCTAGATTGTAGGTTTAGCTGGCTCTAAGATCAGACAGTTGTGTCTTTTTGTTAGAATAAGCTCTCTTTTCAGGACAATGTTAGTAAAAAGAATGCTCAGAATTAGCCAAATTTATTTCAGTTGAGAAAATTTGGTAGGTTTTTTTTTAATTGCTATTTTATCTATAGTAATTAAATGAATCCAAAACTGGTGGTGGGTGGAAAGAATGACCCATTATCCAGAGTTATATAAAATATAAGTACTGTATAATTTAATAAGCATCTATCATGAACCTTCATAATCAAAAGGTTGGCTATGTCTGTAGAAATCATTTGTCTCATCAGGCAGGTTTCGAAACGTAGAACACAGCTATAGTATCCTTAACAAAAGATCATCAGTTCTGCTTAAATATTTCCAGCAAATCAAAGTGCATCAGTCTACAATATAAGGCAGATGGTTCTGTTGTTAATTCTGACCTCTAGAATTTAGCTAAGATGTGATTCCCTGCAGTTTCCATCCAAGTGATTGAAGACCGCTATCATGTTCTCTTTTTAAAAAATAAATGAGCCAGTTCTTTGAACTTTTTCTTCTAAGAGTTCTTTTTCCAGATTTATGATTAACTTGCTTAGTGTTTTCTGCAGACATTCTGCCAATATTGTTATTAAAACAGCATGTGAGAGACTTGATACAATAATTTAAATACTTCCTGACAAAAGCAAAAGATAGCTGAATTGTTACCAACCACAGTTGGGACATTGACATCTTGTTCACATGATTCCCTCATTTTTTTTTTATTCCCATCAGTATTTCAGATGAATACCTATCCATTCCTAGCTGTGTTACATTTCAGAAAAAAGATTGGTACCAGTGGGACCTGCAAGGAGTGAAAAGGTTTCTGCAAGAATTTGTAAATTTCACAGTACAAAGAATTGGGGTTTTGTTTTTTTAAAAAAGCAATTCTTCCCTTGCAAGATTTATCTAAAATATTTATTCATGTGTTTATTTACATATATTTTATACATTGGCTTTTTCTTTTCAAGAGAAAAATGTGCATTGATGTAGTCAGTTATGCCCCTGCTTATTATTTTAGTAAATAAGTTCAAAGTTTCAAATATTTTACTCAACGATTAAATAAGTACTACTTTTATATACATTAAAACGTTCTGAAAACATACAATTGTTGTTATTTTCAGTCCATTGTGTCTGCTTCCTGTTGGTCAAAGGTTATTATAATAGGGGTGGTGTATAGTAAGCTGGAAAGCTGACAGGAAGACTAATACTGAGCTTCTTTTGGGGTAGACGCAACAACTGAAAAGATTAGAATTCGGGGATATGCTGAAAACAAAGAAGAGGTACTTTTTTATTAACAAACTATATATGAATACTCTCATCTTTCATCTGATGTGTTATAAAAATATGTATAGTTGGTTATTTTATACACTTTAATCTTTTTATTAAAGAGTTGATTAGTCTTTAAAAAAAATTTTTTGAAAACATTTGCATAATTCTTCACTTCTGGAGTATTACTGGTGTTTTCAGAAACAAAAGTAATCAGGTTTTAATGTGTGTTAAATGTAGAATTTGTAATCTTGTTAAAATTTCTTGAAAAATAATTATTTGTGTGAGGCATTGAAACCTAGATAGGAGGCAATTCTAATCATTTTGCAAAGAGAAGTTCTTCAAAGAAAGAACTGATTCAAAGACTTGAACAGAAGATGATCAGGTTCCCTATGGTTTTGAGCACATATAAGGGTTTGTGACTTTTATTTATTTATTTATTTATTTATTAAATAAATAAAATAACGTTTAAAATTAATTTAAAAAATTAATTAAAAACCAAAAGTAATTTTATTGAAGGAATATATGAAGAAAAGAAAGGGACAGGCTACTGAATAATTATGTATGTGAATTTGGATTTCTTGGTAGTCATCATGCCTTTCTTGATTACTACTGTTATTGTTTATAAAGTGCATGAAGTTTAGGTGTCAAATTCAATTAAAACTGATCATTTGGGAGAAGGGCGGTATACAAATGCAATAAATAAATAAATAAATATTGACTTCAAACTGTTCTTCTACTAATGCTTCCCAAATACCACCCTACATCCTTGTTTTTTGTCTCGTCTTTCATGATGAATAAATCAAAAGAAAGGGAATACAGATGTTGCCTACTTTCTGAAAACTCCATAAAAATTTAAGACATCTTTTCATAATTTTGAAATGGGAAACGACTATAAAATGGCTTCTGCTTTTTCAATCAAAACCTGACCATACATACAGATGCATGAACACGCACACACACACACACACATACACACACACACTAGTTAGAGTTTGTTGATATGTGGAGCAGTTTTGGTATTTTTAGAAAAGAGAATAAAACAAATATTAAAAGAATTACTCTTTACATAATATTAAAAAAGATAATTCTGATAGCATTGTTTTAATATCATGCTCTTTGAGGCTTGGGTTAGAATATGTTAACACAACTTGACAAATATTTGTAAGTAAAGGGATTTATTGAAAAGCATTACTTCCAAAAGTTATCAACTGGGCGAAAGAGTTAATATGAAAGAAGCAGAAAAAGATTTTTGAATATATATTTTGCAGGCACAGCAAACAAATGAAATAACAAATGTCAAATGTATAAATGCTGGAAAATGAAATCAAACATTAGAAGAAACCTGCTCTCTGTGCTGGAGTTTAACAAGGCTATAAGCTAAAATTATTTATCCTTTTTTTAAGATTAACAAGATGGATAATGTTATTTGGACTGCAGTTTTAAAGCTCAGTCAGGCAGTCTATTCCCATATGCCATTACAGTTTTATGAGGGTGGAAGAGAGCATGACCCTTTGATTGTTCTTGATTGTGAATGTGTATAGTGGGATTCCTCCTATGCAGCTATCTTCAAAAAGTGTTATATTTTGCATGAGCAAGTGCTGCAGGGCAATGCAGGCAGAAGTCAGTACCATTTTTATTACTTTAGCTTGAGCGGGCAATGCAATAATTCTTTATTGCATGATCAAATCTAACATACCTGGAATCTCCAATACCCAGAATTTACACCCACAAAATCCTGATGTTTGTCTGAAGTGCATGTTTACAGAGAAGTGCTCTAGAGCTAAACAGTATACTTCAGCTTAGGATAATAAATTAATTGTACACACAACCTTGTCAAACATTTTATAGCTTTGCCTGCTTTTTAAAAATGTTTCAAATATATGGTTTTCTGATTTTCCACTTTTAGGTTAAAAAATGCTGCGAGGTGCAGAATAAAAAGCACTGTTATATTTACATTGTTTTCAATGTTTTTGTTTGCATAAGTACACTAAAGTTAGAACAGACCAATGCAGATCTGGCAAATGGTGACAATAGATTAAAAACAGGAAATGTTGGCCATGTGTGCATTTCAAACAGCTAATCAGGATGATAGCTGGTGGAGTGGAAACTTCCACTGAGACTATTTTTTCCTTATTTTTCTTTGTAAGAAAAGATGGGGCTTCCTGGAAAACAATTCTTTAAAAGTGTGAATGTATTTTTGGCAAAGGGGGAGCAGCGAAACAAGAAGTAAAGATGCACCTAATTTTTTCTGTCCTTATTTATAAAGCTTTGTAAAAGGAGTTAAGATATATTATTACAACTGAAGCTTGAGCAATTATGTTTTGAACAGTTTATCTATGTGGCAAACTAGTAAATATCAATATTTAGTGTTAATAGTGCTCTAAATAATTTGTGTGCTAAATTTTGGCTGAAATTATTTGTTTATTTGAATGAAAAGCTTATGGCGCAGGAAAGTAGTCTTGCTTTCCCCATTCATCAATTGGAAACTGAATCTGATAAAAGCCTCCCTTATACATAGGAGCTGCTTCATGATATAGAGACCTTAATATTCATTCATTAAATATCTTCCAACATTTAGTGATCCACAATTTTGTTCTACATGTTTATTAATTGGGTAGGGGAAGTATTGAGTCAGTTGAAAAGTTAAGTTGGATTGTAATAAATCAAAGATTTAAAATATAGGAAGCTTTTTCATCTTAATGCTTTTTTATTTTAATTAAAGAGAAATGGAAAAAAATGCATCCTCTGGTGATAAATTAAAATATATACGTAAATAAGGCACCATAGTGGTAAAGTATCTTTGAAAGTAAGTCTTGCTGAACTCTTCCTTCTCAATGGTTTGGGCCTTTATTGTTACAATTCTATATAAGGAGTAGTATTCAACCTGTGGTCCACAGACCCCTGGAGATTTCAATATCATCACAGGAGGTCCATGAAGGCTTTAAGAAATGTTATGCTTTAAATCCTGAGTTTAGTCCATGGCCACAAAAGGCATTTAAAGGGAATCTGTGTGATGAAGAAAAGGTTGAGAGCCACTGCTATATAATATTATTGACATTATATTGTAATTGATTCAATTTCTAAGAAAGCATGCATAAGATTGTACAAATCTTTTATATTTAAAATTATAGCTCATTTCTTATTATGCTTAATTTTTCCTCTTTTTTTCCCTTCAGATGGGACTGATGGAATAATCCCTGCAGTACAAACTCTAATTCTGGTTAGGTTTTAGCAATACTATTATTCTGCTTTACCAGGGCAGAAAAAGCTTGAACATTGATATTTGCTCATTATAGTAATATCTATAACAAAGACCAACCTTTTCAAATGTATTCCTGGAGATGTTAACGTTAGGTGCCCCACCTGTTAAAAGGAATCAAAGAATCTCAACACGGGGGGGGAAAATCTTATTCATATACTTTGGAGCCAAATACTTTGGATCCGAAAACCAAAGCTGTGCTTTTCACTTCATTCTGTAGCATGATCCTCTGAAATTTTCCTCAAGTAAGGCAATATACAGCTTCTATCAGGCAGCCAATATTAAAATGTTAAAAATAGAACTTACTTCAAGAATCCCAGATATTTTCAGATAACAAAGAGTGATTTATATGGACTCTCTTTGCAGTTTCATGAAACATAGTAGGGCCATTGTACTATGATTAGCACGCGTGCTGATGTCAGGTCTCTTGTCTAGCTTCAAGCTTTATTCTGCTGTTAAATTGTGCTTTTGTGCTATAATCCAGAGAACCTTTGTGTCTGCCTTAGTAGTGTGTAGTTTCTGAAATTGCTTTTGTTTTTAAGGACAGTCTGTGCCAGTTTCAGTGAGTGACTCATTAAGCAACTGAAATAAACATTCCCATTTTCTGTGAAAAAGAGGTATTCTGGGGAAATAAAGCAGAGATATAGAAGCAGGTGTTAGTTGTCTAAAGGCAAAGTTTTCTGACACATTTGACTATAAACAAGTTCTGTTTATATTACCAATTTACCAAGGAAGCTGCAGTGAGAGCGATGTTTTGCTTTCACAGAGGATCTTTGTTAGCTCTGAAATACAGAGAAGATTTCAGTGTACAAGTTAGAGAAGAAACTTCCAAATCTCTACTATATAGGTTACAACCACCTTACTTTACAAATCATAGCACACTTTCTTCTCACACTTACATTGGGTACATTGATTAACTGTTTTTCATTTGTTCCTGTAAGTGTTTGCCATATTATGAAACTCTGATGATCATCTACATCAGGGGTGCCAAACTGGATTTCTTTGAGGGCCGGATCAGCATTGTAGTTCTCCTCTGCAGGCCGGCTTGGGGGGAAGATGGGATGGATGCTTCCTGCAGCACTTTGCCAGCCAAAACGGGGTTTAGGGAGGCCACCTGCACCCTGTTTTGGCTGACAGAGTGCTGCAGGAGGCTGTCCATACTGAAAACAGGGCATGGGGACCCATGTGCAGCTCCCCATACCCCATTTTGAATGCCAGAGGCACCGTAGGGCACGCCTTTACTATTTTCATGCCAGCCCTATGAGGCCAGATTTAAATATCCTGCGGGCCAGATTCGGACATGCACCACTGACCTAGATACTGATGGGTTACAACTCCTGCGTTCTTAGTACTCAAAAAAACAACAGTTTTTCTACTCTAAGGGAAGGAAATTATACATTATAGATTATACTGTATAACAGCATAAAATAATATAAAATATTGAAAGTTAATAGCTTTTCTATCCAAACAAGTGATTAATATACTGGATTTAAAGGATTGTTTATGAGCAGGCTACTCCAATGTAGATTAAAAATGAATTGTTAAAATTAAAATTTGTCCTTTCATAGTTGGTGGAAAGTCAAAAAGTCAAAGAGTTCTTTGTCATAAAAAAGAGTTCTGCTTGAATGGTTTAACCCAGGGGTTGGAAACGCGTGGCTCCAGAGCCACAAGCGGCTCTTTGGGCCCTCTGCTGCGGCTCCCTGTCCCATTACTGGTTTGCCCCGCCCCTCTTATTTCTTTTTTGGACTCCAGCCGAAAGCGGCAGGAAGTGAAGGCTGCATTACATGCAAATGTGGCATGAAGGCGGGTACAGGACAGCTTCGCTCCTGCACTCTCCTCCCCCCTCCTCCTCTTGTAACCCCCTGGCCGGCTGTGGCTAAGCCAGGAGTGTGCACATGCTTGGAAAGGCCCTCCTTAAGCAAGGCGCTGCCCACCCTGCGTGTGCCTTTCCTGAGCTTTGGCGCTCACTCGAGGAGGGTCTCCCAGCATGTGCGCATGCTTCTGGCTTAGCCACAGTTGGCCCGGGCATCCTGAGAGGGGGAGGGGGAAGAGGGTTTCTGGAGAGTGGAGGAGCGAAGCAGCCCTGTACCTGCCTTTGCGCCACATTTGCACATAAGGCAGCCTTCGCTTCCTGCCACTGCAGGCTGGAATCCAAAAAAGAAATAAGAGGCCAACCAGTGATGGGACAGGAATGGAAACTCCTCACTTTGAAATGGCATTACAAATCCCCAAGGTAATTACTATTTATGTTGTATAAGAGAAAGAGTAACATATTGCTTTGGCAATTCACATGACTTCCTAATATGCAACTATTAAACATCCACATGAACTTTTCAATTGCCTCAGGAAAGTTAAAGTTACACCCTCAGGAAAGACATATGCGTGTTCTCTCTCTATCCCTCCATGCTCGGCCGAAGAACTGCCAGGGGTGAGCGATGACATGGCAAGGCGATGGCAGGAGCATTAGTGCAGGAGAGAAGCTGTGTCATATTAAGACCCTCCTAAGCAAGTGGCTGCCCACCCACCCCGCGCACGCCTTTGCTGCACTTTGGCACTCGCTTGAGGAGGGTCTCCCTGCAGTGCGAATGGTCCTGGCTCAGCCACAGCCGGCCAGGAAGTTACAAAAGGGGAGGAGGAGGACGGTCGCCAGAAGGGAGGGGGGAGAGAGAGACACACACACACACACAAACACAGACATAGAGACCCAGAGAGGGGGAAGCGAGGGAAAGAGAGAGGTACAGAGGGAGAGAGACACAGAGGGGGGAGAGGCATAGATGCAGAGATACAGAAAGAAAGGGGGGAGAGAGAGAGAGGTGGAGAGAGACATAGAGTAGGCATGGCTAGGTGTTCATGTGACTGGGTGGGAGTGAGTGGCATCGAGTTGGCCAGGCCCACCAGGTTTTGTGGCTCCCGGTGTGTTTTTTTCTGTAGGAAATGGGTCCAAGTGGCTCTTTGAGTGTTTAAGGTTGCTAACCTCTGGTTTAACCAAAGAAAAGACCGTAACTTAGTGGAAGACTATAATAATAAATTCTCAATATTTCTGCATGAATAGGCATAAAGTGTTGACTTGTTTTCTACAAAAGTCCTACAACTAGATAAAGAGAACCCAATTAAATAAATGAGAAACATGACACTTGTTTATTTATTAAGGAAAATAATCCAAATAACATTTTTGTGTTGCAAAAGCAAAGTTACGTTGCTTTCAGTAACTTGTATGTGCCCCCACTCCCCCGTTGGACAGCAGTAACTGCAACTAAACTTTTTTTACAACTTCATTTGTCCTGCACATTGCAGTGGTGGGGGCTCCCGGTTCAGTCCGGGAGCCCCCACCACGGTTCAGTCCAGTTCTATAGTAAAAACGGTGGGAGGCTCCGCCCACCCTCCACAACATCATCATGGATGATCTGCGCATGTGCAGAAGTGCGGGCAAGCAAAGCAAATGCATGCACACAATCCCGTTGCAAACCATTAGTAAAGGTAAGTAGAACCCACCCTTGGAACATTGGCTTGGAGGAATTTTAACTTATTCTTCCTTAAAGAAGGTTTCAGCTCAGGGATATTTCCTGAGCTGCCCACACACCATGTCTTTTTACATATTTCCTTAGGTTTAAACTCAGAATTTTGATTTAGGAGATAAGAGGAGGAGGAAGAATTGACTAGACAATGGTCAGATTAGAAGCACAGCCTGCAGAAAAAATGAGAGTGCAGCAAACATCTCAGAAGAGACCATTCTAGATTCTTGGATTGTAAAGGCATGGGGAAAGAGATATGCTTTTAGATTTTCAAGATTCTGTTACTGTAACCTTAGAACAAAAATAGAGTTAATACTTAAGACTTGGTGTTTCTTGTCTGGACTGACAATAGTAAAAAGATTGTATCTTTTTAAGAATTACCAGAATATTTTAGAGTTCAAAAAATTTGATTGAAGACTGACTTCCTTTCTCTGTTTCCCGTTTTGGTCTTCTATCCCTCCCTCCCTCCCTCCCTCCCTCTCTCTCTCTGAAATCAATTTATTTACTCCTGACAAATTCTTGCAGTTTTCTTGGATTTCAGAAATGATTTGCCTCTGTCTGTTTCCTAGGGTTGAGAAAGAATTACTCATCTGGCTTTGTGCCTAAAGTGGGACTAGAATTCATAGTCTCCCAGTTTTTAGTCTACTTCCTTAACCACTATATCAATCTAGCTGTATATTTAGAAAGAGAAAAAATGTGTCCAAAAAACGTAGAGACAACAGGTGAAAATGTGTAAACATGTACATTAGCTGTGCCAATGGGAATTTGGATTGGACAAGGCTGGCTTATACCATAATAACCGGGTTAAGATTTAATACAGTGTAAGGCTTTTTCTTCTTGGCAATTGGCTCATTCTTAAATAAATGGGAATGTGATTACAGCCTTGAATACTTCGTTAAACCAAAATATTTCATGCCAGAAAATGAAAAGTCCTTTATGTTTTCAAACATACATATATTTGTACAAGACATTAAGGTAAATTAGTTATGGGGGGAGAGTGTGAAATGTAAAATAAAAAAATATCAACTGTTAATCTTGTCGCTTTTTCTGTTAATATACCCAAAGTTTGTAGGTATATTAAAGTTGTGTAAGGCTCATTACCCCATATTGCTATTTCTGTCCTGAACTGAAAAATCTCTGGGGCAACATATGATTTAAGACTAGTGGCTTCATACTGAGTATTCCAACTATTTTATGTACTGCTAGAAGATTATGCAATCTTACATGTACTCCAAATTGTCAGTTCCTTTGCCTTTCTTAACGACTGCATTTTCTTCTTATATAGATTTTGTTGAATTCCAAATATTTCAATTTATAATATAATTTTATAGTTTCAAATATGTATTTAGAGTACTCTGTGCTACTTCAGTAGCACACTCATATAAAATATCTGGATATTTTCTCCATTCTCTAGGCATGGAAGAGAAGATGGTTTGTGCTCCGCAGCGGTCGGTTGACAGGAGATCCAGATGTATTGGAATACTACAAAAATGACCATGCCAAGAAACCGATTCGTATCATTGACTTGAATTTGTGTCAACAAGTGGATGCTGGATTGACATTTAACAAAAAAGAGTTTGAAAACAGCTATATTTTTGACATAAATACAATAGACAGAGTCTTCTATTTAGTTGCCGACAGTGAAGAGGAGATGAATAAGTGGGTTCGATGTATTTGTGATATCTGTGGATTTAATCCTACTGATGATGGTGAGTAAATTTTTGTTATACTTTAGCAATTTGTTAGAAATTTGATCCTATATAATCCTGTAGGGATATGGAAATTCAGAAGATAATTTTATTTTGTATTTAAGTCTCATATGCAGTAATTTTGCCATTATAGAAAATTATTGTGGCATTTCATTAGCCTTTGTTTTCTAATGCCACGCTTCAGCTTCTGAAAGAAAGTGTTTTTGGAGCGAAGGGAGTCCAGCATGCTGTGTAGCTGCACAGTTGCAGCATCAAACAGATAGCAGTTTACAGTACAGGGAGACAATCTAGTTGTGGACAAATGGAGTGTCATTTATAGCCACCAGAGATAGCAAGAAAGTGTAAGCACATAGGTCTTGCCATGGGACAATGATTGCCTGTACATACATGAAAAAAAGAAAAAAAAAGAAAAAAAAGAAAAAGGAGCATTTCCCGGGGCCCAGTTTGAAGTCTTCCTTTGAACTTAGTTAGTCCTTTTAATGTGGCTTCCTTTGATCATGGAATTCTCAGGATACTATAATGAATAATTTATGTGGTATTCCCCAATTTCTTAGGTATTCCCCTGAGAAATGGATGATGTTGTATTTCTCAGCTAATAAAGTTCCCCATACAGAAGTGTAGTTAACTATAAGATACATTAGCTAGTACATTTGTTGGAAAATGTTGCGTGAAGCAAATATAAGTCTTCCATAATATGAGATCATGGTTAGAGTGCCAGAATAGAACTGACCTGGTTTCAAATGGTTTGGGCTACAGCACTGCTGGATATGTCCCGATCCAGTTACTAAGTTGCACCCTTCACTGGTGAATTGAGTAAATAAAACATTGGGGAGGGATATGAGAAGTGGATATAAATTTATTAAATGAATAAAATACATTGTATGATGAAGTTGTAAATATGGTGATGGGAAAGCTGAAAAGTATCTGAGTAAGGTTGCTATATAAGGACAGGGTTCAATCAATGACCATAGAGCTTTTATTTTTTAGTTATTATTGTTAGCTGATGTTAGCTGATTCTGATTCTGGGATAATGAAAGTATATGACTTATGGCTTAATTTTTTGAAGTATGTCTGATTCATATGTGCACTTTCCTTTTTATATATTTTTTTTCTCGTGTTCAAGTAACTTAAAATTTCAAAGAAAATCTGAGAATATCTTTTGCAGGCTGAGTATTTTAAGTCTAGTATTACTGAATCTATAAGTTTCTGATATCAATTTGAAATGTACTTTATATGCTTAAGTGAGTTGCAGTAAAAATGAGTTGCAATGTCACACAAACACTTTTGCTTGTTCCTGATCACTCATTTCCTTTTGACATAGTTTTGACACAGGCTACTTTGTAATTGTGGCCTACTTGGTACTCTCTGAGCTTGGTTGTTTGCTTGCAGACATTTCATTACCCAACTAGGTAACATCAAGAACTCAACAATCCAGCCCCAAGCTACAATATTCTCTTCTATTCTTCTATTCTCTACTATTAATCTTCTCATCGTTCCCATCACCCATCTCTTTCCACTTATGACTGTATGACTGTAACTTTGTTGCTGGCAATCCTTATGATTTATATTGATATATTGACCATCATTTGTGTTGTAAATGTTGTACCTTGATGAATGTATCTTTTCTTTTATGTACACTGAGAGCATATGCACCAAGACAAATTCTTTGTTTGTCCAATCACGCTTGGCCAATAAAAAATTCTATTCTATTCTATTCTATTCTATTCTATTCTATTCTATTCTATTCTATTGGATCTTTCTAATTGAATCTGAAGACCTACACAGATTATTTTGAAACTGCAACTACGAGTATTCCCAGTTAGCAGGCCTCATTGGTAGCACAGATGGCAGAAGGGAAAATACCAAATATTTTCATAATGGATTTTATGAAACAATTTTGAAACATAGTTTTCAGAATCTTAAAAGATTAAGTTTATAATTTATAAAGTTGAACATTGAGAAAATGTTTGCTTTATGTTACACCACACTTAGAGGTTGTTTTGGAAGCAGTTGGACATTATAACAATGTTGAGGCTAAATTTGGGACAGTGTGATGAATATTTGCTATTGCAAAATATTTGCTATGGTTTTCTACTTTTAGAATTTAGTACGCAGATTAACTGAATGGCACATCTGTTTTGCAGAATGAATGGGAATATCCATACCAAATTCTTTTCTTGGATAAACATTTGGGCAGATATCCATTGCCTGGATCCAAAGGCAGTTCTCAATCTTATACTGACTATATAAATGTAGCTTTCTGCATTGCAGAACTGATTATTAATAACTTTCCCTTTACTATGTGTGGGTATTCTACAGTTAGATTTACAGACTAAGACTGTGGAAACCTAATAATTCAAGTTTTAACTAAGGAATTGAGAATTATTAAAGTAGCATCTAAGAATAAAGGCAGTTCATTTATAGTGGATTTTTTTAATATAAAATTAGGTTGTTCAGGCCTGATAAATTCAGTATTTCCAGATATCAAGGAAGTTGCTCCAAAATCTGCAGTCATGACTGGTACAGCAATCTGTTTTGGTTTTTTTAGGAAACACCCAACTTCAATTTGCAAGTGCCTGCATTTTGTATTTTTTTCCAATTATTTTTCCTCAGTCCTAGCATCACCTGGAATAGCAACATTAATGAACAAGCCTTTCTTTTTTTTTCATAACTGGTATATTAAGCATGTTATCAGTCACATGCCTGTCTCTTTGGATCTTAAAACCCCATAAGATCTTAACCCACTTATTTTCAAAAACCTTCTCAACTTCATTGTCTCAGTAGTTTTTACTGCATTCAAATCCAAACCTCTGGCAAAGTTTCTAGTGAATAATCTGGCAACTTGGTCACGATGCTGCTTGTAGTCAGTTTATGAAATTTTGCTGCAGCCACTGATCAAATGGTCAATTGTTTCATCCTTTTCGCTACAAAGGCGGCATTTGCTGTTGTTTGTTATGCTGTTGAATTTTTGCCTTCATCATCATTATTTTTTTTAATAAAAAGCCATTCATCCTATAACCCACCCATCAAGCTGCAATAGCATAAAAGTAAATACAAGAACATAAAACGGTCACTTCAAGCACCTCATAGTCAGAGGCTTGCTACTTCTTCTGATGTGAACAACATTATTGGGTTTGCAAACAATTCTCATTCTTTTCTGTACTGTTATACATTAACACTGAAATGCAGAACAAAAAGTCTTAAGCTTTTTTGCAAGTAAAAAAACAGGGGAAAATAGAGTTTGTATATTTATTTTATAAAATTGTCACCTGGCAAAGAAATTATGGGTTCTTCTGAAAGGAAGGGGCAAGTGAAGATTATCTGGTTCAGAGACATCATATCTGAAGATGGATAATTTGATAGTTTACCTTGATAAAGAGGTTGGGAATCTAACAGTCACAATTCTTTTACAGAATAACTGCAGCCTGCTCCATTATCTCTTTATCTTGAAGATATTAAGACTAGTTGATATTATACAATCGAAACATTACTAATTTTAAAGTATAAATCAGCAAGTATTATATTTAATACTTTTAATTTCTTTTAGTAGTGAAATCTTGAACTTCTTGGCTTTTAATGCCTTTCGCCATGATAGCCTTCTGGGTTGGCTGCAGGGACTGGAAGTGGGAATCATTCTTCCTCCATGGCCGGTATCTGTTGGATTGGTTTTGGAGGTGATAAAAATCTGGTTCTGGTCCCACACAATATGAATGCCCGAGATTTTGAATCTTTTAGCACACTTTAAATATGAAACAGCTGGGTGAGGTCATCTGATGGCATGGGGATGTAGTTTCAACAGATGACACTGTTTTACTGCTAATCTTCTGCCTGGATATTGTTAGGATTGTTAGGATCAGAATGAACGGGCTGTGACTCAATCCTAGCAAAATGGACAAGCTTTGGGACTCTCAGTGGTATAACACTTCCCTACACAGAGCTGATAGGCAGCTTGAGTAGACTTGCATCTCCTACTTAAGAATCAGATAGCAGCCATGATTAGGGAACCTTTGCACAGATTCATTTTGTGGACCAGTTGTACCCATTCTTGAACCAAGACGCCTTGCTCTTGATCACTCATACTTGATTATTTCCCACTTGGATTATTGCATTGTGCTGTGCATGCACATTGAAAACTACCCAGAAGTTACAACCTGTCTATAATGCAGTGGCTTGCACAATATGGGTGCTCATGTTATACCATTGTTGTGCAAGCTTGACTGACTCCCAGTTTCTTTGCAGGTCAATTCAAAGTCTGGTTATTACTTTAAAGTTCTACATAGCACAGGGTCAGGTTGTTTGTGGCACTGCTTCTTCCTTAAGAGTATCTGCCCTTCCATCAGATTACTAGACTGGCCACATTTCAGATCCTTAGCTTTAATATTGCTGTCTAGTGGGATCTAAGAATCGTGTCTTTCCTACAATAGGCTCTTCTCTATGGAACATTGTTCCCTTTTAGATCCAGGTGGCACTTACTTTCTTAAGTTTCTGGAAAGCCATCAAGAGGTCATCATTACTCCAGAAGTAGGGATAGTAAAGTTGGAGCCTAGGGATTGAATATATGAATAGAAATAAATGTTGGATTGAGGGTCAGGTTTTCCTTGATTTTTAGTTCTATTGTTTTATTGTTTATGATTTTATCATTGTTGTTAGCTGACTAGAGCTGTGTACAGGTAATCCTTGACTTATGACCACAATTGAGCCCAAAATTTCTGTTGTTAAGTGAGACATTTGTTAATGAGACATTTGCCCCATTTTACGACCTTTCTTGCCACAGTTGCTAAGGGAACCACTACAGTTAATAAGTTAGTAACTCAGTTGTTAAGTGAATCTGGCTTCCCATTGACTTTGCTTGTTGGAAGGTCTCAAAAGGTGATCGCAAAAGGGGACACAGCAACGATCATAAATATGAACCAGTTGCCAAGCATGTCAATTTTGATCACGTGACTGGGGGATGGTACAAAGGTTGTAACTGTGAAAAATGTCATATGTCACATTTTTCAGTGCTGTTCTAACTTTGAATGAACTGTCGAGGACTACCTGTACTGCAAGATGGATGGCTGTATAACTCTTGAATGAATGAATGTATGAATCAATCAACCAACCAACCAACCAACCAACAAAGTATTTAGTGACCTGGCTGCATGTTCTGTTTTGTAGATGCTGTGAAGCCACCTGGCAATTCTCTGCCGGCACCAGCCGAATTACCCTTAACTGTCAGTACTTCCCTACCATCTGTACAAGCCGAGCCATTCCTGCCTCCTCCGTATCAGTTAATTAATATCCCACCATTAGAATCTGCCTCCAGTCATGAAGATCCACAAGATTACCTGTTACTAGTCAATTGTCAAAGTAAGAAGCCTGAACCAACAAGGTAAACACTGGACTTTTTGTGTCATTAAAATGCTATAGTAACACTTATCATAGGTAGTTTCTGAGAGGTTAAAAAGTTTTAATTACCTATTCTACAGAGCCACGGTTAGAATGCAGTATTGCAGGCTAATTCTGCTGACTGCTGACTGCCAGCAATTTGGCAGTTTGAATCTCACCAGCTCAAGGTTGACTCAGCCTTACATCCTTCCGAGGTTGGTAAAATGAAGATCTAGATTGTTGGGGGCAATATGCTGACTCTGTAAACCATTTAGAGATGACTGTAAACCACTGTGAAGTAGTATATAAGTTTAAGTGCTATTGCTATTATGGTCTACATTACTTATTCCATTCTCTTCCAAAAGTATTGAAGTTCATCATTCTTGATAATTTTTTTTGATGAATATGCTTTTCCCCCATCAGTTCCTGTGTAACTTTTAAAGAACAACTATGACTAGAGTCTGATTACTTAAGGGTGAGGTAAATTGTCTTAAGTAACTTCTGTGTACATATTATTTTCATAAAATCTGAAAATCAACCTATATACAATGATATTTTATCTTTATAATTGCTCTTTTTATCAAATATTTTTTCAAAAGGGGTTAGGGTTACTGTTCAAAAATAATTTCCATCACTGATCTCTTAATTTTTATCATGTACTCAAAAAACCCAGCTCTTTCATCTTGGAAGAAGTGGAGGAGTATTTACTGCTGGAGGATTTTGAAAGTAAAAAAGTTCCATTGCAGTGAGTTTTTGGGATTTGTCTTTAGAAATTAACCACAAATCTAAAGCCTGTTTGAAAAAAAAATTAGCTTGTGTGCGTATTTGTGCATCTTGTGCATTTTGCTGTGGATTTTCATAAGCAGTGCAAATAATTACTACTTGATGTATCCAGAGTGGCTTGAAGTGGAGAAATTGCTGTATTGTTTGCAGATGTATTGGTCATTTTGAAAACACTGAAGTAAAAGGGCTGTAAAGCACTGTGGTGTATAAGTCTAAGTGCTATTGCTATTGCTATGATCTTCTTCTGAAACTGAAAAAGCAGAAAGTAAAAAACCTAGCCTTCTCTTAACTTAGAGCATGTTACAGTTTCACATTAGAAATGGTCCTGACACTAAAACAATGCAGCAGTAAATCCAATTAATTAGTTACATGATGGATGTAGGCAAGTAGAAGTTAGGTATGTGCTTGTCAAGGTTGGTTTAATTTGGATTTCGACATTGAGCATGTTTGGATTTGATAAAAAAAGAAAAGATTTGATAAAAAAAAAGAAGGATGTACAGTATCTGGATCCAGAAGGTCAGTCCATTCATATTTAAGAGCAAAGTGGTATTCACACCTGCTTTTGAACAGCATTTTTGTTCCTGGCTTGTATTCATGTATATTATAAGGTAATTTTGGATGAAGATGGAAGATATGTAATAATTGTTGGAAATCTTAATGAGGAAAAAGTGACACTTGTTAATTTATATTTACCGAATGAAAAACAAAGAGAATTTCTTGAAAAAATAAAAATTTTGGAGAATGAAAGTGTAGGGAAAGTAATTGTGGCTGGGGATTTTAATTTAATCAGAGATAAAATAGACAGTACTAATCCCACCCGCTGTGGAGGAGCAAATAAACTGGGGATTTTAAATATGTGGATGCTTCGAAACGGCGTGGTTGATGTGTGGAGAGAGGTTAAAGGAATTGAGAGAGTATACACTTTTTTTTCTAAGATATATAATACATATTCTAGAATTGATTATATTTTTCTTTCTAAAGATTTGTTGAATAATGTGGATAAGGTAGATGTGGGAATTTAAAGATTCTGATCATGCAGAAGTTATGGTGGACTTAGATTTTAATTTTGAGAAAAAAAGAAGCTATTGGAGATATGACGAGAAATTGTATAAAAATGAAAAGGATAAAAAATGGATACTTAAAAAATTGGAGGAAAGTTGGAGATTAAATGATAACGGGGAGGTTAAATTTGAAATTGTTTGGGATGCGATGAAAGCGGTGTTTAGAGGGGAGAGTATTAAATTATCAAGTAGGAAATATAAAAATTATAAAATTAAAATGGAAAGAGATAAAAATAAGATTAAAGAATTGGAAAATCAATTTTGCTTACTAAAGAAAAAAATTCTTCAGGAGCTTAATATGTTAAGAAATAAAATGATAGAAGAAGATACAGAGTTAGTAAAAGAAATTTGAGATTTTAAATAGGAATTTTTGAATTTAGTAATAGAAATTCTAAATTATTGGCAAAGATGGCGAAAGATAAAAGAGAGAAGAGAGAAATTGGAGTTTTGATAGATGATAGAGGTATAAGATGTTATAAAAAATTAGAGAAATGTGAAGTGGTTAGAAACTTTTTTCAGAATCTATATTCAAAGAAACCAATTAATCGGGGAAAATTGCAGAGTTATTTAGAAAAGTATGTGGTGAAAATTGATCAAACATATAAGGAATTGATGGAAGAAGATATAACACAAGATGAGATTAATGGAATAATACAAAAATTAAAATTAGGGAAAGCTCCAGGTGAGGATGGATTACCTGTTGAGTTTTATAAAGAATTTAAAGAATTAATAATACCAAGACTGCAAAAATTATTCAATGGAATATTACATGGTGGGGAAGTACCTTCGTCATGGAATAGAACGGTGATATCCTAATTCCTAAACCAGATAAAGATTTAGAAAGGATTGAGTCCTATCGGCCCATTTCTTTAATTAATCAGGATGCAAAGATATTTACTGCTATTATAAGTAATAGATTAAATAGATTTATAGATAGATATATAAGTTATAATCAAGTAGGTTTTGTGAAGGGTAGATACATGAGTGATATTGTTAGAAGAGTATTAAATATTATAGATGTAGCTGAATATAATGGTGATAAAATTGGTATAGTATCATTGGATATTTTAAAGCTTTTGATTCTGTACAATGGGAAACAATTAAAGTAATTGTGGAGGCTTTAGGCTTTGGTAATAAGTTTATACATGTTATTTCAAAATTGTACCAAAAGAGCAGTGCAAGAGTGAAGGTGAATGGAATATTAACTGAAGAGATAAAATTAGAAGCTGGTACGAGACAAGGATGTCCCCTGTCCCCAACATTATTTTTATTGGCTATGGAAATATTGACAAAAATGATAGAAAAAGATGAAGAATTAGAAGGATATAAGGGGTATAAGATAAATTTGTATGCGGATGATACTTTAATTATTTTGAAAATGTAGAAAGATTTGAAAAGATATATAAGCATTTGATAGAATTTGAAGAAATGACAGGATTGAAAGTAAATTGGTCAAAGTCAGAATTATTGATGGATAGTAATGGTAATGAGTCTGAGAATATGCAAGAGCAATTTGGGATAAGGATTAAAACACATTGAAATTTTTGGGTATAGTGCTTTCACTTAAGGTTAAAGAATTGAAAAAACTTAATTATGATGTGGTGATTAACGAAATTGAGAAGAAGATAGATAAATATAAAATTTTAAAGTTGTCTTGGTTTGGTAGAATTGCAATGTGTAAGATGATGCTGCTGCCCAAGTTCAACTTTTTATTCGAGATGCTACCACTAAATCTGACAGAGAAAGATATTGAAGGATATCAGAAAAAACTGGATAAATTTTGCAATGGTGGCAAAAGACCCAGATTAGTGAAGAAAATGTGGTATCAAAATCAAAAGGAAGGTGGATTAGGAATCCCCAAATTATTTAATTATTACTGTGCGTATGGTATCCGGATAGTGGTAAAAATACTTAAAGGTGAAGATAATTATTGGAGAGATTTAGAGTTAAGGGATATAGAAATTTGGATCAAGGTGGTTTTAGATAAAGCAAATTTAAAATGTGTAAGTAGAAGTTATTGGTTAAAGGGATTAAGTAAAAATGTGGAACAAATTTGTTAAAATTTTAATTCGGATATAATCTTTTGGGGAGACAACTGAATTTGGCGATTAAAAATAATATAAAACGTAATGAAGTGATTAAAGAGGAAAATATAGAAATTATTAGAGATTGGATAAAAGTTATGGAAATGAAAGGAGGAATAAAGAAATTATTGAAAAATTAGGGTTAAGTTGGTTTGAAAAATACAGATAGAAAATGGACAAAAAACTAAAGGAAAATTATTCGATAAATAGATGTGAAACTGAATTTGAATATTTAGTATCTCGGATTATGAAAGATGAAATTGGGCTAAAGGGACTCGTTAGTAGGGTTTATAAGATTATAAATTCTGATGAAAAATTACAAAGAGTGATGAGGACAAATTGGGAAAAAGATCTTAATATTGAAATATCAGAATCAGATTGGAATGTGAATTGGAAGAGTAGAATTATGAGAACTTTATCTATAAGGATTAAAGAGCACAATTATAAAGTTGTTTGAAATGGTATTTGACTCCAGTAAGATTGTCACAAATGGATAAAAAACTAGTAAAAATGTTGGAGATGTGAGATGGAATTGGGGACTTATGAACATATGTGGTATAATTGTGATAAGGTTAAAAGTTTTGGCAACAATTGGAGAAAATGATATTTGAAATGATGGGGAAAGTAATAACATTGAGAGTGGAAACTATATTATTGTTGGTAATTAAGGAAATAGAATTAACAAAATATGAAAAGAATTGATTAGAATTATGATTATAATAGGTAGAATTATAATAGCTAGATATTGGAAACTGGATGTGATTTTTAGAATAGAAGAGTGGAATTCTGAAATGTGGAAATTAGCTTTAAATGATAAAATGACATGTGATATTAAAATTAGAAGTGGTGTGTATAAAGAAGATATTTTTTGGAAGACTTGGAAACCATTTGTGGACTTTGCGCTTGGAACATTGGACGCTTCAGTACCTGTACCTCGAGAACGTGGATTTTGGCAATCATGAGGATATATCCGAAGACCCAAATCTTCCTTTTATGTATAGCACAAGGGTGTAATAATGTATTTTCTTTTTGTTTGTTTGTTGCAAAAAAAAAATAAAAAAAAAATAATAATAATAATAAAAAAAATAAAATAAAATAAAATGCTATAGTAACACTTATCATAGGTAGTTTCTGAGAGGTTAAAAAGTTTTAATTACCTATTCTACAGAGCCACGGTTAGAATGCAGTATTGCAGGCTAATTCTGCTGACTGCTGACTGCCAGCAATTTGGCAGTTTGAATCTCACCAGCTCAAGGTTGACTCAGCCTTACATCCTTCCGAGGTTGGTAAAATGAAGATCTAGATTGTTGGGGGCAATATGCTGACTCTGTAAACCATTTAGAGATGACTGTAAACCACTGTGAAGTAGTATATAAGTTTAAGTGCTATTGCTATTATGGTCTACATTACTTATTCCATTCTCTTCCAAAAGTATTGAAGTTCATCATTCTTGATAATTTTTTTTGATGAATATGCTTTTCCCCCATCAGTTCCTGTGTAACTTTTAAAGAACAACTATGACTAGAGTCTGATTACTTAAGGGTGAGGTAAATTGTCTTAAGTAACTTCTGTGTACATATTATTTTCATAAAATCTGAAAATCAACCTATATACAATGATATTTTATCTTTATAATTGCTCTTTTTATCAAATATTTTTTCAAAAGGGGTTAGGGTTACTGTTCAAAAATAATTTCCATCACTGATCTCTTAATTTTTATCATGTACTCAAAAAACCCAGCTCTTTCATCTTGGAAGAAGTGGAGGAGTATTTACTGCTGGAGGATTTTGAAAGTAAAAAAGTTCCATTGCAGTGAGTTTTTGGGATTTGTCTTTAGAAATTAACCACAAATCTAAAGCCTGTTTGAAAAAAAAATTAGCTTGTGTGCGTATTTGTGCATCTTGTGCATTTTGCTGTGGATTTTCATAAGCAGTGCAAATAATTACTACTTGATGTATCCAGAGTGGCTTGAAGTGGAGAAATTGCTGTATTGTTTGCAGATGTATTGGTCATTTTGAAAACACTGAAGTAAAAGGGCTGTAAAGCACTGTGGTGTATAAGTCTAAGTGCTATTGCTATTGCTATGATCTTCTTCTGAAACTGAAAAAGCAGAAAGTAAAAAACCTAGCCTTCTCTTAACTTAGAGCATGTTACAGTTTCACATTAGAAATGGTCCTGACACTAAAACAATGCAGCAGTAAATCCAATTAATTAGTTACATGATGGATGTAGGCAAGTAGAAGTTAGGTATGTGCTTGTCAAGGTTGGTTTAATTTGGATTTCGACATTGAGCATGTTTGGATTTGATAAAAAAAGAAAAGATTTGATAAAAAAAAAGAAGGATGTACAGTATCTGGATCCAGAAGGTCAGTCCATTCATATTTAAGAGCAAAGTGGTATTCACACCTGCTTTTGAACAGCATTTTTGTTCCTGGCTTGTATTCATGTATATTCCCATTCCAAAAAAATAATGTTGTTTTAAAAATTTGTTTTCAGCTGTAACTTCAAATAACTTTAAAACCTTGTTTTTTAAATAACTTTATATACCTTTAAAACATGATTTCTTAGTTTGAAGAACTACATTACTCCAAAACTGAAGAATTCATAACAAGTTATGGAAAGTGTTTTTTTTAAGGCTTGAGAGAAAGAAAGTAGTTAAAAAATAATAAAGCATAATAATAATAAGGCAATTTAATAAGAGTATAATTACTGTTAGAATAATTAGTATAATTTTTTATTAATCAATGTTAAATAGCTAACATTGACTGTTTATAAGAAGAGATATCTTAGAAGCCTTGCTGAGTAAAATCTATAGACAGAATGAGAGCCGAGAGTTTAGCAACATAGTGTGGAAATACAGTATATCATGAAAGCAACTACTTTTTGAATTTAAGAATTAAAAATGCCATATTGGTACCTGCTATCTTAGTGCCTTATAATTTACCAAGGAGCAGTTTCTCCCCTCAGGTCCTTCTGTATTATAGGTGCATGTTAGCAATATATATAAAGTTAAAGCCTGTATGAGTTGTGATTATTTTTGTTTCTTATTTTAGGAAATATTTGTTTCTTGAAAAAATATGCCAATGAATTTATTTTTTGTTTGTTTTCGTTTAATATTTAGGTTGTCATCTGAAACAGCAAAATCTGCTTGTTCTGAAACAGATTGTAATGATAATGTGCCTTCCCATAAAAGTTCTGTGCAATCACTAAACAAGCACACAGTGAATGGATATTTTCAGCAACATAGTGTATATGATTCCCCCACATCAAGAGCGGCTTCAGTGTCAGTAGATGGCAGTCTTTATAATCTACCACGGAGTTATTCTCAAGATGTTTTACCAAAGGCATCTCCTTCTGGAACTGATGTAGACGGAGAACAACATGTTTTCAGCACCCCATCTGCAACCTCTTCTCTTGATACACAGATGAGGCATTTCTCCCTTAGTTATGACATTCCCACAACACCTGGAAGTACTTACCAGATTCCGCGAACTTTTCCAGAAAGTTCATTGACTCAAGGTTCAAAGCTAGAGACTATTCCAGATGTTCCTCCACCGCGTCCTCCAAAGCCTCATCATGCTTCAGATCGCTCTCCGGTGGAGGCATGTAGCATCTCACGTACTGCCTCAGATACTGATAACAGTTACTGCATCCCTACAGGTGGCTTGCTCCCATCTCGCAGCAACACAATTTCCACCATGGATATGAATATATTTCGCAAAGGTTAGTGGGGTTTTTTACCGGATAAGTTTTATCAAATATTTCATTTGTATTTCATTGAAATATTTCAAGATCCAAGAGAAGGATGTTAGCTCAAAATCATTGGATTTGTTTTAATTTCCTTTTAATGTGATGTTAAAATCTTGATACATTGTATTATTTCAATGCAGATTTCCATTCAATAATATTTATATAATATTATTTTAAATTGTGAACATTTTATTTTTATTTTTATTAAATTTTTATACCGCCCTTCTCCCTAGGGACTCAGGGCGGTGTACAGCCAGAAGATAAAAAACATAAAAAATATACAATTAAAACAACAATTTAAAACCGAGCATATTAGAAAATGGCCAATTAAAAATTTAAAATTTAAAATTACAACCCTAAAATAATAAAACTCCGGTTAAAAAATTTAAAATTATTTTAAAATATTAAGCCAGTCCCGCTTGAATAAATAGATGTGTTTTCAGCTCACGGCGAAAGGTCCGAAGATCAGGCAATTGACGCAATCCAGGGGAAATTCGTTCCAGAGCGTAGGAGCTCCCACAGAGAAGGCCCTACCCCTGGGGGCCGCCAGCCGACATTGTTTGGTGGACGGCACCCTGAGAAGACCCTCTCTGTGTGAGCGTACGTGTCGGTGGGAGGCATGAGGTAGCAGCAGGCGGTCCCGTAAGTACCCGGGTCCTAAGCCATGGAGCGCTTTGAAGGTGGTAACCAAAATCTTAAAGCGCACCCGAAAGACCACAGGAAGCCAGTGCAAGCTGCGCAGGATCGGTGTTATATGGGAGCAGCGAGTTGCTCCCACTATTACCCGCGCAGCTGCATTCTGGACTCCGGAATGCACTTCAAGGGTGCACTTCAAGGGCAGCCCCATGTAGAGAGCATTGCAATAATCCAAATGGGAAGTGACAAGAGCGTGAGTGACCGTGCATAAGGCATCCCAGTCAAGGAAGGGGCGCAACTGGCGAACCAAGCGTACTTGGTAAAAAGCCCTCCTGGAGATGGCCGCCAAATGATCATCAAACGACAGCCGCCCATCCAGGAGGACGCCCAAGTTGCGCACCCTTTCCATTGGGGCCAATAACTCGCCCCCGACAGCCAGCTGCGGCTGTACCGGGGTGCCGGCATCCACAGCCACTCCGTCTTGGAGGGGTTGAGCTTGAGTCTGTTTCTCCCCATCCAGACCCGTACGGCTTCCAGACACCGGGACAGCACTTCGACAGCTTCGTTGGGGTGGTCCGGGGTGGAAAAGTACAGCTGCGTATCATCAGCGTACAGATGGTAACTCACACCGAAACCACTGATGATCTCACCCAGCGGCTTCATATAGATGTTGAAAAGGAGAGGCGAGAGAATCGACCCCTGCGGCACCCCACAAGTGAGGCGCCTCGCGGTCGATCTCTGCCCCCCTGTCAACACCGTCTGCGACCGGTCGGAGAGATAGGAGGAGAACCACCGATAAACGGTGCCTCCCACTCCCAACCCCTCCAACCGGTGCAGCAAGATACCATGGTCGATGGTATCGAAAGCCGCTGAGAGATCTAATAGGACCAGGGCAGAGGAACAACCCCTATCCCTGGCCCTCCAGAGGTCATCCACCAACGCGACCAAAGCTGTCTCTGTACTATGACCGGGCCGGAAGCCGGACTGGAACGGGTCTAGATAGACGGCTTCATCCAGGTACTGGGGAAGCTGCCATGCAACCACAAAGCGAAGGTTGGAGACTGGACGGTAATTCCCCAAAATAGCTGGGTCCAGGGAAGGCTTCTTGAGGAGGGGTCTCACCACCGCCTCTTTCAAGGCGGCTGGGAAAACCCCTTCCACCAAAGAAGCATTTATAATTCTCTGGAGCCAGCCTCGTGTCACCTCCTGAGTAGCCAGTACTAACCAGGAGGGACACGGGTCCAGTAAACATGTGGTTGCATGTAACCTCCCCAGCAACCTGTCCACGTCCTCGAGAGCCACAGAATCAAACTCATCCCAAATAACCTCAACAAGATGAGGCTCTGTCATCACACTTGGATCATCGCAATTTTGGTCCAGACTATCCCGAAGCTGAACGATTTTATCGTATAGATAACCGTTAAACTCCTCGGCACGTCCCTGTAAGGGGTCATCCCGTCCCCCCTGATGAAGGAGGGACCGGACCACCCGAAACAGGGCGGCCGGGCGGTTATCTGCCGATGCAATGAGGGTGGAAACGTAAGAACGTTTCGCCTCCCTCATTGCCACTAGATAGGTCCTGGTAAAAGACCTCACTAGTGTCCGATCAGCCTCGGAACGACTAGACCTCCAGGTGCTCTCTAGGCGTCTTCTCCGAATAACATTCTATTATTTAGCAAGCTCAGAGTACTGATAAAAAGTAAAAGTAAAAATATATCAATATTAAAAGCATTTTAAGATGTCAATATTGCAAGTTTAAAATTATTTAATTTTCCATACTCAAGGAGTTTACTTTGAGTGAGTGAGTTATCTTGTCTATGGTATATGTCCTTAGACTTGGTTTTCTAGTTGCGCTACCTTTTGTTGTAGATTATTAAGAGAGACATCACTTAGGGCAAGGGTGTCAAACACAATGCCCGCACACCGGATCTGGCCCAAGGGGTGCTTAAATCCTGCCCATGGACCAGCCTGGAAATATCAAAGGACCAAAAGCCATGCAGGGTCTATTTTTGGCCAGCAGAGTGTTGCTGGAGGCCCGGGAGGCCAAAAACTGGTCACGTGGGGCAATAGTGGTTTTCAATTTTGGCTGCTACCAGTTTACTTATGGGCTTGCGTGTGCGTGTGCCGCTTCTGCACATGCGCAGAGATGTCCAAGTGGGTGAGCGGAGCCTCCTGCTGTCGCCGCTTCCGGTCCACCCAATCTGGAGCGAAATGATAGCAGACCACCACTGATGTAGGAGCCTCAGTGACCCGTTTTTAGCTGGCAGAGTGCTGCTGGAGACCAGGCAGGCTGAAAATGGGCTCATTTCGGCCTGTTTTTGGCCCGCAGGGTGCTGCCACCCCCCCCCCCCAGTCGGCCTGCAGAGAACTACAATGCTATTCTTGCCGCGAAGAAATCCAGTTTGACACCCCTGTCTTAGGGCTACCAGCAATATGGATATCTTACATTAAGGATTAGATGAAACCCTCTTGTACTGTCAAATTTCAGTACCAAAACAGAAATATGCATGCATGTTTACTATGTTTTTTTTTCCTATATAGTAATGGATGGGTAAAAATTGGGCTACACTTGATACATTTATTTTAATTAATTTCCCAACCTATTAAAAAAATTCCTTTTATGTCATCATTGCACCAACATGTATCGCCTGTGTCCCTATGGAAATTTTTTAAAAGCAAGCCTTATTTGCAACAGGGCTACCTGCCCTCAGCTAAATGCCTTCAAATCCCTTTGAGCATGGGTATTGAACTCTCAGAGTCACGTTGCTGTCATGTGACGTTTCACAATGTTTTTCCCATTTGTGGAGCTGGGGTGGGCTTGGCCTGCGCATGACACATCTGGCCCGCGGGCCACCAATTTGACACCCTGGTTTTGAGCCTGAATGCTATTTATGATATAAATCAATCATTTCATTATCAAGCAAGATGGCTTCCAGAGTTCAAACTATTTTTAATCTGAAAATTGCCATTGTGGTATTCATCTTTTACTATCCAAGTACGCCGTAATCATTTTAGTGTCTACAAAGTAGGAGTAGGCCATCTAGTGCTTTTGAATGTTGTGGCTTTTAGCTCCCTTTTGCTTCTGTTGGAATGGCTAAGCCTGAGGTTGTATAAAGAGGCATGAGCTTGGACAGTATCTTTTAGATATTTATGTTTGTCCCTTGCAACTTCATAACATTTGAAATCTTTATGAATATTATGAATCTTTATGAAATAATGAGGGTGATATGGGATTAAGGAGGAGGTTGAGATGTGCAGAAGAGCCAAATCTGGCAGTCAAAATGAAAATTACAGAACAATTTGGATTAAAAGAAGGATGGGAGGGGATATTTCTCTCTCCCTTTTAAGTCTGATTTCTTTGTTCACTGCTTACATCTATAAGGTTGAGCACTGGCACTGTTTGCATTTTTAAACTGTGACATAGAGAATTTTCCTGTTACTGAGTTACAATGCTATTACCTATCCTTGAAGTTGGCTGAAATGTACAGTGGCTAGAAATTTTGCCTGTTTTGAGGCTAACCTTAAATGGTTTTGGAATAACAGGAAAAACATTAATTCCAAGATTAATCTAAGAATGACTTACCCTTATTTTAGCCAGGGGCTGGAAATCAGGTGAAATTAATATTATAGTAGTGGAACATGAAAAACGGCATGCTTGTGGCTGTACTTAGCTGTAAGTAGACACCTGGCCTAGTCCTTCTAGCCCTTCCCTCAGCTATAGCTATATTGCACTTCAACTCCCATTATTTCCAATCAAGTGAAGTTTGTGTGAATATATCCAAAACATAACAAATGTGGGAAGGCTGTTACAGAAAGTGGTTATACAAAATTTCCCATTTTGACTACTTGCACTTACTTGTGTGATTTTATGTCATTGGGGGAAAACATTTGCTTTCTTCTCCCTTGTTTTAGACCTTGGTTCTCAAGATTGCTATTTTGTTCCACGAACATTTCCAAATGATAGATCAAGCTCACTGGAAGGCTTCCATAACCACTTTGTAAGTATTATTTTGATTTGCCAAGGAGGAAAAAAGTTTCTAAAGCTGAAATGCCAGTCGACTTACTATTGAAGTCAAGAAAGATGCTGAATATCAAACATCAAACTTTAGGCTGACCATCAAACATCAATCATTTGCTTTATTGTTTTGCTTAGCCAGAGACAACCTAGATATTCTCTGCGCCATAAATTGAGATATCATATTTTTAATGCACGAAGTCACAAGATCAGTACAAGAAGTCTCTTAGAAGTGGATTAAACTTAAACTCTCTACAACCAGAAATTCTTTAAGAGTGTTCTCATTCTGACATGTAATGTCATGTATTAAAAATATGGTATCTCAATCTACTGCACATGGAATATCTAAGTTGTCTGTGACTGTTGTCTAATGTTGTCTCTGAAAGCTAAGAGGTCATTTGCTGGTCAGAAGGATCTGTAGTGATGCCTACTGGAACTTAAGTTGGTGATCTTACATGAGCAAATATTTTAATGTCAACATCTGCAGGCCTTTTATCAAGATGTTGAAAATACCCATTGAGTCCTTACTATACCATGCATATTTCAGCATTTATCATACTGAGCATTTGGTTGTGTCCATATTCACTAATAAAAAACAGTGAGGATCTTTAATATAGCTATGAAAAATATTTGCAAGGATGGCTTGGCTATAATGTAATAATAGGGCTTCTTCATAATGGGACATCAACCTGATGAAATAAAGGGAAGGAGCTTGGCAAATATTATGGTAGAAATAATTCAGCACATAAACATCTTGCAAAATGTGAAGAAAGGTGGAAAGCACATAATAGGACGAGAAGGCTTAGGATGTGGTGGATGTTTAAATGCGTAAGGGATGAAAGAATTCTCTTCCGTGAAGGAAAGGTTGGGATCCTTTGATCAATAATGTAATAATGTATCCTACAACTTGAATCATAGTCAGTGAATTCTGATTAATTTACTGCTATCATAACTCTTGTTTCTAGAAAAATAAAAGTCTATTGACTGTGGGAAGTGTTTCAAGTGAAGAACTGGATGAAAATTATGTTCCCATGAACCCTAACTCTCCTCCACGTCACCATTCTGGCAGTTTTACTGAACCCATCCAAGAAATGACGAACTATGTGCCAATGACTCCTGGCACGTTTGATTTTTCACTATTTGGAATGCAAGTGCCTCCACCAGCACACATGGGATTTAGATCTAGTCCAAAGACCCCTCCTAGAAGGCCAGTCCCTGCAGCAGAATGTGAACCTCCTCCAGTGGACAGGAACCTAAAACCAGACCGGAAAGGTGAGATATAAGTGTATGCAGCCAGTTGCTCTAAGCATTTTCTTCCCATCATTGTTTACCCTTCACAGAATAAAATCATATTAGAAGTTGATAGCCAGTATGAACAATTTTAATTTAGAGTTTTATTATTAAGATATTAAATAGGTTCATCATAGTTTAATTTTTGATTTGTATCTTCCTTTTAACACTTACTTTCTGTAAGCCACTTCGAGCCAATTTGGGCTCATGTGCTTAGATGAATTATGCAACTAAATAAAATCACAGCAATTTTTATAAAACATTTGCAATATTTTATTGTTAATGCTATACTTTAAATTAAAGTTTTGTTTTTTAATTTTGTGCAAAATCTTGTAAAGCAGATTAAATCTCTGTTTTGGAAGTAATTTGGACATCATTAATCTATGTTCATCAGAATTTATAATGTTATTTGTTTTTCATAAAATAAGTTACTAAATGGATATCATTTAAATCCTTAATTTACAAATAGATACAACATTTTTGAAGCTGGCCAACTCATAGTTTTACTGTGTTCGAATTTTGCTAGTACTAAATATTTCATCTCAAATATCGTCATCTTACACTGTCTATCAAAGCGGTATTAATATATAATACATATTTTAATGTAGCGCTGTAGAAGGAATGCATGTCATTGTCATGGAATAGCAATAGCAGTTAGATTTATATACTGCTTCACAGTGCTTTACAGGCCACTCTAAGTGGTTTACAGAATCAGTACATTGCTTCAACAACCTGGGTCCTTACCGAGATTTATATCGACCTTGGAAGGATGGAAAGCCGAGTCAACCTTGAGCCGGTGAGAATTGAACTGCTGGCAGTCATCAGAATTAGCCTGCAATATTGCATTCTAACCACTGCACCACCACGGCTCTCTAATAATAGTGAACTATTATTAACTATTACTCCTAGATGTTGTAAAATTACCATTCATAGCTTGCCTCATCATTGGCTATGCCAGTGCAGTTCAGTAACATGTGGAGGGCCCTGCTTCAATGTCTTACAGGCTTTTTAATTGAATCATATTCTTTGCTCCCAATAGAAGAGATTGTATTGTAGTTTAGGGAGCCTTGCTGCTGTCTGAGCTTGGTTGTTTTTCTTGCAAGAAAATGACCAAGCTCAGACAGCATCAACAAATTCACAGATTATTTGCTTTCCTGAGATCTACTAAAATGGGAGAAGGAGCAGAGTGGCAATTTTCTCTTATTCCCTCTGCAGCACCTTTTATATAAGAGTATAGGAAGGAAGTGGCAGCAGGAGAGAAAGAACAAGAGAATATTACTGCCATATTTCCTTTTCTAGCATAATGATTTGCTAGATTCAAGTTCCTATTTGTTTATAGAGGTAGAAGCCTGGATCCAACTCAGTGTATATAAAAATAGAGGCAGGTAAGTTTTTTTTCTTCTAACAAGAGAAGACACACATTATTTGAGCATGTTTTGCATATATGTTATTTTATAAAGGGTTTTTTTTAACCTTGACTCATACTGAATTATGTGCTGATCATAATTATGCTTTTTTGCTGTTCTAATTGTTTTAGTGCTTGCAAGTGTTTGTGATGGTACTTTATAAATCTCATTGGTAGCAAATTCAGATTTTGCTTTCTCTCAGCATTGCTGATCAGCATTTCTACCAATCAAATAACTTGAGTTCCTCAGAACTTTTGCTTAAATGTCATTAAAAATTCTTATTGATTTCAAATGTAATAGAGGTGTAGCCTCAAAGAAAAAATTAAAAGGAGTTGTTTTTAAACATCACATCAATCTCTTTTATTAGCACCTGCCTTAACAGAGATTGCTTGACATAGTGTAAGCCGCCCTGAGTCTTTGGAGAAGGGCGGGATATAAATGCAAATTAAAAAAAAAGATGTCCTAAATTTAATGTAAGATTAATTGACACAAAATATAATTGCAAAATGGAACATAAACATGAATTAAATACTTAATTACAGTTGAAAGTTCATACAGTCTTGAGTTTTTTAGTAGATGATGCATTGAGATCTTTAAAAATGTTAACAGAACTCTGACTGCTCATGCTTTAAAAAGATTAGCTATCTATAAAGCAAAGAAAATAGCATGTTTGATTTCTGATGTAATTGTGTACAGTTTTATATAATAAATAGTTAACGAGGCTTTTCAAAGCTGGTGCTTTAGTTTCTCTTGCACACTTGTCTTTAGAGCACTGTTGAAGTAAGAATACAGTATTCTTTTGTTGTTCATGTTATAACCTTTCCTTTTGAGGTAATAAGGCATTTCATATGCAGTGATAATTCTATTTTGTTATTGTGACTCTTTTAATTTGCATACTGGTGACAGATTTTGGGTATTTTACCGTAGAGCAGGGGTGTCAAACTCGCGGCCCACGGGCCAGGTGCATCACATTCTTCCCACGTCCACTCCCAGTTTATCAAAGGGGAAAAAAGGTCTGATACATCACGTGACGACAACGTGACGATGCGAGTTTGATTCTCCTGCCCTAGAATTACAGGTAGAACATTAAACATAAATCTTGGATCCTAAAATACCTTGGCATAGTAGGACCGTTTTCTATTTTAGCTGTTCTACCTTAAAGGTGAGGGTTACCCTTAGGGACAATATGAAAGAGGAAGGTATAGAACATGATTTCCTAAAATCACATAAAACTCTCTTCCTGTGAACTTCATAGTTATAAAGGATCCTAGTCTAATCAATTTAAATGTCAAACCTAAATAAAGTTTATTGTCATCTTGATCTGTATAAAATCCCAGAAATGAACTATTGTTTATTCAACCAGCAGAGAATGATTCTCAAACAATTGTAAAATAAAAATAAAGAATAGTTAAGTTAAAAGATTGGCCAGATCTTTTACTTTGGTCAGTAAATTTTATTTTTTAAGATACTGTTGCTTCTGCAAAATGACATAAAATTCTATATTTGGAAGAGGCCTGCTTTAAATTTGATAATCCTGATAATCCTGGTTTCCACATGTTAGTTCACTTTGTTGATCTGTTATCCATAGCTTTATTGAATTCATTTAAAGAAAGCTAAATGTGAGATTTTGGTGGGCTTTTTTGTTTGAATTTTGGTTTTTGGTTGAACTTTTCAGGAACCCACAAAACGCACAACAATGCAGGAAAACGTTATGAAGTCAGTTTTTTAAAGTATTCCTTTTGCCAGCAATCATGATACTCCAGTAATAATTAGTTATTCTAATTGAAAACTATTTTATACCTTTCAAATCTTTCATCATATAATTTAATGTTAGATATTGGGGTAAGGCTATCATAAATATAATTAAAATTTTAAAATAATAAATGCATCATAGTCACCCTGCTTATTTCTTACAGCTGCATTCATTCTTGTTGATACAAAATTAAAGTTGCTGCTGTATTTCACTGCTGAAATTCCTGCCTATAGTAGTAATTTGAAGGGCATTTTATTTATTTAACTATAGAAATAGCAATAGCACTTAGACTTCCATACCATTTAATAGTGCTTTACAAGACTCTCTAAGCACTATACGGCATCAGCATATTGCCCCCAACAATCTGGGTCCTCATTTTATCAACCTTAGAAGGATGCAAGTCTGAGTTAATCTTGAGCTGGTCAGGATTGAACTCTGGCAGTGGGGAGAATTAGCCTGCAATACTGTGTTCTAACCACTGTGCCCCCACATAAGCTCTATATGCTATTAAAAAATACCTTGTTTCTGTAACCTTTAAGTAGGCAAAACAGTGCATCATAGAGTAAGAATTTTTGAAACAAGGAACTTCAAATGGGCTATCTTATGGAATTCAGGACCTGTGATTTTGATAGGATTGAAATGTGGCAAATTTGTTGTCACTTCAGTGATGCTATGTCACCATCCAGAGAGTCAGTAGACTAGTACCACTCTAGCTTTCCACAGGCTGGTTAGATTGGCCTCTCTTTTGACTGTTGGAGACCAAGTAGAAAAGTTCCACTCTAGCCCTTCAGAGACCAGGTAAACTGGTCCTACCATCAACTGCTGGAGTGCAGTTAGCCACAGGAAGTCAGAAGTCATTCCCACTCTCATGGTATTTTGCTTTTGGTCGTTCTGTTTTTCTGTGTAGATAAGGAAATAGTTTTGAATATTTTTGAGTCATCTAGTTTAACATATTTATATGCTTCAATAATTAAAAATACTTTTACCGTAAAATGGCATACAGAACACATTCTCTGTGCTGTGGCTCACCTTTTTTTCCTTGATATATTTTAATCCCTTTTACTGTATGCTAGTTTGCTTTGTTGAAGTATCATTGTAGTGTTCCTCCTTCCAATATGGTAGCTAATAGCGCTGTTTTCAGCAAGAACATCGTATTTGTTGGTGACATTCAACTCAATTGCTTCCTTCAAGCAACTTTGATGCATGGGCTCTCAGCATGCGGCATGTATCTTAGTGTGTGAGATTTTTGTCTGTCACTTGCTTGCTTACCTTTCACAAATGCAATCTCTTTCTGCAAGGCACTTTGCAGCTTCTTACTAGTTGTTATTTTGCTGGTTTGTATCTTGATAATAAAAAGCTATATTAAGAAAGATTCCTTTTTTTTATCAATTAGGTCAAAGCCCTAAAATTTTAAGACCTAAACCTCATGGTTTAGAGCGAACAGATTCACAAACCATAGGTGACTTTACAACAAGGAGAAAGGGTATGTACTTCGGCATTGCATGATCTATTGGGCTCAGTATCAAACTCCAGTAAAAACTAATAGTGACTACTCATATTGTTCCAGTTGATAGGACTGCTAGCGTCTCAGCCATGTTTTCAACTTGCTCAGGAAAAGACATTTGTAGCAAAACGTGTTGAAAATGCTGCATGTAAATTAGTTTTCTTCCCTTTAACTTATCTTAGGCATTATTTCAAATATATTTTACTTGGTTTTAGATTATTTACACATTATATGTGTAATGTGCTATTCTAATGTGAAATACATAAATGCCCAAGTAACTGAGTTATGCCATATTATGACTTATGAAACTACTCTTTATAGAGATTTTATTAGTATAAAAGATTTTTTTCAATTAATGTGTAAGTGGGAAAAATTGACATCTTTTTACACACACATTAGATAAACTTAGTAAAGTATCTAGAAATTTATCTAGTAATATATAAAATTTAGTAATGTCAGAAGTAATTGACACATTGCTATTTTAAAATTATCCCTGACTTGATTTGATTTTGGTATTAGATGTATTATATAGTCCTGAAGGCCTTTCAACAATTAGGAGCATTTCTGCTACTTCTTTCTTGAACTACTTCAAAGGTCTGAAAGGCTTATATGGAAGCCAAAAAAAGAACAGGCTGCTTCAAAGAATAGAAGAAAAGTACTGTGTTTAATGTTCACACACATTAAACACAAATGTGTGTTAAGCACATTAAGCTTCAAATGTGTTTTGAAGCACATTTTCCCAATTATTTTTTGAAGTGTGCAATTTAATTGTTATACATTTATAACATTATATTAAATTGTGTATTTAAGTGTTTTTAAAATGTCATAAAAGATATTTTTTCTCCCATTGCCCTATCTTTAAAAAACTTTCTAACATATTTAATACTCCTATAAAAAAAGAATGTTTGATAATTACTGTAAAATTAATCTATGTTAAAAATACAATGGATATATACATACATGCTTATTCATGGCCCAGATAGTATTTTAAGCATTTTAAAGTAATTTTTAAAAAAACCCTTTTTTTAATTAGTCTAATCAAGAATTGTATGACTGGTTTAAAATAGTTCTAAAGAGAATATTCCATGTACCAAATTGTTTAGAAACAGAAGTATGTCAGTCAATATGTTACAATAATGAAACATATTATACTATTTACTAATTTATACCAGTAACTTAATATCTATTATTTACAATAGAGTACAAAATTGGAACTAAAACCTGAGATTGTAAAACTATTAAAATCAACTATACATTTTTTTAAATGTGTTTTTAGGGTCTTTTAATGTCTTTTATCTTGGACATTATTTCAAATATATTTTGCTTGGTTTTAGGTGTTAGGATATTTAACACAGAGTGCACTTAAAAAAAATTGTATGTAGACCTTTTCAGATTATCTCAAAGAACAAGGAGATCATATACAAGCAGATTTGACTCAAGTAGCCTGCATTCAAATGATAGGAAGCTTTAAAGATATTAAACAATGTTTTGTATTTGACATTTTGTATTAAGCCTGAAAAAAGGTATTTTACCAATTTAGTTATTAATTAGCATTAATTTTTTAATACAAAACATCCTTTTTTTCTGCATCATTTGATCACTCAAGGCTACTGAAGTTCAATAATATGCAAACATTCAAAAATCAAATGCATAAAGTATATCAAAAAATATTTGTCTGCATACGTACTAAATGTTAACATTTCCCAGGATCCGTTTGTTTTTAATGCAGGGTAATATTAAATCATAGCTAGTTGCTCTAAGGTTGTTTTTATAAAATAACAAAAAAAAAAGAGTTAGGCAGTTAATGCTTAAATCTAGTATCATACTGAGTGAGACCTTCTTATAATGATTATGATCTTATGACATGGTTTAGCTAATAATAATTGCATTCTCATGAGCTTAATAGGCAAAAAAGATCTGAATTCTATGATCTTCTGCTAAATCATACACTATTGTGTTGATTAACTTCCCTTTCTTTATAAAAAGAATCTTACAAAATTAACCAAGGTATTTAGGAGGGAAAAGAATAGTTATGGTTGTTTATTCTAGCAAGATACACTCCTTGAAAAGTGAAAAATTGGAATTTATCTATTAAAAACAAACAGTCTGAAGAACTGGTTTAGTGGAAAGTCAATTAGTCTTGAATAATTTTTTAGACTAGTAACAATTTGCACAAAGCAATTTTTTGTTTGTGTGCGTGTTTTAAAAGCAGTAATGAGAACTAATACAAACGAAATTAGAACAGAGAAATTTAAGAAGAAACCATGTAGTATAAAGAGTATATTAAATTTATTTTCCCATAACATTTCATGGTGAAGTTTCATATGGAAAATGAAATATAATAACGTGTGTATAGTAATGTAAGATTTCTCTTAAAATACATTATTTTCAAACTTGTTTCTTGTGTATATAGTGAAACCAGCACCACTAGAAATTAAACCTTTATCAGAATGGGATGAATTGCCAGCTCCAATTAGATCTCCAATTACCAGAAGTTTTACACGAGAGTAAGTCTTTGATTTCTTCTATATTCGCACTGCAGTATATTCTTTTTTATTCAACAGTGACCACAACAGCTATTTGTTCTGCCCATATAAATTGCTTTACATATGTTCCTGCCATTTTACCATACAGCAGAGAGTCTAGTAAGGAATTATGAAAAAATCAAATTGGCAGTCATGACCACCATCTTGATTTTTATGAATCCCTCAGAAGCCACCACCAGAAAGTCTTGGTTATGTTGCTGGGATTTTCCTACATAATATTTCTCTTACGGCACCACAGGTTTTTTAAAAAAATCTCTTCAGAAACAGTTCTTGATATTTTACTGCTAGATTTTTTTTGCATTTCTTATTTCTTGAATTATCATTCAACTCCTTTATTTTATGGTTCTTGCTTTTAAAGGGAAAAATAGAATAGAAATACTTAAATAAATACAGAAATATATCTATGAACAGCATAAAATAAATACACCACGCATTTTAAAATACTTTTCTTCATTTAGTTCTTCCAGGTTTCCATTATCCCCCCGGCCAGATTCAATTCATAGTACAACTTCTAGCAGTGATTCACATGACAGTGACGAGAATTATGTACCCATGAATCCAAATCAGTCCACTGATGATCCAGTAAGTGGTTTTACATTATAAATATGTCCTTTCTTCACAATCATATCTTCACAATTTTCTGTTTTTCAGGGGGGAGGGGAGGTATTAAATCAATTAGATACTTTGAGGCTTTAAAAGTGAAATAATGTTTACAATAATATGAGCATTATTTTGTAGTTACACTTAACAAATTAGGGATAGTAACAGATAAACTGGGCAATGGGATGAAGCAAATTAGTCATATTTGTTTTTAAAATGGTTTATTTCATGTATTTCATACCTTGAAATGTTATCATTAATGTCTGGCAATTAAGTTCTGGGGACCATAAATTGAATAAAATCTTGGAAGTAATGGGATTTAGTTGCCTCTTTCTCATATTCAGCCTTTTCTTTGTTTGAACCTAAGAATTGTTCTTTTGTTTAGAAATAAATAGCCAAATGGCCAGCCAATACTATTACAAAGTAGGGAACCTGTGGTTCTCCAGATACTGTTGAATTTCAATTCTCCTAAGGTCTGTTCAGAAATAATGCTCTTTTGAGTCACAAGTTTCTAAAGTGGCTGGTGAAAATACACAGGAACTACACAAGACCAGTATTTCAGTCCAACTTTTGTTCTAGCAAAAGATATTCTTTAGTCATTATATAGACTTACAGACTAGAAGCCTTCAGTGTATACAGAAACCTTTCAAAACTATTCGGCTATCATCATGTCTTCTGATAGTGAATGAATTATATTATGTCCCTGTACATTTTATACAACTTTAAGAAATATTTTATTTATGTATTGTGAAATAATAGTAAGAGAAGGTAGGCAAACCTTTCTATGGTCTTTGACCAACATGTACTTCTATATGGGGAAGCGAGGAGGGAGACAGTACATACTGTGAAGTAAATTCTTATGAATGTAAATGTTAATGTGGCCTTCTAAAATTTCAGGTTCATAACATCTCTTCTGACCCCCAAAAACACGTTAAACACTGTTCCAGCCATTCCAGGAGTGTTCTGAACTTGGTCATATTCCAAGTTTGGGATATTTCTGGAACGAACAAAACAGTATGAATAAAGGAGAATATCTGTAGCTCAGGGTTGACACAAGAAAACAGTGCAGTGGGGGTACATCACACTGCACTCCTTACTAGCACTGATGATGTTAGCTAGTTTGGGTAATGAAACATCTGCAAGAAAACAAGCAAGCTCAGAGAGCACCAAGAACAAAATAGTGTTAAGCCATTTCTAGTTAACCTAATACAACTCATGTTGACTTTGAGACCTTTTGCACATCTCTAACATTAAATCTGAGTTTGATTTTAGCTTTTTCCTATGCTGTGCCCCTAAATAATTTTAATTAAAGGCAATCTTAGTTGTAAAATATTATTGGATATTGAAATACATATTACAAAATGAGACAATAGTGCTTCACAATGTTGAGGGATATATTATATTAAAGTTTTTCACAAATAATAACAATAATTACAATTACAATTTCAGGGTTTGTTTGGCAGCAGCAGCCTTGATGGGGGAAGCAGTCCTATGGTAAAACCTAAAGGTGACAAGCAGGTGGAATATTTAGATCTGGATTTAGATTCTGGAAAATCGACTCCACCTCGCAAGGTAAACGCAATTGCATAGCTACCCACAGATAATTTAGCTCCTGACAATGAATCATTTTATTTGTCAATTACAGTGGAGGTCCATTTTTTTGGATTACCAAAAAATTACCATTATGTTATTTTCACTATACTGATAAGCTTAGAACTTTTCTTTCAGCCAACTTTCCAAAGCTGGGTAGAAAATGACTTTTATTCAAACACTAATGAATGTACGGTGTATACCTATTTACCAGTAGTTGCTTTCTTCTTCTTCATAAACTTAGATCAAGAGTTTATATCCCAATCTTTTAGTTTGAAAGAATGGAAGTGAGAAATAAATAAATAAGAATAATTATTTGCAAAAAAAAAAAAGTACCCCATTTTTTCCACTAGACATTTCTGCTGAATCACATTCTCTTCTGAAAATGAAGCCTTTCATTTCTGAAAAGACTTTTATGTTACATTGCTTTACTATAAGTCTCTCTGTGTATGTGCCTTAAAGTCATTGTTGACTCCTGAAAACTACCTGGACAAATTCCTGCAGTTTTCTTAGCAGCATTTTCAGAAGTATTTTGCCATTCCCTCTTTCCTAGAGCTGAAAAAGAGTGACTTGCCCAAGGGGCTTTGTGCCAAAGGCAAATCTAAAAGTCTCCATTTCTTGCCCACTGCCTTAACCACTATACCAACCCCTTTCTGTTATTCTACTTTATGTCTTGTTTTGTTTCTTTTCCAGAAAAAGAGTAGTGTTTCTGGCGGTAGTGTGGCTGATGAAAGAGTCGATTATGTTGTTGTTGACCAACAAAAAACATTAGCGTTGAAGAGTACAAGAGAAGCTTGGACAGATGGAAGGCAATCAACAGAATCTGAAACACCAACAAAAAGTGTGAAATGAAAATAAAATTTTTTGAAGTCCTGTTTAAATATTCTTAAAGAGAGCCACCATTAACTAAGAGAGAAGAATACTTCAATGAATTATTTTTCTTCAAATATTTCAACATCAAGCTGATGACAACATGAAATAAAACAGTAGCCTGTGGCAAATCTTAGTGATTTTCATGATGTAAAATAGTGTATCTGGGGTCTGAGAAAAACATTTTGATCTGGAATTAACTGATTGATAGTATTACAATGTTGTATGCACTTTTTCCTTGTTAAAATGGTGGTTCAGCTTTCTCCACCTAATGTACTTTTAACATCCTCCTTTCTCCCCCTGACACTACTATATAACATTCTAGGAAGTAAGCTATGTGTATGATAATGAAATTAAGGTCTGAAGTGCATTTTAATAGCTCAAAGATCAATTAGAAAAATAGTTTCACAATTTTAATCTACTTGAAATGTCAAGAGATGATTTGTTAAATGCCTATGTTTTATATTTAATACATGCAAAAAATACTTCAAATTCTATAGGTTGCCTTCCTATCAGAAATGGCTGTGAGTTAGTAATAATAGGCATGTTTCTGAATCTACTCTAATGTCTTATTCAATAATGCATTAGTTAGAGGAGGTCCTTTTGAATTTTCACTGAGAACAGTGTTCTTTATTTGCCGAGCAAAGATTCTGCAGGGAGGGATCTTTGCCCAGAATATCACATGACTCTCAATATCACTGAGGGTATGTAGTAATGACTGAACTCATTCTTTAACTGCATTTTACTTCATTTACAAAAACAGAAACTATGACATCAGGTACGTACCTAGCATCACATTGTGCTAGTTCACATATCAGGTTCAAACAACGTGCTTTTAATTTTCTACTGCAACCAAGCCTTTGTATTGGTTTTTAGTATGAAAATTCATGAGGCGGTGTGACATTCACTGTTTATAGTACTAGAAGATACTGTGATTTTTGTTTTGTTTTGTTTTTAAATCAAATTGCAATACAAATGAAAATATGTCTTGACACCACATGAATTTTTTTAATGATCCTTGTTATGCCAAGTTTCTTGCTTGGCCTTATATTTAAATTTCTATGTAAGTGGTATTTTTAACATTTTGTTCTTTTTTAAAAGGAAAACACAAGATTTATCCCATTTTAAAAAAAAGTTCTTCAGGTACAGAATTCATTTTGAACACTTTGATTTATTAAATCACTATTCTTATTCCAAATAGTAGCTGCTTCAACAGCTGAAAAGGGAAACACTAATTCTCTATAAAGTACAATTTTAAAAAATTATTAATCGTGGTGGAAAAATTTACTAATTCATTATTTTGTGGTTGTAAAAAAGAGAATGTTGTTTTTCTCAAACTTCATAAATACTGAATAAAGAAAGAAATGCTGGCCTTAATATTATATCTAATTTTCCAATCCCATTCCAACTTAATAGTTTGTAAATTTCTTTATTTCTAACAAGGTTTCTTTTTAAATTAGAAATATTTTGGTGTTTTAAATGTTTTTTAAACTAAACATTGCATTTTGAGATGAATTTTAAATAAATCCAAGTTGTTCTGCTTCATGTGTGCAACTCATTGATTGAGAACCATAAACATAGTTGTTAACCCTCAATAACTTCAGTATGTAGATTATTAAATGAGATAACCTATTAAAAAATGATGATAGTGTTTTTCAAACTGAAATGAAAGGGCATCTCCAAAAGATGTCTACCCAGTTTTTAATGCTTCTATTATCGAGCCCATTTGTTCATCAAAATTCTCTGAGTAGATGTACCTGGATAAGCCATACAGCCTAGATGAAGACAATCAAAACAGTCTGTTGACCACTGGAAGGAGCAGAACCGGGTGCTGCTATGCAAACAACAAGAGACTACAACAGGGCCCCCTAAGACTATACGAAACCTAAAGTCAGGTTTTAAGAGCTTTCAGAACTGACAAGAGAAGAGAGGTGGTCCTTATATCAAGGGAGATGTTCTTCCAGAGGACAGGGGATATAGTAGAGAAGGCTTCACATATCTGGAATCCAGACATATCTGATGGACAGAAACAAATGGTCTCTCAGATATCCAGGCTCTACTCCATGCAGGACTGTATATGTTAAAACAAGCCCACTGAATTTCACTCAGAATCCGACCGACAATCCATGTAGTTTGTATAGTGGCAATGACACATGGATATATTAAGAAGTACTTGTTACTGTTCGTGCTGAAGCATTTTGAACCACCTGTAGCTCTTGGGCAGCCCCATATAGGGTGCATCACAATAATTCAATCATGAGGTGAGCATACCATGAGTAACTGATTGGAGGCACTCCTGACTGAGAAATGGGTTTAACTGGCACCCAAGCTGAACTTGTGCAAAAGCCCTTCTGGCCACAGCTGTCACCTGCTCTTGAGCAGTAAGCTGCAACTCTATAAGGAACTGCAACTTGTGTACCAGTCTTCAATGGGGATGTGCTGCCTGATTTAAAAACAGCTAGTGCCCTCCAAAAGTAGAATTGTAGGGAATAATAATAATAATAATAATAATAATAATAATAATAATAATAATAATAATAATAATATAATATTTTAATTTGTATACCGCCTTTGTCCCGAAGGACTCAGGGCGGTTTACAGCCAGAATAAAAATACAGCAATACATACAATATTAAAAACAAACATTAAAATACAAATAACACTAAAAGTTAATATAAAATTAAAACCCCATAAAATCAGCTAAAAATTGAAATTAAAATTCAAGCCAGTCCAGCAAGACGAAACAAATAAGTCTTAAGTTCACGGTGAAGGGTCCGAAAGTCAGGTATTTGTCGGAAGTCCAGGGGGAAGCTTGTTCCACAGGGTGGGAGCCCCCACAGAGAAGGCTCTTCCCCTGGGGGCCACCAGTCAACATTGATTGGCTGATGGCACCCTAAGGAGTCCCTCTCTGTGAGAACGCACAGGTCGCTGGGAGATACAAGATGGCAGTAGGCGGTCCCGTAAATATCCCGGTCCTAAGCCATGGAGCGCTTTAAAGGTGGTAACCAATACCTTGAAGCGCACCCGGAAGACAACAGGCAGCCAGTGCAGTCTGCGCAGGGTGGGTGTTACATGGGAGCGCCGAACTGCTCCCTCTATCACCTGCGCAGCTGCATTCTGGACTAACTGGAGCCTTCGAGTGCTCTTCAAGGGGAGCCCCATGTAGAGAGCATTGCAGTAATCCAAGCGAGAAGTAACAAGAGCATGAATGACTGTTCATAGGGCATCCCGGTCCAGGAAGGGGCGCAACTGGCGAATCAGGTGAACCTGATAAAAAGCTCTCCTGGAGGAGATGGAGCAAAATATATGCTGCTGTGAATTCCTGAATGAAAAAGAATATAACTCTAAAAAATAAATTAGTTATGGAAGTTGAGATCCATGTAAATATAGGGTACTCTTAAAGTATACAGTAGTGACCAAAATTGTGGAAACCTTTTGCGAAAAGTGTACAGTATTTTTGAGATTTGATGGCTAATAACACCATTTTTTTGGTGGGGGAGTACCATAACATTATATATCCTCTGTCCAGGTAACATGGTTTTTAGCCTAGTTTAGTCTTTTCAACCGTTGAGAGATAAAAGTGGCTTTTTTCGTGGACTTTTAGATTTTAGGCCAAATTCCTGCAGTCTGCGCTGAACAGTCCTTGCACTCAACTTCACATTGCATTGCGCCATTTCATCTTGTATACACCCAGATGGTTTTCTTCTGTCATGTAGGCACAGTATCTTAATTCGTCTATCATCACTTGCTGTTGTGCACCTTTTCCTGCCTTTTCCAGTGTGGTTTTGTAGTGACTGAGTCTCCTTATACCTCTTCAAAAAGTTTTAGAAATGCCACCTTTGGTTAAGTTTCCAACAATTTTTCTTCTAATTTCTGTATAACTGTAGCCTTGTTCACTTAATAATATTATTTTACATTGCTTTCTGGGTGACCAGTCAACTCTTTGCACCAGTGGTGGGATTTAGCCAGTTTGCACCACTTCGGGAGAACCGGTTGTTAACTTTCTGAGCAGTTTGGCAAACTGGTTGTTGGAAGAAATCATTAGGGCAGAGAACCGGTTGTTAAATTACTTGAATCCCACCACTGCTTTGCACCATTACTTTAATTTTATTACGTTTTACAAACTCACTAAATGAAAAAATACAAAAAAACCCTACCAACTTGATAGCAATCACATAACACATTGATAAATGTCCTCCTCTCAGTTTCAATATGTGACAGCAATAACTGAATCCTACTATGATCTGATTGGCTCATTGCCAAAACAAGATGACATCTGATTGGTCCTCTAAAGACTCATGCTCAATGGCTACAATCAGATGAAGGAAAGCTACCTGATATCAACTTAAGCAAGTTATGCTTCTTTTTCTGGTTATTTGGCTATAACTTTTCATACAATACATAATTGAACAAACTTTGTTGCATTACATTCTTGATTAAATTATCTTTCCATTAACATATAATTGTATGATTCTACTCTAAAAAACAGTGGTGTTATTAGCCATTAAACCTCAAAAATACACTTTTCCCGAAAGATTTCCACAATTTTGAGCGCTATTGTAATGCCAGCCATAAGATATACAAAGTGAAAATGCTACTGTTCAGAGGATGGGGAAACCTAGCTACAAATAGGCTGTCTCATGCAATGATAAATGACCAATCAAGAAATTATTTCTTACTAAGAAATTGGTAAGAAACAAAGATAGCAATATAGGAGTTGATGTTGAATTTTGTTTTAAAACACTTATTTCTTTGTTTCATGTTTTTAATTTGGAGTACATAATCCACATTTTAAAAATAATGAAATTAATATTTTCTTAGGAAACCACTTCCAGCAGATCCACCCTACCAACAGAATGAGGCAGGCCAGATGCTATTCTGGCCTGCCTCATTTGCTACTCAATACTAAATAGATTAGACAGACAGACACAGAGAATTTTCAGAAATCACTATAGAAATATAAATAGTTATCTTATTGTATTGTATTTTATTTTATTACTATTCATGCAGGTTTAAGCAAAATGAACTCAAAAAGTATTAGGAAAATAATTCAGAGTTCTAATGCTAAAAACAATGTAAAGTTCTAATGCAAAAGCAGTACCTTTGTATTGTTAGAAATTATACAAGTGTTTTGATAACCACTTCATCCACAATAACAATATTAGACTGATTTAAGGTGTATACACACACACACACACACACACACACACACACACACACACACACACACATATATATACACACATACACACACACAAGCTTTATCAAGCTAATAAAGGGAAAACTTGTGGCCCATAGGTTAATACAACTGCCTAATATGCAGGCAGCCCAAGTTTGAATCCAAGAAAGGGTATGGCTAGCTGATGACAGCTAAATAGCTCAAAATAAATCTATACTAGTCTCCCTTTCTTTCTTTATCAGCAAATATGAATTTGATAGATATAGATATTAAACATTTTACAATAACATTGAACTGTTGAATTAGTCAAAAGATCAAACACTAATCCATTCAAATTATAAATTCTCATAGATACCAACAGGTTTGCAAAAGCCTTATTTAGGCTCATAAAATTAATGTCAAGACTAATTTTTTCAAGCTAGTGTTGGGGATTTGTTCTGATTTGCTTATATGTTATAACATCATTTTTCAAACTTTTAGGCTGAAAGTAAGAATTGAGCGCAATAGCTGTCCAACTTAATTTCTCTGTTCTTATTTTATATATTGCTGACAGCTGACATTCTATATTGGATATAAATAACAAAACATTTAAAGATGTGGTTTGCATTTCAGTGTTTTAGTTCACTGAATAATAAATAACCATGCATTTGACGGACTTTTTTGCTACATTATGAATTAATCGTTATTTAACCTAGAAACCTTCTATTATTAAATGTCTGGAAGACTGAGTAAATGTACCAAGTTTTTGCATCCATATCTGTAAATAAATCTAAATCTTCTTACTAAGAATTCAGGAAATCTTCACAGCACTACAGTCCCCATATTTTTCAACAGGGAGTTGAACAAGAGAAATATTGAGTTCATTTGCATGAACTCAGCCATTGTGTTTTATAAAACAGTGTGAAAAAACTCCAAAATTTGCTTTTAATTGCATTATCTTGCTAAGTGCATTATGTTAATATTTAAAACCTTTAAATATGTATATTTTAAACTATCTTTTGGTGATGGGCAAATCAATTGCTAATGAGAATTACAAAGGGAACATTTAAAAACAAAGATAAGGTATTGGAAATCCTTCATGTTTGCTGAACTAGTATAAGTGTAGCTGACATGGCCAATGGCAAAGAATGCTAGTACAATGGTATCAAGGGTCACTGTTTAATCTTTTTTTTTTTATTTGAATTTATATCCCGCCCTTCTCCGAAGACTCAGGGTGGAAACGCCAGAATAAAACTGAACTCCATCAGAAACTACTGTCATTTCTTTTTTCAGCAGGAGTTTCATGAACTGTTTCAGACCCTGGTCAATACAATGGCTGGATTCACACATTGCACTAATTACAATGTGGTTGGTGGGCTTGAGGCTATAATTGGATTTGACAAATTGGACTGTATGGTACAGTTTTTATTATAAAAGGCATAAACCACGGCTAAGCAAAATTTATGAACTAAGTCAATGCTCTTTTTCCTGAAAAACTGGCTTAAAAAATTAAAAAGAAATAAAAAAAATAAACATTAAAAGACCTGTACTAGTTTATACAAAAATTTAATCTGATGAATTTTTTTTACATATTAAATGGCTGTAGGCTGTAGATCAAATGAATAAAAAAAATCAGTGAGGTTATGCAGTAATTAAAGAGACACCCACACAAGCAATAACATAGATACACCAAACTCAGCAGGCATTAAGGAACATCAAGACTACACAGACTATTAGAATACACAGACTATTAGAAAGCAATCAATGAATGAATGTAAAAATGACTGGATGGAAAAACAACTGCCCCAGAAGTAACTGACTGTATAGTTTGAACATGATAATCATAATATCTTAATTGGGGTAGGAAGAAAAAATACGGCTTTGTGCTTTAGGCTTAGTAATTCAATGATTTTTATGTGAGATAAAAAGAAGAAATAACTAGAACAGCTGAAGTCTACTGATGTTTTCTATTCATGCTACATATTTCATTTCATGTGTTAGTGATAAAATGTGATAACTGTGGTAACTTCTTGGAAAGAAGTAACAATCTACTAGTTATTATCTAAAAACTGATGTTTTGATAAATATACAAAGCCCATAAGTGTAACTGGAGAAGATTTCTTTTATATCACTGGCCCCATACTGATCACAATAGTTGTATTAGATGACCATAACTAGAATATCAAACATTCTACTCATGTGACAGTTTTGTTCCTATGTTTCCTACATTTGGACTAAAAACTCCAGATAACAAATTAAAGAATCAACATTTTACTGCCATCTAGGGTTCATCAGAATTTATGCAGAAATTCCAAATCATTACATTCAACTTAATCTTCTAATGTGATTTTCTAGTCCTATTACAATTACACAAAAGTTGCAGTCTATCAACTTCCTCTGAAGACACTGAAACACAATTTCAACTGCCATTTGTTAGATTTTGGGCTCAATAAACTGATGTTGAATGATCAATATTCAAACACTTGAAAATGAATATTTTATATCCAGATCATATAGTCTCAAAGATGCTTTTCCAAAAGACACTGGACTTTGTCTTTGAGGAAGATGTTTTGCTTCTCCATAGTTTCAAAGATCAGCAAATTTTACTGAGATGCTTATGCTCCTGAAACTCACATAACATAGAAAATCATCAACATGACCCCTGTATAAATTCATTACTCAATCCATTTGTTATCTAGACTATAAATTAATCCATTTAGATGGAAGATTTTTTCATAAATTTTCATTGTGTCTATATACCTAACCCTAACTAGTGATATATTGTTATTGTACATTTTTGTTGCTTATATTTGTTTTTTCTACACAAGATAATATGCTTTTACTTTGAAAAGCTTTATAGCATTTAAAGGCTTTGTTGTAACATAGCCATAACCATATATAGCCTCTGAAAAATTTGCTTGGAACCACTTGATACTATCAAATGGCTGCAGAAAATTATTTAATTAGAGAAGTCTGCTATTTAATAGCCCTCTGGATTTTTTCTTATTGGACAAACTTCTTAATTTTTAAAAATGAACTCTGACCAAATTATTGGTATGCTGAATAGAATAGAATAGAATAGAATAGAATAGAATAGAATAGAATAGAATAGAATTTTATTGGCCAAGTGTGATTGGACACACAAGGAATTGGTTTTGGTGCATATGCTCTCAGTGTACATAAAAGGAAAAGAAAAAAGAAAAAATACATCAAAGGTACAACATTTACAACACAAATGATGCTCATAGGTTGCAATTTAACCCTTAATGATAGCAACAAAAAGTTACAGTCTTACAGTCATAAGTAGAAAGAGATTGGTGATGAAAACGATGAGAAGATTAGTAGTAGTGTAGATTTAGTAAATAGTTTGACAGTGTTGAGGGAATTATTTGTTTAGTAGAGTGATGGCCTTCAGGAAAAAACTGTTCTTGTATCTAGTTGTTCTGGTGTGCAATGCTCTGTAGCGTCATTTTGAAGGTAGGAGTTGAAACATTTTATGTCCAGGATGTGAGGGATCTGTAAATATTTTCACGGCCCTCTTCTTGATTCGTGCAGTATACAGGTCCTCAATGGAAGGCAGGTTGGTAGCAATTATTTTTTCTGCAGTTCTAATTATCCTCTGAAGTCTGTGTCTTTCTTGTTGGGTTGCAGAACCGAACCAGACCATTATTGAGGTGCAAATGACAGACTCAATAATTCCTCTGTGAACTGAATCAGTAGCTCCTTGGGCAGTTTGAGCTTTCTGAGTTGGCGCAGAAAGAACAGTCTTTGTTGTTCTTTTTTGATGATGTTTTTGATGTTAACTGTTCATTTTAGATCTTGCAATATGATAGACCCTAGAAATTTAAAGGTTTCTACTGTTGATAATGTGTTGTCAAGTATGGAAGTATGGAAGGGTTTCTCCTAAAGTCTACCACCATTTCTATGGTTTTTAATGTGTTCAGTTCCAGATTGTTAAGGTCGCACCACAAGGCTAGTCAGTCAACCTCACCTCTATATGCGGATTCGTCATTGTCTCGAATGAGACCAATCACTGTTGTGTCATCTGCGAACTTCAGTAGTTTAACAGATGGATCGTTGGAGATGCAGTCATTGGTATACAGAGAGAAGTGGGGAGAGCACACAGCCTTGAGGGCCCCCTCTGCTAACTGTACAGATATCTGAAGTGATCCCACTTAGCTTTACCTGCTGCTTCCTCTTTGTTAGAAAGCTTGTGATCCACTTACAAGTCTGTTCAGGTACTTGTAGTTGGTTTAGCTTAGTTAGAAGAGTGTCTGGAATGATGGTATTGAATGCTGAACTAAAGTCTACAAAGAGGACCCTTGCATAGGTCTTTGGAGATTCAAGATGTTGTAAGATGTAGTGCAGAGCCATATTACAGCATCATTTGTTGATCTATTTGCTCAGTATGCAAATTGCAAGGGGTCTAACAGCGGATCCATGATGGTTTTCAAGTAGGAAAGCACTAGCTTTTCAAAGGCTTACATGACTACAGATGTTAAAGCAACTGGTCTGTAGTCTGTAGTCATTCAGTTCCTTGATAGTGGGCTTCTTCTTAATATAACAATTAATACAAAATGTCAGTTCAATTTTATAATTTATAATCTTAACCTTCGATATTATTTATGAGAATCAGATTTATCAAAAATCCTAACAGCTATAAGTTGTTAACTATAAGAATCCAGCGACCGTCCTAAGTTTCGAAGCCTTCGTGAAAACGTGCCAGCATTTTCCAGGTCGGGATTGCGGAAAAACCTGCAGGAGATTCTACCAACAGGCAAAAAAGGCCGGGAGTCGTGGTTCCGAAAGAGTGGAGGACTGCACAAATCTCCCATTTCTATCCTTACTGACTAAAAGCTTGAGAAGATCTGAAAAGGCTGCCAATATTTCTCAAACTCGACAACTTTAAGATGCATCGCTGGCTGGGGAACTCTGGGAGTTGAAGTCCACCCATCTTAAAGTTGCTGAGGCTGAGAAACTCTGAGCTAATCTTCCGGCACCTCGACTTCTCTTTTTCGTTGCCTCTCATCTGCAACGGAACTGTAAGCCCCGCCCCGATTTAATGACGCAAGGAGATTCCCGCTCCCAGTTGTAGACTCCTGGGCAAACTTCACCCATTCCTACCCCAAATACCGAGCACTGGGGGCCAAAGGAACCCGCCTCCTTGCTTTAATTGGCCAATCAACTTTTGGCTTCAGCCAATGTAAGAATCAGAACGGGCTTTTTTTTCTTCTTTTTCTTTTCCCTCTCCGTGTTTTCTTCCACACCCAGCCCGCGAGGCTGAGTCTCGCGATACTCGAGAGCCGGCTCGGTTCCTGGTTGGTGGGACCGCGTTGAGAAAGCCGGGGCGGCAGCGGGGAGAGGGGCCTGAAAGAAAAAGAAGAAGAAGAAGAAGAAGAGAAAGAAAAGAGCCCGGCCCGAGTCGCGCGCGGAGGGAATCGGCGAGAACTCCCTTCGTTTCACTTTTGTGTTTCGAAGGAGGAGTCGGGAGCTCCTTGGCCGTTTTCATCTCCCCGGACGGTGTTCATGATGTCTGCGCTGGGACCGGAGAACGAGAACGTGAGCTCCCTTTCGGGCACCGCTTCGGTTCCCAGTGGCATGGAGAACACAGGAGGGGCCCCGGGTTCTTCCGAAGGGACGGCCGGGATAAACGACGAAGGAACGGTAAGAGGAGCCCGGTGGCTGCAAAAAAAGGCGCTGTAGGGGCGACCGGCAGGTTCCTCTCGCCGGCTCAGGCAGGCGGGCGGGCGGGCGGGGAAGGGCAACGGGCAACTTGGGGCATCCGGGAAGCGCTCGTAACCGATGAGTTTCTCGGGTGGAGACCGAGCCGTTGGCGCCGGAGACAATAGGAAGAGCCGAGCGGCTGTTGAAGCTCCTCTAAAGCCCAGCCGAGCGGCGCCTCCGGCGGACGCCTTTGCGAGGCAGAAGAGCGATGGGCGCGGGTATCCCGATGGAGGCGAGCGATTTCCCCGGGGACGCCGCTCCTTTCTCCGGTTTAATCGCGCCGCCTCCGCTGCTCCCCTCCCCCGGTTTTTTTTTTTAATCTCCGCCGGCAGCTGACCCGTTAATAACAAATCATTTAGACTTATATGCCGCTTCATCGCCCTCTCTGAGCGGTTTACAGCGTCAGCACATCGCCCCCAATGAGGATCTGGGTCCTCATCGGCGAAGCTTCTCCGGGTCTTACCCGCTCGCCTCCCTTGTCCTGTTTTTCTTCCACCGCAAAAGCTCCGTCGGCGCGGTCCTGGTTGGGCTGCAGGTGGAAGGGGGCTTCCAGAGAAGTGGAATTAGCCGCGCATCGTGTTTGTAGCCAAGCCGTCCTTCCGACGCTCGTAGTCGGTTTAAACGTTCACTGTGGCGCCTTCAAGCGGCGTCGAGATGATTACCTTCCACGGTGGTAGCCTGGCTCTGGGAAGCCTCCGGTCGCTTGGCAAAGCGGCGAGGTTGGTGCTTGAGAGGCCTTGGCTTTCGGTAGGTGATGCGGTAATCTTTCTCGAGGCCACTTCCCTTGTTTTAACGATTAGGATGTGCAGGTCAAAACAAATGCTGTTGCCAGGCCCGGAGACCACTGCTCTTGATCTTGGAAAGTCACTTGGACTCGGTTCCTCCTGGTGGATGTGCATTTCTGGAGAAACGACCCTTCTCCACTTGACCAGGGCTTCACCTGGTTTTTTTGTATAGTGAGATTTCTGCTCCAGACTGTTGAAAAAACTAAAGATAAAGTTAAAATGGACAAAAATTTACCTCAAGGATAAATTTTAAGTAATTGTTCTTAGAAAATTAACATAGGGTCTTTTATCTTTTTCATTTTTGCTACATTATATTATTTGATTTAAAAATAAAACAGGTGACCTCTTACTGTTGGAAAGGCTAAAGGTTGTATGTACTAGTCTATTAATCTGAAATAAACCAGGAAATGCAACTATTTGTAGTTGGATTTCAAGCAATTTTACTTCTAGGTGCTGCTAAAGTATTGTTGTTGTTGTTAGCTGCAAAGTCATGTCTGACCCATCACGACCCCATGAATAATGTTTCTCTAGGCTTTCCTGTACTCTACCATCCTCTGGAGTCTATTTAAGCTCATACCTACTGCTTCATCCAGCCGCCTCATTCTCTGTCGTCCCTTTCTTCTTTTGCCCTCAATCTTTCCCAGCATTAGGCATTTCTCCAGCGAGTCCTTCCTTCTCATTAGGTGGCCAAAGTATTTGAGTTTCAGGATCTGGCCTTCTAAAGAGCAGTCAGGGTTGATCTCTAGGATTGACTTATTTGTTTGTCTTGCAGTCCAAGGGACTCTGGTGCAGGAGTCTTCTCCAGCACCAGAGTTCAAAGGCCTCAATTCTTTGACGCTCAGCCTTTCTTATGGTCCAACTTTCACAGCCATACATATATGTTGTTATACAATGTATTCAGAATTGCAGCTGCATTTGTGTTTTGTGTCCAGCTTTTGTCATAAATTCGCACTTCCCAAACTTATTAGTACAGTGTCACCTGAAAACTGTACATTGAACAGTTTTGAATAAATGTCTTTTTATAATTGCATAATAAGGTACATCAATGTTGGGCAGTGTCTTGCTTCCTTATATCTTTGTTTTCAACTAGAAGAAGGTAATTAGATTGAGCACACATTAACAAACTTGTTTGAATATGTGTTTTTTATTTAATTTTTAGTAATGTAATAAGGTAAGGATGTGAAACTCCAAATATATCAATCATTATTAGCATAATTCGAGAATGTATAAATTTCATAAATCACATTAATTCATATATATTTGGAAAATAAATAATGAATTTATGCATAATCTTGTTATTTGCATTTGCATTTATATCCCGCCCTTCTCCGAAGACTCAGGGTGGCTTACACTATGTTAGCAATAGTCTTCATTCTATTAGTATATTATTGCCCCCAACAATCTGGGTCCTGGTTAGAATACAGGAATTGTTTATATCGGGTTCTACAAATTAAGTGGGACTTGTTAAGCATTTCTAGCTATTTATTTTTTATTCCACCCTTTTAAAAATACATTTTGGTCAAATCAAGGCAATAAAGTTGTACAATCTCATGGTTGTACAATCTCTACTTACATACTGTTTGAAGTAATGACTTAGTCCACAGTTTCTCACTGGGGTCTCTTTCAAACGTTAGGTTATTATTTTTATAATAAGTTTTATGTAATCGTTACTGATTTTACACAATTTCAACTAATATATTTTTTGTAGAAAATAAAAGGAAAATATCCTATGTTAATTCACTGAAAACAATTACACATTTACATTAAGGGTTTTTTGTGTTTGTACATTTTAGCTTATATCTTTTACTTATTAAATATTTACTTTTATATGTTATCCCATCTACATACTCCAGGGCAGGGGTGTCAAACTCAAAGCCCACAGACCAGATGTGGCCCACAGGTTGCTTTTAGCTGGCTCACGGGGACAGCCTGGAAATATCAAAGGGCCGCCTCATAGTGCCTTAGCCGGCCAAAACGGGGCACTCTCCCCATGGCCTGTTTTCAGCTGGCAGAGTGCTGCATGAGCCGTCTGCTCCCCCCGCCCGGACCACAGACAACTACAATGCTGATCCAGCCCTCGAAGAAATCCAGTTTGACATTTCTGATCTAGGATATTTATATTCATAAAAGAGCCTGACCAGTTTTAATAACAGCCAAATCATATTACAAATTTAAAACACAATCAGAAGCAATATTATACTTTCTAGTATTTTGACCTTGCAGGCATGGATAACCTAATTAATATGGTCTGTTGTGTATATTGGACATCTTGGAGTACAGGTAGTCCTCGACCTATGACCACAATTGAGACCAAAATTTAAGTTGCTAAGTGAGACATTTTTAAAGTGAATTTTTCCTCATTATATTACCTTTATTGTCGCAGTTATTAGTTAGTCCTTAGTACTCTCTTAGCTTGGTTATTTTCTTGCAGATGTTTCATTATCCAATGAAGGTAACATCTCAAAAATGGGCATTTTGGTTGGGACTTCCTTGTCTGAAACACTCACCCTAGTTGTGAAGCAAGAGTAATTCTCATTCTTTGATCTTCTGAAAACTTGTAAAAACACTTGGCTGTTCTGGATGGTCTTTGGAACTTGATGCTGTAGAACACCTAGTGGCAAAAGTATTAATGTAATGCAATGCAATGCAGCACAATGCAACACACACAAGACAATATATAACTTTACTGTAATTTTATATTTATTATATTTTATATTATTACTGTATTGTCTGTAGCCATTCCTTTTGTACCATCTAGAATATGTTTTACTAGTGCAGTTTATAAACTCATAAATACTATGTTTTCCTGAACTTATGACCTACCCCAAAAACAAGCCCTAACCTGATTTTTACGCCTATGCCTAATATAAGCCCTATCCTAAAAATAAGCCCTAGACAAGCCCCACCACTATCTGGTTGTACAATGTGGGGCAAGGTGCATGGCACAATACACCATGCGGCGTCCTGCCACAAGCAATTGGACCGGTGCAACGAGCCTTTTGGGGTCCTCCCTAAAGCAGCTCCACCGGCGTAACAAGTCTCGCTTGTCCTTCCTAGGGCGGCTCCACTGGCGCAACGGGCATTGTGGCATCCTGAGACTGGCTTCATCGGCGCGACAAGACCCAAGCTCCAGTGTCCCAGCAGCAGCAGGGCCAGCAGGCAGGGGGGCTGGAGGCTGGGGCACATGGAGAGTTTGAGCTGTTGCGGCTGCAGGCAAGTGGACGGTGGGACACAGGGTGGAGCTGGCAGTAGCAGCTCTCTCACTCCTGTGGGCCCCTGTACTCGCTGCCTCCTGCACGTCAAAAAAATAAGACCTGATAATAAACCCAAGTGCTTATTTTGGGCCTCAAAAGAAAATAAGACTGGGTCTTGCTATACATAGTTCCTGGATTTCCAAAACAAATCTTAATGTTTGTAAAGTTATAAAATGTGAAAGAATAATAAGGGATGTTATTTGTTCATTAGGAACTTGTTGGTGATGAATCTCCTGGAAAACAAAAAGAAAATCAAGAACCAGATCCTACATATGAAGAAAAAATGGTAGGTAGTTTGTATTGTAATGTAAGTGATTACTTCAGGAGTTGACAGTTTGGTTCATGCACTGGGCAGCCAAACACCTCAAACTTGGACTGATCTATAATCTTGATACTTTTATCAATGTAATTTTGTTTTATTTTGGAAGGCTTTTAAGAATGAGAGTAGAAGAGTTAGTTTCAAAGAAGCCACTTCCTATTCATACTCTTAAGTTTCCTTCAAAGTGTATTGACATTCCCCACCCAGTCTTCAGTTACACAATTTCTAACAGGCTCATGGTAATCAGAAAGCTTCCTTGACCACCCCAAAGATTGGATGCTAAATTATGGTGTTTTTTACTTTTGCCCCACTTTATAATTGATTTTCAAATGTTTAAAACTAATTCTAGAATTTGATTTTTTTTCATTTAAACTTTCTTGTTTTTTTGCTAATCTTTATAACTTTATTGTAGCAAACCGATCGAGCAAACAGATTTGACTATCTGTTGAAACAGACAGAATTGTTTGCACATTTCATTCAGCCTGCTGCTCAGAAGACTCCAACTTCCCCCTTAAAAATGAAACCAGGACGACCAAGAATAAAAAAAGATGAAAAACAAAATCTGTTATCTGTTGGAGAGTAAGTATCAACAGAGTCATATTTATTCTGAAAATGTGTCATTGTAAAATATTTTAGCGCCTTTGAGTTGTGATGTGCAAAGGGCGTCATGCAACTAAATAAATACATGTGAAACACAAAGATAGATCATGATTGAATACAAATGTGTAGACACTAAAGTAGATTGTATTTAAATTGTCTGGAGAGGTCTACCTCTGATGAGAGGGGCTATATATGTGAATAGCATATAGCTTATAGTGTTTTGGAGCCCTCTCTAAGCGGTTTGCAGAGTCAGCATACTGCCCCCCAACAATCTGGGTCCTCATTTTACCAACCTCAGAAGAATGGAAGGCTGAGTCAACCTTGAGCCAGTCAGGATTGAACTCCTGGCAGTCAGCAGAATTAGCCTGCAATCCTGCATTCTAACCACTGTACCACCATGACTCTTCACTGTGAAACTCCAGTCTGGGATATGTAATACCTTCTATAAGGAGTACTTTCTATAGTGATGTTTAAGAAAGCTTTTGCCAGGACCCTGTCTTTGAATGTCCTTTTTTCAGCATGTGATACAGGATTATCTCTCTTTACTCTTTCTAGTTTTAAGTTGGAGAAGAATAAAAATCAGCCTTTCATTAGAATGGGTACCACATTTTTCTTAATAGAGTTTCATATGTGCATGCTTTGAATATTTTCAGAATCAAGTGAAATTGCAGATATGGTTTTAGTTCAGTTTCTGGTTTTCATGATTAAAAAAAGAAAAACTGACAAGGTTATGTGCTGTGATGAGATTTCATCCTCTTTTAATGACCCCATAATCCCTTGCTGGGTGGATTCTGGGCAATGGAATGGAGCTGAGTATATACTGGCTGGATGCCCATCCTGTCACCAGCTGTGATGAGATTTAATACTTTAGAAATAGAAAAACAGCCAATACTTCCTGAAAACCACATATGAAGTATTTGCCTATAGAAGAGAAGAACCGTACAGAGCATAGTATAGTTGTAATTCATAATAGTTGTTTGGGAAGCAGGAAAAAGCTTAAGGATGGAGAATGAGCCAATGGCATCTTGAGCTGTGAATAACTGCCTCTCACACTGGAAGCATTATGAATTTTTTTAATGGGTTGCTTTTATTTTCAGACCTTAGATAACCAAATTTTTGTTTTTATTTTTTTTGACTTCTCCCCCCCCCAAATGTTTTCCAATAATTTACTTGAGTTTTTAGGGAGTAAAAACTTGGACATGTCCAAGTCATGAATGCTATTACATAAACTCTTTTCAACATGTATTGGATTGGAAAATATAAAAAGTTGTGATGGATGCATTTTTTCATCCAAATAAGAGTTTAGCTAAGCAGCTTGTAATAGTTGTTCAATGTAAAAATTTGGCTTGTTTTGAGATCTTCAATAGTTAGCTGTTTATTTTCTTAACATTTCCATTGTTTCTAGCTATCGCCATCGTAGAACTGAACAGGAAGAGGATGAGGAGCTTTTAACAGAAAGTTCCAAGACTACTAATGTATGCACGCGATTTGAAGAATCTCCATCCTGTATGTAATACTTTTTGTTGTTTATATGTTTATATATTTTGGGAACTATCCAACATTAAAAGATTTTGATACTTACTTTGCTCATTTAGCAAAGTTAATACTCAATAGTATTCACATATTTGCCAATATTATCCAACTTAAATTAATATATTTTTTGAAATGTTATATGCTCCCTTTTCAAAACAGAAGCCTTCCTAAAACAGATTAGAAAATATTCACATTGGGCATTTTGAATAAAATTTTGCATGCAAACTTTTAAATATACTTATATGTTCTGCATTTTTATTCATTATATCCAAGTTTTAATAGAATTAAATCTATTTTTTTAAGCAGTATGATTTTTCTAGTGAAAAATGGGAACACGTTTTCTACAACAAATTATATTTCCAAACTGGATTCTAAATTGAGCATCAAAGTTATCTCTTCTAGAACTACTAGAAGTACTAAGTTATGTGCAAGCTACTGTAAATCCACACCCAATTAAATATATATGTAATACAGAGAAATGTCAGGTTTTAAAGTTACACAATTTTAAAATATATGTTCCCACGTGTGCTCAAAACTGTTTTTCCTCCTTGATTTTGAATGTGTACCTTGTATAACACAAATTCAGGGATTTGTTGTTTGCTGCTTCATAATGAACACTTTAATGGAGTATCATTTCTGGCTTTTGAGAACAGACAGTTTATCTGTTCTGTTATTGGGAGGGAAGTTATACACCTTTCAAAAAACATTGCTAATAAGTACATCCATGCATTTGTATCTAATAACTTACTCTGATCTGAGAGGGTTTGTTTTTCCTGTTGTCAAGTTATATTAAAATGCCATGATTTGTTTTCATAAGTGTATGGCATTTCTTTTCAAATAGAAAATAAACAACATTGTCTAGTTTTCTATTGATTAATATTTGTAGAACAGTCAGTCAATATTTTTATTCATTTGTACTCTTCTTGTTTCTAATGTTGGTTAGCATTTTGCTTTGCAAACATTGCAACTAGTTGGTAGACATGAGAAAAATCCTGAATTACCAATGAATTTGCTTTGTATACATTTAATTTAGTCATAACATCATAACATTTTGCATTTTATTCTGTTAAGAATGTGGACTGAATATTAGTCTGTTCTCCTGGGGTTTTGGGAATATTTACTATGAAGAAAATAAGAGGTGACTTTAAATTTATTATTACTTGTTTCTGTCTCTTACTGCAGATGTGAAATGGGGAAAATTACGTGATTATCAAGTCAGAGGATTGAACTGGCTCATTTCTTTGTATGAAAATGGCATCAATGGTATTTTAGCAGATGAAATGGTATGCAGAAATCTGATTTTATTTAGAATTAAAGTGAAAATTAACATTTAATTTTTAATTGCTACAAGCTTGTCCAGTTTCTTTTTTGTCAACTGTTACTAAATTTTGAAATTAGTTATAAATTTTATAATAGCATGTAATGTAAATCACAGTGAATTAATTCAAAATAGAATAAGAGAAGAATATTTTTATGTCAAAATGTAGGCTTTTTGGTTGTACATTTTTTAGTCAGTCCTATCCCAATATAAAATGATACAGTTGTAAAAAGCATAATAGTAGCAGATATATGTTCAGATTTTTTTAAAAAATCAGTGCTTATTTTAGTAGCAAATTGAAAGTTGGTTTTTTTTATTCGAATGGTAGTTGGATAGGTAAAATATTACTTATTTTATATAATTAGTCCTGACTAGTGGTATTGAACCTAGATATTTGGGGAAAATGTGCTTTTTAAGTATTTGTAAAAATAAGATATATTTTTCTAAGGAATGTTATGTAATTATTTGATTGGCTTTTGTGAAGGCTGAATCTTGAGTAGAATTATTGTCTAAGTTAGTCTTGGTTCTGGAGCCATTACTGTAAAGTCTATACCCGTGATGGCGAACCTATGGCACACGTACCAGAGGTGGCACGCAGAGCCCTCTCTATGGGCACGTGCACAGTCACAACTGCTCTCTTCTGGGTTCCGATGCTCTGTTGCACACATGCATACAAAATTCTGAATATATGATGTTTTTATTATAAAGAATAATATGCTAGTGATAAACAGAGTCTCATACTTTTGAATGTTGATCTAACTAGAGTTGGTTGCATATTTGAAAATAGGCTTTCTGATAATAGAGAAGCTCATCCTAAGAAAATTAACAATGCTTAATAGAACTTTCAGGAAGAATTTATAATATGGGATACAAATATATATGCTTACACCATCATACATTTTCTAAATTTAATATATTGATACATACAAACATACAGACTCACACACACAAAATTCCTAGATGGATAAAAGACAAAGGCTTGATTGATGTATATAGTTGCATTTAGTTGTTGCTAAAATCTGGCTTTGAAAACTCAGTGTGCACGCACGCACGCACACACATACATATATGTATTTATCTTGCTGTCTGATACAAATTAACGTTTTGTGTATATACATTGTTAACAGGGTCTTGGAAAGACATTGCAAACAATTTCTCTTCTTGGGTACATGAAACATTACAGGAACATTCCAGGGCCTCATATGGTATTGGTTCCCAAATCAACTTTGCATAATTGGATGAATGAATTCAAGAGATGGGTGCCAACTCTACGAGCAGTATGTTTGATAGGTGATAAAGACCAGCGAGTGAGTATCAACTCAAGTGTGTTTCTCTACTAGTCATATATATGTTTAGTGGCAATTAGCCTACCCTGCCCATAGCAAAGTAGTGGGGATTGGAAAGTGAAATTCCATATGAATAGTGACAGACTTATGATGCCATTAAGTATGACATCACTTAATGATTTTCCTGCTGGCTTCTCCATTGACTCTGGTTGTCAGAAATAGGTTGTGAAGCATGCAGTTGATGATCACATCCTAGATGCTGTGACAGTTGTAAACTCCTGTTTGAAAAGTATCTGAATGGCAATCAATTACTGCAGGGGTTCTGTGATGGTCATGAAGTTACATTTCAGCATCATCACAACTTCAACTGATCAATTGGCAGGGCAGTCACTAAATTTCTACCCATGTCCTACTGTATTCCGCTAAGCAATAAATGTTATGGAATACTTTAAAGTTTCTTATCAATTATATCTCTATTTGACAAATGCATTTTTGCCAGGAGCTGTGGTGGCACAGTGGTTAGAATGCAGTATTGCAGGTTAACTTTGCCGATAGCCAGGAGTTTGATCCTGACATCTCAGGGTTGACTTGGCTTTGCATTCTTCTGAGGTCAATAAAGTGAAGACCAGATTGTTGGGACAATATGCCGATGACTGTAAAGACTTTAGCTGTACTATGGAGCGGTATATAAGTCTTAAGTTTTTTTGCTATTGTTATTTTATGCAGCTTAAACTTTGTGTACAGTATTGGAAGTTAAACTGAAATCTATTTCTAGCTGACATAAATGCTTTTAGATAAGTATTGCCATTTTTATAATATACTTATTTTAATTATGCTGCTATACTGTTTATTGGTTTTGAGTTTCCACATGATTTAAATCAAATTGCTTTTTTGCATTTTAATGTGTGTGGTTAAGTCTTCTGTTTATAAGGAAAATGATAACTTTGCAGCATAATTAAAATAAGTATATTTAAATGTATGTCAAATGCCAAAATAAAATATTGCAAAAATTAGGGCTGTTGTAGTGTCATTGTTTGAAATCTTCTGTTACCACAACAGTGTTCTGCCAGTTAGGAATTAATATTCAATTGAAATTTTAAAATAAAGAACATAAGGGTGATATTTTTTTTACAGTTTCTTGATTTAACTGTTTCTAATTCTTCATGCAGGAATTAAGGAAAATGTATTGCTATGTTTATTAATTCTAAATTAGTTAATATTAGGACTGATGATTGTCTATTATTTTTAAAATATACCCTTATTCTTGACATGACCTGTTGGAAAACCTGGTCAGAAGGCTGATGCAATATAGTTTGTGAATTTTTGAATTAGCTATTAGCAGAGTTACAAATTACCCAGAGTTTATACTTCTGTATTAAACCCTGAATTTCCCCAGTACATTAAGATTATATTATATGTATTTTAGGGAACAAGGAACAGATTTGAAATTATCAGTGTCACACGTGGGTGTCTTTAATAATAAATAGTCATAAAACACACATTCTGTGGTATACTAATATTTCTTTAAAATGTTTAATTCAATATTTTCTCTGATTAAGGCTGCTTTTGTGAGAGATGTTTTGCTGCCAGGAGAATGGGATGTCTGTGTAACATCATATGAAATGCTCATTAAAGAGAAATCAGTATTCAAAAAATTTAACTGGAGATACCTAGTTATTGATGAAGCCCACAGGATTAAAAATGAAAAGTCGAAGGTAATTTTAAATACCCCATTTTAGGTAAGAATTTAAATTTTGCAGATTCCTTTCCTGTCAGATGTTTATAATAATTCTTTTTCTTTCAGTTGTCAGAAATTGTGAGGGAATTCAAGACTACAAATAGGTTATTGTTAACTGGAACACCATTACAGAACAACTTACATGAACTATGGGCACTTCTTAACTTTTTATTGCCAGATGTCTTTAATTCAGCTGAGGTAATATATGAAAATATTGTAATGTTTAGTGGTATCTTAATTAAAAAATATGGCTGAATGAAAGATTATATGACATTTATGTAGATGAGGTGATTGGTAAGCAGTTTGTGGGTGAAGCCTCAGTGATCCTAATCTACATAATTCTATCCCAATTGCTAAAAAAATAGGAAATAGCTCAGGCAATAGAGAAGCCTGTTATTAGAACACAAAGCCTGCAATTACTACAGGTTCGAGCCCGGCCCAAGGTTGACTCAGCCTTCCACCCTTTATAAGGTAGGTAAAATGAGGACCCAGATTGTTGGGGGGGCAATAAGTTGACTTTGTAAAAAATATACAAATAGAATGAGACTATTGCCTTATACATTGTAAGCCGCCCTGAGTCTTCGGAGAAGGGCGGGGTATAAATGTAAACAAAAAAAAAAAAAGATCATCATTTGGAAAATTGTAATTAAAAGGGAATTTAGGTTCTAGTTTTCTTCTTTCGATTAAGAAGCATTTCTCGGCAAGTATAAATAGTTTTAAGCAACAGTAACAGCTCTGTAAGAATTTGTTAGTTGAATTCAATGAGATAACAACAACATTAATAATATACTGTTGACAGCAGATTTGACTGTGGCACTGTGAGCTATTCAGTATGAAATAAATATTTAAAATTGAAAATAAAATAATTTTTATAAAACTGTTAAAGCATTTGAAAAAGAAGCATTTCTAGCAAGGTAGAAAATAACTATCATTGATGGTGGTTATCTTGATAAGAATAACTCTTCAGTCCTGTAGCATAGATGATGCCCAGAGAATAATGCTGTTCGATCCTGTGTCTCTATTTTGCAGGTTGGAAATCAGCCTTACTTTTAGTGCTATCTCAATTTTTTCCCACTGATAGCTATATTTACTTTAGAAGGTAGAAATCAAATTAAGATTTTAGTAGATCTCAAAAATCATTAAGAAGGATTATTGTGTTATCTATAATCTGTATCAGTGTGTCATATGAAATTATAGATAATGCGAGAAGAGTGGGGATATGTTCATTTATTTCATATCATATGTTGACACAAATATCAGCCAACACGAGTTATCCTAGCAGCATTCCTATATTATTTGAGCAAGAAATTGAAATAGAATTGAAACATTTTTGGAAAGCTAGAACTAAAGATAATAGTTTAATTCTTCTGTTTGTATTTAATAGATGTGTGGGCAAGGAATAGTATATTAAATGCTGATTTATTGGTAGTGAATTATTTGATTATAAAGCATGTTTTTTAATTCAGGATTTTGATTCCTGGTTTGATACAAACAACTGTCTTGGGGATCAAAAATTAGTAGAACGGCTTCACATGGTGAGTTTCTTTTAAAAAATGAACTAACTTTGGTCTATTTTTACTACATATCTCTCACTCTATGCAGCATCTCTATGTATTCTACATAGTAAATAAAACATGCCTCTAAACTTTGCTTGAAACTCTGTTGGTGAGGATACTGCAACATTTTTCAATTCCATAAATGGCATAAATAGTTTCATGAACTTTGGGACTTCCAGTTTCCTCTATGTTTCTTTCCAGAAATGTTATGTAATAGTTAAGTTTCTCCAGCTGCATGCATGAAGACCTCAGAACCACAATTAGATACAGCATGGAAAGCTGATACTTTTGAAAGAGAAATTAATCCAGTAGTATAAAATACAATTATTTTACTGTGTGATATTATTCATTATATTTGGCAGGTACTACGACCATTTTTGTTACGTCGTATAAAAGCTGAAGTAGAGAAAAGTTTACCTCCCAAAAAAGAAGTTAAAATATATGTTGGTCTCAGCAAAATGCAAAGGGAATGGTAAGTAATTAAAATTAGTATGAATAAATATAACTTCCCTATGTTGCTGATTGCTTTTTATTGTTATTAAATCTTGAAATATTTGCATTACATTTTAATGCAGGACTGAGAGCCTCAGTTGTCTTTGTCTTTCAATACAGGTACACAAGAATCTTAATGAAGGATATAGATATATTGAACTCTGCTGGAAAACTGGATAAAATGAGACTATTAAACATCCTTATGCAGTTACGAAAATGTTGCAATCATCCGTACCTTTTTGATGGAGCAGAGCCTGGCCCCCCTTATACAACAGATATGCATTTGGTTACCAATAGTGGCAAAATGGTAGTTTTGGATAAATTGTTGCCAAAATTGAAAGAACAGGGTAACTATTTTATCTTATTGCTAAAAATTATTGAATAAAAATCAAGAAATCATGGCTTAGGGCCTGGGTACTTACGGGACCGCCTGCTGTTACCGCATGCCTCCCACCGACCCGTACGCTCTCACAGAGAGGGACTTCTCAGGGTGCCGTCCGCCAAGCAATGTCGGCTGGCGGCCCCCAGGGGAAGGTCCTTCTCTGTGGGGGCTCCCACACTCTGGAACGAGCTTCCCCCGGGTTTACGCCAAATACCTGACCTTCGGACCTTCCGCCGCGAACTGAAGACACATCTTTTCATTCGCGCGGGGCTGGCTTAAATTTTATTGATTTTAAATTTTCTATTATTAATTTTAAGGGGTTTTAGTTTTATATATTTTAAAGTTTTTTAGGCCAATTATAAAATAAGTTTTTTAATTTGTATTTTAATTGTATATTGTATTGCCTGTTTTTACTTTTGGCTGTACACCGCCCTGAGTCCTTCGGGAGAAGGGCGGTATAAAAATCGAATAAATAATAACGTTCCCAATTGCTTTCATTCTCCATAAAAATAATGATGCTATTAATTTTTGTAGAATTGCAAAATTACAAAAGTAATTTTGTTTATAAGTTATCTTGTCATTTGCTAAGTATATATTATAAATGTTCAAGGATTTCTAATAGCTAAGTTTATTCAGATCGTATGTTGCTTTATGAGTATACTTAGTTATTTCAGTTTGTCATAAAATTTATTTAGAAGAATTTGAGTAACAATTTTTAAATTCTTTCTTCATGCAATAGGATCACGAGTCCTAGTCTTCAGCCAGATGACAAGAGTCTTAGATATATTAGAAGATTACTGTATGTGGCGAAATTATGAGTATTGCAGACTTGATGGGCAGACACCTCATGATGAAAGACAAGTAAGCATGCAGAAACAGGAGGTTTATTTATTTGTCTTAGCACTCAGTGTGAATTGATCAACTTTTTTATTGTAGGCTTCTATTAATGCATACAACGAACCTGGCAGTTCAAAGTTTCTCTTTATGCTGAGCACACGGGCTGGTGGTTTGGGAATCAACCTAGCTACAGCTGATGTTGTAATTCTATATGATTCTGACTGGAATCCACAAGTTGATCTTCAGGCTATGGTAAGCTTGATTAGTATGAAATCTTGTATTTAAATCTGACTTTTTTCCAGGATATTGAACATGTAGCAAGAAATATGTTTGCTTGTCTGCCTGGATTTTTGATAAAAACTATTGCATTAAAATAAGGTTTCCATGGTAATTATTACATAATTATTTTTAAATTGTAAAGATTTAGACTTCCAGGGAAATGATATCTGTTCACCAATTGTGCATTGTTTATATTACAAAAATGTAATTTTTATGAATTGAATATCCTTTTTTCTTACCACATAGGATCGTGCACATAGAATTGGTCAGACAAAGACTGTTAGAGTATTCAGATTTATTACAGACAACACTGTAGAAGAAAGAATAGTAGAAAGAGCAGAAATGAAACTTCGCTTAGATTCCATAGTTATTCAACAAGGTAAAAATGTTATGCTGTTTTTTAATACCAAATGTGGTCAGTAAGCTAAGTATATCCAAACTTGGAAAAAGTATCAAAATAAAAAATGATTGCTAAGTACTGTAATGTGAAAATACATCCAAAAATACATTGTAAGCCGCCCTGAGTCTTCGGAGAAGGGCGGGGTATAAAAATCGAATAAATAATAACGTTCCCAATTGCTTTCATTCTCCATAAAAATAATGATGCTATTAATTTTTGTAGAATTGCAAAATTACAAAAGTAATTTTGTTTATAAGTTATCTTGTCATTTGCTAAGTATATATTATAAATGTTCAAGGATTTCTAATAGCTAAGTTTATTCAGATCGTATGTTGCTTTATGAGTATACTTAGTTATTTCAGTTTGTCATAAAATTTATTTAGAAGAATTTGAGTAACAATTTTTAAATTCTTTCTTCATGCAATAGGATCACGAGTCCTAGTCTTCAGCCAGATGACAAGAGTCTTAGATATATTAGAAGATTACTGTATGTGGCGAAATTATGAGTATTGCAGACTTGATGGGCAGACACCTCATGATGAAAGACAAGTAAGCATGCAGAAACAGGAGGTTTATTTATTTGTCTTAGCACTCAGTGTGAATTGATCAACTTTTTTATTGTAGGCTTCTATTAATGCATACAACGAACCTGGCAGTTCAAAGTTTCTCTTTATGCTGAGCACACGGGCTGGTGGTTTGGGAATCAACCTAGCTACAGCTGATGTTGTAATTCTATATGATTCTGACTGGAATCCACAAGTTGATCTTCAGGCTATGGTAAGCTTGATTAGTATGAAATCTTGTATTTAAATCTGACTTTTTTTTCCAGGGATATTGAACATGTAGCAAGAAATATGTTTGCTTGTCTGCCTGGATTTTTGATAAAAACTATTGCATTAAAATAAGGTTTCCATGGTAATTATTACATAATTATTTTTAAATTGTAAAGATTTAGACTTCCAGGGAAATGATATCTGTTCACCAATTGTGCATTGTTTATATTACAAAAATGTAATTTTTATGAATTGAATATCCTTTTTTCTTACCACATAGGATCGTGCACATAGAATTGGTCAGACAAAGACTGTTAGAGTATTCAGATTTATTACAGACAACACTGTAGAAGAAAGAATAGTAGAAAGAGCAGAAATGAAACTTCGCTTAGATTCCATAGTTATTCAACAAGGTAAAAATGTTATGCTGTTTTTTAATACCAAATGTGGTCAGTAAGCTAAGTATATCCAAACTTGGAAAAAGTATCAAAATAAAAAATGATTGCTAAGTACTGTAATGTGAAAATACATCCAAAAAGTATTGTCTAGACATAAGCTTGATAGTTAAACGGTATATCTAGAATGTTGAGTTAAGAATAGTTGATGTTATAATTTTAATCATAAATAGTAATCGGAAGGAATCAAAAAATTTTTTGAGAGAAGTTGCAAGTCTTATCCACCAGCGTCAGTTTTTATTCATTGTTAGATGAGGAAGAAAAATAATGCAGTATAAACATTCTGTTTAATGTTGGAAAATTGTACTTAATATTTAATATGAAAAATTGGCCTCACCTTTTTCTGGAATAGAATTGCAAATTATAATAGAATAATAAATGTTGCTACTTAAAAAAAATTGTCAACTATTGCTACAGAAGTAGATATGCTTGGTATTATACTATTATTTTAATCCCAGTCCAGCTTTTGGTACAGAACTATTTTTTAAAATTGTTTATTTAGCTTCAAAACACAAGTTAAATGTTGTAGTGTCAAAGAATTGTATGTTATGCCTATTTTTAAAACATTTGTGAAGTTATCAGCCTCTTGAGAATATTCTCTTTTATATATATATATATAGGAAGACTAGTAGATCAGAATCTGAATAAACTGGGAAAAGATGAAATGTTGCAAATGATTCGACATGGAGCTACCCATGTCTTTGCATCAAAAGAGAGTGAAATTACAGATGAAGACATTGATGGTATTTTGGAAAGAGGCGCAAAGAAAGTGAGTGGACATTAGAAGCTAGTAGAAAAAGTTATGCTAATCTTCTTAATTCAGATTTTATCAGAAAGCCATGTTGACTATATGATTACTTTTGTTGACGATAAAGCAGATTGTTACAAAACACTAATTAAAATCTTCTTTATATATGTAGACTGCAGAAATGAATGAAAAACTTTCCAAAATGGGTGAAAGTTCACTCAGAAACTTTACAGTGGATACGGAATCTAGTGTGTATAACTTTGAAGGAGAAGATTACAGAGAAAAACAAAAGGTAATGCATTTATTTCCATTCAATATGTCGGTTAACTTTACTGTCTGTTTACAATTATGATGCTCCCATACAATTTTCTAAAAGTGCCATATGTTACAGATGGCATTCACAGAGTGGATCGAGCCACCTAAACGGGAAAGAAAAGCCAACTATGCAGTTGATGCTTATTTTAGGGAAGCTCTTCGTGTCAGTGAACCAAAAGCACCAAAGGTGAGTATCATTGAAACTTGTTAAAAATAGAATAAGTAGAAAAGCTTGTAAACTTATTCATAAAATGTTTTATACATATCGGTATCCATATTGTATTGATGAAATTTTTGGAATCTAAACTGTTCAAAGCAGTTATGTGTGCTTTTATCATACTTGTTTCCAACTATGTCTATTCAGACAGTGGTTAGAGATGGAATAGAAAATTGTTTTCTTCCCTATAGATTCAGTTTCCAGTTCTTCTAAAAGAATAACATATATCAGTTCCATTCATTGAAATGCTTATTAGAATTGTTATATGTGTATATGTGTCTGTGAATATATGCTTTGCATTTTGTCATCATTTTTGCTGTCTTTTTTCTTTCAGTTTACCAATTAATTGTTTTTTCCCCCCTGTTTGTTTTGTAATAATAGCAATGAAAATAAATCAAGCAGAATTGGAGGTTGCAGAAATTAAACCACTCATGTGTATAGATTTGCTCAATTAATTAACAATTAAATACACTTATGTATCAGTGGGGAGACACTTTCGGGGGGGGGCAAATAGAATAAAATGGAAGTAATTTGTATTTTATGCCATTAAATGCTGCTTAACTTGTGTTACTGATTATGATTATAGTGCAATGTGTCTTTTTTTAAAGGCCCCACGACCTCCAAAACAACCTAATGTTCAGGATTTCCAATTCTTTCCACCACGTTTGTTTGAATTGTTGGAAAAAGAAATTCTTTATTATAGAAAAACTATTGGATATAAGGTATTAATCAACCATGTTTTGCTTTTTCAAGTTCTTTATGTTTTACTATATGGCAGTAAAACCATATGTTTTGAGTAAAGCCACTAGAGGTTTATATAAGAAACTATAATGTTTTTAGAGCATGTAAACTAGTTACTTATAGAAATATAAATTCCTTAGGTACCTCGTAATCCTGACTTGCCAAATGCAGCTCAGACACAAAAGGAAGAACAAATTAAAATTGATGAAGCTGAACCGCTTAATGAAGAAGAACTAGATGAAAAGGAAAAACTACTTACTCAGGTATTTCTCACCTGCTAGACAAATTAAAAACTACCTTTAATTCCTTTTCTAGACTTACTAGTTGGTGTAGAAAAAAAGTGTTCTTGTTGTAAAGCAAGGGTGTCAAACTCAAAGCCCGTGGGCTGGGTTCGGCCCGTGGGATTCTTAGAACTGGCCTGCGGGGCCAATCTGGAAATAGCAAATGACTGACTTGCGGCGCCTCTGCTAGCAAAAATGGGGCACTTGCACCCCCCTGCAACTGCTTTTGGCTTTCGGAGTGGCCCAGGAGGCCTTCCAGACCTAAAACAGGGCCTCTGGAGTCATCCAGGAGGCTGTCCAGGCCCAAAATGGGGCCTCCGGAGTGGCTCAAAAGGCCTTCCAGGCCCAAAACGGGGCTTCCGGAGTATTGAAGGAGGCCGTCCTTGACTCAGAAGGTTAAAAAAGGGAGGAAAAGTAAAATATTTTACCTTTCAGGCTTGCAGGATTCTGCTACTAGCCTATGTCAATAATTTATAATTCTAGTCTTCCTATGGAGTCAGTTTCTTGATCTGGTCTTTCTCATAAGGTGATCAAGTAGCTCAAGTAAGTATTAAAAAAACAAAATCACAGAAATGTACACCTCCCTATATTTATAAGTTTATAAAACCGTGTCTATGGAAGTGTGATTCTGTGCCACATTCACCATGGCCACCACCTACCATGGTCAAGCACACCCCCACCTGACCCTCCAAGGTCAAACCCAATCCTGATGTGGCCCTCAATGAAATTGAGGTTTACTGTTCTGACCTAGACATTCCAAAACAATGAAGTAGACTCCTTATCCCGACAAAAATCTCTTTTTATTAAGTTACTGTGAATTTCTTTCATTCACACTCAGCAAAGTCTTTCAAGGGAGAATTTACAGTCACAGACCTTATTTGGCTTGGAGAGCTGCCAGGCCAATACCGTCAAAACTTGGCAAGGAGTCTCGGAGAGTCACAAACCAATTAGGCGAACTACCATATTTTTCGGACTATAAGACGTACCTGATACACCTAAAATTAGAAGAGTAAAACAAAAAAAAAGTTTTTGGCTGGTTTTTGGGACTGTTTTTGAGGCTTTTTTGGGCTATTTTCAGCCCATTTTTGAGGCTTTTTTCGGCCCATTTTTTTTAAACAAAAAACAAAAAACAGGCCCCAAACCTCAAAAATGGGCCCCAACCTCAAAAATGGGCTAAAAAAAGCCCCTCGAAAACGGGCCCCAAACGCCTCAAAAACAGTCCGAAAAAGGTCTCGAAAATGGGTGGAAAAACCCCCAAAACAGGGCATGTAGAGGCCAAAAATGGCGGGTGGGTGGGGCATCAGCAATATTCGCACAGACATTTTCACCCCCTTTTGGAAGACAAAAAAGTGTGTCTTATTGTCGAAAAATACAGTAATTATCTCCTGCAAACTCCACTCCCCTTTCGCTCCTCTTTTATTCCTTCTGGGAGCGGACATTCATTGTCCACCTGTGGCCATACTCCCAAGTCGACCCTTGTTCTTTAGCTGTTCCCTTCGTCCGGCAACTCTTGCGCATGCGCACACTGGAAACAGGCTCCACCTGTTTGTCTGCTTGCTGATATCTGACTCTGAAAGCAGCTGATAACTGGCATCCGGCCCTGGCCCCCTCTCTGCCTCCGATGCAGAGACCTCATCAGATCCTTCCCCAGACTCCAGGACTAGCCCATGTTCCTCCCCAACCGCCTCATTGTCTAATCTGCCAGCTCTGCTGGCTGCTGGCGGGCCACAACATTGACACCCCTGTTGAATTACAGTTTTGTTCTGCAACTGATAACGCTATAATTTGATGGACATTGTTTTGTCAATAACTGCAACTTGTAAGCTTAGTCAATACAGTCACGTTCTCTGTTGTCTTCTTTTTTTGGAATTGTCTTTAAATTGTTCCACTGTTTTCTATATGAGCCTTTCTTTGTTTTATTTGTCAGAATAATATTAGCTTAAGACTTCCAGAAACAAGTGTTCTTCAGTCCAAGTATTGAGAAAATTTTTATTAGTCTTAAATACTGTTCAGTACTGCTGAATAAATTCAACAAGTTTATCTAGTCGCATCATTCATAGATTGCTTCTGCCAAAGCTTGCTGGATACAGTGACATAGAAATGCCATAAACTAATATTTATTGTGTCCTTTCCTGAATTGAAATCCAGAAAAGGGAAAGATATTATTTGTGGGTATTTCCTCCCCAAAAAGGTACTATTGACCTCTTCTAATCAAATTTATACTTCTGGAGTAGCTTTTAAAGTATGAGAATGACCAGAACGTGCATGAACTTGAATGAAATTGAGGATGGTTATTCAGTCATAAAGGATTTATGATTATGACTTAGAGAAGCAAGAATCGCAGACTTCATTAAGTCCATTATTGTGGTTATGGAACATATTTAAAAATACTTAGAAGAATCAGTTTATCCTCAACTGGATAATGTAATTTTTCAAGCTTCAGCTTCAACAATAACCTAATTGAGCCTTGTCTTCTAAAGGATAGTAATATTAAAAAACTTTATTCTTCTTTTTTGAAGGGATTTACAAACTGGAATAAAAGAGATTTCAATCAGTTCATTAAAGCTAATGAAAAATGGGGTCGTGATGACATTGAAAATATAGCTCGAGAAGTAGAAGGAAAAACTCCAGAGGAAGTCATTGAATATTCTGGTAATATCATTTTAAATTTTTAAATAATATAAGAAAAGCTATATTCACAATCCAGTCTGATACAGTCTGATGCATGCTGCCATTTTCATTCAACTCATTTTCATAGTATGTGTAACATTACAAAGAAGTAAAACATCAATAGTAAATGTAACATTAAAGTGTACACAGTAAACAATAAAATACTAAAACATTTACTATAAACAGTAAACCAACATTTGAATATTAACTTGCAAATTTGCTCTTCTTGCCCCTCTTTTTGGTAGTTTCCACTGGCTTGCTGCCAAAAATCTGCAGAAGAGTTTCAGTTTATTCCAGGAGAATGAGCATGAACACTGCATGTACACAAGTTAAGCTTTAGCAAGCCAAGTACCATAGAACTTTTTGTGCATTTTTAAGTGCACACTGATCATCCACAAACAAAGGAAAACAAGAGAATATATTACAATAATGAGCACATCTGTGCAAAAGAAATTCATTTTGCTTTTTTTCAAAGCTGACATTCAACTAGCTAACCGACCCAAAGATATTCATTAGTCATAGAAAACTTGTAAAAATTGATACTATATTTATGATTTTCAAAACTTAGTGTGAGTGTACATTCTTTATACTGTTTTGTCCTATTGATTCTGGAGATTTCAGGCTGTTCTTGAAATAAAGGCACACTGTTTCAGACATCCTGAATCTCAAAATCAGTGGGACCCAACACCAGGCACAGTATGTACATACATCCCCTATGCATTCTGTTCCAAGTTCAGCAGGCTAAAATATGGGTACTTATTTCTTTTATATTCCATCTGCTTCTCTTTTGAAGAACATACAAATGTTTGGGTGAAGGCTTTAAAATTATATGTAATCCTGCAGCATTGTAACCATATTATAAAAGCTTTATCTAAGTCCTTTTAGCAGTTAATATATTCATTTTGTATCTTCTTTACTGAACATGTTGAGCTAACTTTAATTCTCTCTGTTGGAAAAGAAAATGTGAAGCACTAGCACAATAAACTCTCTTAATAGGGAAAGATGAGTTAGATGTTCCAGCAGTGGGATAACACTCAGGTGCTTGAAGGACCAACCCTTTTAAAATACACACAAAAAGTTTGTCACTGTTAAAGTTTGCGCTTTATGACAAGCTTGGGGAAGTAAATCAAAAAGATTTCCTCAAATGTCAGAAAAAGGATTGTTGATCCCCATCAAAATGAAAAGGCTACAAATCTATTGCCAAACTTAAAGAATGCTAGGATATAAAGAACAAGATCTGCAGGCCACAACTGCATTTTTTCTTATCAGTATTCATAAAGAAAATAACACAAAAGAATTGTATGCTTAGGAAGAAGGAAGAAACCACTATTCTGAAAACACACACTCGGATTTGCCAAAGATTCCTGGCAAATTACCTAGAAATGTCCTGTGGTAAATTCTTCAGAAGAATGTTAGGGTAAACTTAAACTTAACTTAAAAATGTGGCTCATGCAGCATGACAATACTAAACAAACAAATTTACCACAAAATGGTTGAAGCAGAGCAAATGTCGTATTTTGGGAAGACAAAGGCTTTCTCTTAAACAAGTTGGCATATTATGCTGATTGATTTGAGAAGAATTATGTTAGATCTAAAAAGAAATAAAAATGTAAAACTGAACAATAATTGATTTACTTTGCAAGCATGTGAGACAAAACTAATAGATTACTTACTTTCTTCAGCTGTTTTCTGGGAACGATGTAATGAGCTTCAGGACATAGAAAAGATTATGGCGCAAATTGAAAGAGGTGAAGCTCGAATTCAGAGGAGAATTAGTATTAAAAAAGCACTTGACACAAAGGTAATTGCTTTTTAAGTTGTATTATGTGAAGAAAAATGGTAAAATATTAATAAGGGATGATACTATTGGTTTTTAAATATTGCCTTTTTCTATTTTATTATTCCAAATGTGCTTTTTCAAGAGGCAACTGGACTTTCTGTTTTTCCTTGAAGTCATTTTGCTTCTCATCTAAGAAGCTTCTTGGATGAGATGCAAAAAGTTTTCAAAGAAAAACCAGAGAATCCAGTTGCCTCTTGAAAAAGCACCTTTGGGACAACCATGACCTGGATGACTGAGAATCTCCATAGACATTCCTATTGTTATTTTTTCTATATTTCAGAAAGTAAGGTTGATATATTTTCCAGTTAACTAAAAGATTGAGAACCTTTCTTTAGCACTTCTCAACACGTCTTTGTTTCAGGTCCTACCTTTCCTTGGCTTCACTGTGCAATGACCACAATTGAGCCCAGAATTTCTGTTGCTAAGTGAAAAATTTGTTAAGTGAGTTTTCCCTGATTTTACGACTTTTCTTGCCACATTTGTTAAGTGAATCACTGCAGTTGTTAAGTTATTAACATGGTTGTTAAGTGAATCTGCTGTCCGCATTGACTTTGCTTGGCAGAAGGTCACAAAAGGGGATCACATGACCCCAGGACACTACAACCATCATAAATATGAACCAGTTGTCAAGCATCCAAATGCAAATCACATGACCATGACGCTGCTGCAATGGTCATAAGTGTGAAAAATGGTCATCAGTCACTTTTTCAATGCCGTTGTAACTTTGAATGGTCACTAAATGAACTGTTGTAAGTAAAGGACTTGTATTTAAAATGATGAATTGCTGTCCCTTGCCCATTGTACAGAAGAATAGCAGCAATGATTACGCAGGGAAAACATTATAGTGTGGCGTATGGGGAGTGCAAGTTTTTCTAAGGCAGGACTGGTATTCCTGTAATAAAAGGCCAGGGTAAAAATAAATTTTATTTTATGGATAGATTTAATTACAATTTAATGCAATCAATATAATTACTATCCAGCTATGTATTATAGTCTTATTTTTCATTAAAAATTAATCAAATAGAAAATTCTAGCGGTCTTTGAGGCATTATGTGCAATCATTGGGTCCTTGTGGCAGAAAATGGCAAAAATACTGATTTGATATTCTGGGTACACTTAACAACTATGCGATTCTCTTAATGATCATGTGATTGGCTCAACAGTCATGGTGATTCACTTAACAACTTTTGGAAAAAATAGTTGTAAAATTGAGTCAGGTCACATGGTGACCTGCTTAATGACTGCAATAATTTATGACCAAAATTCTAGGCTCAAATGTAGTCATAAAAAGACTAAGATGTATTAGTTTTTTTTGATCTTTTAAATCCCTAATCCAGTGTTCAAATTTGGAAATTTAGAATGTGTAAATTTTTAAAAGGCTGCTTTTCTACAAATCAAGAAATCCACTGGGATTTAAATGTCCTATTTCCTCCTGACTTCTAATCTATACATCACAAGAAGAACTGATAAGTTTATACTTAAGGAGTTTATAATCAAAGGACCCATTATATTGAACAGATTGGGGTATTCTGAGATTGTGGTATTGTTTACTGAATGCTGATGCTTTGTATGTTAATTTACATGTAGTTTATTAATTTCCTTTTATCTAGTTTATCCTGGACTTCTATCCTGTGTTTTATTTTTGTTTTATATTGTTGATATGGTGGTAAGATTAATCACTTATCTACAAATTTCCTTTTTTTTCCTTTCCTTTTTTTTTTCCTGTCAAAAGTGGCGTTCCCCAAGGCAGCGTTCTTGGACCAACGCTCTTCATACTATACATAAATATATGTTTATATGTGTTGTTGTTTTATGTCAATGTTTGCGTATACTGTTGTGACAAAATAAAAAAATATATCAAGAGGCCTTTTTGCTGCTAGAAATATGTACTAATTAAATTTCCAATGAGCTTGTGTGCGTGCGCACGCGCATCTATATATTTTTTTACATGCCACATTGATTTCCTTTTTCTTAGATTGGCAGATACAAAGCACCTTTTCACCAATTGAGAATATCATATGGTACTAACAAAGGGAAGAATTACACAGAAGAAGAAGATCGGTTTTTGATCTGTATGCTTCATAAGCTTGGATTTGACAAAGAAAATGTTTATGATGAATTGAGACAGTGTATTCGAAATTCTCCCCAGTTCAGATTTGACTGGTTCCTCAAGTCTAGAACTGCAATGGTATGTACTAGTTTCTGTTTGATTTGAATTGATAAACATTAAAAATATTATTAAAAAACATTAAAATATTATTAAAAAACCAAGAAAAGCAGTTTGGGGATAGAGAAGACTGTAGATGAACATTGTTTCTTACAGATGGTCCTTGATTTATGACCAGAAATTCAGACAATACGTGGTGGTGATCATGTGATCAGACTCAATTTTATGACCAGCTTTACTGCAGTATACATACTAATAAATACATATTTATTGTTAAGTGAATCACTGTGGTAGTTAAATAAATTACATAGTCGTTAAATGAACCATGTGGTTGTTAAATGAATCCAGCTTCCCCAGTTGACTTTGCTTGACAGAAGCTAGCAGGGGTGGTCACAAAATGTGATCATGTGATCGGAAGACACTGCAACAGTTGTAAATGCATATTGTTTGCTAAGCACCTGAATTGTGATCACATGATTGCAGGAGTGGTGCAGTGGTAATAACTTTGAGAATTGGTCATAAGGCACTTCTACTAAGGCCATCATAACTTTAAACTAGTTTTAAACAAATGATCATAAGTCAAGAACTGTAAAAAATTGAAAAACATTCACTTGGAGAGTAACAAGTGAAACTTGATTTACCAGAGTAGCATCTCTCCTTTGGTTGCACCACTTATTATCTGTAAGTTTCCTAGTACCATTATTAATGCTGGTTATTTTTATTTATTTTTTGAATTTATATCCCGCCCTTCTCCAAAGACTCAGGGCGGCTTACGTTGTGTTAAGCAATAGTCTCATCCATTTGTATATTATATACAAAGTCAACTTTTATTGCCCCCAACAATCTGGGTTCTCATTTTACCTACCTTATAAAGGATGAAAGGCTGAGTCAACCTTGGGCCTGGTGGGACTTGAACTTGCAGTAATTGCAAGCAGCTGTGTTAATAACAGACTGCATTAGTCTGTTGAGCCACCAGAGGCCACCTGGTTATAACCTATAAAGGGGCATGGGAGGGAGGGTATGGCAATGTTCTCTCATTCTTTCTCATAGTTGGGTTTTAATTAATATGATTTATCTCCCTGGTAGACATGCATTGTACAGCTTTTTTGTATTTTATGTAATTTTTTTTACTTTATTGTACACTCTTTTTGAGTTCCATGGTTTTATGTATTATGATGAGGATATGATGATTTTTACTATGTACTGATACATAAAACCATAGAACTTAAAGAGGGTTTACTTTCTTTTTCATGTGACTGTAGTTTTATTTTGTTTTTTTCATTTTCTTACAAATGCAATGGAATGGAATGAGCTGGAAGGGATTTTGGAGATCTTCTATTCCAGTCCCCTGCTCAAGCAAGAGAACCTATTCTATTTTAGATAAGCGATTATCCAGTCTCTTCTTAAAAATCTCCTGTGATGAAGCACCTACAACTTCTAAAGACAAGCTTTTCCACTGGTTAATTATCCTCATCGTTAGCAAGTTTTTCCTTAATTCCTGGTTGCTTCTCTCTCTTTAATTAGTTTCCAGCCATTATTTCTTGTCCTGCCCTCTGGTGCTTTGGAGAATAATTTGATTCCGTTCTTTGTGGCAGCCCCTCAAATATCTGTTATCATGTCACCCCTAATTCTTTTTTTCTTTGGACTAGCCAAACTCAAATCCTGCAGCAGTTCTTCGCATCTCCAGGCCTTTGATCGTCTCCAGGACTTGGATCATCTGAGGAGTTCTTCTCTGAACTTTTTCCAAAGTTTTAACATCTTTTTTGTAGCATGGTGACCAAAATTGGTTGCAGTATTCTAGATGTGGTCTTACTAGGGTTTTATAAAGTGGTACTAGTACTTCATGTGCTCTTGATTCTATGCCTGTTTATATAACCCAGGATTATATTAGCTTTTTTGGCTGCTGCTGCTCACTTTGAATCTATGAACATTAAAAATATTATTAAGTATCCATTCACCTTTGCAGAAATAGGTCATGCTTAATGTTGTATGAGGTACAGGTCAGCTTCCATTGAACCATAAAATTTGACCAGGAGTGCCTAAACGTGTCCATCAAATTGTACATTTGGAACAGCATAGTAATTGTGTTAAAAACACAATTTTTAAAATAGGCTTTATTTACCAACCACACTTGGGATTGGTAGCTCTGTTGTTACACAAAGCAGTCAATAAGTGGAAAATCTAATAACCAGGTCTATAGTCTTCCATTGCCCCTCCCTTTGGGATACTCAGTTTGGCACTGATTAGCACAGTTTAGCAAGAAGTGAATTTATTTTTGTATTTTCATTCATTAGGAGGAGGAGGCATTTACAAGAGAATAAGCAGGCATATTGAAAGGAAAGTGCTGCTTGGTGCAAATGATGATGATGTTATCTAGTTGAGTTATGAAATGCCTGCAAGCAAACAACCAAGCTCAGAGAGCTTCATACAGTCCCTTTTATTCTTAACCAGGAACGTAATTCCATTCAAAGATAGTGGATATTCTATTCTTTGTGTAATTGTAACCCAAAAGGGACACTGCCATTTTTATTGAAGTAATATAATGGCTATTGACTATGCATTTTTTCTGCTTTTATTCTCTGCCTCATATCCATCCCACCAAGAGAAGTTCTTTCCATATGTTGTCCTGCTTCTAGCATAAATATCGAAACTTTGTACTTATTCTTCAGAAATGGTTCATACAGCTCTACATGTTTCTTTTTATTTTGAACCTCACCTCCATAGCTCAGTATTACAAGGTTCTAGAACAGTGCTAGATAGTCACTTACCTTCCAGGTGTTTAGTGCTACATCACCATAAAATCTCATTGCTGAATATAATGATTCCCAAGAAATGGAGTTGTAGTTCCAGATACATAGTAAATGTAAGTTGTTGACAAGTAGCCTTTTAACATGGCTAGTTGGAAGGCTGGAGGGATTATTTGACAGATTTTTCCAAAGTTTTCTGTTACGTGTAAAGCATCTACAGTGGAAATCATTAGAAAGAATGTAATGTAATTGTATAAAATTCTTTGTATAGTGGCAATTATACCATTGAATCTCCTGTTTGCTCTTGATTCAGGAATTGCAACGAAGATGTAATACCTTAATAACTTTGATTGAAAGAGAAAACATGGAATTAGAAGAAAAAGAGAAGGCAGAAAAGAAGAAACGTGGACCTAAACCATCTTTGGTGAGAGTAAACTGTTTAACTCTGAAGATTCAAATGAAAGAAAATGACATAAATGATAATATGTATGGGAAAAGATTATGAATCCATATTAGTTATAATTTCCTAATCTAGTTTTTTAAACAGCACACATTAAGTCTAGACTTGTAGGATTAATCACATTTTTATATTACTTCATGCTAAATGGCGTAGAATTGAGCAGGATTTTAAGATAGTCTTTGCAATATTTCTTTCTAGACCCCTTTTCCCATATTATTATTATTTTTTTTAAAAAATTGATATATAATAAAAAATAAATTATAAATTTTTTAGCTATAGCTTTACAGTAATTTAAATCATGATGAAATTCTCAGAGCTGAAACTCAAATTTTTCTCTTTTCTGATTCAGACACAGAAACGTAAATTGGATGGTACTCCTGATGGAAGAGGAAGAAAAAAGAAACTCAAGCTGTGAATACTGAATTCTTGTAATCGCTAAATTTAAGCTAGTTCTTTAATTTTACGGGTCTTCATAAGATGTACTTTACAATTCTCAACTATTATGTCATTAAAGGACATTGGGTTCATGTGTTTACTTGCTGAACTAGAAGAGTAACGTAGTTTCACGTTTTTAAATAAAACAGCTGTGCTGAACTTTTTTTTACCATTAACACTTGAAATAAAAAAATAGGCTTCATCTAGTAGTTGATGTTTTTTATATGTGTATATATATATATATGTATATATATATGTGTGTGTGTGTGTATGTATATATTGTTCAATTCTTTGTTTCACAAATATGCTAAATCACACTACCCACTAGTAGTTTTATAGATATTGTGATTAGGTTTCCCAGGCTTTAAAGTTTTTAATGTATGTCCTTAGCTGTTATGGACATATATCCAGTGATAAAATAGCCATTTATCACTGGGCAAACTATTTAGAATTATTCATACCACTCCATTAGTTTCAAAATGATCTCTGTACTTTAGCTTTTCCCTTTTTAAATAGGCAGGTAAAGATATCAAACATCCAGCCACTCAACATTTTTATTTTCTATGAAAATGTTTGTGGGACACAAGAGTGTCATTGGAAATATTACATTGGAATTGGTACTTTGCATTATACCATAGAGTCAGTCTTGTTGATCTACAATGTAACTATGATTATGTTTTTCTCAGTCATTTCCTGCCCTTTTTGGGACTACTTTTTCTTTTCACTTGCCAATTATTGTATTCTGCTCAATCATCATAGTAATAAGCCAAGAAGCCAAAATCAAACTGTATTCTCATTTGTACACCATGTTATAACTGCATTTTTAACTGTAAAGCCAAAGAAAATAATCTCAGATTAGCTTACTGCACAATAGCCAGAAAAGGATAAAATAATGTTTAAGTGAAAATTTTTCTACTCAAATTTTATTTCTAGATTTCTCACTGAAAACAAAAATTGGTCTTTTTCTTGGTTGTGCTCTTTAACCCACATAATAAAGATACAGAGAGATTGTTTTCTGTGTAACCTTCACATATACAATCCCTGAAAAAAATGGTCACTTAGCAGTCACTGGTATTGGATCAAGCTTCTGCATGTACAAATTATAACAGTCTGATCATGGACTGAACTTTTTATTTCACCCAAATTGTGGAAATCACCAACTTCAAACTTAGCGTATCAATTTATATTGTTATAATAAAGTATAATTAGTGAATACAGTCATTTGAAAAAGAAAGTACACCCTCTTTGAGTTCTATGGTTATATGTATCAGGACATCGTAAAAATCATCTGATCCTTAACAGTTCTTAAAAATAGGTAAATACAACCTCATATAAATAACAAAGTATGACATATTATGCTATGTCATTATTTAATCTTAAAAAAAAGAAAGCCAAAATGGAGAAGCCATGTGTGAAAAACTAAGTCCAGCCTTTTCATAGGTATGAAGAGCCTAAATAGCAGCCAGGTGCTGCTATTCAACTGTCCTTGATCAATGAATCATCAGCAAGTGTGACTACCTCAATAAAAGCAGAAGTTATAGGAGTTTGTTGGTTTCCAGGGTTAAGGTGTGTGCTACAATCTCAAAGCAGAAAGACATTAGCAATGATCTTAGAGAAGTAATTGTTGCCACCTATCAATCTGGAAAGGGTTATAAGGCTATTTCCAAATAATTTAAAGTCCATCATTAGTAAGGAAGTGGAAAACATTCAGGACAGTTGCCAATCTTCCCAGGACTGGACATCCCGGCAAATTCAACCCAAGGTTCGACTGTAATGGTCAAAGAAATTCCCAAAAAACTGAAGAGTTAAAATTTGGACTCTACAGGCCTCAGTTAGCATGTTAAATGTTAACTTCATGACAGTACATTTAGAAAAAGATTGAACAAGTATGGTTTGTTTGGAAGGATTGCCAGGAGAAAGTCTCCTCTCTAAAAAACATTGCAGCATGGCTTAGGTTTGCGAAGTTGCATCTGAGCAAATTGCAAGGCTTCTGGAACACTGTCCTTTGACAGGCGAGACCAAAGTGGAGATGTTTTGCCATAATGCACGGTGCACTTTTGGCAGAAATAAAAAAACAGCGTATCAGCACAAACATCCCATACCAACTGTCAAGCACAGTGAAGGAGGGCTTGATGATTTGGCATATTTTGCAGCCACAGGACCTGGGCAACTTGCAGTCAGATGTTACAATAGTCCAGTCAAAGTCTAGACCTCAACCTAACTGAGATGCTGAAGTGGGACCTCAAGAGAGCTGTACATAAGCAAATGCCCACAAACCTCAATGAATGGAAGCAATATTGTAAAGAAGAGTGGGCCAACATTCCTCCACAATATGAGACTGATAAAGTCACATAGAAAGTGATTACTTCAAGTTGTTGCTGCTAAAGGTTTTACAGGCTATTGAATCATAAGGTATACTTAGTTTTTCACACATGGCTTTTCCATTTTGGCTTTTTGTAAAATAAATGATGATATGCTGTAATATGTGTTGTTCATTTAAGTTGTATTTACCTACTTTTAAGAATTGCTAAGGATCAGATGATTTTTACTATGTCCCGGTATGTAAAACCACAGAACTCAAAGAGGGTGTACACTCTTTTTCACACAACGGTATATATTTTACATTAGGAAATGTTAGGAATAAAACAGGAAAAACCTATGTAAGGATAAATTTTAATATAGTAACTTTATATTTTCTAATTACTTGAAAATAAAAGAAAACTGGTTTTAGTTCAATGAATTCTTCTGTTTTTTTCTACAAAAAATAATGGGGATCCACTTGTACCAGCTAAATTTGTATTATTTTCTGTTCTCTGCCACTATCTGAATATTTTATTAATCAGAATGCAATCCGTAGTGTAATTTCTGGCAAGCATATCTGGCAATTCATATCAATCAAAGGCTACTGACAACTTAAAAGAGTAGCAAAAAAAAATTAAATATAATTTAATCTGGTTTATTATAGTTTATTGTAGTAAACCTGTATTAAAATTACCTCTGTGATTTTGCAGATTCCAGGCTTTCAACTTTAATAACAGGATAGTTTGGTCTTCAGCTTTTACACTGCGGTCATGGCATTTAGTATCTGGCCTTATGTTTAGGCCTAATGGCTTAGATAATGAAATATGACAACAAATGGAAAAGACAACACTTGTATGAAAAAACAATTTTTATAAAATGATCTCAGAGTATTTTGGTAAATTCACAGTCATATATACCATAATACAGTACAGTTTAAACATAATGTTTCTGTTCTCGACAACCTAGCTTACCTGTCCTTTGAAATAAGTAAGTATATAGATATGTGACATATATTTTACATCTGATTGTAATATAAATTGCAGTAAGCTACTGTTTGGGAAGTATTTTATTCTACATTAGGAACATTAATGAAAGAATGCTTATTTTTTAGTGGCTTTCCATCTTTTGGTTGCTAAATAAAAAATAGACTGGATGGTTGTACCAATTGTCATATAATTTACAGTAAAACTTTGGAAAGAGAGATTTCACTGAAGTGAGTCTTATTCCAGGTAGTGTAAATAAAACTAGCCTTATCAGAGCACAAATGCTCTCCTCTTATTGAGCAATGTACAAGCAATGCATACCATTTTTCAAAGGCTGTTTTTTCCCCCAAGATGTTCCTATCAGAGTTTGTCTATAGAGATTCTCACTCATCCAGGTCATGGTTGTCCCAAGGGTGTTTTTTTCAAGAGGCAACTGGACTTTCTGTTTTTTCTTTGAAGAAGTTTCGCTTCTCATCTAAGAAGCTTCTTCACCTACTATCCAGTCAGAGCTGAAGAAGTTTCTTGGATGAGAAGCGAAACGTCTTCAAAGAAAAATCAGAAAGTCCAGTTGCCTTTTGAAAAAAGCATCTTTGGGACTATCAGAGTTTGCTTCTTTCTTTAGCGCTTCAACATAGATAGTATATGTATCATATTAATGAAATAATCTTCCAAGTGCTTGGTAATATAACAGTGGTAATCCTGGAAATAGGAAAGTCTACCGTTAATAAGATATTAAGGTCATGATTTTGACAGAATAAATAACCAATGATTAACATGATAAATATGTTCATAATAGCCAAGTATATAAACCTTATTACTGCAGCTAATTAAAATAAACTTTGCAAATGTTGACTTCCTTTAAGCAAAAGAATCTATCATTGTCAATTTTACATTGAGAATTTTTCAAACTTCCTACATTTCTTCATAAATGAACCATTAAACTACTTTGGCTTAACAAAAAAGAAAGGAAGAGGAGGAATCGAAACTAGCTACTATGTCTAGGCAGATAAAAGGTACTGAAGAAAATACAGCATGGTCCTCTGATGTGAGTAACTTGAATTTAGCTGGTACAGGTGGATAAAAATATATTGCTATTGTCATTTGGTAAGGTATCAGGGCTATTCACACTAGCTTTGAAAGCCACAAATGTTGGTTTGTTTAATGAATAGTAGAGAGCTGCTCTTCTTATACAATGCACATTTTCAAATAATCGTGAAATGTGTATTGCCCTACATGAAACGAAAGAAGCAGCAGCAACAGCAACTGGAAGATCTATTATTAATAATTTTCTCCTATAAAGCAGGAGAATTTTATATGCTAGTTATTTTTTGACTGATTAGCTAATGAACACTATGAATTAAAATATTTAAAGGAAACTAGCATACAGTATTAAAATGATTATTATAATTTAGAGATCGGTCGGTAGTATCATTCTGAGAATTACTTTCTAAACAAGAAAAATAGATAACTAATGCACAATGATTCTATCAATTAAAAAGATGAATCTTAATTAAATTGCTTGTAGACAAATTAGTGTCTAAGCACCATTAACAGGGGTTTTCTCCTAAGCATGAGAAAAAGAAACTGTTTTAACAACACAATTGCTGTTAAAAAATAAAATTGGCTATCTAATTAACCAGGGATAGGAACCAAAATACTTCCCACAGCATCCTGATTAATTAAAACTTTGATCTCACATAGACATTTACAATGAGTAGATCCTACTGAAATTGGTGTAGCTTCTGAATAAGTTGGTGCAATCTTATTATTAATAATATACTTTGTTTTTCTGTAACAAAACTTGTTTGAATCTAAAATTTCCAGATGTCTGGGGCAAAAACCTACTATGTGAGAAATACCGTGTTACTCCAAAAAATAAGCCCTCCCCTGAAAATAAGCTCTCCCTGAAAATATTTAAACGCATGCACAGCCGGTCTGGTTAGGGTTAGGAAGACAGAGCTAGAAATGAGGTAAGACAGCAAGAGAAGCCCCGTCTTGCTCCACGTACCCCCAAATAATAAGACCTCTCCAAAGGTAAGATCAAGCGCTTATTTTGGGGGTTCAAAAAAATATAAGACAGGGTTTTATTTTCAGGGAAACACGGTAGTATATGCTGATTAATTCCACACCACAGAACCTCAAGAAATAGAGGCAATAACTTACTTTTACTTATTTTGAAATTATATAGATTCTATCAATCTGGCATGGAAAGTTGCTTTAGAACTGAAGGCAATTCTATCTTGTTCATAATTAAAGGGTTACCAGCTTTGAAAATAGGGCACTATTTTATTCAGCAAAGTGCCATCTTGATTCTCCTAAAACAATATTGAATAGCCCTTTCCCAGAATGATTTTTTCCCCCCAAAATAACGTGGTAATAATTGTCAATAAATGGTTGCATGTGTTGACAAAATTTACTATGATTGTTTAGCTAAGTAACAATTGTTTTTTTAAAAAAGGACACTCTGAAATTTCCACGCAGTTAAGGTCATGTAAGTTATTCACAATATTTTACAATATTTTCAAAGTTCCATTAGGAGAGAGCTATTTGAACTAATATAAATAAAATACGTCTAACTGCAAGCAACTGGAATAATAATCTAATAATGATTTAGTTTTATGACATTTATGTTACATAAGTACAGAACATTGCAGGATGTTGTATGAAAAACTATTTGTAATACCTGTATATTAAAACATTCAAGGAACATTCTCTTTAAATAAGTTCAGTATTTTTCAAATACAGTCTTTTGCTTATCAATACAGATTCCATTGAGATTTAATTATAGATATTTGCTTGTATGCCATTTATTTAATATTTTACCTTTTTTCTTAACCTCCCCCCCACCCTTTCATATAAAAATGGTATAAATCTAAACACTATACAATTTAATGAAAAGGGAATCAATATCGCTTTGAATAGCACCAGGCTTTCATGTTGATAGATAAGGCACACTTATACCAGCTAATGGATTTTTTTAAAAGCACCATTTTAGGGGGAAAATGCTAAATTTAATTAACGTTGTATTCCAGGAGGTCATCCTGTGTTCCTGGGAGTTGGTTGCGGGGGAAGTTATAAATAAGTCACATTTCTATACAGATTATCTTTGCTATACTTTTCTTCTAAATGCTGTAATCTCATACAACATAGCACCAAAACTGCAGCAGCCTAATTCCATATCTACCCCACCCCCAGCCCAGCCTCATGTGGTTTCCATTATGTAGGATCTTCAAGGAGTCATCAATGCTGTTAAACTTCAGAGCTATCGCTATTGCTCTGCTGTGTAGTCATAGTTTCATTACTGTTGGAATGATTGGTAAACGAGCTTGTTTTTCCATCAGTTGAATGTTCCTTTCGCTTCAGAAGTAATATAATAATTATAACAGTGCAGAGAAGCAGCAATAGTCCAATTGCACCTCCAATAATGGGAATTATCTTGTCTTCTGCATCACTTCCTGGAATTTGCAGGACTGGCTTTTCATAAGGTTTACCTGCTAGGGACCATTCTTTCTGCTTGATTGTAATTTTATTAGATCGGTCAAGAACTATATGCTGGATATTTGTTCCTCTATTCTTATCAGCACCAATATCTTGGGCAAGAGCAGGAATATCAGAAACAGCTCTCCGAGACCGACTAAGATGTGAGGTGCTGTTATTGCAAGATAAAACATGGTGATACTCAATACTTCTTTTTCCAAGGCCCTTATGAGCATTTTCACGTGATCGAACCATGTAGATGGTATGGATGTACCATTCTCGACCCACTGCTACCTATTAGATTAAAAAAAACAAAAACAAAAAACAGATGAAATAAAGCAGAAAACCAAGCAAAAAGAAAAAGACAGTGAGACTCTAGTAGCTGCACCCCTAACCAGCATGTAGCGGTTTTCATGCAGTAACAGTATGATCCGCCATCTTTTTTTTTACCTGGAATAATGGAGTTGACAACAGGCTGAATCCATCAGAACCAGGCTGTTTTACCAAAGGATGGCCATCAATGTGATCAACTGCTAGTTTGGCATGGAATGCCATATTTCCAAACATTTTTGCTTGTGTATCTGGTTGAGCTTTATCCTAGGGAATAAAGAAATAGTGGTATGTTATTAAGTTTAAAGCTAAAAATGATGTTTATGAGAATCTATTAGTCCAGTATTAGCATACATACCAGGATTTTGAATCTGTACAATAGGGAAGGTGAGTCAGCTAGGCAACCATATTCTTTGTTACTTGGATTATATTTGGGAACATACCCATCAGCCCCTGTACATAAGAACACCTTCTCAATGTTACAGATGAAAGGTTCCCCTAAATTCTGAACGGGATCCACCATGACACGACCGTAGATTTCGGAACCTAAAATTAAAGAAACATGAGATCAAAACCAACACTGTGGCTTGAAAAGTACTTGGATGTAATTCCCCAAGATCTCAAATTCAATAACCAAGTAATAATATTTCATGTGACAAAAAAGTAAAATTAAAGGACTAAGATAAACACATTAGCCATAATTTGAATTCACTTTAAATATTTAAAAAATCAAAATAATTTTTTTTACTCAAGATCAGTTTATGATTTTGGAAACATGGCTCTTGGCATGCCATTCAAGGAGGAAATATGATCTCCAAGCCTGCAAGATATTACACAAATTGATATATATATATACAGTAAATCCAAATCCTGTATTCCCAGATGTAATCATGTTGTTTGAGTAGCTAACAAATTGTTAATCAATACAATCTATAATGCAATAATTAAACATTACTAATGCTAAAGTTTAAAAACCATACAATAAAAATTAAATAAATGTATAACTGTACAAATGAAATAATGTAAGTCACAATTTAGATTTAAATTGTAGAAGTCTGAAATTTATGAACAACAATATTTATGAACAATATATGCTTGGCATATATTCATAATATCAACACAGCATGCTATCACTTTGAGAAGACTTGCTAGGCCCAGGAAGCCAGCATAGGAAATCATTTTCCATGCATCACCTCACATTGTACCACACTTAAAGAAGAAAAGGCATGACATTCTGGATAAACTAGATTTATTTTATATATTTTTAAAATGTTTTTTATACTGGCATATTTTAACAATTCTATTTATTCATCCCTCAACAATGTTTGGCTAGTATTATTTCATAATTCTACATAAATACTGCCCTTACTTTGAGCTATTAAGATAAATGCTCTATATTACTCCTAGATGCTTAGTTCAGCATTTTACCTGCTCTAGCGAAAATTCCTGCAATTCTATTTTTTTTCACCAGGGGTCAGCCTTTATTCAGGACATAAAGTAAAGATAATTTATATGATGTTACACTAGTGATTTAATACATCTTTTGGTCATCCCAGTTACAATTTGAGTAAGGTATTAGTCAATATAAAAACAGGAATTCTGCTTTCTGAGGAAATTTTTTTGCAGTGTCACATTACACAATGCATTTTAATTTTTAGAAAGAAGCATTTCATACAAAGATGATTGTTCATCTGCACCACTGTAATTTTAAATATGTTTTTTTAATTCATAGTACAAGTGGACAAAAATTCCCTTATATCTCAATAACAAATATTGCAATATAAGAGGACAGGATTCCTCAGTGAATGTGTGTTCCCATGTAAATGAACACACTGTAGTTAACAAAAGGGATTTGACAACTGTGGCCAGAATGTATCATTGGTCTACTCCGCTATATGTTAAAGCAGACTTTACCCTCTGTGAATGAGACATCAGTTTCTTCTCCAAATCCCAGAGAGCCATCAGACAGCCACAGATCCTTCTTGGATAGCAGAAACATTTGAGTATTGAGATTAAACTCAGCTGCTACTGGGTCACTGACCTGTATAACACAAAGACTATTTAGGGAAATAATTTCAATAGTCCTTCTAGCAAAAATTTAGCAATAATTTAATTGCAGTTTATTCTCAAGATTGTTAGAAATAGTCAAGAGCGTTCAAGAGAGTAAAACTAAAGAGCAGAGTGTGGTCCATGATTTGCCTTTATAAAATAATTGCTTCAAGAACTAGGTGCTTTGTATAGTGCAATTGTTCTACATAAATGTGCAACCTTGAATTCCTTCTCACAGCCTTTCAAGAATAAAATCTGTAAATGTGGGCTGACTTGATCAAACATCCACCTAGAGGAAATATCGTAGAGTTCGTTGGAATCGGGCAGCATCCATGTTGATTGGTTGAATGAATAAATAAATATTATTTTTTCATAGATAGAAACAGCAATCTTAAGTAGGTGCTCCAGTCAAAAAAGCCAAAACCCAATTTAAAATAAATTGATGTCTGGCAATATTCAATCCTGCTGAAAACAATTCCTGTAATGCAGTTTTACCTAACATAATGGCATCCAGATCCGCTGGATGTACAATTCTTTTATTGGAAGGCATAGTCTCAAAATAACTGGTATAGCATAATTATAATAGGATGTTCTAAGACAATTCTCCTGTTTAAGGTGACTTCTAATAATCCCTTATAAGGCAGAATCCATGATAATCCATTATACAGAAAAGATTGCATGACATCCTAGAGACATGCAACTGTGAGACAACATTTATATGACTAAATGTTACTAGAAGAGAGGAAAGAGTTTAATATATGGCTGTTATTTTTAATTGTGAGTCCTAAATCAGAGACATTTATAGGTATACTCAGTGTTTAGTACTATAATCTCTACCTTAAAGGCAATATAAGCTCTAGGGCAGGGGTCACCAACCTTTCGGACCTCAGGGACCACTAAATTCGTAATTGTGAATTCCGCGGACCACTAATATGTATTTTTAAAAAGATATAGTATTTAATGCAATATAAAAAATGCAAATAATTTTTTTTGCGGACCACAATTTTCTCATGGATCATCAGTGGCCCATGGACCACCAGTTGGTGACTGCTGCTCTAGGGCAGGGGCCTCCATCCTTGGTCCTTTTAAGACTTGTGGACTTCAACTCCCAGAGCAAAGCTGGCTGAGGAACACTTCTCTAATCTGACAATTTTCAGATATGTTGCAATTCTAGTTGTCAGAATTCTAAAAGTTTAGCCCTCAAGTTGAGAAAAATCAATAAAAAATGACCAGATTTTGATTTGGAGAGAGTACAAAAGAGAAAACGCGTTGTTAGAATTTTAAATATTTAAGGCCCAGTTTTCTAAGTCAGTTTATAACAACAAACATGTAAAACTAATTCAGATTTTTGGCCCTGATACTGCAATTAAGCCAGCGTAATTATCAAGTGATATTTCAGAGAAATGTATCAAAATGTTTCATTAGTTGAGAACATTAAAGTCCTGAAATATTTTACCTGCTGGAACCTGATATCCAGATCAAAAGTGATTGGCTCCCGTGGGCTGCAGATGACAGGCTGGGTATATTCTTGGCTGGGTGTGGCAACACAGGGGATAAGTTTCACAGTGTAAGTGCCAGAATAGTCACGTACCTGGAAAAGGATACAGAAACTAAAATACAGGTAGTCTTTGAGTTACAATCACAACTGAGCCCAAAATTTATGTGACTAAATGAAACATTTGTTAAGTGAGTGTGCCCCATTTTACGACTTTACTTGCCACCATTGTTAAATGAATCATTGCATTTGTTAAGTTAGTACCAAGTGGTTAGTGAATCCAGATTTCCCATTGACTTTGCTTGTCAGAAGGTCACAAAAGCTGATCTGGAGTGATCCCCGGGACACTCCAGCAGTCATAAAGATGAACCACTTGCCAAGCATCTGAATTTTGATCAACTGACCATGGGGATGTGAAAAACGGTCATAAGTCACTTTTTTCAGTGCTGTTGCAATTTTGAACGGTCACTAAATGAACTGTTGTAAGTCTAGGACTACTAGACAAAGTAGTCCTATTATTAACTGATACAAATCAACCAAGAATAAGAAACCTTTGAAAGGGTATCTTGAAGTTTCAATTGGTGCAGAATTGGGCAGCGCAGGCAGTTATGTGTACTTTTAGATCAGCACATACCACACTCTGCGAGCTGCATTGGTTGCCAGTTTGCTTCTGGGTCCAATTGAAGGTGCTACTTTTAACTTTTAAAACCCTTGATGGCACAAGACCAGATTAGATCTGGCAGAGAAGCCTGCTTTTGGTCCCATCTAAGGACTTAAGAGTTGGCAGGCCTTTTTTTCCATGGCGCCCACCAAACTGAGGTTAGCTTGATCTCTGTTAATGTTCTGTAAATCCATGCAGACCCGGCTATGTCATCAACCATAGGGGTCCCAGGAGACTGGTGATATTCAGAGATGGCTCCATCATTATCATTGATTTATTCTCTCTTGTACCTGGTGATTTGTATATTTTATTATGACTGTTTTATATTTTTAATAAATATTATTTTAATATATTTATTTAATTAATTTAATTGTTGTATATCATCCAGAGTCACCTCCTATAAGATGAATGGCCATATAAATTTTATTTATAAACAAGAAAACAAATAATGGTTATGTGTATCACTGGAACATTTGACATACGGCTTTTGACATTTTTATTATACTTACACAAAATTATTGGGATTCTGAATCCATGGCATGGACAAAATCTGCATCAGTAGATGCCTAACTGATTCTGATATACCCATAACATGCTCTTCTTTTTTGACAAACCTTAACCTAATATAACACCCTACAGAAATAACACTATAGCAAAGATGTGTACATTGAGATTAATATGTATATCTGTGATACCATATATAGTCTTAAGACAAAAAACGGACTCATATGTTTGTATTCTTACTGAATATGCATGTAAAAATATCTGCTCCTAGGCCATCCAAAGTCTATTTTCAAGCCATGGTTTATTTACCTGTGATTATTTATAGCACACTAAAATTTATTTTTAAAAGTAGGTTAATATGAACCTAATCTAGATCTCAGCATCACAGACTTGCAAGGATAATTGAGTTTAATGTTGGCTTTTTTTTTAAAGCAATAAAAACCACAGAATACTAATGTTAGTACTCACAGCAAAATCGGAAAGAAACTTCCATTGCTGCATTGGTTGATTGAAGGTTTGCTCACTTTGAGAAAGGTTCAATGTGAATGTAAGGCCAGGATGGTCAGATGACATCACCATAGAAGTCAGAGAAGTACCTGCAAAAGTGAAAGACCCGTTTTACGATGAAGTTAACTGACGTTATCCAACACACTGTGGAATGGAACTATCTTTTCTATTCCAATCTAGGAAACCAAAGAATCAGGACAGAGAGAGATGGACCAGTGGGTAGTGTACAATCAGGAAATCCTTGCTGTGTGTTTTGAAGACAGAAGGAAATTGGCAAAAATGTGCTGCTCTCTTCTCTCTAGGGAATCCAAAGGTTTTCCTGAATAGATGATAAAACCCAGTTCAAACCATAAGTTCCTTACTGTTTATGAGATTCACATTAAATCCCAAAGTCTGTTGTCATAGACCCACAAAGCGATTTTTAGTTCAGAAAAGATACTCAGAAAACATACAAAATGCTGGCCTTACCTGGGTGGGATATTATGAACTGGCCCATGAATCGAATTTCAGTCCTGAAATGGACCACCAATCGCCCTTCATCATTGATTTGCATACTGGTTGGGTAAAGAGACCCTAGATATAAGCAGCCATTATATTATTTTAGAAATATTCATAAAAAGACGAGTTGCTTGGTATCATACAAATGTGTTGCATTGCAAGTACCACAAGACTTAGTCAGCATTGTGTAGAGTAAGGACCCGAAATTATTGCTATGATAAAATAAAGCAATAAACATGAAAATAGAATAGCATCAATAATTCAAATTTTGTTTTAAAAGATAGCTTGGCTTTGAAGCAGCTGCCATTCTGCAAATGGCTGTATAAAGTTGTTTACTGCAATCTAGCCTAGAAACCAGCTATTCTTTTCTTGTGAAGTTCCATAGCCACAAATGGCTAATTGTGTTTAAGAGGCTAAGTTTTCATATCCTGTAGTAGCCAGTTTTCCAGACTAATCTCTTAAAGTAAAAAGGTTCTGGGAAAGAAAAAAAAGGAAAATATTTATAATTTACCTTGTAGTTCTGCTTCTGGTGGACTTCGAATACCATCTTTCCATAGAATGGCAGTATCATATACAAAAGTGAGCCTCAACTCAGATTGCAGGTCAAAATGTTGCCAGCCCCCAACTGCTGCAGGTGAATGGAAGACATAAGATACATAGAGGGGCACTCGAAGAGTGACATACGATTGAACCAGATTCAATACCTGGAAAACAGCACAACATTAGATCACCCTATGTTCATACTGGATCTTCAGGCATTAAAATCCCAGCTCTTCTGAACACAGTATAAAATCTCATCATTATACCTGCCTTACGGTCCCTTGTTTATTTATTTTCTGATATGTGTTGGCTTCAGAACAAATATTTCTTGTTGCACTTAGAAATCTACTTTGATGCTTTAAAATGAATTTACAGCTTATGGTGAAGTATGAGAGAATGAAATGTAGGCCAAAACTTAAGCAGGCAGCCTTCTTCCTGGCTTCTGAAATGCAACCCCGACAAAGAACAAAACCTACTCTAAAATCAACTTGACAGTCATCCCAGAGTGTGTGGCAATCTAAGATTACAATCAAGACCCTATTATGGGATTAAGTTGATACTAAAAATCTCACATTCATCTCTTACCTCCGGTACATTGCAGTCCAACTTTTTAAAAGTGAACTTGCTCATATTCAAAAGTATAGTTTCTGATGATTAAAGATAAGCATTATCATCACAGGAGTGAAATCTACTTACCTTCCCTACTGGTTCAGAAGTGCATGTGCCGTACATGCGTGCGTGAACCCTCTGCGCGTGCACAAACCCTTCTGCACATATGCAGAGGGCAAAAAACAGGTTACTTCATGGTTAAAACCAGGAAGTAATGACGACCGAGCCATTGCTACCGGTTCTCCGAACCACCCACCGCCATCGCTACCGGATCGGCTGAACTGGGCCGAACCAGGAGCATTTCACTCCTGCATCATCACCAATTTACCTTCCTGCTTTTAGAACTGATAGCAAATCAGATGAAGAATAAGAAGTGAACTAATCAAAGCCTGTATTCTAAGAAGTAAATAAAACTCCAGATAAAAAGAATAACTGGCATCTAACAATCAAAATAATCTTCAGGATTTCAAGCAGTTGAGAATATTTTTAAAACCCAAAGAAAAACTGAATGTAACCACCCATCAGTAATAGCTTATAATACTATAACTTTGATTAGGAGACGACACGCAAATCAAATTCTCCCTTTTATTTGCATGCAAACATGCTTTCTCCCTGCCTGTTTAAACTACAGGCTATAATTTAAACACATAGTACATAATTGAATGTGTACCTTACAAAATAGTTCCATTTACTTTTCTGGTGTAGTCCCATCCCATCTAATGTGGCTCCCAGTTTTCCCATAAATAGGATCTATGACTAATTCTGTATGGTTGAAATTTTACTATATGTCAAGTAATTAGTCAGGTTCTATATTAGCAATTAATAAGAAATTTCACCATAAAGTATATATTATCTGATACTCATGTCTGGTGGAAGGCATGTATATGTTCTTAACTTTAATGTCTTTGTGGCCTCTCTGGGAAGCCTTATATGCAATCTATGAGTGTTTACAGCTGCATGTATACATATGAACACTATGTCATCTTTACAGGTTCAAATTATATGAAGATGTCAGCATCCAACCTTTTGTCCTTGACATGCTCCCTTTGGCTTTCATTTAGCTAAACTCCAATCTGGTTCTCTTTATCACCATTCTTTTTGTTTCTACCCTAGCTAGGTCTCTAGCTCTATGTTGCTTTATAATTCAGGTCAGAACAGGATCTCTCATTAACTAATGAGATACCACTTTACTTCCTTCCCACATGCACCTGGATAGACATCATCATCATGAGCCATGGTGGCGCAGTGGTCAGAATCCAGTACTGCAGGTTACTTCTGCTGACTGCTGGCTGCCAGCAGTTTGGCAGTCTGATTCTCAGCGTCTTAAGGTCGACTCAGCTTTTCATCCTTCTTAAGTCAGTAAAATGAGAAGCCAGATTATTGGGGACAATATGCTGACTCTGTAAACCACTTAGAGAGGACTGTAAAGTTCTGTGAAGCGGTATATAAGTCTAAATGCTATTGGTATCATCATCATCATCATCATCATCTCTGCCAGGTTTCAAGAATCCTAGCTACCTTAAAATATACATTTACTGGCTTACAAAACCTTTAAGACAACTGGAAGAGACACATTTTAAATATTATAATGGCCAATGTCAAGATCTAAAATAAACATATGAAGTACTGAATGGATTTTCAGGTAATTCATCTCAAATATCAATCCTAACTCTGAAAGGGATGGCTGGTTCTTCTCTGTTTGAATTGAATAGAATAATAATAATAATAATAATAATAATTATTATTATTATTATTGAATTGAATAGAATATCTGGGATAGCAGAAATGTCTAAGCTAGCTAGCATCTGTCCTTAATGAAGGCACTGTTTCTCCCATAAGAGTTGAATTAGGGCTAATTGAAACTATTTGATTTGGACCAAACAATGAATTTATGGTTTTAAATTGGGGCAGAATAGTGTTTAATTAAATTAATTTAAAAATAAATGAAAGTAGAGCAAATTAGTTTTAGTTCTTTGTCCTAGTCCTATCTATTTTTCTGAAGCATGGTCTTAGTCATTGTTCCCTGCCTTCTGCAAAAGGCAGCTTTACTTAGAACAGTTTACATCCTGGGACAATATCTTTAATAGTAATAAAGAATGACCTCTGCCTGTTTCAGATTCTTGAAAAGGATGCAATAGCTGGAAAAAAATCCCTGACTGTGCCACCTACCCTGTTTTCCCCAATAAGATATCCCCTGGTAATAAGCCCAATTGGGCTTTTGAACACATGGCAATAAGGCCAAGCGCTTATTTCAGGGTTCAAAATAATATAAGACAGGGTCTTAATTTTGGGGAAACACAGTATCATAATATCTGAAAGCATGAAAATCCTATAAGGATGCCTCCTTTTTAGTTTCACACTAATCATTTAACATTATGTATTAAATTATAGCATCATGTTTTGGATTTTTCAATAAAATTAATTGTACTTCGAACATAGTCCTCTACTTTTTACCAGCACTGAATTTTGTCCTTCCTTCAATTAGCTCTATTCAGACATTTGGAAAAACACTGCTCTATTTTAAAGCAAGAGGCAATGATATTTCCTCTCGCTAAGTTTGATGTCACCCATAAGTAATAAATTGATATTATCCGGTTTTAAGCTCAAATGAGTTCTGCCACCATGAATTAACTAAAACAGATGTTTTTTCTCGTTTATATGGCATGTCCATTTGGTGCATATTAGTACACTATTGCCTCATCAGGCACGTTCTGAAATATGTAAGATCTTATTTGGCTGCCTTTAAATTGCCCTAATTCATGAATCACAAAAATTAATCCCTGTACTATCTTTGTCAGTAAACTCATGAAATCATTTGACATGCTCACAGAGTATATTAGGATCATATTCAGTCTTTGAGAGTTAGCACATAAAAGAATCATGTGGATTATGGCAGTTTTTTCTTTGCCTATGTATGGAATTTCTATGGCGCCTAGGAGGTCTGGTCTCTATAATTTTGTTTTCATACTGTTATACTCTTGTTAGACATTAAGTTGTCTGCCAAATTTTCCTCCAATCTTAGCTATATAGGCACATTTCTCCTTTCTATATTCATTCTGTTTTGATTATACATTATGTATTCATTCAATATTCATTACATCACTTAAAAAGTGGCAATTTGTTTGAAACTCCAAATAACTAATTTGCTTGTAAGAGCATCCTTTTTAATGTGCTATCAGCAAAGCTTTTGTTATGCTATCTAGCTTTATTTTCTAACTGAATTGAACTGTTATGGGCATTAAGCACAAAATTGTTCCTTGGCTTTGTTTTACACAATGCATAGATTCTGCCATTGTGTTGGATAAACTAATTTTATTACTTTGTTTATATGTGAATCAGAAAATAATGGGGTCTTCAATGAACTGTAATAAATTTTTGAGTTCAATTACATTATTGGTCCATCTGCCACAAATCTCTTTTCCTGAATAGCAGCAATACTCCAAGTAATAGATAGGAATTTCCCTCAAAAGGGTTAGGAAAAGAGTGCTATGAAAGCTTTGCTGTAGACAGACTGAATCAGAATACACAATGGATCCTCCTCACTCGTTAATTGGTTCTGGGAGATACAACAAGTATTAAAAAGGTACCCAGGATAAAAAGGGCCCAGGGTAGGGGTGGGGGGGTAGCGGTTGTTATTAACGAGAGTCTGGAACCTAGGGAGGTCGCTGTCCCACAGATAGCCGGTTGTGAAACCCTTCTAGTGAAGTGGGGCTGTGGGGTGCAGGTGGGCTTGCTGATTGCATACCTGGCTCCTTGCTATGTAACGGCAGCCCTGCCCGAGCTGCTGGAGATGATAGCCGGGACGGCGGTTGAGACCCCCAAACTTATGGTTATGGGGGATTTCAACTTGCCGTTGGCGGGCGACTCGTCAACGGCAGCTCGGGAGTTCATGGTTTCCATGACGGCCTTGGACCTGACCCAGTTAGTTAACAGTCCCACCCACATTGGGGGTAACACACTGGACTTGATTTTCATCTCGGGATAGTGGCTAAATGATCTGGAGTTAGGGGAGTTACTATTTAAACCCCTATTTAAACCCCTGTCATGGTCAGATCATTTGCTCCTTCAGCTAGACTTTTGAACAGCTGCACCGCACCGCAGGCAGACGGAACCGGTTCGATGGTTCCGTCCCAGGCGCCTGATGGACCCAGAGAGGTTTCTGACGGAGCTTGGGCTGTTTCCAAGGGAATTAGCCCATGGCTCGGCTGAGGAACTGGTCGCCGCCTGGGAAGAGGCGGCAGCTGGGGCTTTAGACCGTGTCGTGCCTTTGCGGCCTCTGACGCGGCGATGAACTCGACCAGCTCCTTGGTATAACGAGGAGCTGAGAGAGATGAAGCGCTGGAAAAGACACCTAGAGAGTGCTTGGAGGTCCAGTCGCTCCGAACCCGACCGAACACTAGCAAGGTCGCATATTCAGACTTACCTAGTGGCAATCAGAGCAGCGAAACATAATTATTTTTCTGTTCTCATAGCATCGGCTGATAATCGCCCAGCCACCCTGTTTAGGATGACCCGCTCCCTGCTTATGCAGGAGGCTCGGGAGGACCCCTTACAGGGGCGTGCTGAGGATTTTGTACAATATCTGTCTGATGATTCGGGACGGACTGGACACTGATTGGATAGATCCGGGTGGGTTGGCGGGGATGAGTCTTGAGAGTATCATCTGGGCTGAGTTCGATCCTGTGACTCCCGACGACATGGACAGGTTGTTGGGTAGGCTGAATCCCACCACATGTTTATTGGACCCGTGTCCCTCCTGGATGGTACTGACCACACGGGAGGTTACACGAGGCTGGCTCCTGGGAGTTACCAATGCTTCCTTGTTGGGGGGCATTTTCCCTACCGCCTTGAAAGAGGCGGTGGTGAGGCCCCTCCTCAAGAAGCCCTCCCTAGACCCAGCTGTATTAGCGAACTACCGTCCAGTCTCCAACCTTCGCTTTTTGGCAAAGGTTGTTGAGAGTGTGGTGGCATATCAGCTTCCTCAATACCTGGAGGAAACTGTCTATCTGGACCCGTTCCAGTTCGGTTTCAGACCCGGGTACAGCACCGAGACGGCTTTGGTCACGTTGGTGGATGACCTCTGCAGGGCTCGGGACAGGGGATGTTCCACTGTCCTGGTCCTGCTAGATCTCTCGGCGGCTTTTGATTCCATCGACCATGGTATCCTGCTGCGGCGGTTGGAGGGACTGGGGATGGGAGGCACTGTTTATCGGTGGTTCTCCTCCTATCTCTCTGACTGTTCGCAGACAGTGTTGGCAGGGGGGCAGAGATCGACCCCGAGGCGCCTCACTTGTGGGGTGCCTCAGGGGTCGGTTCTCTCGCCTCTCCTGTTCAACATCTACATGAAGCCGCTGGGCGAGGTTATCCATGGTTTCAGGGTGGATTATCATCTGTACGCTGATGATACGCAGCTGTACATTTCCACCCCGAACCACCCCAACGAAGCTGTTGAGGTGATGGGCCGGTGTCTTGAGGCCGTGCGGGTCTGGATGGGGAGGAACAGGCTCCAGCTCAACCCCTCCAAGACTGAGTGGCTGTGGGTTCCGGCGTCCCGGTACAGTCAGCTTACGCCATTGCTGACTGTTGGGGGAGAAGTACTGACCTCCAGGGGAAGAGTGCGCAACTTAGGCGTTCTCCTGGATGATCGGCTGTCTTTAGAAGAACACTTGACGGCCATCGCCAGGGGAGCATTTTATCAGGTTCACCTGATTCGCCAGTTGCGCCCCTTCCTTGATCGGGACTCCTTATGCATGGTCACTCATGCCCTCGTCACTTCCCGCCTGGACTATTGCAATGCTCTCTACATGGGGCTCCTCTTGAAGAGCACCAGGAGGCTCCAGCTAGTCCAGAATGCGGCCGCGCGGATGATAGAGGGGGCACCGCGTTGCTCCCATATAACACCCATCCTGCGCAGCCTGCACTGGCTGCCGGTAGCCTTCCGGGTGCAATTCAAGGTGCTGGTTACCAACTTTAAAGCGCTCCGTGGCTTAGGACCGGGGTATTTGCAAGACCGCCTTCTGCCACCGATTGCCTCCCAACGACCTGTGTGCTCCCACAGAGCGGGCCTCCTCAGGGTGCCATCGACCAAACAATGTAGGTTGGCGGCCCCCAGGGGGAGGGCCTTCTCTGTGGCGGCACCAGCCCTATGGAACAAGCTACCTCCGGGGTTATGCCAACTCCCCGACCTCCGGGCCTTCAAACGTGAACTGAAGACTATTTCACCAAGCGGGACTAGCCTAAGACATATTTTAGCGAAATTTTAATGGGTTTTAATTGGTCTTTGACCATTTTAGTGATTCGGGCAGTAAATATTTGCTTTTAATTGTTTTTAAATATTGTTATTTATTATATTTATATTGTATTGTATATTGTATTGGTGTGTGTATTTTAATATTGGCTGTAAACCGCCCTGAGTCCTTCGGGAGATGGTGCGGTATAGAAAGGTAATTATAAATAAATAAATAAATAAAAATAAAAATGACGAGTACCAAACAAACCATGTGATTTATCACATGACCCTTTGTTTTGGCTTGGAAGAACTTCCTGCTTGTCCTTTTTCTTATGATAGCAGCCTTCCCAGCATGGCCAACTTTCTGTCTGCCCTCTCAGGCCGTCCCCACTTCCTTTTGCAGTGACCTTCTTGGCATGGCTGACTTCCTATCGGTTCTCCACAGGTGTCCTCCTCTTCCTATTGCAGCAAATCGAGTACCACACAAAAGATGAGTACCAGGACAATATTTTTATGTCAAAATATTGGCACTGAGTACCAAATTCAACGAGTTTTGAAGCAGTTGAGTACTGAGGTAACACTTATATTTTGATTCTGTATATTATTGGTTTAAATGAAGAAATAATTTGTTCTGGTTTTTCATACTATGACTTGCAGTGTATGCCACTAAGCAAAATCCTTGCATTAATAGAGATTTGCTTTTCTTCAATGGAGCCTACCTGACCATCTGTCCCAATGGAGCCGCTACAGCCAGTTACCAGTTCAGACATATCATAATAACTGATAAATTCCCACAGGCAAGCCTCCAGATTGAGATTACGATAGAAACGTAAAGTCTTAGCTGATCGTATGCTACTGCTGTATTGGTAGGGTGAAGTTTCTCCCATCACTTCTGGATTCTTGATATCATCTGTGATGAAGCCATGTTTTGTTTCAATTTCATTATAATCCAAGAGATTGGAGCATTTGTGATTGCCTACACGGGTGCCATCTGGGCTCAGTGTCAACTCAAAATTGGACAAAGGTCTGGTTGAGATTACTGGCAACATTCCTGAAATCAGAAATTGTCCATTAGCTATTTTATGCACGAATAATAAAAGTAGCTGGGTGATTATATTACATTAACAATATTACATTCAGAGCATATGTAAGATTCAGATAAGTTTTACAACAGTAATTCAAATTTCAAAGCAGGGTCAAGAAAAATATTTGTAGTTAGTTGCCAAAGGACACTAAATCTTTTGTAGGTGAAGTATAATGTTTTATGGAACTAAAGTACACTGAAGTAATAGTTGTTTCCGTATAAGATAAAATAACCTTTACTGACATTTTTATTGCATTATTCCAATGTATGGTTGTGAAACTTCATATTGCTGTTTTTTTTTAATCTAAACATGCACGTACAAGTCTGCGTCTGTGTGTATGTACATACAAGTCTGTGTTTGCATGTATATGCATATTAGATTTGAATCCTCAAATCTAAGCATTTGGTGAAACATTATCTAGAATAAAAAATAAAGAATTTTTAAGTCCATTAAGTGGTTTTGGGAGTTGGAGTTCATGGTCCTACTCCCAGAACCACTCCTGCTTATTCCAAGTTTTCTCCATTTCAGCACTAAATCTAGTAGATTTTCTCTTATATATAAGAATAAATATAACATTTTTTTCTTTGTTAAGCACGTTAAGCATGAACAAAGATGAGGATAAATAATAAAAGTTGTCTTTGAATCATTGTTTTAAAAATCTGATGACAACTGGTGCGGCACCATTTCAGCTGTTCTGGTTCTAGTGGCACATATGTGTGGTACTTACCATCTATGTGAGGCATGGTAACCGAAAACCTGATCAGGTTTGGATAATCAGGATCATCAGGACCTATGTAATGAATTTTGGCTGAGAAAGGCTCTGCTCCAACTGTACCCAGAATACGTGGTTGGCACAGACCTATAGGAAAACAGCATCATTTATTGATTGATCGATTTAAATCAAGCCACACCTCTCATTAATGTGATTCTGGGTAACTTACACAATTATGAAAAATAAGTACAGGAAGACTTTGTCTTATGACCACAATTGAGCCCAAAATTTCCACTGAAAAGCAAGGCAGTTGTTAAGTGAATTTTGCTTCATTTTACAACCTTTCTTGCCACAGTTGTTAAGTGAATCATTGCAGTTGTTAAGTCAGTAATACAGTTATAAAGTGAATCTGGCTTCCCAATTGAGTTTGCTCATCAGAAGGTCACAAAAGCTGATCACATGAGCCTGGGACCCTGCAATTGTCATAAATATGAGCCAGTTGCTAAGTACCCAAATTTTGATCACATGACCATGGGATGCTTTAAATGTGAAAAATGATCATAAGTCATTTTTTTCAGCGATGCTGTAACTTCTAACGGTCATTAAATGAAATGTTGTAAGTCAAGGACTACCTGCATTATCTTAATATAATTTTATTTATGCTCATGGTTTAATAGTAAATGCTGATAAATGCCTGCTTTGAAATTCTATAAGTCTAAATGCTTTCTCCAAGTGTCATTAAGTTACTAACATAATCATTGAAGCTCTTGTTGTGTGTGTGTGTGTGTGTGTGTGTGTATGCATATAATATATACTGTATTATATACAGTATTATTCTGTGTGTGTGTTTGTGTGTGTGTGTGTGTGTGTGTGTGTGTGTGTGTGTGTGTGTGTGTGTGTGTGTGTATATATATATATATATATATATATATATATATATATATATATATATATATATATAGTATGAAATCAGACAGAATTAATGTTCTCTAAAATTTAAGAAATGTATAGTTTGATCCTCAATTTTCCAATTTAAGGAATGATACATATCCCTAATAGCAGGCAGCTCACATCTACAATACACATATCACAAATACGTGTAAATGACAGATTTGGAAATCCTTTCACAATTGTTTCCCTCAGGCAAATTGTAGGACATATCAGATTACATGCAGACTTAAAGCAACACAGATCCTTTATGTTTTCTTTACATGTTCGGAAACAAAAATGTTGTAAGCTTGTTTTCAAACGACATAAATACAGAGGAACAGTCATAAATCTACTATCTCTCTTTTTCACTTGGCTAAGTTACACAGGTTCTTAAAGGTATTAATTTTAAATTATTATTTTTAAAAAAATAAAATTATACTTGCTACAATAAATATATTGAAGTGCAAATGTTGAATGTCATATCTAACTCCCTTTGTTATTAAGTTAATAATTGCTCTTCTAATTGTTCCATCTTTTTCATTACTAAAAAAACATTTCTTGGAAAAAAATGTTCTTTTTGAATAAAATGCATACAATATACCCATTTAGTTCAGAATCACTTAATTGTTTATTAAACTTACCTTCTTGTCTATTTATTATGTGGATGGGACTCAACAGTTCTAAGCCCACATCTCCATTGGCCTTGACAGCACGTGCTGCACACTGAACCCTGGAGCCAGCTTGGAAATAGATGGAGTCTAAAGCAATTGACTTGGTGTTAGTGAAGAAAGTATTGGAATCCACTTCACGCATTGGGCTGGTTACACCATCAATACCACTTGGGGCACTGACAAGCCAACGATACAAGGTCACTGTGTCATTGATGTTTTCAGCAGCACAAATAGATCCAGTCTTGTCATAATCTGAGTATTTGGGGTTGCATGCCTAAATGGCAAAATGCATACAATATATCCATTTAGTTATGTTTAAATCTTTGTCATGAAAATGCTTAATTAAGATGTCATAATAAGATATTCCTCTCTTTTGGTTTCACTAGAGCAGGGCTGTCAAACTCAAGGCCTGCAGGCTGGATCCGGCCCACAAAGGCTGCCAAGGAAGCAGGGAAGGACTGACTCGCGGTGCCTCGGCTTGCACCGACCAGGCACTGATTTACCTGCTGGCAGCCATCCAGGCCCGAAAAAGGTGTGTGCACAGGGGGCAGGGCTGAGGTGGCAGGGCAGCCCCATGGGTTGGATCTAAGGCCGAGTACAGGAAACAACACAGTCCATGGCCCAGGTTCGCTGCTTGCTCCTATGCACCAACCTTGTTTGAGGACAGGAATGAGATCTGGCCCGCAAGGCCACCCCGGAGACAGTGAGGGACTGCCCACCCCTGCCCAAAGTCCCCCGGGAGTGCACACAGGAGGCAGTGAGTGTGTGGGGGATGATGGTGTCCAGCAGCAGCCTGCAGGCTGAGGCTCTGCAGCATGTACAGCACAGGTGGTTCTGGGTGCTGTGACCGCCAGGCTGGCCCTAAACAGCAGGCAGAGGCACAGGGGAGGAGGCATGTTATCTGGTCCATTGGAAGTATTGGGCAGCTGCCCACCCACCTCCATGCTCCGTCCCACAGTATGTCTTTGCTTGCCCATGACCACCGCAGCTGGGTTGGGGCAGGTGGCTGGGCAGTTGTCTGGCACATCTGGCTAGCTGGATTGCCTGCCTCCCCCCCATGCCTCTACCTTCACTTGTTGCCAGTGCTGCTGCCACAAAGCGAAGCGAGACAGGTGGCAGGGTGGTAGTGAAGTCATCCAACTTCATCTTCTAACTGCACTGCACATGCAAGATGAATCTTATACCTGCCGCCCCATTTGCGAAGGCCCTGGCAAATGGGAAAGGCTGGGAGCTCCCATGCCCAAGAAGCAGCTGGAAGTCCGCAGCCTGTGTATCACAGATGGGTCCAAACCCCACAACCACCGGGCTGATGCTCCAAGCAGCACGTGAAAACATGTGATCAGGCCTGCCAGATGCCCGGGCGGCCATGCAGCCTGACAGATGCGCAGCTGCCTGCTCAGTTCCAGTTACAGCAGCCGCGGGCAAACACAGATTGTGGGGTTGTGTTGAGACAGCCCAGCTGGTCACCGCCATGATGCAGCCCCTGCGCACTCAGCCCCCTCCCTCAAAACTCATCTTCCAGCAAGATTTCTTCCCATTGCTGGGGTTGTTGGGTGGGAAGGGCAGGCAGTGGCCTCCTCCACACCCCATTTTGGCTGGCAGAGTGTTGAAGGAGGCCGTCCTCATCCTCCAGCACCGCGGCTGAGCATCATTAAAAATAATAAATGTACCCAGAGGCCCTGCAGCTTTCTAGACCAAGCTACGTGGCTATTCTGGGCTGAGGAAAGAGGGCAGGGAGGGGGAATTTCTGAAGAAGTCGCTCACCAAGGGGAGGCAGCCAACATGTCCTTCCCCACTTTCAGGGGTTCTTGGAAGAGTCCAAGCTGCAATGGAGGACAGTTGCCCCCAAACCAGGGGTGAAATCTAGCAGGTTCTGACAGGTTCTGAAGAACCGGTAGCAGAAATTTTCAGCTGTTCAGAGAACCGGTAGTGGAAATTTTGAGTAGTTTGGAGAACCAGCAAATACCACCTCTGGCTGGCCCCAGAGTAGGGTGGAAATAGAGATTTTGCAATATACTTCCCCTGGAGTGGTGAGGGAATGGGGATTTTGCAGTATCCTTCCCCTGGAGTGGAGTGGAAATGGATATTTTGCATTATCCTTCCCCTGCCATGCCCACCAAGCCACACCCACCAAGCCACACCATGCCCAGCAAGCCATGCCCACAGAACTGGTAGTAAAAAAATTTGGATTTCACCACTGCCCCAAACCCACCTTCCTCTACGGCTTATGAAAGCAGGGCAGAAGTAGTTTAGGTGAGCTGGGGGAGGGGACGGGGGATGCACTGAATTCTGATCTTGGAGCATTTTTGAACTAATCAAAATGCAGGTGTCCTTTAAAAATCACATTTCTTTGAATGTTGCCGTGTAGTGTGCCTCTGGGAAGAAAAATGGCTGTTAGAAAGAAGGCTGCACAAAACACCCTGTGCGTGGAGGAACTGGCCCTTAGCTAAACTCCTTTACTGTCCTGGGGCTTTTTTTAGGTTTTTTAGCACAACCTTGCAGGTTGAAGTGAGGTGGGAAAGGCTGGAGAAAAGGGAGAACTAGGAGCTATAGGAAAGGAAGGTTAGGAAGGATGAGGAGAGAATAGGTACAATTTGTGATTCAGTATTTATAATTTCCATTGATAAGATTGCTCCTCTAACTCAACAATGACCTTGGAGTACCTTCAAGTAAGATACAGTACTTAAAAAACCAAACCAAATACTGTAAACAAAAAATGGCATCATGTAACAACCAATAATAAATACCAAGTGGCCACATCACTAATTCTATCCCAGAATCTGGAGAAAAAAACATTTAGAAAGAATATCTAAAATGCTTGTGGTTCATGGCAATCCGATGCCCCAGAGCAATGCTATTCCAGCCTTGAACAGATCCCATAATCAGGGATCCACTCCCTGATATCAATGAAAATGTCTCAAAGTCCACCAAAATCCCTCCAGGCTCTGTGTCGTTGGAAGGCTGTCAAGTTCACTCTTTGCCTCTCCACTGCCAATTCAAATTTATTTTGTTCTTGAAATTCGGTGTAATGTAGACCTTCTCAAAATCCATCCAAATTTCTCAAAGCAAAAACAAACCTCCTAAAAAGGCCAAGTGCCCAGTAAATGACTCTCCCTCCCATTGTTATTGTGATAAAAAATGGATTGCTGCTTGATTTGCTGAATGCAGGATCCAGTGTGGAAGGAAACATTTTGGCTGACAGAGGGCTATCAAAACAAAATATTTGAGCATGCAAGAAGGGACAGGAAAGGAGAAAGGGAAAGAGGAAAGAAAAAGAAAAAGAAAAAAAGATGGGAAGAGAGCAAGGAAGGAAAAATAAGGAAAGATGGGAAGGAAGAAGAAATTAGAATAAAGAGGGAAGGAAAAGAAGGGAAGGAAGGAGGGAAGGAAGGAAGGAAGAAAGCAAGGAAGGAAGCAAGGAAGCAAGGAAGGAAAGAAAGAAGGAAGGAAGGAAAGAAGGAAGGAAGGAGATTATGAGAGTGAGGGAGGGTCTCAGGGAAGTCCTGCTTTAGCACTTGGCACTATAGGTGTCCCCCCAACACGAGTCCCATGGCCATGCCCACTATAGCCACACCCACACCCACACCCTGGCCAAGGTCAAACACAACCATGATATGGCCCTCAATGAAATAGTTGGACACCCCTGCACTAGAGTATTTAGCGAATTTCTTATTTGTGTTATCACTTCATAAATCTGTTAATCCTAGCTGAGAATTAAGTTTGAATTAAGTCTGGCATTTAAATGTAAAAGCCAAATGCTGTGGAAAGACTTCAGTTTATTAAAGTTTGAATGAAAAAAGATATTGATATCATATCATATCTATTGATATCATATCTATTAGAAAATCAGGGAAAAGTAAGAAATGAAGTATCAGTAGATTATCTAGGAAGTTGCAAGAAGATTTAGATCAAGTTTTAATTCTATGGAGAATGCAAATGTAATATTAAGCAGACATCTATTCCTTCATATCAGTCTCTCTTCTGTGAAATTAGTATTAACACAATTTTTTTCGATAAGCAAAATTTTGAAAGGACATGAAACAAAAACTATAACTAATCCTCCACATTAAACTTTCTGTCTTTAAATAGATACTGATAATCAAGTAAATGACTGATACGAACTGATAAAATGGGACCTTCCAGAAGCTTAAAAAATTAATCCCAAATATTTTTTCCACCTAGTAGTAGAAAAATTAAGACATTATAACTTGAAAAAAGATGGATCGTACCGTTACACACACAATAGGATATCCATTGGTAGGGTGGGGATTTATTTTGCTTTTGGCAGTGTCATCATACAACAGAAGTGATACAACTTGTGGCACAGCTGGGAAGGTCACATCCGCCATGCTATCCATTTCTTCAATGTATATAATGGCTTTATTCATCTGAATGGAAAAAACATAAAAAGTTTCTCTCTAAATGTAAAGCTGACATGAAAGCATGCTGCTGTAACCCAGCTATATTATACATAATATATTAAATGTTAAAATTAATCTATCCAGAAATAACAGACTGAAGAATATGAAGATATAAACTCAAGGAGCATACCATTCAAAATCAATTAATTTTGACACTGAAGCATAAAATATTATGAAGACTTCTTCGTAATAAAATATAATAACCAAGAACTAAAATATAAGAAACAATTATCAATTTATTCCTTTTCATGATATCTTAACCCCAACTTACGATGGAGGGTTAGAAGGCTTGTCTTATGCCACTATTATCCATTCTAAAAGTTGAATGTAAAGATCCCTTTTTGCTAGAGGAAGAAATTATTCACTAGACAAAAGGAATCCATAGAACCATTCACGCCTCTAAAAACATATCAACAAGGAAACTGCTTTCCACCTTATTTGGTAAAAGAAACACCTATGGCCAATTCATCTTGATAGCTCTTCATATGGATCAATCGATATTTGCTAAAAAGATATAGATTCAGATCTAGAATTCAAGCATGCTAAAACTTATTTTTCACTGAGAGGCAATTGGATATTATTGAATGGCACCGACACTTATTTTGTCAGTCTACTGGTCAATCTAAGGGTAGAGATTTTAAATCAAACCAAAGCATCAAATCTTCCTTAATGCTGGTTGGATTTAATGCTTATAAACTTTCCAAAGAATAGAAGCAGGTCTGAGCAAAGGCTTTGCTTCCAGTTTGGTCTTCAACCACAGACTTCCATGAATTCTGAAAAGCTAAGATTGTTAATACTCTGGCCCCAAAGGATAGGGTGCGCAACTTAGGTGTCCTCCTGGATGAACGGCTGTCGTTTGAAGATCATTTGACGGCCGTCTCCAGGAGGGCCTTCCACCAGGTTCGCCTGGTTCGGCAGTTGCGCCCCTTCCTTGATCGGGATGCCTTGTGCACAGTCACTCATGCGCTCGTTACCTCTCGCTTGGATTATTGTAATGCTCTCTACATGGGGCTCCCCTTGAGGTGCACTTGGAGGCTCCAGTTAGTCCAGAATGCAGCTGCGCGGGTGATAGAGGGAGCTACGCGTAGGTCCCACGTAACACCGCTCCTGCGCAGACTGCACTGGCTACCTGTGGCCTTTCGAGTGCACTTTAAGGTTTTGGTTACGACCTTTAAAGCGCTCCATGGCTTAGGGCCAGGGTACTTATGGGACCGCCTGCTGTTACCGCATGCCTCCCACCGACCTGTACGCTCTCACAGAGAGGGACTTCTCAGGGTGCCGTCCGCCAAGCAATGTCGGCTGGCGGCCCCCACGGGAAGGTCCTTCTCTGTGGGGGCTCCCACACTCTGGAACGAGCTTCCCTCGGGTTTACGCCAAATACCTGACCTTCGGACCTTCCGTCGCGAACTGAAGACACATCTTTTCACTCGCGCGGGGCTGGCTTAAATTTTATCGATTTTAAATTTTCTATTAATAATTTTAAATGGGGTTTTAGTTTATTATATATTTTAAACTTTTTAGGCCAATTATAAAATAAGTTTTTTAATTTGCATTTTAAATTGTATATTGTATTGCCTGTTTTTTACTTTTGCCTGTACACCGCCCTGAGTCCTTCGGGAGAAGGGCGGTATAAAAATCAAATAAATAATAAAAAATAAATAATAATAATAATAATAACTCTGACATTTCTGAATCATCCTCAACTGAATGCAAACTAAAGGGCAAACCACTTGGGTATTTACCTGTGTCTCAGCCACCATATTCTCATCAGGTTTCAAATGCACTGTAAATGCTTCACGCATTTCTCTCATTCCATCATACAAAACTTCAACCTCCACAAAGTGCTCTGTTTCTCCTTCTTTAAATTCAATATCTAAAATGAATAATGATAAATGAGCAATTTGGGTCATATCTGTGAAATATGAATATTTATCAGTCAAAGTTTTGCGCTCATGTTTTGTACCATTAAAAACATATATAATTCCAGATTTTTTAAAAAATATTATGCATTAACATTTGCTGCAATGTCCAATTTAGGATCAGATTCTTACCCTCAGACATTGGATTATAATCTTCTCCAGAAGTAGCTGAACCATCTTTAGTATGAATTCTTACAATAGAAACTTTGGAAGTATCTCCAAGTCGCAAGATTGGGATCTTTAAAACTGCAATTTCTCCAGGCTCCTGTGGTTCTTGAATGTTATATTTCACCTCAGAGAATGTAATCATTGGTTCTGCAAGACAACTGGAAAATGTCAACTTCTCCTTTCAATCAAGGCTAAACTTCAGTATAGCTTTTAAGAATAGTCTGAGACAGAAAAAAAGTCCTAACCAAGAAAATAACATTTTGCTTTATCCACTCAATTTATTATTTAGCAATGTGATTTATGTTAAATTTAATTAATGACAAAGCAAGAACAATGCCATTATGAACATCAAATGATCAGTTCAAATAATAAAAGGAAGACGATAAAGAATTTTCTAAGATTAAACTTTATAAAACACCTAGAAAAGTTCATTGTTTCCACTTAGGGTTTAATTCTATTTCAATATTTTGTCATCATATGCAATACTAGAGTTGGATGAATACAAATCAAAATTGATTCCCATCACTCTGTGCTGGTGTGAATTAAATGGCCGGTGAATGGCGCAGGCTGGTAAAAGCCTGTTATTAAGAACAGCCTGTTATTAAGAACACAAAGCCTGCAATTACTGCAGGTTCGAGCCCGGCCCAAGGTTGACTCAGCCTTCCATCCTTTATAAGGTAGGTAAAATGAGGACCCAGATTGTTGGGGGGGCAATAAGTTGACTTTGTAAAAATATACAAATAGAATGAGACTATTGCCTTATACACTGTAAGCCGCCCTGAGTCTTCGGAGAAGGGCGGGGTATAAATGTAAACAAAAAAAAAAATCAAAAAAAAAATCCCTGAATGCTAGTACTAGATTATGAATAGTTACTGTTTGAAGCACTTTTAGAGTCTCTTTCTTAGACTATCCAGTGGTACATCAGAGGTAATCTTAGAAGAAATTATTCATAACATTGAGCAGTTTATTTTCTGTAAGTACACAGAGGATACACATGAAAAGAAAAGAAAATAGATTTTAAGTAAGTATTAAGAAGGGTTTCCTAATAAGCTATTAAACAATTGAAAGTTGATAAACTTTTCTGATAAAAGCAGGGGCTATAATAGAAAACCTCCTATCAGGGATACAGTATTTGTAAACATGACCAATTTATATTCAGCTATAGTTTGCTCTCCATTGCAGTCTTTTCATTTACTACTTTATTTTATTCAGTGGGGGGGGAGGGACTAAACATTTTTTACATTTTGAAATAAGGTGTATAGCTTATACCACATATTTCATAATATGTTACCTTCAAAATTGCTGAAAACATGTCACTGCACTGTAATTTTTAAGGTGGCAAAAGGGAGAAATTATTGATTACATGTGATTGTTTTAAGTACTTTTAATATACTTTTAAGGTGTATCAGATAAAGCATTAAACTGGAGTTTTTCAGAAATTAAATATAAATTTCTGAAAAACTCCAATTTAATGCTTTATCAGATACACATTAAAATGTAACACTCATCCAGAAAAAGATAATAAAACAAAGGGTATTTCATTTTAAACTACCGTATATACTCGAGTATAAGCCGAGTTTTTCAGCACGTTTTTTGTGCTGAAAAACGTCCCCTCGGCTTATACTCGAGTATATACGGCTTATACTCGAGTTTTTTTTTTTCTTCTTTTTTTCACATTATACCGGATGGTGCAAACTTGGCGGGCTTTTGCATTAGCGCGGGGAAGCCCTGCCGGTGCAGTGAGAGGGCGGGGCGGGGGAGCCGCCAGCCTTCTCGGCTGAGGGAGGGAGGCTTTCCCTGACCGGTAGCTGCCTCATTTCCCTCCCTCGGCTTATACTCGAGTCCCCAGTTTACCCCAGTTTTTTGGGGTAAAATTGGGGACCTCGGCTTATACTCGGATCGGCTTATATTCGAGTATATACGGTATTTATTTTATTAGAGGATGTGGTTTAGGGTAATTCTGAAGGAAAACAGCCATTTTACTATTATCTTACAAAAAGTTATTGACCATTTGACTTCTTTTTCATAGCCTTGAATGCAGAGATTAGCAATATATAAATGAATCCTAATTTTCTTACATATATAATACAGTAGCTGTCCAGTTTGATGTCCCTTGAAGTAATAATCTAAAGGTCCTTTAATTGAAAGAATAGCAAATAGCTCATCAACCTACTGTCTTCTTCATCCTTAATCTTCACCAGCACTTCTTTTAGCTCCCCAATGGAAGCACCAAATGAAGAGGTACTTTTTGGAGTTCCAAGCACCAGTCTGAACTCTTCATCCTCTTCATAGATAGCATCATCTTCCAAAACCACAAAACAGGGTTTCTCTATTTCTCCTTTAGGAAGCAAAAAGCCAGAGTAGCGGTTACAGTATATTTTGACTCTTGGTGACTTGATGGATGCGCCCATTTAGGTTTGTTTGTTTTACAACACTATGAAACCAGTTTTTCATTAACATATTCCAATATGGTTTCTCAATCTTCCCTGGAAGTTCCTGGCGGTCCTGAGCCAAATATTGGCCAAATCCAATTGTTTAGTTTTCAAGACCAGCCAGTTCAGCCAAGACTGGCCAACTGTAGAATCTACCATTTAACTTCAGAATCCATATTAAAGAGATTAAAGCACTAACGCTGTTACATATTATTTTATGTAATCACTGAATACTGGAAATAAATCAATCTTGAGAAATTGATTTGTTTTGAGCTTCAGTTCTCCTTAATGCTAGCCAGGTCTCCAATGCAAGGAATTTTGTCTAAAACATCCATAACAAAACTTATATTCCAGAAATAAGGGATATTAGGACAAAAAAAGATAAGTATAATTAAAGGAAATGAGAGGCGAGAAATGTAAATAATAGAGGAATATCGAAATGAAGCTGATGTAAAGAAGGAGCATATGTTTTATGTTAGTGTTTGTTATGTCTTGTATTTGTAAAAAAAACTTATATTCCAACTTTTTTCCCACTAAAATTCACAGGAATAAAAATAATGAATTTAAACAACAATAATAATAAAAACAGGAAAACAAAAAAAAATCCTTAATAAAATCTGCTTGATCAGGCAGTTGCTACAACTGCTCTGTTTAGACAAAGAGTTTTAAAAATACTTGAGATTCACAAATTTTTTATAGTGATGTTTCTATAACCATTGATTAATAAAAGGCTTAATTAGTTTCATCATAATGAAAGCAAAATAAATGGACTATGCAATAACATGAGAATCTAAGTTTTCTAGCTTTACATTCAGTGAACTTTTATTTCTAATTTGTATGTATACAGAATATAGTACTGTATACCTGAATGCAAACCCCAACACACATACACTCATTAGAAAAATGATTGAAATAGGGCTTGGAGTGACTACTTGATACCTAAAATTATGAGTATGGTCATATCTTTTATCATTGCAACGAATTGCTTGCTGAGAAGCTTTTTTATTTAAAAGGAAATCTTACCTGGTAGGAATGTTATTATTGAGTCATCTGTGTTTGGTCTCTCCTCATAGTCCATCATAACCTGGGCAGAGCCTTGGCGAGTGTAGCAGCGGACAGTAGACTTATGATTCACATCTCCACTTCGTGAGATTATAGCTTCCATCTGACCATCTTTTTCATTCACAATGTAGAGAGGTTCCTTAAATTGGACTTTGGGTACTGCCAAAGAAATATGAATTATTCTATTTACATTCCATTGTCATGTTCACCTCATTTAAGTTCCCTCAGCCGACTATTAAAGTTATAATCAGAGCTGCTCAATTAAGAACTTGTTATATCAAAACAATTGGGGTAACTTGTAAAGGTGACTCACTTATTTGAATATATACTGCTCTATATCCTGTACATAGGCATCCCTTTTATTTTAATTTGTCAGCCAAGATTATATTCTTGTGTTTTTTACAGTATATAGTTTATCACCTTATCAATAAATTAGTTACGTTTATACATTATGATAAATACTTATGGCATAGGTTCTGCCTATGTCATTGATAGATTATGATTTATGAATTAACAGGTAAAAAACCCCACTGCATAATAGGTATAAACTAGTTGATGGAATTATTTTGTATAAAGAATTTAAACAAAAGCCATAAAAATATGGAGAGTCCTCGAGTTGCAACAGTTCATTTAGTGATTGTTTAGGGGTTAGAATGGCACTGAAAAGCAACTTTTGACTGTTTTCCACACTTATGATCATTGTAGCATTCCATTGTCAAGTGATCAAAATTCAGACATTTGGCAAGTGACTCTAATTTATGACAGTTGCAGACTCCCATGGTCATGTGATTGTCTTTTGCAGCCTTCTGACAAGCAAAGTCAATGGGAAAGCCAGATTCACTTAACAATCATGTTGCTAACTTAATACCTGGAAGTGATTTATTTAACAACTTTGGCCAGAAAGGTCATAAAATGGCATTAACAACTCTCTTGCTCAGTAACAGAAATGTTGGAGTTAATTGATGAGTGATAATAAGTGGAGCACTATCTTCACGTTTGAATAGTTGCCAACGAAAGCTTTAAGATATTTAGCAATGCCATTTTCTATTGTACTCAAAGGATGTTGTTAGAAGGCAAAATCAAAAATGCCTTCAAAATAACTTAAAATGAAGGAAAATAATGATAAAATGATTCCACTAATTAATATTAATATTAATAATATTAATATAAAAAAGAAAAGCCAAAATCCAGACCTGTATGATTTGCATTAGGCATTCCATCCTTTTCTGGAAGTAAGTGTAGTTTAGGATAGTTCACCATATTGATAATGAACTATAGTACCATGTTTCCCCCCCCAAAAGACCCTGTCTTATATTTCTTTGAACCCTGAAATAAGCGCTTGGCCTTATTGCCATGCGCTCAAAATCCCAATTGGGCTTATTATGGGGGAAACAGGGTATAGTCTGTACCCTAATACTATCTTGGTAGCTAGGTAGGTAACTAGGTGGAAAGGAAGGAATGCTTTCCTTAAAATTCAGAATTCCTAGCTATAATTTACATTAAAAAAAATACAGGTTCTATTTTCCAAATTCAATTTTAGCACTGTCTTGTATGCATCTATGCATGTTATCTTCTAATTTTACCATAAAATATTTTGTGTCAATTTATAGTAAACAATCTGCAATGCTTACAATCAGTGATGGTATCATTTATGATGATAGTAGCTTTGCTTGGCTCTCCAAGCACTGCATTCACTGGCATCTGGAGAACAAGTTCAAACTTTTCGGGGCCTTCAAGGACCGGCTGTCCTAGATCATCCAAAATAGTTGCACGAAAAGTCTGCATGTTTACACCAGGAGAAAAATCCATGTTTTGGCTTATGCCAACATAATCAACTCCAGCTACAAGTAGAGACAAAATTTAATTATGTGTGCAGTAATGTTCATATGATTCAAATAGCAGCTTATATACATTTTTAAATGCTTTTTTCATGTATTTTGGACATCTAAACATTGGACAATTAAACTTTCCATCGCTTTTAGAGAACTGTTCTAGAATGTCGAAAGGAGATCAATTAAAAAGCTATAATAATCAAAAGCTCAGTATTACACTTTGGACAAATTAAAGTACTTTTTGTCACAGAAAAACAATCACTGGCCTTATCTTGTTTTCATCTCTACTTTGAGATTAAGCCAAGAAAATTATAAATTTAACTGACATAGAAGAATTGGAATGAGCAAAGCACAAGGAATTTAATTTTATTTCCTCAAGTTTGAAATGCATTTGTTTTCTTTCAGGATAGTGGTACAGCATATAATTTAATTAGATAATTTGGTGATCCCAGAATGTGACTGTGACAACAAAACAAGAGGGAATCATTCTACTGAGCACTATTCAAACAATCTCATGGAATGAATTACAGAATATTGGAACAACAAATTCATTACATATTGGGGTTGTTGGAATTTTGCTTATATAGTATTTTTCTATGTACCTGTTAGTTTATGAACAATATATACGCTGTGGTTCACCAACAGCCTGCGGAGCTGGCAGCGGAGTCGGACAGTGAGGAGGCTGGGGAGAACAATGAGCCAGACCTGGAGTCAGAGGAAGGCCTGGACGAGGGCTCTGCGTCAGAGGCAGAGATATGTCCAGGGCCATCTGGGAGCGATGCGTAAACTTTGAAGCCCCCAGAGGCGGACAGCAGAGAGGCTCCTCCTGTTCCTATTGCACGCATGCAAAGAGCTGCCAGAAGGCAAAAGCAGCTAAAGCAAAAAGGTCAACTCGAGAGTAAGGCCAGGAGATGACTGGCCCCTCCCGTAAGGCTTAAAAGAGCAGCAAAGGCCCTTGGGCTCTTTGTAGGAAAGCAACGTTGCTATATTTTTTTCTAGTCGGCCCATGAAGTTGTTTCTGAACTTCATGGGGCTTTGCCAAGGAAAGCCTTTTGCAGGGTGCCACAGAAGATAAATGTTTCTGATAAGGCTGAAGGACTTTTTCTGAAGGACTTGTTTTGGAATTAATTTGGACTAAGCTGAGAATGAAGTAATTCTCAGCTGTTCTAATAAAATATGTTTGTTTATTGATTGTGACTGGTAATAACTACTTGGGCCAAGTTCACAACTTTTTTTTTTTAGGTTTTCGTGGGTGTTTGTATGTAGGTCTTTGGCTATTTGGATTTTCTCCCGCATAAAATTGCAATTGCTCCTAGAAGCACGAAGCTGTAAACACCAGCCTGAAGATGACGAATGAGACTTTGTCGAAACGTCGCCAAGACACTTCCAATTTTATGCGGGAGAAAACCTGAATAACCAAAGACACACACACACACACACACACACACACACACACAGAGATATATTATATATGTATATTATATTATTATATAATATATAATTATATAGTATAATAAAATTATATATATGTATGTGTGTGTGATATATTAGTAATACAGATGAAACAATTCACCTTCTGCAGATACTGGATCCGTTTTCCTGGAGCGCACAGTGACAGTGGCTGCTTTAGACAAGTCTGTTCCAGTTCTCCAAACACGAACTTCTACATAACCAGCGCTCTCCGCAACATAATATTCAGTGTCACCAAAATAGAAAGCAGGTTCTAGAACATAAAACAAAGATAGAAAAGAAAATAATAATCTTTTTTTTTTAAAAAATCAATGATCAGACTTCTTATATTTAGTCATCTAAATATAAGCAATTAAGCAATTAAGAAAAAGGAAAACAAGGATAGATAGTTTTGGAGATGTGAAAACGTTAACAATTGTCAGCTGACATAAAATAGGGGATCCCCAATATTTCCTAGATCATCGCGCTGAGTCAAGATCAGAGAAAATCGTGGAGAACATGCATTAATATATGTAACCTTCATGTTCTTAGTAGATTTAATTAACTACTTTTAGTTATATTGATTATAATCCTGAAAATCAAATTGTATTCCCGTCCTCCTTACTTCCACGCAAATTAGGGACACCTGGCAATTCCTATCTGGCAAAGGGTGGAAGGAATTGCCTTGAAGAAAAATTGCTATCAAGGCAATGGTAGGTAATCTCCAATAAATTGTGTGAGAAAATGACTCAGGCAAACCCTAATTCACATGAAGATAAATTGAAAGTGTGGGAAGCACACTCAGACTTGCAAGATTTTGTTATAATACAGGTAGTCCTTGCTTATAGACTGCTTTATTTAGCGACAATTTAAAGTTATCTAAAAAACAACAACTAGCTTTGCAACCAATCCTCCTATCTGCAGCATCCCACAGTTATGTTCCTAAAGCAGATTTAATGTTGAACACAGAAGTAAAACCACAGATTGTTAAGTGAGATAATGTCACATTTAACAACAGAATGAGAAGTTATGTTGTAAGGCCTTCGCGGCCATATGATTTTCTGCTTAGCAACCATAGCTTAGTGACAGAGCTGCCTGTCCTATTTGCGGTTGCTAAACAAGGACTGTCAGTAAAAATGGAACTGACCTTTATGGTTTCTCAGTCTTGTCTACCTATGCCCCAGACTTAATCTATCTTTCCCTTGTCATCTTTTTGTTAATGGTTCTCTCCTCTCTCCTTTATCTGAACAGATATTTATATTATATATATTTTCATATGCATAGTTCTCTGCAATTAAGTTCATTTTTCAAAAAGTATAATGATGTAAATATGTGGGGTATAAATCAGACTTTGAATTCATTCTCAGATTAGTTTGCCAATAGCAACCTAACCCCATTCTCTATACAGGGGTGGGAGTTCAAAAATTTTAGCAAGGGGCTTCTCTGCCCGGTTGCTGGATGGGCGTGGCCATGGTGGGTGTGGCCTAGTTGGCCTCCTGCACCATGGTGGGGGGGCATTTTTGCCCCCCCCCCAGGCTCCGGAGGCTTTCCTTGAGCCTCCAGGAAGACGAAAATGGCCTCCCCAGGCTCTGGAGGCCCTCTGGAGGCCAGAAACAGGCCCATTTCTTCTGGCCCGTTTTTTACCCTCCTTGAGCCTCCGTGCACTTACCTACATCAAAAAACGGGCCACGTGGGGACTCCTGGGAGGGGAGGGGTGGGCAGGACCAGCCAGGAGTGGGATTTGGAGTTCTCCGAACTGTACAGAATCTTAGCTAGAGGTTCTCCTGAACCCACTCCTGTATCTATAGTAGTATAACTGTGAAAATGCATCTAAAACTTTAACCTGTGAAATTGAAAAGTACAGTGTACTGTGGCTAGAAAAAATTTTTTTTTTGTAGATTGGATATTGATAACAACAACACAAAAGAAAGCCAATGCCAAATAAAATTTATATATAATTTCACATTCCTTATGTTTTATTGTAAGGAATAATATGGAAGGAAGAACCTGTATATCTCCAGCTTTGAAAAGTGTGTAATTCTGTCTTCTAAAAATGCAGAAATATGGATCAGTGCCTATTTCATGAATTATTAATAAAACGTATAGGCAATAGCTTAGAAACACCCAGGTGTTCCTCAAAGGTAGAACTATAAATCCAAATTTCCTCATATTAGTAATCAGTTTGTACAATCTATATTAACTCATGAGCTTTAATCACAAAAGGAAGCTAAGGCAGGCTTTTTGAATAACATATAATTTAAACTTAATTTAAATAAGGGGCGTGCATAAGAGCACAAAAGTGCCTACCGTTCCTGTCCTATTGTTCCCTTCATTATATCAAATTGATATAGTTGATGGATATTTTTACACATATATATATATTTTCTTCAAGATATGTTGTTTTATCTATGACAATTGTTTGTGTATACTGTTGTGACAAAAAGAAATAAAAAAAACAAAAACAAAAAAAACCCCAGATACTGTAATTGCAAATTAAAGACAAAGCAAAACATTAACTGTTTATTATATCTTAAATTATGGTTCCTGTGACCATTGATGTTTTAGATTTTCATTCACCCCTCCCAAAGTCTGAGATGGCTATAATCTCAACATCTAATTGTGCATTAAACCCTTTTCTTTCCTTATCTATTAACCATTTCATAAGTAAATAAAAATACTTCTATTATTAAAAATACTAGTCTCCTCACTTTTGTACAGCAGTAATATGTTCTGTGTAAACTACTCATTTAAAAGCTATTTCTGATTTCTTAAAGAGGCCCTCAGAGTGTTTGCTCAGGCTGGTTATTCCCCAGTGGTACCTCCACAATTGAGAAACACATGTGCCAGTGCTGAAACCTGTTCTACTTGCCCTGCCACTTAAACATTCCTGTAGAAAACCATGGTAAGATTTCCACTTCCTTGTAAAATCACAAATTGTTTGCATCTCCATCTTCAAAGCTCATTATTGTATAACTGGATCCTTTGTTGAGTTACACATGATCAGGCAGCATGTTTCTGCATAACAGGAAAATAATATAGAACCCACAGCTTCCTAGAGTATGATCAAGGGCCAGTAACAAAACCCATATTGTTCACCCCTAGGTGGAATATGAAGATCAAAGGACTAGATTTTTTTGGTCTTGAGTACTTGATTATGCAGCTTTTTCTTTAATAGGAAACATGAGCAGTTTGCTGGTCTTATAGGTCACCAGCTGTCATGATACTGTACAGAGCAAACAAACCGCTGATTACCTTCTAAAATTCTTAAAACTAAACCTTCCTATCAGTTCTGTATCCGTTAATTAATATGAAAGACATAATTTTCACAATGCTAAACAACAGTATTTGTAACATATGTTGTATTGACATTGTACCAAATAGAATCAAAATCTGATTCTTTTAACAGATTACAAAATAGATGCTGGATTAAAAAACAGAAGCTTTAATCCCAAGCCCCCAGCTCACTATTCTCTATGTATCAGAAATCAGAAACTATAGACTTAAAATTCTGGCAGGAAATCCTGAAAACAGCAGCCTCATTGGAAAATACCAGGTGGGGGATTATGTGATCTTTACTGCCTCCTATACTTTGGACAGATTTTATTTTTTAAGGTTTTTAAGGACAGTGCATAGGTACTATTGTCAGTTTTCAAACAATTCTACATATTCTTGCTGTTCACTATCAGAATTTGATTCTTCATAGAATGGCAGCCAATTAGTCCAAGAAAGTCAAGCTCTCCCAACACTTCTAAATAAGGAACGTCCAGTTATTGTACTATTCTACATGGTGCTCAAAGCAATGTCTTTCAAATTTTGTACAAAAGATGTAGGATTTAAATAACTGTCCCTTTGCTATATTATCTGGCTCATTCATCCCCACCTTGACTCCTTCAGTTGTCTTAAATTCAGTTTCCACTACTTCCAACCAGCATGACTAATATCTGGCTGAAGTCTATGGAATTGAAACTCAACACATGTGAAAGACATGAGGTTGGAAAAGGTTTCTCAATCATATGAAACCTCTTTTCAGATGTCTTCTTCTCTAGGGTTTTGCAACAATTTAGAGTATTATTTGACTTGGGAAGCTGAGTTAACTTATTTGTGCGTCTGGCCAATTTATTACTGTGAAAAGACACACTGATTTTTCCCTTTCCACTGTGGTAATATACCAGAATTGTTGACAAGCCATTTTCCAAACATTTTCCTTACACTAGTTGTTGGACTCAATACAACACTTTTCCCTCTCCATATAATGTTCTAGTATCCTAGTCCTGATGCCTATCTGTTGGCATAGTCTGCAGTTGTCGCTTCCCTTCTCTCCCATTGCAGCTAATAGCAACATGCAATACATTTGAAATAAATGCTGACATGCTATTATTTCTCTTATTACAAGTTGTAGCAAGTTGCGAAAGGGTTTAAAATTTAACAAATGGATATCTTTGCTATCAGATGCCCCCTTAATTGCAACAATTTTTTTTTTGCAGACCATTAGACAAATTCATGCAATATGTATTAAAAGCAAGAAAGGGGAACGATGTATTCTATAATCCTTTTCTATGACTAAAGGTATCTTTGCTGATTCAGGCTCTGCAGTAGCACAGGAGATGGTACCCTAATGTCTTGTACTCATATGTAAAAATCTGTTCTTTATTTGTTCCCATGGATATCTGCTGCAACATCATACCGGCAATTAGGAAGTAGAAATAGAGCAGGAAAGGAACTGACCTATGTTTTAAGAAGTTCCAAATTAGTTTTCCTGAATAAATAAAATTTTCTCCCTTAAAAAATGTGATAGGAAGCCATCTGAATTTTGTTCCACTCACAGGTGTTTGCAACTTTTTCAGAGACGCTTGAGAAGTGTTGCCTGCCCATCTAAAGGTAAAGGTAAAGGTTCCCCTCGCACATATGCGCTAGTCATTTTTCAACTAGTCACTGTTTCAACTCCTACGGTCAAAACGACGCTATAGAGCACTGCACAACAGAACAACTAGACACAAGAACAGTTTTTTCCCGAAGGCCATCACTCTGCTAAACAAATAATTCCCTCAACACTGTCAAACTATTTACTAAATCTGCACTACTATTAATCTTCTTATAGTTCCCATCACCAATCTCTTTCCACTTATGACTGTATGACTGTAACTTTGTTGCTGGCAATCCTTATGATTTATATTGATATATTGACCATCAGTTGTGTTGTAAATGTTGTACCTTGATGAACGTATCTTTTCTTTTATGTACACTGAGAGCATATGCACCAAGACAAATTCCTTGTGTGTCCAATCACACTTGGCTAATAAAAATTCTATTCTATTCTATTCATTCCCGATTCTAGGGGGCGGTGCTCATCTCCATTTCGAAGCCGAAGAGCCAGCGCTGTCCGAAGACGTCTCCATGGTCATGTGACCGGCATGACTAAATGCTGTTACTTTCCCACCAAAGGTCATCTCTATTTTTCTACTTGCATTTTTACATGCTTTCGAACTTCTAGGTTGGCAGAAGCTGGGACAAGTAACAGGAGCTCACCCTGTTATGCTGCACTAGGGATTTGAACCACTGAACTTTCGATCGACAAGGTCAGTGTTTTAGCCACTGAGCCACCGTGTCCCAACTACCCAACCCCAAATCAATTTTCCCTTCCAAATGGCCATATCAAAACACATACTGTACTGATTGTTGGAATAGCCAACATCCTTAACATGTGCTCAGCTGCAAATATGGTGATACCTGGCAGGGCTACCTCATTTATTGTAGAGAATGAAATTAAGCACTTTCTTTGGGTTGCAGAAATGAGACTGTCCTTTCTGACATTATGGTGTTTCCCTGAAAGTAAGACCCTGTCTTATATTTTTTGAACCCTGAAATAAGCACTTGGCCTTATTGCCATGTGCTCAAAAGCCTGATTGGCCTTATTATCAAGGGATGTCTTATTTTGAGGAAAACAGGGTAGTAAATGAAGCCTAGCTGCAACACCACCATATTCCCAAGCATCACTCTGTGTCCGTTTAGCTGGATCTTAACTTATATTTATTTAGCTGCAATTTAATCATTCCTGGAACTGGTCTTGTAGATCTTTAACAAATTCAATATTGCAGGCTACCTCTGCTCACTGCCGGGAGTTCGATCCTGACTGGCTCAAAGTTGACTCAGCCTTCCATTCTTCGGAGATTTGGAAAATGAGGACCCAGATTGTTGGGAGCAATATGCTGACTTTATAAACCACTTATAGAGGGCTGTAAAGCACTATGAAGCGGTATATAAGTCTATAATAGAGCTATAATAGAGATTTTTTTAAAAAAAATTCTCTTCCTCTCGCCTGACTCAAGAATTCCATCTCCAGAAATGATGAACATAATAACGTTCTCAAACTGAGCTTCACTTCTGCTAATTAAATGGGTTCAGTCTATAATTTTCTTAGCTATTATGTAGAAATTGTTGACTGCTGCTTTTTTCTAGATTGTTTTCAACTTCTCAGTTTACCACACCTTGCTGGTATTCCCCAATTGTCTCCCACTGAAGTGCTAACCAGACCTAACTCTACTTAACATCTGAAACCAAACAAGAGCAGAAAGATCTGCTACCTGCTAAGGCATTTCTAGGTATCCTCCACCCTCACCCAAATATTTAAGTAGGCAGCAGCTTAGGAAATGTGCTCCTAAAACACAATGCTATACATTTTCATGAGAATCTTCTCTCTGAATGTTACGATCAGCAACTGATCCTCTGAACTACTTTATTTAAAAACGAAATGCAGTTCTGTGAGCACTGAGACAGACAGGTTTCCTGACGCCAAATCAAGTTGAGATAAGAAGCCAACTGGGAACCCTGATTGTTGGGCCCATTAATGCCATTAGTCTTGAGACAAGTACACAGCATGGAAGATGGTTCATCTTTTGTTGCCGAATGGAGAAGTTTCCCCCCCCCAGGAAGTATTCTCCTCTTCTGGCCTTTAAAATCTGGGGGAAAAAACAGCTCTCTGATTTTTACAATTGCTTAATTCCCCCTTTATCCTTCTTTCTTGTTAGCAAGAACAGGAAAAGTAAGAGGGATGCCATGCAAGTGAAAAGTGTAATGCACTTTATACTTGTTCTGTTTAATAAAGAAGCTATTATGGCATGAGCAACTTCACTCTCTTGGAGTCTCTTTTTTCCAGTCTTTACCATCTTTCATGGAAGAAACTCAATTATGCTTTCCTTTCCTTCTAACTCCTAACTTCTGTCATGAATTCTTGCACTTCTAGAAAGAATGGAGCCAGCATATCACAAACATGTAAAAACAATTAAAGCTTTCTCGTGTATTGTTAGGCCAGACAACCTGATCGTATTTATTACTAAACAAGTCAAATATTTCATTTACAGGAGAGCTGCTGAGTATCTGAAGGGTATAGATGCTATTTTACATATAGCTATGGGCAGAGTCAGATGCTGGTAATAGGCCAGTGATAGATAGTGCATACTACTAGAATTTGTTTTCCACTGCATAATCATGAGCCAAAGGTCCCCAACCCCAGGTCTGTGGCACTGAGCCATAGCATGCCAGAAACCAGGCCACACAAACAAGCAAAGCCCCACCCGTGGGATCCAGTCAGCACATGAAAACACATCCCTTCCAGTCTGCAGAAAAACTTCCCTCCAAGGAACCAGTCCCTGATGCCCAAAAAGTTGGGGGCTGCTGATGTAAGCAATACATCTCCTAAAAAATTAAAATATCAAATCTGTTTTGCTTTTGGATTTATATAGAACATGCATACATTAAAAGGAATAAGTTAGAAATGGAATTTGTAGAACAAAGCAACTGAAGTAAGTTAAATACTTCAAGGGGTTTTATTTACAAGTATAAGTGCTCAGCACTAATATAGATGTAGATTACAGTACTGAGCAGACAGCTACAGTATATGATTGTAGTGAAAGTCAGTCCCCTTTTAAATTTAATGGATCAAATGATGACTGAAGTTTTACTTCAAAGACATTTAAATATAACAAGCTTCTGAGAACTTAATATAGCAACTCTGCAGTGGTGCAGACAACTTTGGCTGAGAAACATCTCCTATCAAAATCTGCTTTGAAGAATTTGGGAACCAAATCAAATTTCAGTCACACAGTTGAAGAGAACTGTTTTATTATTTATGAGTCAAATATTCTTGTGCAACAGTGTGCGTTTCCCGTAGTCCAGATCAAACAAAGTTTGCTTTTAAGCAATAATTTGAGAGTTCTGTCTCAAATGTTCAGCTTTCCAAGAAACAGATTTTTTAAATCTAAATTAAAAGCTGAAACAATGAATAAAAAAATAATATTAGACCTCAAACAGAAACTTGTTGCATCTGAAAGTGCAACAAAATGTCCAGTTAGAACAAATAATATATACCAGTTAAGCTATGACTTATGATTGAAAACATGATTCTATAATCTAAGACGTATGTATGTACGGATAAATGATGATAGATGATAGATAAATAGATAGATAGATAGATAGATAGATAGATAGATAGATAGATAGATAGATAGATAGACAGAGAGAAAGAAAAAAAAAGAAAAAAAGAAAGAAAGACAGAAAGGGAGGATTGAGCTAGAAAGAGAGATAGAAATAGAAAGATAGAGAGACAGAGATGATAGAAATAGAGAGATAATGACCGTGTAGATAAAAGAAGAAGTGACTGTGTTTATGACCTCATGAAGTGAGGGAGTAAGTATTCAGGGACCAAAACTTGAATAAATGCACTGAATATTATAAACTTTGAAAAGATGTCTATCATTATTCTTTCTACTCACGATCATTTGTATCAGCTAAAATGATGACTTTAGTACTGGGAAATTCAGCTCCAATTTTTCCACCCAATGGCATACTTAAAGTGACATTAAAATTTTCATCTTCCTCATATAGTGAATCATCAATAATTATGACCCGGCATATTTTCTCCTTCTCATCCTTATGAAAGCGAATTAGACTGGTATGGTCATCAGGGCGAGATATGTAGTCAGAATAAGACAAAACTGTAGAAGGAATTGTGCCCGTGGCAGTTCCTTAAAAAAAAAGAAAATAAATGACAGTGAATTATTTTTGTGTATGTATAGTACACATATTTCCAATATTTGCATTTGTAACTTTGTTATGTTTATATTTATAGTCATATAAGTACAGCATGTAGCATACAATGTTCAAATGCTTGTGGTTCTATAATTTTAATTGTAATTGTAATTGTATTTACATCAAGTAAATACAGACTTAAAACCAGAATCATAACAATCTAATATCTCTGTGCCACTTAATGAGTATAAGTCAATTCTCTTTGTCCCAAATGTTTTCCTGAAAAAAAAAAGTGTCTTCAAAACCCAACAGGAAGGGGTAGGGTTAGGACACTCCCAATATTAGGAGGCATACTGCTTTAAAGAGGTATCCATCATTGTTATCTCTATGTGCATGTGTAATAGATTACAGATAGCAGAAAGCAGCATGTGACATAACTCCTTTTTTTCCCAGTATCCAGGCTGAAAACAATAGCGTGATGCTCAAAGTCCAATTTCTAAAATCCCTCTTTTTTTCCAATTTTCTCCAGGTTAGTTTTAGAAGAAAAGTAGACATTCTAAGGCCTGTTGGGTGATTGTTTCAGAGATATTTCTTACCTAAACAGAGGAACATGGACATGGGCAGGCCAAAATCATCATCATCGTCAGCAGTGGGAGTAAGAGCAACTTTCAAATTCTTGTCAGAAATTGGAATTCCTTATGGCAAGTTGGCAGTGAGTATTAGAAATCTCCCTCCCTCCTCTTTCCTACCTTTCCCAGCAATAGGTAAGTGGTGACTGCTCAATGTAAGAGACAGCGAGGGATTGGCCAGGAAATTGTCAGACAATACCACAAATGAGGAGCATGTGACCGAGCAGTGTAGTAGTGGTATTAAAGCAGCCATAACTTTCCCAATTTTCATTTCCTGAGGAGTAATGGATCCTGGAAATCTGTAAGTTAACCCATTTGAAGTACCTTGGCTCAAAAGTTGTTGTCCTATGATGTACTGTTTTCCCAGTTAAAAGTAATGGCAAGAGTTTTAGCAGTATATAATATTAACGTACACATACCGCTTACTTAAAAACACTGCAAATGCAGCAAAATGTAATAAAGCCCATCATTAAAAAATAATAATTGTAACTGCATAAAATATTAACAGCCTCTTAAAGTGATTTCTTTCTCCTTGTCATTGCTTATAATGTGACTTAATATTTTAAGATTAATAGAGACAATAGCAAATGTGCATATCTAATTAAAGTTTATCTCACAATTAATTGGGTAATTAGGTAATGTTTATGCACTCTATCATTAAGACAATACAGATTAGTGATATATATTTATATTATGTATGTATGTATGTATGTATATATGTAGGTAGATATAGATACAGATATAAAGATATATATATATATATACATATATATATGTAGGTCTTTCGTTATTCGGGTTTTCTCCCGCGTAAAATTGGAAGTGTCTTGGCAACGTTTCGACGAAGTCTCATTCGTCATCTTCAGGCTTCAGCTTCGTGCTTCTGGGAGCAATGTGTGATTGCAGCTGTTTCTTCCTTTTTAACTGCTAGTGGGGGTTTGAACTGATTGGGTGGAAGCTTGGCTGTGCTCTGATTGGATGGGTTTTTTTGTGCTCTGATTGGCTGGGGGTGTGTCCTGTTTGGGTGGGTGCTTGGTTGTGCTCAGATTAGTCTGAGTTGCAGGGGGATTTGAGCTGGTGAGCTGCATTGCTGTTGTTTGGCTTCGTGGTCGTGGTCGTGCTACATCTTCATAGTGGGTGTCAGTCTGCTGCATGTATGGATTGGAGGGGTTTGAAATGGCTAATGTTGCAGTTGCGGTCTGGCTTCTGGTCTTTGGTCGTGCTTCATGATCAGTGTGGGTTTGGGTCTGCTTTCTGAGTGGATGTGTGGTGTATATATATAAATACTTTCATATAAACTTTCATTTATATGAAAGTATTTATATATATATATATAAATACTTTCATATAAATACATAGTATAAGTAACAATTTCTCGTTTATCAACCATTTCCTTATTACAAATTCAATTTAAAAATTACTTTAAAAATTACAATTCGGGTGGATCTGTCCTGATATGTAAAGTATTAGAAATATTTCACTTTTTCTATATATAATTCTATCTCTATAGATAAGTATTAATAAATATTATTAAATATCCATAAATAGTACTAGCAAAAGATAGTAGCTACAGTAAGTATTAGGTATTAAATACAATAAATACAATAAATATAATAAATATTCGTAAATCTAATGAATTAAGAAAACCGAAGTTACTAATAAATCTAATTAATAAAGTTAATAAATACAGTAACTACAATAACTACAATTAGTATTGGGTACACACAATCAATAAATCCAAATATCTAACTACTTCTGGTTAGTTTTATATATTTTATCTCTATTTAACTTTAACAGGTAGGAATATGTGGTTTCTGATATTGAGTCTTACATAGATATAGATATATAAACTTAGATACAAAAAAGATGAATCTAAGTTTATATATCTATCACTACAGCTCTATATTGTCTATTTGTTAAGTTTCGTGAATAAATATAATCTTTATCAGGGTGATTATATATTTCTTAAAAGGTCTATATTCTATAATACAAATAGCCAGTTTTAAGAACACCAAGAGATATAAGGAGTATATAAATATTAGGGGAATATAAAAACATAGAAATATAAAGAGATGGGTATTTAAATATTATTGGTCCCGTTCTTCTCACTGTTGCATCAGCTTTGATCTCGCAATGGCAATCTTACTCTATCTGCACAGTCTCTCTCTCACAATCTTTTCTTCCTGACTTTCAGCCTTTCGTTTCTCCATTGGAGCTCAGATCTCTAAGTTTCGAGACAGAGTTCCATGTTTAGTCTCAGAGGGCGAAACACCGCTTCTTTCGCCTTTCACTGTCTATTGTTCTCTTCTACTTGCTATTCTGCTCCCAATGTCAAAATGCCACCAGTGTTTCAGGATAGTCCTTCTCTGTTTGTAGACTCACTCTGTTTCCTTAAAAGCTCCTCTGGTTGTTTCTTTGCCGGTCGTCCAAACTTGGCTAAATTCACTGCTTGCGGTACGGTTGTGTGCTGTCTTTACTCCTCGCTTCCTTCTTCTTTGGTCAGCACGTCACACCTCCAGGTCTGCCCTTAAGACAGGCTTCTTCCATGTCGGGTTGGAGGCTCTCTTCCTAGCACAGCAGGAAACTGCACCTTTCCTCACTTTTGTTTATCCCTCGAGGACAAAACTTCGCCTACTATGGCTCCCGATCGCTAGAATCCCGGCACAGGGAATGGAACACTGTTCCTCTGTACCGCCATGGAATGATATCACCAGCGGATGTGAAATAGAAATATACATACTAGAAGGAAATTAATTTAATACATTTTTAATACAAACTAGATTAACAAATTGGATGGTAATTTGGGAGAACATATATAAAATTTTAGGTGAGCAACAAAAAATTATAAGAAAGTATTGAAACAGTAGAGATGATGCCAAAAACTTGGGCCAACCACAATTCTCTCAATATAATATGGAAAGGACAAAAAAGGAAGAAAGGTAGATGGGCATTGAATCCACAAATTTTAAAAGAAAAAGAATATTTCCAAAAGATTTTAAAAGAATTGGAATTATTTTTTAAAGACAAGAAACACCAACCTCATTACAAAACCTCTGGGATACTACAAAAGCATATTTAAGAGGGATTACAATAGCCTATATTGCAAAAAGAAATAAAGATAAGTAGAGAGATTATAACATGTCCGAGGAAATTAAAAAGTTAGAAAATCAATTACAATTACAAAATCAATTACAGATCCTGGGAACAAACAAACTAAAAATAAAATGGCCCTAGTTAAACATAAATTGAATATTTTGGACCAAAAAGAATTGGCAAGAAATTTAAAATTCGCAAAACAAAATTATTTTGAATATGCTAATAAACCAGGAAGATGGCTGGCCTATCAATTAAAAAAGGAAAAAGGAAAAAGAATAATACATTAGCTACAGGATGAAAAAGAATAATACATCAGCTACATATTACCGTGGAAGGTAATATGGAAAAGAAAAGGTAATATGGAAGGTAATATGGAAAAGAAAAAGAATATTACACAAGAATTCTTTGAAAGGCTTTATAGACAGAAAGAAACAGGAAAGGGGAAAATAAGTGATTATTTGAAGGAAGAAATTGTGTTCTCATTGAGAGAAGAAGAAAGGGAAATACTAAATAAAGAAATAACATTATTCGAACTTAAAGAAGCAATTCGGAAGCAAAAAAGTAATAAGACCCCAGGACCAGATGGGTTGCCAGGGAAAATTTATAAACACTTAGGAGATCGATAGAATTATTACTATTGGAAATATGTAATGAAGTTTTGAGGGAGTAAAGGTACCAGAATCATGGAAAGAGGCATACATTATCCTGATCCCTAAAGAAGGCACTGACAATAAACAAATTAAGAATTATAAATCAATCTCACTGTTAAATTCGGATTATAAAATTTTTATAAATATTATCGCAGAACGGATAAAAAAATTACTAAATAAGAAGATACACAGACAAAAATGGATTTCTCCCTATGAGACAAATTAGAAATAATACTAGAATAATAATTAATATACTGGAATATTATGAGGCGCACCCAGAGTGACAAGTGGCCCTTGTCTTCCTGGATGCTCAAAAAGCTTTCGATAATGTGAATTGGAAATTTATGGTCCAACAAATTAAAGCCATGAAATTCGGAAATAAATTTGAAAAGATGATTGAGTTGATTTACTCTACGTAAAAGGCAAGGGTAATAATAAATGAGAAGACTACAAACCTATTTAAGATAACAAAAGGAGTTAGGCAGGGCTGTCCAATGTCACCTCTGCTCTTTATCCTGATCCTAGAGACACTACTACAAGGAATTAGACTAAATGTGAAAATAAAAGGAACTAAAATTAAACAGGAAGAATTCAAATTGCAGGCATTCGCAGATGATATGGTATTTGTCATAGAGGACCTATTGGAATCTGGACCGATATTATTGCAAGAGATAGAGAAATATGGGGAGGTCCCAGGCCTCAAAATTAACAAAGAAAAAACTAAAATATTAGTCAAAAATTTATCAGAGAAAAAAAGGGGAGAACTCAAGAAAAGAATGGGGCTTCAAATTGTAAAAAAAAGTGAAATATGTAGGTGTTTGGCTAAGAGCAAGATACTCAGCAATAAAAAAGGATAACTACATGAAATTAATATAACAAATAGGAAAAGATCTGGAAAGATGAGGGAAGTTACAACTATCATTATTAGGGAAAATCGCAACAATTAAAATAAATATTTTGCCAAAATTGTTCCATCTACTTCAAACAATCCCCATAAAACTAGACAAGAATTTCTTTTAAGAATTAAATAAGATGACTATGAACTTTATATGGGCAGGAAAGAAGGCAAGGATAAATTAATTTCACTTCAGGATAGGAAAACTAGAGGTGGCTTTGGACTCTCTGCTTGGGAAACTTATTATAAAGCAACAAGTTTGGTTTGGGCCAGAGAATGGATAAATTTAAAGAACAGGAGAATTCTAACATTGGAAGTACATGATCTTCAGATAGGATAGTATGCTTTCGTATGGAATGCCAGAAACAAGAAACATTTATATAGACATTCTATAGACATACATTGCGAGATTCGCTTATACAGGCCTGGGAGGGAATTAGGAAGAAGCACTATTTTAAAATACCGGGCTGGCTATCTACTATGGAGGCAATGATCCACCCTAATACATTAGACATTGGTAAAATATAACAAAATTTTGGATAACGGGGGAAGATTAAAATCCAACCAAGAATTAAAGGAGCAGGGAATAATTATAGATTGGTGCAGGGGTAAAATGTAAAATTTGTTAATACCGGTTCTGTGGGCGTGGCTTTGTGGTGGTGGGGTAATGTGACTGGGTGGGCATGGCCAACTTTTTTTTTTTACTTTTAAAAGCATTTTTTCTACAACCTCTTCGGCCATAAAAAATGCTTTTAAAAGCCTCTGATGATCAAGCAACTCAGCTGGGATCGCCAGAGAAGCCTTTTAAAAGCATTTTTTACAGCCTCTTCAGCTGAAGAGATTGTGAAAAAATGCTTTTAAAGTATTCTGGCGGTCCCAGCTGAGTTGCCTGATCACCAGAACCCTTTAAAAGCATTTTTTACAGCTTCTTCAGCCTAGTCCGCTCCTGGGTAAAGGGTGAACCAAGAGGGAAAGACTCTCCCTAGTTTCCCAGTCGGTACAGGAGGCGGGAAGGGAAGAATGTATTTTCAGACTTGCAAGATTCTGTCACTACAGCCTTACAATAAAATAGAATTAGCTCCCTGTAAGGCTAGCAAAATAATTACATATTATTATACATATTATATTTTATTAACAACTTATTTCATCAGGACCATTTTCTATACACAGGCTTTATTATGAATTTTCAAAAGGTATTTAAAATTTTACAGCATTTGTGGATCAATTCCATTAAATCAGATATAATAGATTTTGTAAGAGAATTTTTAAACAGTAACATCTGTTTGATATTTTATGCATGTGTAAAATTCCATCTTATGCTTGTATAACTTTAATTTGACATTTAATGGGCATTTGTCTCTAGTGACAGCCCTTTTTACTATAAATCCATTGAATAAAGGTTTTAATCTAGGTATATGCCATAGGCTATATAAAGGATTCCTGTATGGACTCCTTTGGACTCAAGACTCAAGTAAACAAAAATATTGTCAGTCTAATCTATTTATACTAGCTAGAATTGAAACTAACCAGAATGAGCATTTCAAGTTCAGTTGTAATGATAAACTGTAGCTATATTAAGAGTAAAAGCAGAATATTTCAATGACCTTCTTAGTACGAGGTTCAACATTTGTTGTATTTATTTCATTAGAAGTCTGATTGTTTCTTAATTAGCACAAAGAGATTGGATATATCAACTAATGGAACAGTTTATATCCCCTTAGTTACATAAGGCATTTCTTTCAAGAAATAACAGCACCATTCATACATGAACATAAATCAGTAAAAGCTGTGATGCAGTTGAATATTTAGAGGTATACTATTTATCAATAGAAGACTTTTTAAAAAAACTTTTTCCTTTCATTTAGAAACTGATACTTTCAAACTAAGCCTGTATATTAACTTGTAAAAGTTTACAAGTATATTAACTTTAAAAATATAGTACAATTTCTTCCCCACCTAATTCTATGTTTGGTCCAGTGGTCTGGGCTATTTTACTAGTTTGAACTTTTAAGCCCCATATTTAGTGTTCCACATATTAAGTATTATTTTTATCTAAATATAGACTATAAATAAGTGTTCTAAACCAAGCTTCACTATACCCTAAATGGTTGGAAGAAAAGGAAATCATGCAGGATTATTCAGGGATTGGAATAATCAAAGTGGTTAACACAAGCCACAGATTTATTTCCTCGTGAGAATTAAGCTAATATGATCTATAAAATGCATAATTTGTGCAAGAGGGCAATAATAAGTCCTCCAAAAATTGCTTTTAAGAAAAAATAAATAAAAGTGTACAATAAGCACATTGTAATTACTTAGCCCTTATCGTTTCCCTATAATTAATTGAAAAAGCAGATATTGCCAGCTCAATTATGCCTACTCTCAGATCAGAAGTGGGGGGAAATTTGTATGCTGTATTTGGGGAGTACACAAAGTTTGGCAAGAAATGATAGGAATGTAAAGAAGAGCTGTTATCTCGAAAAAGGGCAAATATACAAAGGAAGGAATTTATTTGAAGCAGTGGGTTGTCTTTTCAATTAAAACAGAATTTAGATTACATTGGCTAAAATACAAAGATACTAACAGTTTACTTCAAACTTTGCTTCTTTGAGAGGTAATATGTGTTACTCCCTAACATTTGTAGTTTGGAAGAACCGCTGTCTTCCCGTTATTTTATCTAGAAGTAACATGGCTAAGATGAATAGGTCTGGTCCCAACAAGGTGAAAAAAATGAAAAAATCAAAATAAGCAGAATCCCTCCCCAGTCTCAGTTCCGATCCTTACGGCCCTGCACTTATAGCTTTAAGTACAAGTAGTCCTTGACTTACAACAATTTGTTTAATGACTGTTCAAAGTTACAATGGCATTGGAAAGAGTGACTTATGCCTGTTTTTCACACTTATGACCATTGCAGCACATAGTCATGTGATCAAAATTCAGAAGCTTGGCAACTGACTTACATTTATGAGTCATGTGATCATCTTTTGCGACCTTCTGACATGCGAAGTCAACGGGGAAACCAGATTCACTTAACCACTATATTGCTAAATTAACAACCTCTGATTCATTTAATAAATGTGGCAAGAAAGATCATAAAATGGGGCAAAACTCCCTTAACTAATGTCTCGCTTAGCAACAGAAATTTTGGGCTCAATTGTGTCATAAGTTAAGGACTACCTGTAATTAACATAAATAGCATATAGCAAGAGCTGAATTATTTCCTCCCTTCTCCACAGCATTCCATATTCATAGAGTCAAAAGAAATTTACATGCTGAGCCCTGTAAGAACAACATGGAAGACTCTATCCTACAAAGAAGCTGTCAAATGTAAACTAAAACGTTCATTTTTTTTGCCTCCAAATTATTCTGAATGTTTAGGAATCTAGCATTACTTTTCAAGCAAAAACCCTTTCTATACACTCCAAGTGTTTATTCTATAGTTTTATTGCATTAAATGAGACTAACTCTTAATGAACTGAGCATAAAACTGCAAACACTGAAATTAATTAATGCGCTTACACCACAATATTGTATCACAACTCTATTTCTAGTTAGGCCACCTAGTAAGGCTCAATATGAAAGACTCTAACTAAAGGAATCTAATCTTCCTTTTTAAAGTGGCTATGAACCTGTTTTAATACTTTCATCTCCACATTACATCTTGCAGCTGTGCTCGCATACCTAACATCTGAGACTGACCAACAGCTGTCATGCTTCACAAACACAACTTGACTAGCTGTCTAACCCATGGGGTCATAAATCTTGCAGCATATGCACCAGGCAGAAGTTCATCCTGCCTAATAAGGAAATAAAGTATTGGGGGAATGATCTTACATATATTTTCCACTAGTTCTCCCATTAAAGTATGACTAAGCTGAACAAGAAAAATACAGAGGTATTGTATTTATATTAGCATATCCAACATATTTTTAGTATCTATTTATCATTTCTACCTGTTACTTGGCAATTTGCTTCTAAAATCAATTTACAAATTATCTGATGAACAGCACTGGCAACCTTCTTTTAACAAAAAAATTAGTTCCACTATATTTAATGGAAATTCATGAATGCAAAACTAGTTTTAGAAAATTTTGCTATTGCTCAGAAAAGGAAACGGCATTTCTTGCCTGAATGTTTACATCAGAGAATAACCATCCAATCTGGCATTAGAAGAAAGAAAAATATCACAAAATATTGATGTTTCTGTAACATGACATGAGATCTTGTACAAGATTACTGCATCTTCTACAATCTTATTTGGGAATATGATTTAGAACACAATATCTGGAATCTTGTGAGGGTTTAGTAATTTGGAAAGGTAAGATTACAGGAAGGCATCAGAAGATCTTTTCAAAACAGCAAAAATATACAGAACAAAGGTAAAAAGAAAAGAAAAATGAAAGGGAAAAAAACATAGTTATTTCATGCTACTTTTTATTTTAAAAAATGATCTTATTCTTTTCCTCACCTATTTTTGCCCTTTTTAATCCCAATGATCATGCTTTCCCATGGTTTGTTAAACCACTTCTCCATCAAATAAAACAAAGAACAATTTAGAAAGAAAAGAGAAAATACTTTAAGGTGAAGAAATAGCACGTAAAAAATTATTCACTAGCAATTGGCAAGCTTTTTGAAACTGTTTTGCCTTACAAATTTTCTAAAATGGATATACTGTGCTAAATTAAATCAAATTCTGCTTTATGGGACAAATGCAATATTTATATTTGGCATAAGTTAGTAAGAAATACCTTGATGAGTGTAACAAACAACCATTAGTTCACGATTAGTATCTCCAGATCTCCTGATAGGGATTAACAGTTCACCAACATCTTCCTCTACTCTATATTCTGACCCAGGAATGTACACAGTAGATTCTGAAAAAGAGCAGAAGATCAATATACACTAATCATTTATGATAAAGAAAAAATATACTAGGTTTGTTAAAATTCTATTCCAGTAAATGGCAACCAAGATGTGAAAGCAACAGGATGGAAAAAAGTAGGAAAAAAAGTAACGTACCATCACCAGGATCAATGATTTCCACCACTGCCTTCTCTGGCAACTCCAGGGCAGCCATAACTGGATCTGACAAAATAATCTGGAAGGTCTCAGATTCTTCATATTTATTATCTGCAATTATTCTTACTCGCCAAGTAGCCACAGTCTGCCCTGGGTTAAACTGAACTTGTTTCTGAGCTTTTCCTCTGAAATCTTTATCCTTTTCTGCTGTTCCATCTTTAGTCCCAATGCCTATGTAAATGTTTGGAAGAAAAAAATGGATATAAGAAACCTTAGACTTTAAATACTTATTTATGAAATGTACCCTACCTTTCTACATAAAATAATAAGACACAAATGAGAATGCAAAATTATAGTCAAACAATTAAGACTTAAAATGACATCACAACACACAGGTTTTTTCTTTTTATAACCCTGTTATCCCTTAATTTCGGGTAGATTTAATTTGGGTTGACTGAATGGAGCCGAGCGTTTACTGGCTGGATACCCTTCCTGATGCCTATATGGAGTTTGCGACAGATATTTTCTCTTTACACCCTGAGAGAGAAACATCTGCTGCTACCTAGGATTGAACTCTCAACCTTCTGAGTGAGAGGTGACCATTTTTACACTAGGCCACCATGCCTCTCAAAGGTATGTTTCCTTATCACCCAAATGGCAGCCATTTCAGTACGAGTCGAGCTTCATGTGGTAGACATTTTATTTGAGTTTTTACAATACACTCCTAAAATTGCAAAATAACTTAAATAGGCTCAGACAGTGATATATAAGTTGATCAAACTTTTGATCCAATACAAAAAGCGAAAGTTGATTCCAGCAGTGGATTTATATTAATTAATTTTGATAACTCAAAAACAATATGAGATTTCAGAAACACTCAATTGTATTACTGCAATACTGAGATCTTTCAGATTAGGCCCATTTTGAATAATTGTAAAGACCTAACTTTATTATTTGATTGAAATTTATATTAAGATTGTTCAAATCTTTTGAAGGATGTCCTTTGAAATGTATGGGAATGCATCTTAAGGACCTTTCTTTGAATGTTTAAGCAGTTGCACCTTTTTCCTGGCTCTACTGACTCTTTGAATGCCTGCGCTTGCATCTGATTAGGTGTATCTACATACATGCAAATACAGCTGTGTAAGCCTAGAAAAATATACCACTACTTTACTGATTCTAAGAGACAAGCTGGGTGTGCCCTTCTGTTCTCCTGAAGGACTTGCACAGTTCTAATATTAATATGATGCTTTAAAATGCAAGAAAAAATTGAAAATGAGAATTTAATTAATGAGAAGTGAGAAAATTTGATACAATATTTGCCAGCACACGGGAAAACTCTTTCCATTTTGACATCCTGGTGCAAAAATGTGATTTCAGTAATTGCAATTTAAGTTTACTTTAACACTATGAATTTGAGCTTGAATTTGTTAATATCTAATGTTTCTACTCAGCTACAGCTTTAAAAAATAACTCTTAATTAAATCATCATTTGAAATTGTCAGTTGCAAAATTTTAAGAATAATAAATTTCTGCATACAAAAGTACACATGAAGTCACATTCTTCGCCAATACTAAAATAAAACATCCTTTAAACATATATTCTTAACTACATTAAACTCCCAAGGGAAATATCACACATCTTTGTTGTACTCCTTGCTCAGTAATGAACTGTTGGCTAGGAATTTCATTTATTTTCACACATTCTTTACTTCTGTCATTCAGCAACCAACTTCAACTTTCTATATTTATGCTAAACATTCCATGATTCATGTCTCTTCACTTTGTCTAAATCAGCAAAGTGTTATAAACTTCTTTTATAATAAACTTTCAATTATCTTTCTCAATGCTGAAGAACACTTTTCTGGTCTGCCATCACCCGCTTTTAGTCACTTCAGTGTTACTACCTACATTCTTCCATTAGAGTTCCATCAAATATATTGTCAAAGCAGTGCCAACAAATATATCTGCCTGTAGTTTATGTAGTAACTCTTGTTACTTCTCTATTTTGTACAGCAAAATATACAAAACATCAATCTTCCAATTATCAGTAAAATATATAATTCATACAGATTAAGCAATCCCTGTAGAAGGACTCTGGAAGCAAATCATAATGATATATGCAAGCATATAGGTCCCATTTCATAATATTTTTTCTTGAAAATTACCATACAAACCAACAGTTCCACTCTTAGATATATATCACCATCATTCTAAATACTGCTCCCATTTTTCCCTCACTTAAATTTCACCCCAAAACATTTCATCTTTTTTATTTTTAATTCCATTTACTCTGGTGGAGATTCTTGATTAACCTTCTTCACTCTCTTCCAAAATAATTATGTTTCTATCAAAACCTATCTACATTTTGTCTGTCTCTTTTTAATCTTAACCATTTCTTGATCTCTTTGGCAACATGTCATTATACATATTATATATAATACCTTTCACTCCTTTCTTTCTCTTATCTTTCTGTTACTGTATTTCATAGACATGCTCATTTTCTACAGTATATCCATTTTTCCCCACACTTTTGGGAGATTATTCTACCTTCTATTTTTTTATACATTTTTTCATTATACTGCTACTTCATTTCTTCTCCTTTTCTTCCATATTGATTTTTTCTACCTTTAATATTGTCAGTATAATATTGCTTCTCTCTATATTATTATAGAGGTAAACTATAGATAATCAAATCAGGCAAAAGGTCTGTATAGTGTCCTCCTGGACCAGATTACAGAATTTCAAGGATGTGGTAATGGAAATTTTTAACTAACAACAGTTAGTTAAATGTTTAACTAACATTTGTTGGAAAACCAACTCAGCCAACATTATCAGATTCTTAAAATAAAAAACCCCAATAAAAACAAAAAGAATCCCAAAAACAAAACAAAACCCTCCCAAAGCAAGGGGTTCTTTGATCACCATTTTGACATGCCTGGCCACATATGATAGCATACAGTCCTTAGCCACAATGACCCATTTTGAGTGCACAGCAAAGGCTAATTTTTTAGACAACCAAATGTGAGAGTTATATGACCCTGGGAATGGGAGTCAGCAAAGTGGCTGGGTGGGTTTGCCCAAAGACAATCATATGTAAAAACAATATTCCTTTGTCTAAAGTTCTTCACAACTGCTGATTTCCAAGTCAATGCTGCCTCTGTCTTCTTGGGTAGAAATTGTATGTTTGGGGATCAACTAAAGGACACCAAATTAAAGAAGGTTGCAGCATTTGTTCCTAAGGGTCATTTCTATACTTTGAGCCTTAATAAGTAAAGTATTTGAAATCACCTCTGACATCTCCCCCTTCCTAGCTTTATAGTTTATTTTAGCACTTCTAAAAAACCCTAATGAAGAAACTTCAATATTTTGCACACACTTTGTTTTTCTGTTTCTTAGAGGAATTCACTGAACCACAGTTAACAAAAGTAATCAGACACATTTTATTCTAGGTAGGAAAGCTGATGGATTTTTGAAAAGATTCAACGTTAACCATTAGCTGGCTACAAACATGTCAGCAACATACTATGTTTCTTGTACCAGCCGGTATTTGTTGTAACAGGTTTGAAGAGGTCACATAGCTCAAATCAAGAAAGAGCAGCAACAAATTGCTAATATGTCCCTAGAGAACAGCCTTCTTTCCTAAGTTAGAAATATTTTTATACAAACAGGACTAAATGCATTTTTGAATCTAAAATAAAAAGAAGCCATTTCAGAAGTAAATGGTAGAGCCAAATATTAAAAAATCCATGAATCTGCAGGGCATTCATAAAAACATACATTTATAAAAATATTGTACTATGAAGGATAATCAATAAAGGTATTTAAGGCTAATTAATCTATAGCTAGAATAGATTAGCTTAATACTGTGTTTCCCCGAAAATAAGACAGGGTCTTATTTTCTTTTAACCCCACAAATAAGGGCTTGGTCTTATTATCGGGGGTGGGGTGTCTTACTATTTTGGGAGTGCAGGAGGCAGCGAGTGTGGGACTGGATGTCCCGTTGCTGCCGTCGCCTCCCCTCCCTGTTCTTTGCACCAGCTGAGTGGCCCAACACGTCAAACTTCTCGAACTTGCGAGAAGGCTTTCTTTTACAGCATGTTCCCCTGGACACAACGGTGAGGAAAGCGACGGAGCTTGAAAGGTAAGACATGTGTCCCGCTTCTCACCCGCCCAAACTGCCACCCCCAAATTGTATCCCTAAAGGGGGCAGGTGGCTAAATGAGGGGCAGGAGCCCTGTCATGCCTGGTGATGGGGGGAGAAGAGATGGCAAGGGGAGCCATGTCTCGCTCCACGCGCCTCGCTTCTCCCCCGCCCTACCGGCTACCCCTCTCAATGAGACTGCAGGGAAGGAAAGCAGCTGTTGCTATTGGAGTGGGGTGGGGTCAGATGTGTTGGGCCGCAAGACATGTGTCTTACCTTTTAAGCTCCGTCGCTTTCCTCACTGTTGTGTCCAGGGAAACATGCTGTAAAAGAAAACCTCATCGCGATTTCGAGAAGTTTGATTGAACTCGCAGGAAGGCTTTCTTTTACACCATGTTTCATTGGACTGAACGGTGAGGAAAGCGATGGAGCTTGAAAGGTAAGTTCTTTGTCTTGCTTCTCAATCGCCCCATCTGCCATCCCCAAATTGCATCCCTAAAGGAGCGGGTGGCTAAGCAAGGGGCAGAAGCCCAGCTATGCCTGGCAAGTGGGGGTGAGAAGAGACGGCAAGGGGAATCACAACTCACTCCATGCGTCTTGCTTCTCCCCTGCCCCACCTGCCACCCCTCTTGATAAAGAGATAGCAGGGAAGGGAAGCAGCTATGCTCCTGTTGCCATTGGGGTAGGATGGGACGTGTTGAGCTACTCGGCCGGCGCGAAGAACAGGGAGGGGAGGGCATGTCTCCCCCTTCTGCCCTCTCCGGCCTTGCCTCAATTCATTTTGGTGGCGCGGCAAGCAACCAGAGGAAATGATGGGACTGCCTGCGCATGCATGTAAGTAGTTGGTGGGGGGGCTTATTTTGCACGGGTTGCTTATATTGGTGCATGCGCTGAAAAGTTCATTTGGGCTTATTATCTGGACATGTCTTATTTTCGAGAAAACATGGTACACTGCAGAGTTCATTCAGAAAGAAATCTAACATAAACAAATATTCAAAGTACATAGTAACAGGTTGACAAATTTGTTACCACCAGCATTACTGTATACTTCTTGATATATTTTACACTATAAAAGTCTATTTTCTTTTAAGTAATTTTATATTGCCTATAATGTTTTGACCAGGAAAACTACAAAAATCACAAGTTCTCTATAATAAAGCTACATGTTACATTTCTAATATTTCAACGTATAAAAACCATACTTACTAACAAATGAAGTCTCCCCCAGATATCCTCTGCGTTTCAGGGTTACCTCCAGAACCTTGGAATCCTCATCTATCATATAATATTCTTTTTCCAGTGAAATCCAAGCCCAGTTCAAACGAAAAGGTTGGCTCTTCAATCTATTTCCTCCTAAAATTCAGTTCAATAAATAAATTATTATGTAGTACATATAATCTGAAAGATATCCACAATCCTTTCAGTATTCACATACAGAATGTATATCAGGGGTGAAATGTAAAATTTGTTACTATCGGTTCTATGGGCATGGCTTGGTGGTGGTGGGGGTAATGTGACTGGGTGGCTGTGGCCAACTTTTTTTTTTTACTTTTAAAAGCATTTTTTTTACAACCTCTTCAGCCAAAGAGGTTGTAAAAAAATGCTTTTAAAATCCTGTGATGATCAGGCAACTCAACTGGGATTGTCAGAGGAAAAACAGCTTTTAAAGGGTTCTGGCGATCAGCTGAGTTGCCTGATCGCCAGAACCTTTTAAAAACATTTTTTCTGCAACCTCTTAGGCCAAAGACGTTGTAGAAAAAATGTTTTTAAAAGGTTCTGGCGATCAGCCAACTCAGCTGGGATCACCAGAAGAGGTTATAGCTTCAGCTTTCAGCTGAAGAGGTTGTAGAAAAAATGCGTTTAAAGGGTTCTGACGATCCCAGCTGAGCTGCACGATCATCAGAGGCTTTTTTTTTACTTTTAAAAGCATTTTTTCAGCAGAAGAAAAAATGCTTTTAAAAGTTTAAAAAACCCTCTGATGATTGTGCAGCTCAGCTGGGGCGTGGGGGGGGGGAGAGATTTTTGCTACAGGCTTTCCGAACCACCTGCCGCCATTGCTACCAGATCAGGCGATTTGGTCCAAAACAGGAGCATTTCACCCCGATGTACATGATATACAATATGACTAAAACTGCATGAGTAAGACAATATTTCTTCATTGTAATACTATGCAAATGTTTTAAATTAGGTTCCACTTTGTGTCTTTTTGATGAGACAAAAATACAATGATTATTTAAAAAAGAAGGAAATATTTTGAAGACTTTCTGTCTTCAAAATAATGACATTTGTCTTTCAAATTCAGATGGACTGCTGAATTTTGTCCTAGTGGGTTTGTTCTCCTATGTTTGTGATGTGGTGAATTTTGTCCTAGTGGGTTTGTTCTCCTATGTTTGTGATGTGGTGTTTTGTATCCCCAAAGAAGACAGCAAAGTCCACATTCTGAATAGGGAGGACCACTGGTTTAAAGAAGGGATCAAAGAGGCCATCTATGGAAAAATTGAACAACAGGTAAGACTACAACACCACCTATCTCAGTGATGGCTAACCTTTTCTGGACCGAGTGACCAAAGCATGTGTGTGCATGAATGTACACATGTGTAAACTCCCAAAATGCAATGCATGCCCGGCCCCCATGCATGTGTGGCAGAGACCCGAAGACCAGCTGGCCGGCAGAAACCGTGCATGCATGCGTGGCAGAGCTGAACTGGGAAGATGGCTTGAGTGCCCACAGAGAGGGCGCTGCATGCCACCTCTGGCACGCATGCCATAGGTTTGTCATCACAGACCTATCTCCTTTCTACCTTCCAGCAGTCCCAAGAAGGTTCTACACTCATTTGCACTCTAATTCAGGTAATCCTGAAGGTAGGGATAAAACACTAAGGGGTCTCAATGAGTCACAGCTCATGATCAACCTCCAGAGTGCTAACAACCAGATGACTGCAAAGAGTATAAATTCCTCCATTCCCACCATTCAGTCAAAATTGAAGAATCTTCCTGGATGAGAAGAAATATGTTCAAAGGGAAAAAAAACAAGAAGGTCCAGTTTTCTTCAAAAAGCATTTTTGGGACAACCAAAAGTGGGATCTAGATGATTGGGAGCCACCATAGACATCAATTTCTTTTATTTATGATGATGTGAATGAAACTGTTAATAACCTAAACAGATAACATTTATCATTAATCTAGGATCATATGGAATCCACCACCATTTAGTCACTGATTATCACAGTCCAGATAAGTTGTATCAGACACGTCATCACAATGGATGATTGCTTTATGCCTTGCCAATTCGTCTACAGTGTACTGGAGTTGGAGAAGAGATATTGAAGCTAGCCATGAAAGCACTATGAAGACACTGTATGAAAGATACCCTATGACACTGTGACATCCAGCTAAGGGAACTAGAAGCTGAGCTGCTGACAGAACACACTGGTGTCCCTGTACTATGAAGCCTCCGTTAGCTTTGAAGACACCGCCAAAAGAAAACTGTGTCACAGAATAATGCCCACAGCTGCCACTACAACAGACTTCCAGTGCCCTCATTGTGCTAGATTCTGCTTCCAGACTGAGAGTGCAGAGTCACCTCTGTGTCTACAGTTTAATAGAGTGCAAAACAGAGTTTTCTTGAAACCTGAAGGACTACATATAAAATGCATAAAGTAGCTTTAATAAATTGTAAGAAATCTGTAACGATCAAGTAGTTCAAAATATAAATCTTCATTAACTTCACTAAGATATATGGCAGAGAATAGGGAAAAGCCAGTGCTTCAAAGATAGCCAGTTAAGGCATCAGACTAAAACCCAGGAGAATAGGTGTTCCAGTCTTGCCTTAGACACAAAGCCAGCTGGGTGACCTTGGACCAGACATTTTCTCTCAGTCCTAGGAAGGAGGCAAGGGCAAACTACTTCTGAAATCTTGCCAAGAATACTTCAGAAGCTAGTCAAACTGAATTTTAGCCAATAAAGAATGAGATCATAAGGATATATTCCTAGAATATGCAGCCTTTAGTTAAGATTACAATAGATGTGCAATTATAAATAGCTGTGGTATATAATGAGCTTGACTATTTCTGTAGCCTAATTCATCACATTACTTAAAATTGTTTAAATTCACAATCACTGGAAAATATTAATATTTTAACATACTTTTTACAACTGGAGATTGAACACATTCCTTTATATAGGGCTGCATTGTGAAACATGGATTAGAGAGTTTATTTATAATTAATAATAGCAAACTTAGTTACCATAGGCTGTAACCATACAGTATATAAATAACAGAGTTCATACTACCATGCCTTCATGATTTAAATGCAGGGCATAGGGTTATATTTTTTAAAGAAATTAATTGACTGAACAAGTTGCAAAGTACACATTTCACCATTTTTTCTGCTCAGCCAATATCCCCTCCCTTCAATCACAGGATTGTACTTTGTGCCTTTCAAGAGAAGCTGAAAGAATTTATTAGAAAGATATCTGAGTTTTTAAAAAATGTATTACCGTTCGTTCAAAAAATTTCAAGCTATATCCTATTTTATAATATTGGTCCCCTATTTCCATACATGTTAGCTCTTCAAAGAATGGTTTTGCAACTTATTTTTAGAAATCTTTTGTTCCATTTCTTTTCTTATTATTAATACAGCACAAAGAATAAATAATAAGTAATAGCAGGAGTCAAAATGAAAGTATTAGGTTTAAAGGTCCATCTTCCAAACAACAATGTACATCATGGTGTTTGATACTGCCACATATCCAATTACCTTTTGCTTAGACTACTGTAGCACATAATTACTTAGGGCTGCCCTTGAAAAAAGTCCGTAAATGTAATCAAATGCAAAATTGTATGAATTTGTTCTATGCATTTTAAAGATCATGAGATACTAATCTTGAAACAATTGCATATGCTTCCAGTTTGTCTTCAGATATAATTTTTAAAAATCCTGATTCTTGCTTATTATGCCCTAAGAACTTTAGAGAGATGTCTGGAATACCAATACATAGACTTGTCCAAATTACCACTCATCAAAACCTTGTTACATGTATCTCCTACTGATATCCGATAGCTTCCTAAAATTTTTAGTAGCAGAAAATTTATACAGCCCCTACTTCAGCTACATAACATTGAGGGGTAAAACAATACATACAAAGACAATATAAAAACCCACAATCCATTAAAACATTTTAGTCCAAGGAAAGGAGTACTACATAGCAATTCCATAAATCAAATGGATATTAGGTTTTCTTAACATCTTGACCCTAGCACTGGGATGATAAGCCAAGTTTTATCTGACTTCTGCAAGACCAAGTTGGTTGGAGCCATCCAAATATGAGGAGAGGCTGTTCCACAGGCCAAGCAATCCCTGGTCTTACAAGATAGCACTGTTTGATAGACGGGATCTGATACATGCCCACTCTGTCATATCAGGTGTAAAAGACTGATACCCTCATACATAGATGGTCCCACAAGTAATCTGTCCCTGTTTCATATAAGGTTTTAATGAAAATAACCAGCACTTGGAATGCACCTGGAAGCATACTGACAAGGTTTTAGCAGCAGTGGTGTAACATATGAACTCTGAAGCACCCAGACTGTACACACTCTCAGATTATGTACCAGTTAAAACTTCTAGGGATGTTAAACGGCAGCTCCACCTAGAGCAGGGGTCCCCAGCCTTGGCAAGTTTAAGCCAGGCAGACTTTGCTTTGCTGGCTGGGGTATTCTGGGAGTTGAAGTCCTCCAGGCTTAAAGTTGCCAAGGTTGGAGACTCCTGACCTAGAGAATGCTGCAGTAATTTAGCCAGAAAGTACCTAAAATATATGTAACAATCAGCAAGAACCTCCTGGTCCAAGAATGGGGGCAACTGGCATGTAATCATATCAGTGAAAATATTAGGAATGGTTTTATAGGCAGTTGGTAAAGATAACATTGATTCAGACTTAGGGTGTTGTGCAAGTCTAGCCACTGCAGGTTATAGACCCTGTTGATGATTTAACAGATTCTGCTGCATTCGATGGAAGATAATGAAATAAATTATTGCAATAGTGGCGAATATCTGGAGCTCAGGTGTAGGATGAGGGTGAGGGTTTGTTCTCCAAGATTGCGGGAACGTTTCCAAACGTTTCGTTACCAGGCTAGGAAACATCTTCGTCTGAGTTAGGGGATGTCAGTGTCAGTGTTCTTCTGTTCATAAAGGCTTCAAGTGTGGGTGTGTCAAGTGAGAGTCTTGTATATAAATTATTGTTTAGCATAATGAGAAAACATGCAATAAGTAAAAGAGTAGGACGACAAACTAACACTGGTGATGTTTGGATTATAATCCCCACTGGTGATGTTTGGATTATAATCCCCATATGCTACAGAAAACAGTGGGCTATAAAAGTAAATTGTGATAGTAGTCCAAACATTTGATGTATACCAAGTTGCTTAATGGATTAAAAATATCCTCAGAATAGCATCTAATAATAGTAACAGAAATGCCAGGTCTTTGCCTTAGTTTCACATATATTGTATCTGACAATCTACTATATTCCAGTAATAACTTATTATTTTCAACAGAAGAAATATATAAAACTTGTCAAGGCAGAAAGAACAATTGTATTTATAACGAAATATTTCAAAGTAAGACATTTACTTCTCTTGTTCACTGGTAGGAACAGGTCCAAGATTTGTGCTTCATCAGACACAGTCAATAGCAAAGGGGGACCAGGAAAGATCAGCGCATAAGCTGTGGCAAAGTGATTTTGATAATTTAAGAAAAGACTAACTTTTTTCAAGGAAGGGCCACATATAGATTTTGAATGGTTTGTTGAAAAAGATTGCATTTCAAAACTGTTGACAGGACCAGAACTAATAAATGGTATGGCCTAGCTAAAACAAACAAACAACCGATTTAAGTTAATGTACATTTAGAATAGAATAACAGAGTTGGAAGTGACCTTGGAGGTCTTCTAGTCCAACCCTCTGCCCAGGCAGGAAACACTACACTACTTCAGGCAAATGGTTATCCAACATCTTAAAAAAATCCAGTGTTGGAGCATTCACAACTTCTGCAGGCAAGTTGTTCCACTGATTAATTGTTCTGTCAGGAAATTTCTCCTTAGTTCTAAGTTGCTTCTCTCCTTGATTAGTTTCCACCCATTGTTTCTTGTTCTACCTTCGGGTGCTTTGGAGAATAGTTTGACTCCCTCTTCTTTGTGGCAACCCCTGAGATATTGGAACACTGCTATCATGTCTCCCCTAGTCCTTCTTTTCATTAAACTAGACATACCGAGTTCCTGCAACAGTTCTTCATATGTTTTAGCCTCCAGTCCTCTAATCATCTTTGTTGCTCTTCTCTGCACTCTTTCTAGCGTCTCAACGTCTATTTTACATCATGGTGACCAAAACTAAATGCAGTATTCCAAGTGTGGCTTTACTAAGGCATTATAAAGTGGCACTAACACTTCACGTGATCTTGATTCTATCCCTTTGTTTATGCAGCCCAGAACTGTGTTGGCTTTTTTGGCAGTTGCTGCACACTGGTGAATCATATTTAAATGGTTGTCCACTAGGACTCCAAGATCCCTCTCACAGTTACTACTATTGATCATTTAATTTAAGCTCAATTAATATGGTTATTTTCCTGCCTATTTAATAGTTCTTGTCTTCTGTCAAATTAAAAAGAAGAAATACAGTTTGGTGACAGCTGTTAAAGGGGCATTGAGAGTCACACATTTTGGGAGCCACATATAAACCTGGTGCTGCAGCTTGAGCACTCTATCTATATAAGGTAAAGCAATCTGCCCATTTACAGACATCCCTAATTATGGATGATCTTCTTCTCCAAGTTGCAATCCTTCATCAGTCAGATTATGTTACCTCATGGTTGTATAGATGTTTTGTTCAAAATCTTTGAACCTCCTTTAAAGATCCACAGCCCTTAGTTCAGAATTCAGGCACAAGGAAACACGGATCATCTGTCTTACACAGAGATAATTAACATTCCAATGATATACCCTGTGCCTCCCCTATACTACTTCTGTTTTTCATCTGTGATACACACTTCACCAGTTGAGAACTATTGATGCAGATCACTAACTGGAAACAACGGTTCAAGGGCTTCAAATTGGCAGTTTTCCCAGCCCTACAGGGTTATGCCAAGAACTCAGAATTTAACTCTTTTGGCCCCTTCCCCAAATTATTACTCTGATTGGCAGTGAGCCTTGGGCACAAGTCTTTTTCCTCATTTATATCCATCTGTCTGTTGCTAATAAATAATTCTGGGGTTTGCAAATCATGTAAATCTAAGCTATAGTTTTCCCCAAAATGGGTATACTATTAATTGCAGCATAGAGGAGGTGATTGCTATGCCAACTTGCCAATTGCAATATTTCACCTCTTAAGGAGACTTAATAATTGTTCTCAAGTGTGTATGTAAACATTATGGCAGAATATTAATGGTTACATAAATAAATAAGAATAAGCAGACCATAGCACTATAATTATCCTTCAGCAATATGCTGTGAAACTTAATTGTTTGGAAATAATATGTAAGCATGTTATATTAAGTAAGGAAAGTTTTGATTGCACCAAAGCCTCACAGCTTCCCATTGATGCAATTGTGTTCTTGCATTGCCTCTTTGTGGCCCTTCCCAAGTTATCTGCACAAGTATGCCTACCCATATGTTTCTTCTCCTGGGTTTATACTAATGGATGAGCAGATGACATGGCAAACTTGAAACAAGCATGGTAGACTTGAAATAAGCACGGGCCTTTGGAAAGCCTTTGCCCAAGCAATTTAAGGAATGGGGCTTTCCTTGTGGTGTTAACATGAACAAAGTTTCTGAAGCCATTGGACACTAAGATAATTTTGGAAATGAAGCAGCTTGGGACAGATAGAAAAGCTTTTCTTTCCTATTTTATGTACATGGTTCTCAGTCAGAATGTCTACCCAGATGGTTAGATCAGGGAAAAAAATTAAAGAGTCAAATGAATATCTATCTCATATTTAAAATACCTTTCCTATTACATCCAAGTCAACCATTACATTTATGGTTTTCTATGCAGTGGTGAAATCCTCCCCAGTTTGCCACCAGTTTGCTGCACCAAACACACATTGCGCGCACATGCACAGTACACACCAAATGCACACTGTGCACATGCAATACGTACCAAACATGTGCTTTGTGTGGAAAAAGGAGGCTCGGGAAGATAAGTAGAACAGCGAGGGGAGGGGAAACAGCTTGCCACACGATTTAGATTCACTAGAAAGCAGGATCATCAGAAATACTGGTTCGGATGAACCGGTAGCTTATCCCAAACCCTAAGCCTAAGCCTAAGCCTAAGCCTATCCATCCACTGAATATTTATTATGGTCAAAGACCAGCATAAGGGATGGAATATACTCAAAGGGCCGTAATAGCTCAGGCTGTAAGGAGCCTGTTATTAGAACACAGTAGCCTGCAATTACTGCAGGTTCAAGCCCGGCCCAAGGTTGACTCAGCCTTCCATCCTTTATAAGGTAGGTAAAATGAGGACCCAGATTGTTGGTGGGGGGGCAATAAGTTGACTTTGTAAATATACAAATAGAATGAGACTATTGCCTTATACACTGTAAGCCGCCCTGAGTCTTCGGAGAAGGGCGGGATATAAATGTAAATTAAAAAAAAAAATCAAAAACATCAGACTCTAAAAATAATTTTAAAAAGGTAAAAGTTATAAAACAGAAGTATACATAAAAATAAAAGTCTAAAAGGAATCTAAAAGAAGGGTATGAACATTAAATGGGTATAGGGAAACATACCCCTTCATGGATTACTGCCTTGTCGTGGTGAAAGGGCTTGCGTAGCTCAATAAAGCTATGAGCTATGCTGTGCAGGGACACCCAAGATGGACAGGTCATAGCAGAGAGTTCTGACAAAACGTGATCCACTGGAGAAGAAAATGGTAATCCACTCCAGTATCTTTGCCACAAAAACCCCATGGACAGTACAAAAAGGAAAAAAGATATGACGCCGGAAGATGAGCCCCTCAGGTCGGAAGGTGTCCAATATTGGACACTGGGGAACCAGTGGGGAAGAGCAGTACTAGTAGCGTCAGAAAGAATGAAGCGACTGGGCCAAAGCCGAAAGGACGCTTAGCTGTGGATGTATCTGGTGGTGAAAGGAAAGTCCGATGCTGTAAAGATTTTTTCTCCATAGGAACCTGGAATGTAAGATCCATGAATCAAGGTAAGCTGGACGTGGTCAAACAAGAGATGACAAGACTGAACATTGACATCTTAGGAATCAGCGAACTAAAATGGACAGGAATAGGTGAATTTAATTCAGATGACCATCAGATATACTACTGCGGGCAAGAATCCCTCAGAAGAAATGGAGTAGCCTTCATAATCAATAAAAGAGTAGAAAAAGCAATACTGGGATACAATCCCCAAAATGACAGAATGATCTCAGTTCAAATCTAAGGCAAACCATTCAATATCACAATAGTCCAAGTCTATGCCCCAACCACTGGTGCTGAAGAGGATGAAATTGACCTGTTCTATAAAGCCCTACAACACCTTATAAAATTAATACCAAAAAATGATGTCCTTATCATCATGGGGGATTGGAATACTAAAGTAGGAAGCCAAAAGATAACCAGAATAACAGGCAAGTTTGGCCTTGGAGTACAAAATGAAGCAGGTCACAGGCTGATAGAATTCTGTCAAGATAACATGATGGTCATAGCAAACACTCTTTTCCAACAACCCAAGAGATGACTCTACACATGGACATCACCAGACGGTCAACACAGAAATCAGATTGACTATGTGCTCTGCAGCCAAAGATGGAGAAGCTCTATAAAATCAGTAAAAACAAGAGCAGGAGCTGACTGTGGCTCAGATCATGAGCTTCTCCTTGCAAAATTTAGGCTTAAATTGAAGAAAGTAGGGGAAAGCCCCAGGCCACTCAGGTATGAACTAAATCATATGCCTGATGAATATACAGTAGAGGTGACAAATAGATTTAAGGAATTAGATCTGATAAAGTACCTGAAGAACTATGGACGGAGGTTCGCAACACTGTACAAGAGGTAGCAACTAAAACCATCCCAAAGAAAAAGAAAGGCAAGAAAGCAAAATGGCTGTCTGAGGAAGCTTTGCAAATAGCTGAGGAAAGAAGGGAAGCGAAAGGCAAAGGAGAAAGAGAAAGACACACCCAGTTGAATGCAGAATTCCAGAGAATAGCAAGAAGACATAAGAATACATTCTTAAATGAACAGTGCAAAGAAATAGAAGAAAACAATAGAATTGGGACGACCAGCGATCTCTTCAAGAAAACTGAAGACATGAAGAGAACGTTTCATGCAAAGATGAGCATGATAAAGGACCAAAGTGACAGGGAACTAACAGAGGCAAGAGAGATTAAGAAGAGGTGGCAAAATTACACAGAAGAACTATACAAGAATGAGCTTAACATCCCTGATAACCACGATGGGGTGGTTACTGACCTTGAGCCAGACATCCTAGAATGTGAAATCAAATGGGCCTTAGGAAATCTGAGCAACAACAAAGCTAGTGGAGGAGACAGTATTCCAGCTGAGCTATTCAAAATCTTAAAAGACGACAAAGTAAAAGTGCTACACCCAATTTGCCAGCAAATTTGGAAAATTCAACAATGGCCACAGGATTGGAAAAGAATAGAATAGAATAGAATTTTTTATTGGCCAAGTGTGATTGGACACACAAGGAATTTGTCTTGGTGCATATGCTCTCAGTGTACATAAAAGAAAAGATACGTTCATCAAGGTACAACATTTACAACACAATTGATGGTCAATATATCAATATAAATCATAAGGATTGCCAGCAACAAGTTATAGTCATACAGTCGTAAGTGGAAAGAGATTGGTGATGGGAACTATGAGATGATAATAGTAGTGCAGATTCAGTAAATAGTCTGACAGTGTTGATGGAATTATTTGTTTAGCAGAGTGATGGCCTTCAGGAAAAAACTGTTCTTGTGTCTAGTTGTTCTGGTGTGCAGTGCTCTATAGCGTCATTTTGAGGGTAGGAGTTGAAACAGTTTATGTCCAGGATGCGAGGGATCTGCAAATATTTTCACGGCCCTCTTCTTGATTCGTGCAGTATACAGGTCCTCAATGGAAGGCAGGTTGGTAGCAATTATTTTTTCTGCAGTTCTAATTATCCTCTGAAGTCTGTGTTTTTCTTGTTGGGTTGCAGAACCGAACCAGACAGTTATAGAAGTGCAAATGACAGACTCAATAATTCCTCTGTAGAACTGAATCAGCAGCTCCTTGGGCAGTTTGAGCTTACTGAGTTGGCGCAGAAAGAACATTCTTTGTTGTCCTTTTTTAATGATGTTTTTGATGTTAGCTGTCCATTTTAGATCTTGCGATATGATAGAATCTAGAAATTTGAAGGTTTCTACTGTTGATACTGTGTTGTCAAGTATTGTGAGAGGTGGAAGTATGGAAGGGTTTCTCCTAAAGTCTACCACCATTTCTACGGTTTTGAGTGTGTTCAGTTCCAGATTGTTTTGGTTGCACCACAAGGCTAGTCATTCGACCTCTCGTCTATATGCGGATTCGTCATTGTCTCGAATGAGACCAATCACTGTTGTGACATCTGCGAACTTCAGTAGCTTAACAGATGGATCGTTGGAGATGCAGTCATTGGTATACAGAGAAAAGAGAAGTGGGGAGAGCACACAGCCTTGGGGGCCCCCTGTGCTAATTGTACAGGTATTTGATGTGATCTTGCTTAGCTTCACCTGCTGCTTCCTGTTTGTTAGGAAGCTTGTGATCCACTTACAAGTCTGTTCCGGTACCTGTAGCTGGTTTAGCTTAGTTAGAAGAATGTCTGGAATGATAGTATTGAATGCTGAACTAAAGTCTACAAAAAGGACCCTTGCATAGGTCTTTGGAGACTCAAGATGTTTGTCGGATGTAGTGCAGAGCCATATTAACAGCATCATCTGTTGATCTATTTGCTCGGTATGCAAATTGCAAGGGGTCTAACAGCGGATCCGTGATGGTTTTCAGGTAGGAAAGCACTAGCCTTTCAAAGGTTTTCATGACTACAGATGTTAAAGCAACTGGTCTGCAGTCATTCAGTTCCTTGATGGTGGGCTTCTTCGGCACTGGGATGATGGTAGAGCGTTTTAAGCAAGAAGGAACATAACACATCTCTAGTGATTTATTGAAAATATGGGTGAAGATGGGGGCCAATTGGTCAGCACAGACTTTTAAGCAAGAAGGAGTTATCTTGTCTGGGCCTGGAGCTTTTCCTGGCTTTTGTCTGTGAAATAGGTCCTGCACTTCCCTTTCTGTGATCACCCAATGAAATGGGGTCAGTTGTAGGAGGCTTGGCTGTTGTTGGTGTGTCTGTGATGGGGGTTGTGGAGATAGGTGGCTGTAGTTTCCTTTCAAACCTGCAGTAAAACTCATTCAGGTCATCTGCCAGTTGTTGATTACCTTCAGCCTGGGAAGGAGGTTTGCCATAGCCGGTGATATTTTTAAGAGTTTTCCACATGTTTGCTGGTTCATTTGCTGAAAAATGATTCTTTTAGCTTTTCAGAGTAGCTTCTTTTTGCTGCTCTGATCTCCCTTGTTAGTGCATTTCTGGCCTGATTGTACAGCATTTTATCACCTTTTCTGTAGGCTTCCTCTTTGGAATGTCGTAGCTGCTTAAGTTTAGGTGTAAACCAAGGTTTGTTGTTACTGTATATTCGCAAGTTCCTTGTAGGTACACATAGGTCTTCACAGAAGCTGACATATGATGTTACAGTATCTGTGAGTTCATCCAGGTCTGCAGAGATATCTTTAAAAATATTCCAATCAGTGCAGTCAAAACATGCCTGTAGCTTTAATTTTGATTCCTCCGTCCAGGTCTTTACTGATTTAATTATTGGTTTTGTGGCTTTAAGTCTTTGCCTGTAAGCAGGTAAAAGGTGAATCATGCAATGATCAGAGTGTCCTACAGCTGCACGTGGTAAAGACCGATAAGCATCTTTTAGTGTTGTGTAGCAATGGTCTAGAATATTCTTGCCTCTGGTGGGACAATTGACATGCTGAAAGTATTTTGGTAGCTCTTTCCTTAAGTTTGCCTTGTTTAGATCTCCCAAAACAATGGCCAGTGAATCAGGGTGTTTGGCTTCAGCCTCCATGATTTGGTCAGCTAGAGTTCGTAATGCCTTGTTTACACAGGCTTGTGGTGGGACATAAACAGCAATTAGAAGAAATGAGGAAAATTCCAATTCCAAAGAAAGGCAATGCCAAAGAATGTTCAAACTATCGCACCATTGCAGTCATTTCACATGCTAGTAAGGTTATGCTTAAAATCCTAGAAGCTAGGCTCCAGCAGTATGTGGATCGAGAACTACCAGAAGTACAGGCAGGATTTTGAAGAGGCAGATGATCAAATTGCCAACATACGCTGGATCATGGAGAAAGCTAGGGAGTTCCAGAAAAACATCTACTTCTGCTTCATTGACTATGCTAAAGCCTTTGATTGTGTGGATCACAACAAACTGTGGCAAGTTCTTAAAGAGATGGGTGTACCAGAGCATCTTATTTATCTCTTGAGAAACCTGTATGCGGGTCAAGAAGCAACAGTGAGAACTGGACATGGAACCACTGATTGGTTCAAAATTGGAAAAGGAGTTCAGCAAGGCTGTATAACAATAACAATGAAAGGAAAGTATTGAACACAAGCCAAGAGAAACAAAATAGATGGAAAGTATCATTAAGCTTCTGCTGTAACAGGTGAAATAAAATACCAAATAGAATGATTTATTTCAGTAAGACAAAGAATATTCTATTTAGAATTATTAAGATTGCCGGGAGAAATATTAACATCCTCAGATATGCAGATGATACCACTCTAATGGCAGAAAGCGAAGAGAAACTAAAGAGCCTCTTCATGCGGGTGAAGAAGGAGAGTACAAAAGTTGGCTTGAAACTCAACATTAAGAAAACTAAGATCATGGCATTTGGCACTCTCAATTCCTGGCAGATAGATGGGGAAGAAATGGAGGTAGTGACAGATTTTATTTTCCTGGGCTCCAAGATCAGCACAGATGGGGACTGCAGCCAAGAAATTAAAAGATGCTTGCTCCTGGGGAGGAAAGCTATGGCAAATCTAGACAGCATACTAAAAAGCAGAGACATCACCCTGCCAACAAAAGTACGTATAGTTGGACCATAAGAAAAGCTGGGCGCCAAAGAATTGAGGCCTTTGAACTCTAGTGCTGGAGAAGACTCCTGCAAGTCCCTTGGACTGTAAGGCGAACAAACAAGTCAGTCCTAGAGGAGATCAACCCCGACTGCTCTTTAGGGGGCCAGATTCTGAAGATGAAACTGAAATACTTTGGCCACCTAATGAGAAAGAAGGACTCACTGGAGAAGAGCCTAATGCTGGGAAAGATTGAGGGCAAAAGAAGAATGGGATGACAGAGAACGAGGTGGCTGGATGGAGTCACTGAAGCAATAGGCATGAGTTTAAATGGACTCAAGAGGATGGTAGAGGACAGGAAGACCGGGAGGAACGTTGTCCATGGGGTCACAATGGATCGGACACGACTTCGCAACTAACAACAACAACAACAAAGGGAAACATAAAGGTTAGTATATAGAAGACCAAACCTAGCTGTTGTGGCTCCAGTCCCCCCCACCCCTGGGCCTGGTCCCCTGCCAGAGAGTGACTCAGAGAGTGAGGGGGAAGGGCCGTCAGGGCTCCCTTCTGCAGGGCCAGCTTCTCTGGCTCAGCTCCAGGAGCCAGAGGCAGGCCAGGTGGAAGAGGTGATGAGGCCTCTGTCTCCTGTATCTCCCCTTGCCCAGGAAATGCTTCCAGACCCAGCTGAAGACAATCAGTCCTGGTTAGATCCCAGGTTTCGTAGACAAGAGAGGCGGGAACAACAGAAGCAGGGGTGGGGCAGGCCTAGAAAGTGCTGAGTCATGGAGCCACACCAACAGGGTATAAAAGCAGGAGAGGCTGCTATACTGCTTCGTGACGAACAAATCAAACTGCCTGGAGAGAACTTGAGCTGAAGTGCTGTTTATTCCTGACTTCCTGGTTGACATGCCGACATCAAGAAAGATAACAGAAAAACCTTGGCAGATGCTCGTTGGGTTGCTGCCAGAGCTGATAGCTGCCGTGGACTCAATTGCCGGCCAATTGAGTCATTTCTCATGCCTCCCGGACTGAGGTGGGGGGACAGAACACTAGCACAGTAGCTTTAACCAAAGACTATCTACTGTTGACCTTACCCCATTCCTAACAGGTCTGTAAGGGGCGTGCATAAGAGCACCAGCGTGCCTACCGTTCCTGTCCTAATGTTCCCTTTGGTTGTATCCAATTCGTATGGTTATTTCATGCTTATACTTATATATATTGTTGTGTTTGACAAATAAATAAAATAAATAAAAATAAAACAGCATAGAGCACTCTAGAATGATAAACTATAGGCTCATTAAGACCAGGTTATGACACACATTATCAATTTATGGATTTTAAGTATTACTGTGCAGAACCCAACAACATTATATGCGGCAGCAGGGAGTAGCAGAGAAGTATAGAATTGTCCTGTGAAATTTGTGAAATAATGGTGAGAAGAGGCTAGTATGAATGTCTCTGTATTATGGGCACTGGAGAAGTACATGCTCCGTTGTTTCCTGTGTCCAGAGTCACAGGAACATTATCTCTTTGGGTAACGAATTTTCCTGTATTAGCCGTCAAGGACAGCTCAGTGGAAGGTATGATATCATGCCAGAGTAAAGGCCTTTGAGTTGTTAAGTACTTAAGAGGTTACTTAAGTATGTCATAGGGAAGGCAAAGTACCTGTTGGATTCACTGGCATTAAAGGTTGGGCACCTGGCTAGACTGAAATGGTGCTCTGTGTTTGCAAAATGCCATTTCATGACTGCCCCGATCCTATCCCATACTGAGTAGTAGACCTGGAGGGAAATCCAAGGATGAAATTTTAGTTGCCATTACCTTTTCCCATTTGGACTAAAACCATTCCACATATTAATGGGGCAAGATCAAGAGGAAAAAAGGCTAGTTTGAGCCAATAGTTTTGTCATTATCACCCCAGCTTTCATTTTCGTAAGGTCTGACTCAATGGTGGATTGCCCTTGGTTCGGACCGGTTCACCAGAATTCAGTACTCCCATCCGTAACCTCTTCATCTACACACTTCCAATTCTACCTCTTGTCCAAATGTGGAAACTTTTTCGCTTTTCATTATGTTTTTCCACAGTGTACCCACTGTTGGCAGTCCTAATTTTATTTTATAAATAAAGCCTTTATTTACAACATTTCTAACATGAGTAGTCAAACTCTAACTTACTTTTATGATATACTTAACATATATAAATATATATTCTGCTCCTAAGAAATACTCTGGAATCATCGTGCCTTCTAAATTATTACTCTCATTATCACTTTAAAGCTACACTAGACTTAAAATATTCATACAGGATTAAAATATAATATATTACTATGATGTCTCCCATTATTAGGCCCAGTACTCTTCAACATCTTCATCAATGACTTGGACGAGGGGATAGATGGGCAATTCATCAAATTTGCAGATGACACCAAGCTGGCAGGAATAGCCAACACTCCAGAAATAGGGTCAAGTTACAGAAAGATCTTGACAGACTAGAACATTGGGCGCTATCTAACAAAATGAAATTCAACAGTGAAAAAAGTAAGGTTCTTCATTTAGGCCAAAAAAACAAAAAGCACAGATACCGGATATGTGGTACCTTGCTCAATAGTAGTAACTGTGAGAGGGATCTTGGAGTCCTAGTGGACAACCATTTAGATATGAGCCAGCAGTGTGCAGCAGCTGCCAAAAAAGCCAACACAGTTCTGGGCTGCATAAACAGAGGGATAGAATCAAGATCACGTGAAGTGTTAGTGCCACTTTATAATGCCTTGGTAAGGCCACACTTGGAATACTACATTCACTTTTGGTCGCCACGATGTAAAAAAGATGTTGAGACTCTAGAAAGAGTGCAGAGAAGAGCAACAAAGATGATTAGGGGACTGGAGGCTAAAACATATGAAGAACGGTTGCAGGAACTCGGTATGTCTAGTTCAATGAAAAGAAGGACTAGGGGAGACATGATAGCAGTGTTCCAATATCTCAGGGGTTGCCACAAAGAAGAGGGAGTCAAACTATTCTCCAAAGCACCTGAGGGTAGAACAAGAAGCAATGGGTGGAAACTAATCAAGGAGAGATGCAACTTAGAACTAAGGAGAAATTTCCTGACAGTTAGAACAATTAATCAGTGGAACAACTTGCCTGCAGAAGTTGTAAATGCTCCAACACTGGAAATTTTTAAGAATATGTTGGATAACCATTTGTCTGAAATGTTGCAGGGTTTCCTGCCTGGGCAGAGGGTTGGACTAGAAGACCTCCAAGGTCTCTTCCAACTCTGTTATTATTATTATTATTATTTTTCCCAAGCAATTATATACTCCAATACTGAGAAACCTTATCCTTAAAACATAACTGATGTAATTATCTCACAAACACTACATTTTAAAATTGTCCTGTTGCTAATTTAAGAAGGGGACATATCTTGTTTACTAGGCATTCTTTATAGATTTCTCTCATGTTATCATGTTATAATAATGTGAACTTATTTATTCGTTGATTAAATTAGTCCCTGAAAACTCACTGGCCACGGATTGGTTTTCTCTAATGAAATACATTTGATTAAGTGAAAGAATACCATGATGGTATTCTGATGGAACTGGTGTTCCCCTATCCATGTCTTCCCAAATCTATCCCAAAGGATTAGACTAGTTGTGATCCTATTCTAGGAACAGAATAGTTGTGATATTGTGGAGGCAAGACAATTTGGTAAAAATTATCTACATTCCTTTCTAGCAATATGATTTATAATTTTTGGAATGCTTAGGCAACCCTAAAGAATTTGGATCATAATTAATTCATTTTACCATAGTTTTGCATTTCCATTCTGAGAAAGTCATAACTATATTTTGAATCTTGAAGTGGTATCTCAGAGTCTGTATGTAATGTTAATCTGTTAATCCTATAATCTGCTTCTATAAACCCAGGTGCTGATTTTCAATGCCCATAATTCTTAACATTCTTACAATGTTGGATTCCTGGATAAGTTTTACTACTTCCAGATTAAATGCTTTTTCTAAGGGAATTTGGATCCTTCAGAAAAAAAACTTTTTTTCTGTCAGGAGGAAGCAGTAGAAATACAAACTAAAAAGTGTAGACCAGAAGTGGACTTCCAAATTTTTAGCAAGGGGTTCTCTGCCCAGGTGCTGGGTGGGCGTGGCCAAGGTGGGCGTGGCCTACTGTGGGGGGACATTTTTGCCATCCCTGGCCTCTGGAGCCTTTCCTCGAGCCTCCAGGAGGGAGAAAATGGCCTCTCCAGGCTCTGGAGACCCTCTCTTCCTGAACTTCCAGTAGGCCAATTTTTCTCCCTCCCCGAGCCTTGGCGCGTGCCCTGCACTTACCTGCATCCAAAATGGGCCGCATGGGGGGTCCTGGGAGGGGTGGGGTGGGTGGGGCCAGCCAGGGGTGGGATTTGGGGGTTCTCTGAACTGTACAGTATCTTAGCTAGAGGTTCTCCCAAATCCCTGCGAACCCCCAGCAGCCCACCCGTGGTGTAGACAGAATATTGGAAAACTCTTATTCGGTATAACTATTAAAAGGGTTATGTGGAAATCAGAAAATTTTTACAGTAAACTATATCACAACACAATTATTTTAAATTCAAAGAAAATGTTCCTGAATGGGACAATGTGCTGTTTCTTTAATCTCTGTGCTTCTGAACTATTAAATAAAATCCTTTCCCCATGTCTACTTTGATAAAGGACAGAAATTGTGATATTAATTAATGCAATATATATATAGTATATGAATAAAATAATCTGGTCTCTATCATAGAGAATTTTATGATAATAAAGTTAATGTGCAAGTGGTGAATATTTTCTCTTAAAACTATAAAACCTCTTGAATCTAATATATTTTTGGGTGGCCATCAGTACAATAGTCTCGTACATTCTCCTAAACCCACAGTACTTGTACAAAATCAGAGAATTGATTTGCCATAACTACTTGAAAGACTAATACCACTTGGCAATATCTAATGTGTTAATTAGAAGAAACTGGGTTTTTTTTCTACAGAGGTAACTAGAAATAGACTCGACATGGATTCAAACATGAGAAACTGAAACTTGTATACCTAGCTAACAACCATTATCCATAGAAAGTATTTTATATTTTCATATTTTATATTTATAGAAAGACAGAAATATAGAATTATGCATCAAAATGGTGAGACCAAAATGGCCGAATCATCTACCAAACACTGAACAAATATAATAGGAATGAGGGGGATCTTTTACAGTGCAATTGATGAAATAAAATGATGTTGGGAAATGCTATGAGTTACCAGTGCAGAAATGGCTATTAAGAATTAAAATATTAATTGTTATCATCACTCACTGGTTTAATGATGTTTCTGAATAGGTATCTGGAAAGCTGTACATGAATTCCATAAATGGAAAATATTAAAATTTATGTTACAAAATAAAGTGTACAGTATATGGGAAAGATATATGAACAATATATTTCAAGTGAATTTATGGCAAAAAGACATTCTGCGTATTTACACTAGACCTATATGAAGATCTTAGCAAACAAATAAATCCCAAATCCTATGGACCCTGGGGGCCTCAAGATAACCTGAAAGTATGTAAAAGAATACATTAATTAATTATATTTATACTATATTAGACTGGATATTCACATAATAATTATTAGCTCAACTAACAGTAAATTAGGCACAAGTATATTTTTTTAAAATGAGAAGTGATAATGAACTAGGAAGTACAGCTTATACAAACAGAAAACACACATATACACACACACACACACACATATCTGCATAAACCGGAGGCTCCAGTTAGTCCAGAATGTGGCCGCGCAGGTGATAGAGGGAGCACCGCGTTGCTCCCATATAACACCCATCCTGCGCGGCCTACACTGGCTACCGGTAGTCTTCCGGGTGCAATTCAAGGTCTTGGTTACCACCTTTAAAGCGCTCCATGGCTTAGGACCGGGATACCTTCGAGACCGCCTTCTGCCGCCGATTGCCTCCCAACAACCTGTGCGCTCCCACAGAGTGGGCCTCCTCAGGGTGCCGTCGACCAAACAATGTAGGTTGGCGGCCCCCAGGGGGAGGGCCTTCTGTGGCGGCACCAGCCCTGTGGAACGAGCTTCCTCCAGGATTACGACAACTCCCCGACCTCCAGACCTTCAGACGTGAACTGAAGACTCTATTATTTCAGCGCGCTGGGCTAGCCTAAGATAAAATGTTTTAGCAAATTTTAATGGGGTTTTTATTGGTTTTTACTGTTTTAGTGATCAGGCCATGATAATATCTAGTTTTAACTGGGTTTTAATGCTTATTTATTATATTGTTTTAATATGCCTGTGAACCGCCCTGAGTCCTACGGGAGATGGTGCGGTATATAAGTTTGATTAATAAATAAATAAATAAATAAAATATACATATATACAAGCAGGGCTTTAGACTAAGGCTGAGTAGCCAAAGGTCAAGGTATCACAATACTGCCTCTCCTTCTGAATCATTTTAAAAACAATAAATATCTAAGGCCTAAGGGTGCCATATATTATATCATTGAGCTGGCAATGCACTCATGCATTCATACATTCTATGCACATGTATTTGGAACAGCTTCTTCACTATGGTGAACAAACAAATAAACCACTTTTTAGTTCGATAATGATTATTAGTCATTTCTTTGGCATTCACCTTCTCTGTGTTTTTCTCCCAGTTGTAAGGGTAATTCATATTGTGTAAGTTAAATATCATGACATGCATAGCTTAGTTGACATGACGGCTAGTTAGAGGATTCAGAAAGATTAAATTATTAAATTATTATTTAATGAAAAATACTAATTTTCAATATGAAATTGAAAATTCTAATGTAGCCCACAAAGCTCTAAGTAAAAAAAAATAAAATCCAGAACCCTCACAGACATCTTTCTGTGAAAATCCATTATGTGAATTACAGCAAAGTATTCTATTTCTTAAACATGACTGGAGATATATAATAAAAGGAGATTATTTCATCTTTGTTTATAGTTCTGTTAAGTAAACCTCTAAAACTATTTTCCTTATAAGGTTTACATTTTGGAAATTTTCATTGTTTACAATGCACTTATTTCAACATACTTTACAACCTTTTTAAAGCAAGCAAAATAAAAAATACATTAAAATTTTAAGTGAATAGATTTTCAAAAGGAGAAGATTACAGATGGTTTATGTTCCTGGTTTGTGAATTATAGAAAAGCTGTATCAGTTCCCAGAAAACTCTGCTAATTTACCTAATAGAAGAATGCAACACTAATTATTATGCCAATAAATACAGTTTGTTCTCAATTTACAACCACATCTGAGTCCAAAATTTCTGTTGCTAAGTAAGCCATATGTTAAATGAGTTTTATTACGACCTCTCTTGCCACAGTTGTAAAGGGAATCACTTCAGTTGATAAGTTAGTAACCTGGTTGTTAAATTAATCTGGCTTCCCCATTGACTTTGCTTTTCAGAAAGTCACAAAAGGTGATCACATGACCTTGGGACACAGCAATGGTCGTAAGTAGGAACCAGGTGCCAAGCATCTGAAATTTGATCACATGATCATGGGAATGCTGCAAAGGTCATATGTGAAAAACGGTCATAAGTCGCTTTTTTCATTGCTATCGTAATTTTGAACAGTCACTAAATGAACTTCTGGGCTACCTGTATTTTGCTATTCATTAGAAGATTTTTATACAATTATTTCAGTTTTTTATCAAAGTTTAAAACAAGATACAAATCAACTTATAAAAGACAATAAATTGAAGCAACAAAAAAGCTAAGCATGATGTCCTATTGTTCTGATTTGTAAATATAGTTAGCAGTATTTTAAATTAATTCTAGGCACTAAGCTTGCCAAATATTACTTTCTTCATGGTACAAAACCATGACCCAGAAAACCACAAGTATATATTTTTCATATCACTGGAATACCCAAAACTGATTTGTTTGTGTAATAGTTATTATTAATATATGAAATATTCTATAATTCTAAATGTTGTTGTTGTTAGTTGTAAAGTCGTGTCCGACCCATCGTGACCCCATGGACAACATTCCTCCAGGCCTTCTTGTCCTCTACCATCCTCTGGAATCCATTTAAGCTCACGCCTACTGCTTCAGTGACTCCATCCAGCCACTTCATTCTCTGTCGTCCCTTTCTTCTTTTGCCCTCAATCTTTCCCAGCATTAGGCTCTTCTCCAGTGAGTCCTTCCTTCTCATTAGGTGGCCAAAGTATTTCAGTTTCATCTTCAGGATCTGGCCTCCTAAAGAGCAGTCAGGGTTGATCTCCTCTAGGACTGACTTGTTTGTTCGCCTTGCAGTCCAAGGGACTTGCAGGAGTCTTCTCCAGCACCAGAGTTCAAAGGCCTCAATTCTTTGGCGCCCATCTTTTCTTATGGTCCAACTATACGTACTTTTGTTGGCAGGGTGATGTTTCTGCTTTTTAGGATGCTGTCTAGATTTGCCATAGCTTTCCTCCCCAGGAGTAAGCATCTTTTAATTTCTTGGCTGCAGTCCCCATCTGCGGTAATCTTGGAGCCCAGGAAAATAAAATCTGTCACTACCTCCATTTCTTCCCCATCTATCTGCCAGGAATTGAGAGTGCCAAATGCCATGATCTTAGTTTTCTTAATGTTGAGTTTCAAGCCAACTTTTGCACTCTCCTCCTTCACCCGCATCAAGAGGCTTTTTAGTTCCTCTTCGCTTTCTGCCATTAGAGTGGTATCATCTGCATATTTGAGGTTGTTGATATTTTTCCCGGCAATCTTAATAATTCTAAATAGAATATTCTTTGTCTTACTGAAATAAATCATTCTATTTGGTATTTTATTTCACCTGTTACAGCAGAAGCTTAATGATACTTTCCATCTATTTTGTTTCTCTTGGCTTGTGTTCAATACTTTCCTTTCATTGTTATTAGTAGGAGTGCATGTTACAAGCCATTAATACTATCACAACATTATTGGTGACTGTAACTAGAAACATTTTAAAAAGGAGGATCCTTCCAAACTGTAAAATGATCAAAGGTTTTAAGGTGCCACCTGCTGGGTAGGGCATAGACATTATGTGACTGGTCAAAGAAATCTTATTTATTGCCATCTAGTACAACTAGATTTCATAGATCAATATGATATAAGCTCACCTTCTGTTTCTAAGAGTGAACCTGTTAAATCTGGATTTAGAAAATGAACAAGTAAATTTGCCAAAGTGTGATCACCCTGGTATAAGTGGCCACCTGGCTGTCCTGCTCTCCCAGCCTTATTTAGGTATTTGCTCATATCATTGGTCACTCTAATGCAGGGAAGTCAAACTGGTGGCCCGTGGGCCAGATGCATCACATGCAGGCCACGCCCACCCCAGCGCCATGAATGGGGCAAATGTTGTGAAACGTCACATGATAGCAATGTAGCGCTGTACGTTTGACACCCATGCTCTAATGAAATAGAAGCCACAGCAGTATATATCTAGCTCCAATGCCACAGCTACATTCTTATCCCTGCTCCAAATATCCTCATACTCTGAAATGGGTTTCTTGTGAGGGAGGGGACGATACACATAGATACTGCTTTAAAGGAATGCCCAACGGTTCAGCCTTGGGGACTATACTTCTCTTAATTTATCAAATAATGAATAGGTGCTCAAATAGTACATCTTCAAATACATTTTCTCCACATCACTCTCTCCTTGTTCTCTGGGAGGGTGGAGATTGTTTCATTGATGTGATACAATCACATACAGATATCAGGCACTTTGAAACTTTTAAAAAAAAGTCCACATCTTTAGATGTGTTTCTTTCATTTATTTCTAATCACCGTTTATTACTGAGAGCAGAAGAAAACAATAGATAAGCTATTTCTTCCTGTTTATTCATTTCCCAAAGTTTCTTCCCAGTAATTCTGAGTGTGTGTGTGTCTGTGTGTGTGTGTGTAAGAAAGATCGAGAGAGCACATGGGTATAAAGTTATTGCAATTCCTTGCAGTTCTGGTAACCACTGCAGCCCCTACAGAATTTATTGTAACCAATATATCTTACTAATCCAGAGTCATATATATGAGATGAATGGCCATACAGTACTGTATACTGTATACATACTGTATACATACATACTGTATAAATCAGTGGTGGGTTTCAAAATTTTTTACTACCAGTTCTATGGGTGTGGCTTGGTGGGTGTTGCATGGCTTTGTGGGAGTAGTTTTGTGGACATGGCAGGGGAAGGATACTGTAAAATCTCCATTCCCTCCCCACTCCAGGGGAAGGTTACTGCAAAATCTCCATTCTCTTCTGATCAGCTGGGACTCGGGAGGCAGAGACTAGATGGGGGCGGGGTCAATCAGAGGTGGTATTTACTGGTTCTCTGAAATACTCAAAAGTTCCGCTACCAGTTTTCCAGAACTGGTCAGAACCTGCTGAAACCCACGTCTGGTATAAATGTATTAATTAACTAACTTAAATGAAGATCTCTGCCTCACTTATCCCATATTTTTGATTATTAGAAGAATTACTATGCAAGATATTATCATAATTCATTATTTCAAGTCTCTCTGTGACTTCTTTCGAAAGCTAAATGTATCCTCCTGGTTACTCAACCTCTATTCCACAAGATTTATGTTTGTACATTAATTATTATGCACCTATGCAATATACAAATAGATTTGCATTATCTATTGTAATTAAAAATAATGCACCTGAGGGCATTCCCTTCCTACTCTGCCAGTAAACCCGAACATCATATTACATTTAATCATACAACTTTTAAAACCAATTATCACCTATTAGCAGCTTCAGTGTCACATTATCTATTACCTTCATTAATCTCAGATCCATTAAAAAACTTCTGATGAATGCATGTGACTTTATTCTATATAACCTCAGCTATTAGCTTTTCATCTTTGGTACATGATTGTATGTTACGAAATCAATCACTGTTTACTACAAAGATAGTGCCACTTATACTAAGTCCATATAAAAAGGTAAAGGTAAAGGTTCCCCTTGCACATATGTGTTAGTCGTTCCTGACTCTAGGGGACAGTGCTCATCTCCGTTTCAAAGCCGAAGAGCCAGCGCTATCCGAAGACATCTCCATGGCCATATGGTTGGCATGATTAAACGCCAAAGGCGCACAGAATGCTGTTACCTTCCCAATAAAGGTGGTCCCTATTTTTCTACTTGCATTTTTTTACGTGCTTTTGAATTGCTAGGATGGCAGAAGCTGGGACAAGTAACAGGAACTCACCCCTTTACACGGCACTAGGGATTCAAACCACTGAACTGCTGACCTTTCGATTGACAAGCTCAGCGTCTTAGCCACTGAACCACTGCATCCCTTTAAGTTCATATACTAAGTGCATAAAAAAGACCATAATCATCTTATATATCTTTAGTACATATGAATTTCAAACAAGTTAGTAAATATTTTTTGCTTAACAGAAATCCAGCATTAAATTTAAACAGCTACTATCTCATATGGTTTTCAGAAAACACAAACATATATAGAATATATTTTGGAATGTAACAAGGTGCCACATCTTTGTGCTGTTTTTTGAAATATTGAGTGTAATGCAAACATTCTCCAAATAAGAAATTTCAAGTCCAATTAATATTTCATTGTACATTGTTTCATAAGAATATTTTTGCCTGAAAGCAAAATTATCAAAGCATGACTTTTCTTTTAAAATCTAGGGATAGTAATAAAGCCTGCGATCATTGTAATCATTAAAGAGTTTACTGATAAATCAGAAAAACTGCAGCTCATAACAGCTTTTTAAAAAAATACTGTATATATTTTTTATCACAACCTTATGCATTTTTAAATGAAAAGAAATTCTACTGGATCTAAACAAAATCAATCCTGATGTGGTTAGGACTGGAGACTGGTTTGCATGGTGAATGTGATACATCTCAAATTATCACTTACTCCATTGGATATTAAAGGCTAAAGTGAGAACAGAATGGAGAACAAAATAGACTTCGGACTATTCTAATATAGCTCTTCCTATGTTATATCCTTATACAGTATATCACAGAAGTAAGTACACCCCCTCACATTTTGTAAATATTTAAATATATCTTTTCATGTGACAACACTGAAGAAATGATACTTGTATGTAAAGTAAAGTATACAGCTTGTATAACAGTGTAAATGTGCTGTCCCCTCAATATAAAGCAACACACAGCCATTAATGTCTAAACTGCTGGCAACAAAAGTGAGAACACTCCTAAGTGATAATGTCCAAATGGGACCCAAAGCATCAATATTTTGTGTGGCCACCATTATTTTCCAGCACTGCCTTAACTCTCTTGGGCATAGAGTTCACCAGAGCTTCACAGGTTGCCATGGAGTCCTCTTCCACTCCTCCATGAAAACGTCATGGAGCTAGTGAATATTAGAGACCTTGCGCACCTCTACCTTCCGTTTCAGGATGCCCCACAGATGCTCAATAGGCTTTAGGTCTGGAGACATGCTTGGCCAGTCCATCACCTTTACCCTCAGCTTCTTTAGCAAGGCAGTGGTTGTTTTGGAGGTGTGTTTGGGGTTGTTGTGGGATGACTATTCTATACTGTCTGGTATAGCCAAATACAGATTAAAATGCTAAACAATTATATATGCCACGATTTTAGTCTCATCAAGTGATTATAATATACACGATTATTTTCAGATATTATCCCATAGTTTTCTTTCCTCAATCATATATTTATTAAAAGATTAGAAAAAATGCTCTTAAAACTTGGAAACTGTAGATCTGAATCTTCATTTCTGTCTCTGCCTACCCCATGTCTTAGATACAGTTTTCCCCATCTTCCAAAAATTTTCACAAAATCATGATTTTAAAAGGACAGCAGTGGAAATGATTAAATATATTGGAAGTAGTTATATTGATTGTGTAATGACAGTGCAGCATTTTTGTATTTGAGGTTCCTCAGAATACACAGGTAGTATGAATGTTGCTAGTCCCTGTCTGCAAGTTTTTAAAACAGATACAATTCCTCCAGGATCATATATCTACCCTTTATAGTTGGCTGAGAAAATAAGTGGCTGCTTTAAAGACATGCAAAGAGATGTGCACCCCTGGTAGCCTGAACCACTTTTTGGAATCAAATCTGGAATACTGCATAGTCCTAAAATGAGCTTTCTTGTGCTCCCCCTTTCTTTGTCATGACTAATTTTAAGATTGCAACTACTAGAACAACATTTAGAGCACCAGCCTTCTCTTAGCAAGAAAAATAGTGAACCCCTCCTGCTATAGAGATGAGACGGAGTTGCAAGGAACACATGTAATAATGTATCTATACCAAGCCAAATCGAATTGTAATTTCCAATTATTGTGTAATCTTGTATATATGATATGAGTTTCAATATCTTTGAATACAAAAGGACTTATGTTTTAAAAAAGCATAGTTTTAGTACACGAATGTATTTTGTGCAGCCTGAATTAAAACAAATTCACAATATGTAATGCCAATATTCATGTGCACACCACTTTAAACCTACTGAACAATTGTAAAAAATAGAAAATCTTACCATTATCTTCAACTGAAAAATAGAAGATATCGCTCGTAGCATTTTCACGTTCTTTCAAGGCATAACATATCTTCATTTCATCGATATCAGCTGATGAGAATGAGAAACATTACACAAGTCAATTATGACATCAACATATTTTCAATACAGTTTAAACTTACCCCTTTGGTTTTGTTTGTTTATTTGTTTAGAATCAGCTTATATTTGTGTAGGTATTCTACACAATATATGAACATCTGAAAAGGTTTAATATTTCTCCCTTTGTCATCTGGAGTACCAAACCTGATGCCCTTCAGATGAATCTGAACTATTCAGGTGCTCAGACTTCAATGTCCAGAAAGAGGTTATGGAATTTCCTCTGCAAAGCATCTGATTGGAGACTGGTTTAAATGATTGTGAGTCACTTGTTTTCATTCAGAACCTATAACTAGGTCTACATATAGTACTGTTAGAGTTTATAGAACAAACCATAGTTCATACATTATGTTAAGCCATAAAACATATACAAATCTCAATAATTTCAACTAACAAATGCTCTGTCTTGCACATTGGCAAAAAAAAATCAAAACATACAATACAAATTAGATGGACATGACTTTGTAGATGACCTTCACCCTGTCAAGGACCTTGGAGTACTCATTTCTAAAGATCTAAGTGCCAACGCCAACTGTAACAACATTGCCAAAAAGGCATTAAGAGTTGTTAACCTAATCTTGTGTAGCTTCTTCTCTGATAATATTGTACTACAAAACATACAAAACATTTGCTAGACCAATTCTCAAGTACAGCTCATCTGTCTGGAACCCGCACTACATATCGGACATCAGTACAATTGAGAGAGTCCAGAAATATTCTACGAGTCCTCCATTCCTCTATCCGCAATAAAATATTTTATGCCACCAGACTTCAAATTTTGGCTTAGACAACTATGCCGACTTTGGTCTGACCTAAGCGTAGTACATAAAATTATCTGCTATAATGTCCTACCTGTCAATGACTACTTCAGCTTCAATCACAACAATACACAAGCGAATAATAGATACAAACTCAAGGTAAACAGCTCCAAACCCGATTGCAGAAAATATAACTTTAGTAACAGAGTGGTCAATGCCAGGAATGCATTACCTGACTCTGTGGTTTCTTCTCCAAACCCCCCAAACTTTAACCTTAAACTGTCTACTGTTGACCTCACCCCATTCCTAAGAGGTCTGTAGGGGCATGCATAAGTGCACCAGCATGCCTACTGTCCCTGTCCTTATATTCCTTTTTACTCTTACTCTTTTCATGTATTCAAATTATGTTTATACTTTTACCTCTTATCTTATATATGCTTGACAAATAAATAAATAAAAATAAATTAAATAAATAAATATAAAGAACAAGCAAATCATATTAAATCTTCATGTGTAAATCCAAGCTATTAATTACTATATGCTCAGAGTAACTGGAATGAAATATAAAACTGATAGGTCGTGCTGGCTGTAATCACTGAATAATACTGTAATAATCAATGGAATGACATCACAGTAAAATTGCTTTCTCATTCCACTGAATAATACATATTACAATTTATATATTTGCTAATATATAACAAGTTTTTAGAATGTTGAGAATTTGTAAAAGTTAAACATTTTACACTGCCAAACATCCGAGAATGCTCATATAATAGATCATATAAATCTATGGCAATTTTAAAATATATTTGTGTCCATAGTGTAAAGCCACTTGACCTACAATGGACTGAGCTCTTTACTGCTAGATTTAAGCCATTATGGGACAGGAAATGCTTTGGCTTACACGATTATGAATCCAGCTAATTTTGAACCTCGCAACAAACCAAATTAAATAAATAATGGATTAGATAAGTGTAATGACCCTATTAAAGAGTAACTTGCTTGTAGATGTTGATCTGTGAATATGATTTTAAAACAACATTCAAACAGACTTCACTGTTTTAGAAACATCGGCCTTCTAAAAAAATGAATAAATAAACTAGTGATTACATAGTACTAACCTTGGGAAAAGGATTTTACACTTGCATTTCCTAGACCAATATTAATGAGAAATCCATGTTTTGGCCCATCTGTGATCTTATATTTCAGTAATTTGTGTGGACTATCTCTGTCTTCTGCTTTGAGAGACTTGCTGGTTATTAGGAAGCCCAGGTGTCCAGTTGCTATATTTCTTAGTGTGGAGATACCCTTGTTCACTACTATTTGTGGTATTCCATTGTCTAAAGCATTGATCTGAATTTTCATCATCTGTGGGTTACGTGTTTCAAGGATGGTATCAGGAAAAACATAAAAATCTGGATGTGTCCCATCCGTTACAGTGAAAGAGAAGCTATCATGATTAGTTTCAGTGCCATCATGTTTGTAGCTGATCATATTTTCATTTAAGTCTTGTTTAGTGAAGCTGGTGACAGAATGGCTGTTGTTATAAATAATTTGACCATGTACAGGAACTTGGGTAATTAAGAAATGGAGTAGATGGTCAGGTGTATCCCGATCATCCACATTTAGCTCAAACGGTGTGATCAGTTTGGTTTCCCCTTCTTGAACTGTGAGGTCATGTAATGTGAGAACTGGCTTCTTATTGTCCACATCAGTAATAGAAACTCTAAAAGTACGGAAGACTGGATTATAGCCATCAGTCACTTCAAACTCAAAACTATCCATCTTCACCTCATCATCTGCAGTATGGATGTAATAAATCTTGTTTCCAGCTAGTTGAAGCTGAGTGAAGGTAGTGACAAGAACTCCAGGATTGTCTGAATTCTCTAAATGACCTCTGCTTGGTGCCCGGGTGATGCTGAACCTAAGTAGTTCGTCAGGACTGTTGATATCACTTGTACTGAGGAGATCTGTAGTGAGAGTCACTTTCCCACCTTCTTTCAAAGTGACTCCTTTATTGATCACCTCGGGAAACACCATATCAATGCCATTGATAGTAATGTAAAAATATCTGTCTATCAAGGGGTTGATGCCATCAGTGACATCAAACTTAAATAAGTCACGGAGTCCCTGTTGGCCTGTATGTGTATAACATATATATTTATGATCTATGTCATCCTGTGTGAAATTCATGCCGAGTGTAATATTGTATAGCACCTCTCTTTCTTTACTTATATGCTGTAATAAGCCATGCCTGGGGGACAAACGAATAATGTAAGTAAGCATCCTGTCTTCAGAGTCTATGTCAGTGGCTTTGAGATCTTGATTGGTGATAACTTTAGATTCACCAACATCTACTTCTAATCCATCATTGATGGACATCCGGGGTGTTTCATCATCAACCAAAATGACCATTATTAATATTTCTTCTTCCACTGTGTGTAGGCCATCAGTGAGCTGGATTTTAAAAGAGTCCTCTTTAGTTTCTGAGTCATCATGCTCATACACAATGCTAGATGCTTCCCGAATTTCTTCTAGAGTGAAATTGGTAACAGACACAGTACCTGTAGCCAGCTGGTTAACAATCTGTCCATTCTTTGGAGGGACAGTTATAAAGAAGCGCAATTCATCTGGGGGAACATCAGCATCGGCACCATTGAGAATGGGTGTGTCAATTACCAAACTCATTCCTTCCAACACCACAAACTCACGTACAAACAATTCGGGCTTCTCATCATTGGTTGGGATAATGATAATTGGAAAGAACTGAGGTGGTGAAAAATTGATACCATCAGAGCACTGGAAAGTCAATCTGTCTTCTAAAGGTTCTATCCCCTTATGGATGCTCTGAACATAGTTGACATGACCAACACGAATATCTTTGATGGAAAATGCACTGATGGGAATCCCAGCTCTGGATTTTTCAGATCCTGGTGCTGGAGAGATATTCTCTAGGTAACCAGCAGTTGACTGTGTTAAAATGGTACAGAGAATATCATCTCTGGGAGTATCAATATCTTCCACATCCAGCAGTTCTAACATTAGCACATTTTTTCCTCCTTCATGAACAGTGAATGGTTCTTCTCCCAACATAACTTCAGGAGCAATGTTGTCCACTGGCAAAAGAGTTACAGTCACACGCACTCCTTCTATTGTACTTCCTCTCACCACCCATTCACTGGACCGATCTGAGATAGTAAGATTGAAAGAATCAGTCTGCTTCTTCAATCCAATCTCTCCACTATTGTGAGCATAAACGACTGCTCCGTTTATGAGATCCTCTTGAGTGAATCTTTTAGAGGGTACTCCATTCACTAAAATACTACCCAGCTTAGGGGGGTCCTCTACAATAAAAGTTAATGCCAGTTCATCAGTATCCTCATCTGTACCCTGGATAAGAGAAGTAGTTATCTCAGTAACACTATTTTCCAGAACATCAATAAAGGCCCCCAAAAGTCCATTACTACTAGGGACCATAATGCTGGGACGTTCATCATCAACTGGTTGAACAGCAATTTTAACTGTGATTGGTACTTGATGAACTTCATCACTTACTTCTAATTGAAAGGAATCACTTCTGTACTCATCACCATTATGCTGATAGGATATGCGACCATTAGTAATGTCATCTAACAGAAAAGATTCACCCTGTACCATCAATCCTTCCTCCAGGTAGCGCAGGTGGCCATGCTGAGGTGTTTCAGTTAAAGTGAAGACAATTCGGTCAGGGTCTGTATCTTTATCAGTAGCATCTAGCTGCGTGGTGGTGAGAAAGAAGCTGTGCCCCTCAAACACTGTGAAACCAGCATTGGTTATTTGTGGGGGCTGATTATTCACTGGCTGCAAGAAGAAAGTAAAAATACCTAGCACGGAATTACCAGCTGCATCTTCTACACTGTAAGTGAATTGTACTACTCTTGGAGTAATTCCAAGTTCTTGGTCTGGTGGTCTATAGGCCACTTTATGGTGATTTATCTGTGCTTGAGTGAAATGGCTAATAGGCATCAGAGGATTGTCAGTCAATACAATTTCACCTGCTAAGACAGGGTGATTTTCATCAATGTCAGTTGGTGATGTAAGCACTGTATATTTTAGCTCTCTGTCATCTGTGTCCAAATCAGTATAACACAGATAATGCTTCTTGAAATGTGTCACTTGGTATTCCAGGACGGTCATCTGTAAAGTTGTCCCTGGGTATAGTTCTGGAGATAGGTTATCTACTGGATGTATCTTGACGATAAACACCTTTTCTTCAGATTGATTTGGTGGGTCATTATCATCTTGGAGATAGAATACAAACTGGTCCATCACTACATTGGTGCTATGAGGTCCAATATGCCTGTAGAACAACTTTCCATCCAGGATATCCTGTTGCAGCCATTCAGTCACTATCTTTTCATATACACCCTCACTGTCTATAAAATGCCAGGGGGATGGATCACTATGATCTTCTTTCATATCTTCTTCTTTTTCATTGGATGATGGAACCTCTTCCTGACGCAACAGAATCTCACCAAAATGTTTCCAGACAGATATACCTGAAGACTTTTTAACCTCCTTAAGCAGAAATCGAATAGTTGAGTCATCAGAGTCTATATCAGTAGCACTGAGAACGAAGGGTGAGATCTGCACTACCTGGTGCTCACTTAGGACCAAGCCAGTGTTGGCATTAAGGAGTGGTGGTTGATCATCATCAGGGGCAATTGTAATTGGATAAAAAAACTCCACCTGGTGTTGTCCATCCTCCATGCGGAAGATAATGTTATCACTGAAACTGTGCTCACTGCCATCATGCTGGTAGATCACCTGTCCAGCTTCCAACTCTGCTGCAGTAAAAAAATGACGACCAGGAGATGCATGCAAAACTCTCAGTTCACCATGTTTTAGACCTCTTGTAACCCAAATCTTCACTTCCCCTAAGTTGTCCTCATCACTGATTACAAGATTGTCAGAAAGCGGCCTTGACTGGCCTTCAAAAAGCATCATCTGAGGGCCGGCAATGCGATTAAAGACAGCCACTGGAGCCAAAGTGTTCATAGGTTTCACCACCACCATGAAGGCAAAGGGCTCTGAAGAGGCACCCTCAGGGTCCAACACCTCCAACTCAAACTGGAAGAGGCGCTCATGGTCTGAGTCCACTGTAGGAGGCTGGTAGGCAATCTTCAGCTCCCTCAATTCCCGCTGAGTGAAAGACCTGAGTGGCCGACTAGGATCATCCGTACTTATCAAGTAACCAGTTGTGGCATCTTGCCCTCCAACGCTGAGCCAGGGAGAGGTGAGATTAAATAGCAGCAGATCTGATGGGGTCTCCAGGTCTTCCGCAGCCAACATGTCAGGGGTGATGGCAGTAAGCACAAACTGGTCCACCTCCATCATGAGCAAAGCCACAAAGCTGGGCTTGGGGGGCGTGTTCTCAATCCCATCCCGAATCCGAACCACAACCTGAAAGTATTCCTGCTGGCTGACGCTCCCGGGAGATCCGCTATCCTCCAGCACTTCCACCCGCATGGGGATGTGGTCGCGGTTGGGGGAGGGCGTGGTAGCCGTGTGCTGGTAGCGGATGCCTTCGCTCAGGAAGCGGCGGCAGTCGTTGCTGTAGCCCGGCGGCAGGGGGCGCCCGTGGGCGTCGATCAAGCGCCCGTAGGCAGGCAGGTGGTTGCCGCTGCTGGACGGGTGAGGGAGGGCGGTGAGGCGGCAGTGGCGGCGCCCGGCTTCTCCCTCCTCGGCGAAGGCGAGGACTTTGGCGTCGAGGGGCTGGCTGAGGCCCCGCAGCTTCTCCACGGCGAGCGGCAGGTTGCGGCTGAGGAGGCGCAGCTGCTGCGACAGCACCTCGGCCTCCAGCGCGAAAGGCACCACGAACGTGCGGCTGGGGGAGTCGTAGCGGAGCTGGAGGCTGAGGCGGTCGCGGCCGGGGCTGCGAGACCCGTAGTGGGTGTAAGTCACCTCTCCGGGACCGAAATCGCAGGGGAAGCGTTGCGGGGAGAGCGCCCCCGGGCGGTGAGGCGCAGGCGGCGGCCCGCTCTCCAAGACGGTCACGATGCACTTGTCGCCCGGCTGCACGCGGATCACCAGGTCCCGGGCGGGATCCAGGGAGACGGAGCGGCCGAAAGGCACGCGCAGCCCGCGGTTGGCCGCCAAGATCCCCGCGGCGCCCCCGTCGGCAGCGTCCGGTTCCGCCGGCTGAAGGAGAAGCGACGGCCCGGCTGAGTCCGGCTGAGGCTGGGTGGTCCCGAGCGCAGCCAGGATAAGGAGCGGGAGCAGCGCCGCCCCGAACGGCGCCCGGCGGCGGCGAAGGTGCCTGGGCGGTTCGGCCATGCCGCCTCAAGCGCTGCCTCCCTCTCTCTCTCTCTCTCTCTCTGGCGGTGAGCGCGAGTTCCAACGGACTTTGGGACCCGGGGACGGCAGGGCGGACGACAAGGTTTAGGAGCCGGGCTTCTGTGCTGCTCCGGAGCGGGGCTCTCTGGGACTCGGCCACTGCCTGCTGCAGGTAGTCAAGGGGAGGAGAGGGGGGTGGGAGCTGGCAGCCCCTCGCACCGCCCAGGAACTGCCTCCCCCTCCCCGGCCCACCCAGGAGCCCAGGCTTAGTTTCTCCACCGCCCGAAGCGGCGGGGAAGCGTCCATTCGCTGAGCGAGCGGCCCCCGAAAGACGGCGAGGGGACGACCCTCCTCCGACCTTCGCTTGCAAGGAAGGCGAGAGAGTTTTTCGCTCCGAGGCTACGATCCCATCGGCAGCGAAGGCGGCGGTTCCGTTTCCAGCGATCTTTGCCTCCGGGGCACTGATTTGTAAGGCGCGAAAGAGCAGGGCTAGTGGCACTGTATTTCTGTCGCTTGCAAGTTGCTACCTTTCCTCCCTCAGGTGAGAAGAGAGGAACGAGGAGCTCTGTGGTCCGGTCCAGCAAAGGTGATAAAAGTGTTACCTTGCAGACGCTTTGGTGCTGCTGCTGCTGCTGCTGCTGCTGCTGTTGCAACAACACAGCTTTCTCTGCTCTTGGAAGTTCTTAGGGATGGGTTCCGTTTAGGTTGGGTTCTGATTCAGGCAGAGTGTGTTGTGTGACATCCTGGAAGACCACGGATGCATTGCTCGGTGGACCCAACTTTTTCTGCATTATATCAAGACAGGAATTCTAAACCAGAATTCCCGGGAATTAGTGTGCAGTATAGATTGGGGAATATGTGTTAGGCTAGCAGGCTAATCAATCAGTTTCTTTCCTAGATCCGATTTAGCAATCAGAATCTCTGGTGATTGTCAAATCCACTCATTCTCATCAACGTTGGGGGGCAGCGGAGTGAATACCCAAACAACATATTTGCCAAATTCATAAGAGTCTGACAGTTCTGATAAAAAACAAGCTATGCTTTAATGTTGGGAACTGACAGATTCATCCTTTGAGCGGAATCACATATGCCAGGCTGCCAGGTGTACTTTATTGACCCAAGCTTGTAATAGAGGTCCTTTGGATTGTGAAGCAAATAAAGTGGCCTGACTAAAGCAAGGGTGGGAAGTACAGATCTATAGTGGAAGTTCAGGACTCCTTCAAACTTTAGATTTTACTAATTATATATTTTGCAGTGGTGCAGAATCTGTAAATCAGATATTTATGTATATCTTGCATTGGCCTGTGTACTGCTAGTATGTAAATTATCTAACTTCACAATCATGTGCAGACTGACTTGGGAATTAGTCCTGTTAGACCCTATACAAACAAATTTAGGTGCCCTGTACTATTGTATTTGTCAGCATATCTGTTTAAAGTCTCAAAAGATTTTTAGAAACCGGAAGACTACATGGGAATAAAAAGACTATATTCCTCAGGCCATAGAGTTAATTTATAAATTCATGAACTAACACAAACCTCTCACAATTCATTTAGTGCACAACAATAATAAAAATTAGAAAAGTAAAGAAAATATGCAAAGCAACACATGATCCACCCAGTACTGACATTTAATAATAATAACAACAACAGCAGCAACAACAACAACATATATATTCATCACAGAACAGGCTCATCTTGAAATTTGCTTCCATGGTACTTCCAGCTTCCCTGTATTTTTATATTTTGTGCCCTCACTATTCCTTTTTACCACTTCTAGCAGTTGCTTCCCATCTTCCATTATAATGCTTTTCAAATTATGGGAGAAATTAAGAGCTTCAGAAGTTAAGCTTGAACGTTGCTCTTAAGAGATTTTAAAAACTTGAATGGGCCATCCTTGCCCATTTAATTCTATGCTTTTGCAAAGATTTCAAGACGCTTTTAGGACATGTTTGTGTTGTCTGCTAAGTTCTTTGCCTCTAGTAATACCAAATAAAAGATAAGAGAAATTGCAATCTTAATGTCTCAGTTTAATAAAGCAACAACTGAAAGGTTAGAAATGAAATTTCTGAATTTGGGTCCAGAGTTTTTATATGCTTTGTGTAATAAGATAGTGCTGCAATATATTATGCCCTGCAGTTGCTGAATAAGGTCCCCCTGTGTCTCATAATTTTGAACTGTATATGCTACTCAGATAATCCAATATAACAGTCCTGTACCTCCAAAGGATTACTGCATACTATGTCATTCATAGAAGTCAAAGGCATAGTGCATGTTGCCCACAATTTTGCCTCCTGAAAAGCAAAAATGCTCAAAAAATACTCATTTTTCATGGCATGATTTTTGCTACTTTATTAAAATGGATGCATTAAGACTTTGCCAGAGGAATGCACCTGATTTTCACTGAGCCTCTCCTAAAGAAATCTTATAAGAATTACCAAAATCTTATGAGATTTTGCACCAAAATGATATGTGATAAAACCTAATCAACTGGGATGAGGGAAACTTAACCAACTGGGATGCTGGTCAGCTGTATAAGATGAATTACTGAACAAATTTGTATTTATTTCTATGCCCTTTCCATTTCTCATTTGTATGACTGCATGAAGCAATTCAGCAGCAGAGAAATTAAAATTCTCACCTAGTGCTCATTTATGTTAATTTTATATACTGATTATCCTGTGAAATATAGTTACAACTATACTATTCTGTCATATTGCTATTTTTTTCCCTGAAGACAATTTTCAAAACATTTAAATACTAACAATAATTGTTTTTCTTGTTGCTTGTCCAGGCAGTCTCCTGAAGGGTTCTTAATTTAAAATACAACTTGCTTATTATATAAATACTTATAGGGATTGCCAATCAGGATAAATTAACGTCAGCATTCCAAAGCACATTTCTTAATAAATCTCCACTATTATTTGAGCAAAGTACTGAAAGATGTACCGTATATACTCGAGTATAAGCCGAGTTTTTCAGCATGTTTTTTGTGCTGAAAAACGTCCCCATGGCTTATACTCGAGTATATACGGCTTATACTCGAGTTTTTTTTTCTTTTCTTTTTTTCACATTATACCGGATGGTGCAAACTTGGCGGGCTTTTGCATTAGCGCGGGGAAGCCCTGCCGGTGCAGTGAGAGGGCGGGGCGGGGGAGCCGCCAGCCTTCTCGGCTGAGGGAGGGAGGCTTTCCCTGACCGGTAGCTGCCTCATTTCCCTCCCTCGGCTTATACTCGAGTCCCCAGTTTACCCCAGTTTTTTGGGGTAAAATTGGGGACCTCGGCTTATACTCGGATCGGCTTATATTCGAGTATATACGGTATATTTGAAAATTGTCATTGATCTGAAATTTTGGAGAATTACTATAGTTTTAGCAATTCATTGTATGTTGAATTTTGATTGTATTTTTAAAAGTATGCTTGAAAAAATAAACATTATGATTATAGTTTTCTCTGACAAGCCAAGTTTTCTAGCAACAGTAAAAACATTACGGGTTATATTTTTAGCCAAGCATGAATAATATATGTAATATATATGTATGTATTAATGACTTTATTCCCTTCCATTTCCAGTTAATGTGAAATTGATTTCTATTACCTTAGTAAATATTACTTTGACTATGAAAACCGTGTTGTACACAAATTAACCTTTAGGTGGTGAGTAAGTTGAGTAGTCTATTGCGGTGTCCCTTTGATGTATCTAAGAGCTGATATTTCAGAGTAGATTACCATGGTAATTATGAACTGCAGGCCGTGTGAACAGAAAGGTCTTTCACAAAAGCTGATTTATGGTAATGCACCATCTCGTCACACTATGATCCTTTATTCACAGTCTCATCAAAATCAGGCATCAAGATGACAGATTGAAATGACTATGAATGTATTGAGATACTTACTGTATAAGCAGATATTTGAAGTCTTTATTTAACTTGGACAAATTGCAGGAAGATTTTTATGAGACTGAAGCTAATTTAATCTTAAAGAAATTCAGGTTTTATAATGAAATTGTGTTTTTCCCATGTAATTTGTAATCATATACTTGCATTTGAAAAGATAATAAATGCATACAATTACAGGTAGTCATCGACTTACCAGCATAATTGAGCCCAACAGTTCTGTTGATAAGCGAGACATGTTAAGTGAGTTTTGTCCCATTTTATGATCTTTCTTGTTACATTTCTTACGTAAATCACATTTGTTAAGTTAGCAACATGGTTGTTAAGTGAATCTGGCTTCCCCATTGACTTTGCTTGCCAGAGTGTTGCAAAAGGTGATCACATATGACCCGAGGACATTGCAACCATCATAAATATGAGTTAGTTGCTAAACATGATCACATGACCATGGGGATGCTGCAATGATCTTAACTGTGAAAAATGGTCATAAGACACTTTGTTTCATGCTGGTATTACTTTGAATGGTCACTAAATGAATGTTGTATTGAAATATAATGCTTTTTGAAACATTCAGCACTAAAACAGTGATCATAAATACAAAATAAAGTTGACTTTCCCCCCCAAAAAATTGTAAAAGTACTGCTATGAAAAAGTACTATTATTTATTTGATTATTTCCACAACTATGTTTTCACAACTTATAACTCATCATTAAATCCATATTATGAAATTAACTCCGCTGTTTGGTTTGTACAACAATGAAGCACCAACAAATCACAGTGGCTAGGTGTCTACAGTACACTGGGCCACAAAGAAGATAACCACATTTTGGTTTAGTAGTCCAGTTCAACCCAACCACCAGATTGATTCTTGGTTTTCCTTCAAAAATGGGAGTGTTTGTTCCACCAATGGAATTCAGTTGGAGATACAGTACTATAGGAGTAGGAAAGATGTCATTTGATTACTTGGCATCTGACTGACTGAATTATTCCTGCAATTATTCCTGCAATTGCCTTACACACTGTAAGCCGCCCTGAGTCTTCGGAGAAGGACGGGATATAAATGTAAATTTAAAAAAAATTCTGACTGTCCATTCCAGTGGTGTTTTGCAGGTCTCACAGTTCTCCAGAGCAATGGGGGGAAGAATACAGAACAGCAAAACAGGCTTCGGAAAGTTATATCAATCTCTGTTTTTCCAGTTAAATGCTGATAGGATTAGAAGCAGTACATGGATAGAAGGAGCCTCTTTATTTGTGGGAGGCAGATCATAAATTCAACTGTAAAACTTACATAAAGATAATGCAACCCTTTTAAAGCTGTTCTATTAAATAAATGGTTGGACTCATTCCCATGCCTGAAATTTATATACCAGAAAGCATTCTTTGAAAGACATGGCAGATATGAAAGGTCAATCAAGACATAGGCCATGGCAAGTGGCAAAGAATTAGAACATGACAGTAGAATTCACGGCCTGTTTTTTGTCTGCAAGTCTTAGCTGCAGAAAGTGCAATCTTCAAAAACCAATCTTCAAACATGATGATCTACGATAAATGGATCATTGGTTTGTTGTTGGTGTTAGCAATGGGAAGTCTGCACTATAGTCTTTATTAGCAAGTTGATCGGATTAAAGCCTCAAATCCACTGAGTAAGAACGAAAAAAAAACCATTCATGCAACTATAATATATAGTAAGAGATACTAAAATATAACAGTTTATAGCATGTTGAAGTACACACACAACTACTCTTTACTGCAGTATAACAGATACTTAAAATTATATGCACAATTAGCATACAGTATATTTACATTATGCAATACTCTTGGTATTTAGAAGGTAATTTTGGCTGGCCTGCTTCCAATTAATTCCAAGGTGATGTACTGACATGTTAGCTCTGAATTTCAAAGTCACATTTAGGCCAAATTGTTGTTAGTGTGTGGGATAAATTATCTGTAGATCTCTAAACATAACCACTTCCTTATATGGCAAAACTTTTATGGTGTATTACTTAAATCATACCAAGTATTGTGATCTACCCTCTTATTGATAAAAAGGTAAGGAATAGTATAGTAGTTACGTATACAATCAATATTTCATGAGAGGAAGCTCATAGCAAACAGGCTAATTTTACAGTTTTTAATCTCAGTTGTTCTTAATGGAAAAGATTTAAGGATGTTAGTTTTATGAAATGCTATGTAGTCCTATGTCTTGTTTAACAGAAACTGTTACTTAGGTATCTGTATCAACATAAGATACAGACTGGAATCCTAAAATTAAAAGATGTCCTATAGCATTATATAGGATTAGGACTATGATTTAATTTCCCAAGTACTGATAAACTGGTCACTACAGATGTAATCTTAACTGATAAAGATAAATTAAAAAATACATTTTTGTTTCTGTTTTAAGCTAACCAGAATTGTGTGGCTACAACTGAATTGGAGAAATTATGATCCAACTATTTAAATCTTAAGGCAATGATGAGTGTACTGTGCCTTCTCAAAATTCTTTTTAAATTTTCACACAATAAAATAATTTAGGGGCTTCTGCCTCCAATATTATTTTGCAGCTGTAAAGAGCAAGGAGATGGTGGAAATCGAGAATTATAGAAGATTTTACACCGAGTCATAAATTACAGGTACTGTTGCTCTCTGATTAGTGAAACATCCACTTCATACATTTATATTTTATTAGCACAAGCTAAACAAATCGTCAGAGTGTATTTCAACTGCATAATATCTGAGGTCTTCAGTTCTATTGCTAAGATGTTTGAAAGGGCAATTCTAAATTCTAAATTATATAAATTATATAAATTATATAATTTGTAAATTATAAATCTAAATTAGAATTCTAATTCTAAGGGCAATGCTAAGATAAAATTGCCTTGTACATTATCACACTGAAATAAGCATCTTTGCTGGAATAATACGCTGAGATTCCATAAAGTGCTAATTATCCAAAAAAAAGAAAAGACCTCAACCACCTCCTTTTTCCATTGGCTGCTTTCCAAGAAGGGAGTCTTCTTTCTTCCAGGCATAATCTGCATTCTTTGTTCTGAGATGTACAATCCAGTATTTAGCTGTATGAAAATACACGTTTTGTTTGATTGTAAGTTTTTAACCAAACAAACTGAAGACTTCTCACAAAGCAAAAACTTTTCAATGTACAAGAGAGAATGCTCCCTTTATAAATGTTTGGTCACAAGGAATTCTACATTCCGTTATGGAGAATCAGTACTGATTTGCTTATGTCCAGGTATCTCCACACCTTTGATCAGTACAGCATCAGTTCTCCTTCATCTAATCAGTTCCCAGGCATGTAATTGCCTTACAACTGATTAAAACAGGGCAATGACTAGACAGTTGCAATATTAAGTGCAATGATCCTCCCCCAAATGAATGATTATTTATAACAACCGTGGAACTTAGTTACCTATTAATATGATGGAAATAAAAAAAAAGGTGCAGAAATGCTTGCCCAAAGAAGATAAGAAAATAACAAATACAGAGTTGCTCATAATGACAATTTATATACACACATATGCAAACATATTTAAAATGAGTATATCAAAGCTCTTATGTTAAAAGAATGTTTTATGGATGGTCAGGCAATTGTCTGGACAGTGCTGAGTTAGGAAATGCTAATAGGTAGGTAAATGCTAACTAAATTCACATTAACTCAATAAATGATTGATAACATTAAAACAACATTCTTTGGAGCCAAGTGTGTAAACTTTGTGCAAGTTCCTTTCCTTTGAAATTTGTTCTTTGCTTCCTTCCTCTTACACTCTTTTGTATCCATTGGATTTCACATTCTCTCTAAAATTCCAGTTCCATTCCTTAGGGATTAACAGTAGAAAAGAAACTTCTCACGAGAGCTTGGAGCATTCTGTTATTGTTAAGAATATCTTCGATTTGCTGATTGCGTTTATACGCATGTGAGGGGAAAAAGCAAGTGAATTACTTTTGGAAGGAAGACACATACCTCTCCCTCAAAGCAAACATTTGATAGTGGATATAAAGTTCCTGCTCATCACCCCCTCCTCATTCTAAATTGGCTTTTCTTGAGGGTCCATGACCTCAATAGTTCAAAAATAAATATTTTAAAAAACAACAGTCAATTAAAAATACACTATGAGAAAAACTAAAAAAAAATGTCAGTGATAGTGCTCTTGAAATTCACCCTAAAATGAATAATTAAAAGCAATTTTTTTCCCTTAGCAAGCTGTTCCAGAATCTAATAATTACCATCTCAGAGACTTGGTCTCTTATACTCAATCCAGTGCCCATTTGCTGGTGGGGGTGAGACTGGAAAAGAAAACTGCAGAACAGTTCACAGACAGATCTAAAGGAGATGATTCTAATTAGTTCATGGTGCTTTTCAAGAAATAATGGGAAACGTCGTTATCCAACCAACCAAAGCACAGCTATCATGGAAAAGAAAAAAATTATATACAGCAGACGATAAAAAGTAATGTGTGTGTACTTTGAACAATAGCCTGTTCACTAGGATGCTTGCTTGCAGCTGTTTGGTGTGTTACCATCCTTTTAATCCCAGTGCTATTTCTTCCTGTCTGGAAGCAACAAAGAAGAAGAATCTTGGAAAGATAACACAGCAAATGAAATCTTGTCCTTTTCATATTCTCTTCTGGCAGCTCTCAGCCTCAGTGCTTTTATTTTTATCGGGCTTTACACGTGGTCCTGTTGGCCTTTAGCAGCATGCTACAGATTCTTGCCAAACTCTGTATTACATTATCTCAGTGATACGTTTGCTAAAGTCCTATGAAACCAGATGCTGGTCTTACTCTGTATGTCCTTGCTCTGTCACAGATAATTGAGAATCCTATGAGTAGCTCCTACCTACTGTAGATTAAATATAGTGAGGATTTAGTTGGCTCCCTATCATGCTTGCCTGCTGCCCCACCCTATCTAATTTTAGATGCGCATGGAGTGTATTTCTCTCAGCTCTCCAATTTCTTTGTTGCTAAAATAAAGTTGGAGGGGGTGAAGGGGAAAGGAAGCTTCCTTTGAGAAATTGAGTGTGTTGCACCATATTTATTTCATTCATTTTTATGGCTCCAGGATATAAGAAATGTAGTAAAATGCATGGGGTCCTAAGATTTTATCAGGAAAGGATGATATAGCAACAACCTTATGCATTAGTTGATAATAATTTTTCCTGTTTTGCAGATCAATAAAATGAGGCTATGATTTAAAGTACATTATAATAGAAAGTTAAGATAGAAATTTTTCAAATCATATTTTGAAAAAGAAATACTCATTTTGAGAATATGATTTATCTTCACAAACTATTTTGCCATCTTAATGTATGATGGCAGAATAAAAGCAGTTAATATTAGCCTGATTTGCCATGAGTTTCCTCTAACGAAATATTGATTGCATGCATATCTACTATAATATTCCTTGCCTTTTTATCATAACAGCATAGATCACATTACTTAGCATGATTTAAGTAAGTCTGTGTATAAAAGTTTTGCCAAATAAGGAAGTGCTTATATTTGTCTTAATATATGGTGCCATATTAATCTAAGGCTTTCTGAATGGAGAACCAATTTGTTGAATTGGTTAAAGCACCAAACTAGAAAGCAAGAGACTGAGACTTCTAGTCCTGGCTTAGCCATGACAGCCAGCTGGGTGACTTTGGACCAATCAGTCTCTCTCAGCCCAACCCAACTCACGGGGGCAAAATAGGATGAAGAAAGTGTGTTGGATATATTCACACCTTGAGTTATTTTTAAAAATAATAAAGGTGGGATACAAATAAATAAATAAAATTTGCAATATTCTATACTTAAGTTTGCCATAGATACAAAACATTGATATATATATATCAATATATGCATGTTAGATATGTATGAGAAGCTCCCCACCCCGAAGAATGAAATATTTTGGGAAATATTTAAAAGACAGAATATTATTTTTCCCCAAGGAGAAATGGACAAGCATGTTTTTAGAGGCAGAAAGCAGGCCCAAATAAACAGAATCTTTCCAATCATCCTCCATGTTATTTCCAGCGTCTTTCTCCCAGCTTTGAACTGAACCAGATGAATTTTCCTTCCAACATGTCAGTTTTACTATTGACTGAAAGGATTTGAGGGGGAAAAATACCTTAATAAAACATGCAAAGGATATAAGATGAGAAGCTGCTGTATGCTGAATAACAGAATTTACTATTATGACTAACACATAATAATATAGCATTTCTCTAGGATTCAGGTTTCTTTACCAGACATAGACAGACATAGACAATTGTCTATTTTTGATCTGGAATTACCAGTAATATTCCTGTAGTATCTCAATATGTAGTCTGTGAGGTGGAAAGTTCTGAGCCAGCCTAGAAGACAGAATTCACATAGAATCGATTTAGGAGTCCTTGGAATGAAGTACACTTGATTTTCGGTGACTATTATTTCTTTTTTATTCAACTAAATTAGAATAATAACAAAAAAGTATACATTAGTTATGAAATGGACAAAGGCCAAAAATGTTTTCACATACCATTTTCACAAACACAAAGTATAAATATACAGTATGCCTGTTTATATACTTTGCAGAGGCACAGAATGGTTTGTTTTGGGATTAGTGAAACCAAGTCACTGTGGTTTGTAAACTACGGCTTCTTTATTTATTTACTATGGCTGGCCATCTCAGTGAATGTGGCTCTGGATGACCAACAACTAAAAACAATGTCACAACGATTACGAAATAATATACCAGGTTGTCCATCCCAGTTATATTTGTTGTTCTGTGACAACTTCTCTGGCTCTAAATTTGGTTTAGAATGAAAACGCTATTGAATCATAGATTTTGAGATTAGTTTAATAGATAAATAACTAAAACATAATTAAACTGACATTTTTAAAAACACTGGCTCTTTATTTTAAAGAATATACATTTTTGAGAGGAAGATTATTAGTTTGATTTCATGAAAACTTTAATCTTGAAATATGGAAAAAAATTGTTATCTTTTAAGTTTCATTTAAGTGTAATAATAATAATAATAATAACAACAGAGTTGGAAGGGTCCAACCCCCTGCCCAGGCAGGAAACCCTACACCACTTCAGACAAATGATTATCCAACATTATCTTAAAAAATTCCAGTGTTGGAGTGTTCACAACTTCTGCAGGCAAGTTGTTCCAATTATTAGTTGTTCTAACTGTCAGGAAATTTCTCCTTAGTTCTAAGTTGCTTCTCTCCTTGATTAGTTTCCACCCATTGCTTCTTGTTCTACCCTCAGGTGCTTTGGAGAATAGTGGCAACCCCTGAGATATTGGAACACTGCTATCATGTCTCCCCTAGTCCTTCTTTTCATTAAACTAGACATACTGAGTTCCTGCAACCGTTCTTCATATGTTTTAGCCTCCAGTCCCCTAATCATCTTTGTTGCTCTTCAGTCCCTTAATCATCTTTGTTGCTCTTCTCTGCACTCTTTCTAGAGTCTCAACCAGTGGTGGGTTGCCCCCGGTTCGCTTTGGTTCTGTAGAGCCGGTAGTAAAATTCTGCTGGAGTTTGGAGAACCGGTAGTAATGGCTGGCTGGCCATGCCCCGAACCGGTTCTCCAATCATCAGAGGTTTGTGGGTTTTTTTACTTTTAAAAGCCTCTTTTCTTCAGCCAAAAAAAGGCTTTTAAAAGAAAAAAAAAACCCTCTGATGATTGCGTGGCTGAGCAGGGTTCCTCAGAGGATCCTTTTAAAAACTTTCTTTCCTCTGGCCCACCCAATCCCCCCTCCTCACTTACTTAATTAAGTAAGCTCCTTTCAGGCTCGCTTTCCTTCGCTTCTCCAATCAGTTGTATCAGCTGCAACTGACTATGCCTTCCTGCAATCCATGTGCCTTTGCTGGCTGAGGAACTCTGGGAGTTGAAGTCCACAAACTTTAAAGTTACTAATGTTGGAGACCCCGATCTAAAAAATATAAATAAAATAATAAAATATTTGTGCAGCTTTCTGAGATTTGGTGTGTTTCTGTAGTGTTTCACTCTAATTACACAAACACACAAAATCTCACAAAGCTGTATGTGGCATAGTGTGTGTTTGTGTGTGTGTGTGAGAGAGAGTCTGTTGTGTTGTGTGTGTGTAAAGTGTGAAAGTTGGTTTTTGAGCTTTTTGTGGCTTTGTGAAGTTCCTGCTTGTTGCATGGGCCCTTTTGGGTGAAGTGCAGCTGCTTTTACATTGTGTGTGAGTCAGTTGTGTTGTGTTGTATGTGTGTAAAGTGTGAAACTTGGTTTTTGAGCTTTTTGTGGCTTTGTGAGGTTCCTGCTTCTTGCAGGGGCCATTTTGGGTGAAGTGCAGCTGCTTTTACATTGCGTGTGAGTCAGTTGTGTTGTGTTGTGTTGTGTGTGTGTAAAGTGTGAAAGTTGGTTTTTGGTACCTCTTATTGTTTTGTATACTTTGTTTATTATTTTTATTATTTATTATTTTATTATTTATTAATTAATTAATTTATTATTATTTATTGTTATTGGCCACGCCCACCCAATCACATGACCACCAAGCCAAGCCCAGTGTCACATGACCATCAAGCCACACTCACAAAATAAGCCCACAGAACCGGTAGTAAAAAGGTTTAGAACCCACCCCTGGTCTCAACATCTTTTTTACATTGTGGCGACCAAAACTGAATGCAATATTCCAAGTGTGGCCTTACCAAGGCATTATAAAGTGGTATTAACACTTCACGTGATTTTGATTCTATCCCTCTGTTTATGCAGCCCAGAACTGTGTTGGCTTTTTTGGCAGCTGCTGCACACTGCTGGCTCATATCTAAATGGTTGTCCACTAGGACTCCAAGATCCCTCTCACAGTTATTACTATTGAGCAAGGTACCACATATCTGGTACCTGTGCATTTTGGTTTTTTGGCCTAAATGTAGAACCTTACTTTTTTCACTGTTGAATATCATTTTGTTAGATAGCGCACAATGTTCAAGTCTGTCAAGATCCTTCTGTATCTTGAACCTATCTTCTGGAGTGTTGGCTATTCCTGCCAGCTTGGTGTCATCTGCAAATTTGATGAGTTCCCCATTTATCCCCTTGTCCAAGTCATTGATGAAGATGTTGAAGAGTACTGGGCCTAAAGCAGAGCTTTGGGGTACTCTACTGCATACTTCCCTCCATGTGGATGTAGTTCCATTGAGGTCTACACGTTGAGTGCGGTTGGTCAGCCAGGTATGAATCCATCTGGGGGTGGTGCTGTCTAACCCACATTTTTCTACTTTATCTAGTAGTAGGTTATGGTCTACTTTTTCAAATGCTTTACTGAAGTCCAAGTAAATTATATTGACAGCATTCCTCTGGTCCACTAATTTTGTCACTTTGTCAGAGAATGCAGTAAGATTAGTCTGGTATGATCTGTTTTTAACAAACCCATGTTGTCTTTTGATTATTACTTTGCTTCTAGGTGTTTGGTGATTTGTTGCTTGATTATCTTTTCCAGAATCTTCCCCGGTATTGAGGTCAGGATGATAGGTCTGTAGTTTCCTGGATCTGTTTTTTTTTTCCCTTTTTTGAAGATGGGAACTACATCAGCTCTTTTCCAGTCCTCTGGCAGTTCCCCTGTGCTCCAGGATCTTTGAAAGATATAGTTCAGTGGTTCTGAGATCTCATCTGCCTATTCCTTCAGAACCTTGGGGTGTAATCCATCCAGTCCTGGTGATTTAATTCGTCTAGGGTAGATGGGTGTTCACTTACTATTTTCTTCCCTATTTTAACTTGTGTTCCTAATCTGTTTTTTGTATTGCTGTTTTTGATAGGTTGGATTGTTTTTTCCTTTTGTGTAAAGACAGATGCAAAAAATGAATTAAGTAGATCTGCTTTCTCCCTGTTGCTTGTCACCTTCTTGCCACTTTCTCCCAGCAATGGGCCAATTGTTTCCTTGACTTTTTTCTTGTTTTTTAACATGTTGGAAGAAGCTTTTTTTGTTATTTTTTACTTTTATCGCAAGCCTTTGTTCATTGTGAGCCTTAGCTTTCCTCACTTCATCTTTACAGGCTTGGGCTGTTTGCTGATATTCTGCCTTAATTATTTGCCCCTCTTTCCACTTTTTATACTTGTCCTTTTTGTCTTTCAATTTGTCAGATAGTTCTTAATGCATCCATGCTGGTTTCTTTTGAGATCTATTATTTTTCTTCTTCATTTGTATTGTGCTGGACTGGGCTTTTATAATCTCACTTTTCAAAATTTCCCAAGCTTCTTGAGTTGTTTTCCCCTTGAGGATTCTCATCCATGGAATCCTTCTCAAGCTCTCTCTAAGTTTATTGAAATTAGCTCTCTTAAAGTTCAAGACTCTAGTTTGACTTTGTTCTACTACTTGTGTTTGCATAATGTTGAATTCTAGTATTGCGTGATCACTTGCCCCCAAGATTCCTGTAGATTCAATACCTTCTATCATTTCATCTCTGTTAGTCAGAATTAAGTCCAATATGGCTGATCCCCTTGTTCCCTTCTCTACTTTTTGGGAAACAAAGTTGTCTGCTAGGTTTGTTAGGAACCTGTTGGATCTTCCACTTGGTGCAGAGTTTGTCTCCCAGTTGATGTCAGGGTAGTTAAAATCCCCCATTACTACTGTGATGTGTTTTCTACATACCTTAGTTAGCTGATTAGCAAAAAGTTCATCTACTTTTTGGTTGGTTGGGTGGCCTATAGTACAGACCTATGGCAATGTCATTCCCCCCCCCCTCTTTAATATTGACCCAAATGCATTCAAGATAATTTTCATCATTGTTGTGCTGTAGAGATGTAGTTATTTCTTATATATAGTGCAATTCCACCTCCTCTTTTATTTGGTCTATTTCTTTTAAACAATTTATATCCCTCTAGATGTATGTTCCATTTGTGGGGTTCATCCCACCAAGTTTCCATAATGGCAACAATATCATATCTGCCCTCATTTACTTGAATTTCTAATTCCTCATATTCTATGCATTGGTGTATAGACATTTGAGTCCATTTTGATTGACCTTGTGTTTACTGTCTATATAACCTATGTTGTGCCTGACTGCCCCTACTTTTTTGCCACCTGTTTGATTAGTGCACATGGTATGGCACTCACTATTAAATGCTTGGTTTTGCTTGACAATAATCTTACCCACACAGACATCTATGTTACATGCACTGATAACCCTATTAATTTTGGATTGCTGGGGACAGAAATGTTCTGTATCAATTAATTCTCTGTCCCTGCTGTTCAGTTTAAATGTTTATCCAGAATATCTGTTAATTTATTGCTAAGTAACTCAGTCCCTTTCTTTGAGGGATGCAATCCATCTCTTTTGTGTAGTTTTTCATTGGACCAGTTGCAGACAATCATGACTAATAAAACCAAAGCCTTCCCTTTTACACCACTCCTTTAGCCACACATTAAACTCTTCTACATGCTAGCCTTTATCTTTTTGTTCTTTATATACCGGTAAAACCTCTGAAAAGATAAGCCTACAACCTATACTTCATATCCCAAGTTTTGGAAATCATTCTGCGCAGAAAGTACATCCTTTTGGGACAGATCATTTGTGATAAGATGTATAATAGCATCAACATCACAGTCCTTGCTGGCATTCTTGACTATCTCAAGAATACACCTCTTGTCTCTGCTGGCAGTAGCACCTGGCAGACACCTGACTTCTTTCAAAACCTCCATATCCTTTCCTAAATTTACATCCCTTACAATTGAATCAAAAGGTGGCTTCTCTTTTTGGATACTGTGTTCTTCTTGTGTGACCGATGTGTAATACCTGATTCACACTTTCCCCTTTCCAAAGTAAGTTCTTCATCTCGGACCATGATCCCTTGCTTATTTGAGTTATCAGTACCTTGACCTGTCATTTAGTGTCCTATTAAGGTCAGCAAAGGCACTATATCTGTTATACTGGGACACTGCAAAAGCTTTGTATTTATGGTTCACAGCTCTCGCCCTGCCAGATCCCACGGTTGTCCATTCTGCCCTTCTCCTGCAGGATCTTTTTGGTAGAGGGGACTGTAGAAAAAGCTGAGATTTATTTTTTAAGAACAGAAGTTGCATTTCTTAGCAGACGTCTTTAGATATAAGACTCATTGAAAAACCAGTTGCATATCAATTGGTATTGTATTTAAAATAATGTTCCAGGAATTTCAATATACCCGAAACATTTTGAAGTTATCAACCAATAATTTGGATAGCATCATGCTACAAAGGCAACTTGCTAAAAATTTTAAAATTTTGTTACAAATTTTTGTTTTATCAAAATTTGGCTCAATAGATTGGCAGATTAAATAACAATTTAGCTTTGCTGCATCCCTTTTTTATTTTTATTCTGCATCAGAAAATGTTCATTATTTTGTATTTTATGAATTAAAACTTTATACTGCTTTTATTTCACACATGAAAGTTTTAATTTACTTTCTAAAAGCCATTCTCAAAACAAAGTGTCTATATAATCAATATCCAAAAACAGAAGAAGAAAACTGAATGTGATTTAATTCCCAGGATACAACAGAACAGTAGTATTTTACCTGTATATTGAATTAAATTCTAAAAGGTCAAAAATCTAGTATCCAAAAACAGCAATTCACTGTCCTTTGGTTAAATTTGTAAAGTCCCGCCTTTTTTTCCTTTTGTTGCCAGTCTGATATTTACATAAACCAAGATTTGCTTTACTAATCAGCAAGAGGCAACCCAACGTTTAACGTTTCTTGATTCCTTATCACATCTCACCTCCAGGAAACTAGCAACCAATTTGTCAATACATATCAAAAGTTTCTGTAAACCTATCCTTTTAGTAGATTTACCTCACCACTTTGTACCATTTCAAAAGCATCTTTGTCTTCTGTATTATGTATTATACACTAGTGTCTTCTTATAACTCTGATCAAATCAGTACACATTTTGTAAAGTAGACTTTGGAAAATAATCCAGGATAAGAATATAAGCAACCAGATCTGGAAAAAGTTTACATTTAGTCTTATCACAAGGGATTATTTACAACATACTCTCTATGCTAAAATGAATGGACTGTGAAAATCTGTGATGGTAATGACACCACATATTTTAAAAGTTATTCTACTCCACCCCCCAGAAAACCACAGCCACTTATAAACTGCAAAAAGGATGTAGCGTTCAAGTGTTAAATTCAAACCACCATGTAATACTTTAAAAGTTATTTTCTGATTTCATTTTTCTTTCTCTCTTATCCTTTGCTGGATTGTTATGGTCAATTTGTTTTAGTTTGTAAATAACTTGCATTTTATATTATATTCAAAACGATGTAAACAAGTGTTTCCTTCAAAAATTGTGTCTTGGATATCTGAACTTGGAAGGGTAATGCGGCAAAGATGTAATTATATACATTTTGCTTTTCCTATTCCAGGCTTCTGTAATCTCACTTTCTATTCTCATGCTTTGCTGTAGAGATCAAACACACTTTCTCTATTTATCTCTTCCAAATCACACACTGGAAACTATTTAGATATAGCAGCAGCTGGATAAGCCTTAATTATAGAGTATGCTTATAATTGGAATTTACATTACACATGGTGATCGTTTTCCTACTCACCATTAGGCCTGATAGGGACTCTTTAATTGGAAAGACATTTGGCAACTTTGCTGGATGAATGTCATATAGTTGAATATACTGCCTTGGATTCATATTTCATGAATTTCTAGGCACTGTGGTTCATATACAAAGATTTTCTGACATATATTTGTGTTGTCATATGTTATGAAAGCACAGCTAACTGAATTCTTTACCTGCTTTTTCAATAATATAGTATAAGGAAAAAAAGATCTTATACAGAGGTATTTTCCAGAAATCTAGATTCAATTGGATCGGTGGTGCCTCTTATCAAAGTGATTTATAATTAACCTTATAAACTCTTCCACTATCTTGTCAAGGCATTGTGATATGCAAAGATATATAACTCCAAAACTCACTACACAGGAAAAAAAATAATTATCCAGAAAGTATGTCACATTGCTTTATCATAGCAGGAAAGACTTAAACAACTATTAATATTCCTTATAGATCCTGTATCCTTTTTCTTTATACTAGTTGAAATACTGTGTGCAGTTCTGGTCACATGATTCAAAAAAGATATTGAGACGCTAGAAAAAGCCACAAAGATGATTAGAGAACTTGAGAATGAAACTTGATAAATCGTCACAGGAACTGGGTGTATCTAGTCTAACAAACAGAAGGACTGGAGTGACTTGAGAGCAGTCTTCCAATATTTGAGGGACTGCCACAGAGAGGAGGGGGCTGACCTATTCTCCAAAACACCTGAGTATAGGACAAGAAGCAATAGATGGAAACTAAGCAAGAAGAGAACCAATTTAGAACTAAGGAGAAATTTCTTGACAGTGAGAAAAATTAATCAGAGGAATGTCTCCAGAAGTTGTGGGTTAAAATCATTGATGATTTTAATGAAGAGACAGGACAATCATTTGTCTGGAATAGTATAGGTTTCTCCTGTTTAAGCAGGGAGGCGGACTAGAAGACCTCCAAAGTCTCTTCCAAGTCTGATATACTGTTAATACTGTTAAAGAGATACATTTGGATCCAGAGGGTCCATGAGCAGAAACACAGGACACTGTACGGAGAAAAAAAGAGAAGGAAGGTGTTTTTCTCATTTTATTTTATTATTACGGTATCTTCAGAAGCCCTTCTATTTGAGTCCTGTAAAAATCATTTGACCCTGTATTATTTATTTATTTATTTATTTATTTACATTTATATCCCGCCCTTCTCCAAAGACTCAGGGCGGTTTACAGTGTGTAAGGCAATAGTCTCATTCTATTTGTATATTTACAAAGTCAACTTATTACCCCCCCCCCAACAATCTGGGTCCTCATTTTACCTACCTTATAAAGGATGGAAGGCTGACTCAACCTTGTATGCAACCTTTTTCATACTATTGGGAAGTAACTTCCCAATATAAGTCAAATGTTTCTTTCCTGTTATTCCAGACCTGGAGTAGATTAAATTCAGTTAATACTAGTGGTCTGCCATCTTAACAGCTCCTTCCTTCCTTCCTTCCTTCCTTCCTTCCTTCCTTCCTTCCTTCCTTCCTTCCTTCCTTCCTTCCTTCCTTCCTCTTCAACCAGGTTCTAAACAGTTGCTTAAACAGTATTTTATGTGATGTTTTATCTATGGTATTTACAGTCTGACAAGATTGCAATATTTTTAATATTAATATTTTTTAAAAAAATTATTATCCATTTATAAAGATTCCCTAGTGATATTGGTACGATACATTGCTGATATCAGAAGTTTCAAGTCAGAAGTCATATTTTGCTTGGTTTCCCTACCTGTTGTACTAGTGAAAAAAAAATGGATCGTGGCACTGTTGACCAGCATAAATGAAACAAAAATTATAAGGCAATAATAACACTTTTATTTCAAAAAGATATTTTATTTCATGAAATTGTTTTCCTTATTTTCAAATTCAAGTGCGGCTGGCTGTTATTTATTCAGTAAGAGATTTTGAGATTACCTGACTACTAAACCTATTTATTTCCCACTTTTGTGGTAGAACCCAGAATTAGTATATTAAGAGATAATTTGAAATCTCCACTGATGTTACATTGTTCCTTGGTGGTTCAGTTGCTTTGAAATAATTTAGTTATCAATGAGTTTTTTTACTTTATTCATTTTATTGTTATTAAAATTGTACTTACAACACTATGGTGATATTTATGGAAAAGCAATATAAGATATAAATAAAGTGTACAAATAAGATCTCCATCATATTGAGGTAAATTTTTATAGAATTTATTAGTTTATGAAAAAGAACAGGTGGCTCAAAAGATAAGTAGTAAAGTGGTGATGTTTTAATGCATTCCTTTTATCTTTCCAAGTGCCTGGATGCTCTTGCAGGTGGCATAATTTATCATATTCACTAGAATAAAACTGGAAAAGATTTGAAAGGTATATTTAATTAAAATGTTATATACTAAGTGGTTTGTAGTAGTCTAACTGAAATAAGTTCTTTTGTCAAATAACTGTTATTTGTAATATTAATCTATTTCACTCTGACAACTTTTTGTTGAACAAATTGAAATGGGACACATGTAACAATTAGAACTGAATAAATATATAACCAATTTTGTTTTTTGCTGATAAAGAAATAAAGGGAGACTAGTATAGATCTATTTCAAGCTATTTAGCTTTCATCAGCTAGTCATACCCTTACTTGGATTTGAATTTGAGCCAAGTTCGAATCCAAGTAAGGGTATGGCTAGCTGATGAGAACTAAATAGCTTGAACTAGATCTATACTAGTCTCCCTTTATTTCTTTATCAGCAAAAAAACAAATTTGGTACAAAATAGTTTGTCATGAAAGCGCCTGCCTGAAGGCTCCTGGATTGGAGCTGAAAGGGAAGCAGTATGCTCCCTTCCATATTGGAGCAGACCAGGTTCTTCGACATAAAAACACTATACACACAACACACACACACACACACACACACACACACACACACCATAATTTCAGGGTCCATGTATATTAATTTCTACATAAGCTGGGAACAAGAATTGAAATGTGGTACCAATAAAAAAAATTCACCCCATATTACTTAAGTGATCGTTGCAAATGCCCTACTTCAGCTTTATTATTAGGGTGCACTTTGGTGAAAATTGTATGAAGATACAATTGGTGAGCATGTGCATATACTTATAAAATGGTACTTCTATAATATTAAGAATGAAATCCAGATACAAACTAAATTAATCCTTTCAGGAATGTGGCCCTGATCAGTCTGTGATGGCAACGATCATTCATTCATAATAAAAGTAGAGTTTCTGAACGAAAGTGTCTTTGTGAACATCAGCATCCCAACCTTCATCTAATTTAACTCAATTCTTATGGTGGTTCAAGTTCTTGAAAGGTGAGGAGCAATGAAAAACTGTGGCTAATACAAACATAGCAACAATGGTTCCCATTCTTTATTGAAAAGGCTAAGCTGGACTAGTGCAGAAAAAAGTAGACCTCATTTGCAATGCAACTTAGGACAATACACATCTCTGTGTTGAAAATAAATAGTATTTACAGTGGAGTTAATAGCCCCAATTTTAAGAAAATTTTCCAGTCATTCTGATCAATTTTACTCCTAGGTTGTGGTTTTTGTTTTTTTTTTTTACTTTTAGGCATTCATGACCTTCTTACTGTGGCTAAATTTTTCTACTTCATACGCAAAATAAAACTGATTGAAGATATCACCACTTAATTTTATTATTTGTTCTTTTTATACTTAGATATCAAATAAATTTTTGGAGCCATAATGTAGCCTGCCCAATATTCATGTATTGGAAAGAATGCTCAAAGAAATATCACAACTGGGCAAAAGAGCATTGTGACAAATTCCATTTTCCTTTTTCACTTGCAAGAGAATTCTTCTAAATAGGGAAAGGGAGCAGCCAGACCCAGACATCCAGAGACCAAGCAGTGCCTGAATCAATATATTTGGCCAATATTGCTCAGCTCAGCAGACATGTGAACTTCAAGTCCCAGTAGAATACTGGGAGTTGAAGTCCACATCTTTTAAAGTTGCTGAGATTGAGAAATAATGAACTAGGCTGATATTTTTGTGATTACTTTTATGCTAAATAACTACTATAGGAATCATCTGAAAGATACAACAAACAATCAAGACTGTGATTGGCCAGCAAGACTTTCCCATCGTGGAAATATTTTTCATCCCTCCAGTTTTTTGCTTTATCTCCAAGAAGCTGGGAATTATCAACATAAAGGTTCTTGTTAACCATAGGCCTGGTAAGTTTTGGTCAAGTTTATGTTTTGTTTTGTTTTAAATTACAATTGACAATTTCTAATTCTTCTTAGTTGAATTTTTCAAAATAGGAAAAATATTGAATTGGGATGTAGAGTTGACTTTTGCCTAGCTTGTGAGAAGTCTTCCATATATGCCAAAATTCCCAGGTATCTATTCTTATTTGGTTTTTAAGAACAGCAAAAGTAACATTTGCAATAGATACTACTTTTTACTCAAATTTCAATTTAGAGGATTAGATTTTTATGAATTTGGGATAAAACTTACTAATTACATAAATAATGGCTGTGTATTTTCCGGGGAGATACATAAAAAGGAGATTACCTCTGCAAACAGTCTCCAAATAAAATATATTTAAATATATATATATATATATTTTTCCAAAAAAATATTTGAAAAGAATTAAGTTAAAAAATCTCTTAATTTTTGTAAACTGTCAAAATAAGGAAATAAAAGACATATTACACTAAGTCTTAAAGGACTGAGCAGTAGAAGAGAAAATATGCTAGAGCACAATGTTGTGTTTGATTTTTTTACTTACCATATTGTATGAATTTAGTCACATGGTCAATGAAGCTTAAATGTACAGATACAGTTAATAGTATATAGTGCCTCATCAAAGACAAATCTTGGTCAGTGTTTACGGTTCAGTTTAGTTAAACTCAGATTGTTGTGAATATAGATTAATCTATGCATACTGTGGAATGCATTCTCCAGAACCAGTAGTTAAAAATGCTTTAAAAAGGGAAAAAAAACTTCTGACGATCGCACGTCACTCAGCTGATTGTCAGAACTTTTTTTTTTACTTTTTAAGCATTTTTTTTACTACCTATTCTCCTGAACCGGTAGTAAAAAATGCTTTAAAAAAGTTTTTAAAAAGGTTTCCAAGATTGCGTGCAACAGCTGATTCCCCTCCCTTGCTGTTCTACTTACCTTCCCAAGCCTCTTTTTGGTGTTTATTGAGCATGCGCGCACAGTGTGCGCTTGGTGCGAACTATGCATGCGCAGCCAGCGAACCGGTAGCAAATCAATTCAGATTTCACCACTGAATTAAACCAATTACAAGCAAATCCTTCACTTATTAATTGTTCTCTTGTCTTTAATCCTTCTTTTTCAAATATCAATAAGTCTCGATATGTCATCTATTTACATTCCGCTATTATCTCTGTTCTATGTAGTGCTTCATGAGGTGATAGCCAAATTGGCACTTTATCTGCCAAAAATCTTCTTTTATACTTCCACCATATACTTGCAGTCGATCGCCTAATACCAAATGGTTGGCAAATACACATAATTTGTAATTATGCATTTTAAATTGTAGTCCTTTTGTTCTGTTATGCTGTCTAATATCTCTATTTAACAGTTCCAATACTAGAATAAATAATAAAAGGGATAAAGGACATCCTTGTCTTGTTCCCTTCTGGATTTCACATGCTTTTGTAAAATCTCCATTCACCATGATCCAAGCATTCTGGAATGTTTATAGATGGACTTCAGACCCTGTATAAAGCCCAATCCAAAATCCATCTTTTCCATTACTTTAAAGATAAAGGCCCAGTTCAAGTTGTCAATCACTTTTTCTTCATCCAGAAAGATTAATGCAACCTGTCACTAATTATTGTAAATATTAAATTATATTCAAAATTATTCTGACATTATCTTTTAGATGTCTTAGGTAAGAAACCACACTGGTTTTATGTATATAACCTTGTAAAATTGTTTAAGTCCTTCAGCTAAAATAGATGTAAAGAGTTTATAGTCATTATTAAGGAGATAATTTTCCTAGAAAGTGCTAACCATCTAATAGACAATTTAACAGTTACCAGATATCCATATGGATTTGTTACTGACTTGCAGGGCTGGCACAATGTGTAATAAGTTCACATGGTGCTGTAGGATTGTTTGTATGTTAGTAGGATTCAATGGGCTAGGGATTTTTCTTTTCTTTTACTGTCTTTCACTGTAAGTTGTATTGGGTTGGGGAGGTGCACGAAGGGAGGCTTAATTGTATATAAAATATGAAGAATTTGACAAAGGATACTGTAAAATTCTGATTAGCAAACTAAATGGTTCTACAATTAAGTAGATTCACAGCTGACTTGAAAATTGTACTCTGAACGCAATTTTTCAACAAACTAAAGTGTCAGAGCAGAAATCAATAGAATTCAACTTTCATTTTCTAGAAATTAGCTCATGTAATCAATCCATGCAAAAATGTTGTTTAAAAAAGTCAGATTGTGACTTTATAATTCCACCAGGTTATTATTTATTTATTTATTTATTTACTTATTTATTTAATTCGATTTTTATACCGCCCTTCTCCCGAAGGACTCAGGGCGGTGTACAGCCAAAAGTAAAAAACAGACAATACAATATACAATTTAAAATACAAATTAAAAAACTTATTTTATAATTGGCCTAAAAACTTTAAAATATATAAAACTAAAACCCCATTAAAATTAATAATAGAGAATTTAAAATCAATAAAATTTAAGCCAGCCCCGCGCGAATGAAAAGATGTGTCTTCAGTTCGCGGCGGAAGGTCCGAAGGTCAGGTATTTGGCGTAAACCCGGGGGAAGCTCGTTCCAGAGTGTGGGAGCCCCCACAGAGAAGGACCTTCCCCTGGGGGCCGCCAGCCGACATTGCTTGGCGGACGGCACCCTGAGAAGTCCCTCTCTGTGAGAGCGTAAGGGTCGGTGAGAGGCATGCGGTAACAGCAGGCGGTCCCGTAAGTACCCAGGCCCTAACCATGGAGCGCTTTAAAGGTCGTAACCAAAACCTTAAAGTGCACCCGAAAGGCCACAGGTAGCCAGTGCAGTCTGCGCAGGAGTGGTGTTACGCGGGAGCTACGCGAAGCTCCCTCTGTCACCCGCGCAGCTGCATTCTGGACTAACTGAAGCCTCCGAGTGCACCTCAAGGGGAGCCCCATGTAGAGAGCGTTACAATAATCCAAGCGAGAGGTAACGAGCGCATGAGTGACTGTGCATAAGGCATCTCGATCAAGGAAGGGGCGCAACTGCCGAACCAGGCGAACCTGGTGGAAGGCCCTCCTGGAGACGGCCGTCAAATGATCTTCAAACGACAGCCGTTCATCCAGGAGGACACCTAAGTTGCGCACCCTATCCTCTGGGGCCAATAACTCGCCACCGACAGTCAGCTGCGGCTGCAGCTGACTGAATCGGGGTGCCGGCATCCACAGCCACTCCGTCTTGGAGGGATTGAGCTTGAGCCTGTTTCTCCCCATCCAGACCCGTACAGCCTCCAAGCACCGGGACAGCACTTCAACAGCTTCATTGGGGTGGCCCGGGGTGGAAAAGTACAGCTGAGTGTCATCAGCGTACAGCTGGTATCTCACCCCAAAGCCACTGATGATCTCACCCAATGGCTTCATATAGATGTTGAACAGAAGGGGCGAGAGGATCGACCCCTGCGGCACCCCACAAGTGAGGCCCCTCGCGGTCGACCTCTGCCCCCCATCAACACCGTCTGCGACCGGTCAGAGAGATAGGAGGAGAACCACCGATATACGGTGCCTCCCACTCCCAATCCCCCCAACCAGCGCAGCAAGATACCATGGTCGATGGTATCAAAAGCCGCCGAGAGATCTAATAGGACCAGGGCAGAGGAATAACCCCTGTCCCTGGCCCTCCAGAGATCATCCACCAATGCGACCAAAGCTGTCTCCGAGTTGTATCCGGGTCGGAAGCCGGACTGGAACGGGTCTAGATAGACGGCTTCATCCAGGTACTGGGGTAGCTGTCGCGCCACAGCACTCTCTACAACCTTCGCAACGAAGCGAAGGTTGGAGACCGGACGATAATTACCCAAAATAGCCGGGTCCAGGGAGGGCTTCTTGAGGAGGGGTCTCACCACCGCCTCTTTCAAGGCGGCAGGGAAAACCCCTTCCAACAAAGAAGCGTTGATAATCTCCTGGAGCCAGCCTCGTGTCACTTCCTGAGTGGCCAGCACCAGCCAGGAAGGACACGGGTCCAGTAAACATGTAGTGGCGTGAAGCCTCCCCAACAACCTGTCCACATCCTCGGGAGCCACAGGGTCAAACTCATCCCAAACAGACTCAACAAGACGTGCCTCCTCTCCCCCGCTTGGATCATCCCAATTTCGGTCCAGACCATCCCGGAGCTGAGCAATTTTATCGTATAGATAACCACTAAACTCCTCGGCATGTCCCTGCAAAGGGTCATCCCGCACCTCCTGATGAAGGAGGGAGCGGGTCACCCGAAACAGGGCGGCTGGGCGGTTATCTGCCGACGCAATGAGGGTGGAGGCGTAGGAGCACCTCGCCTCCCCCATTGCCACTAGGTAGGTCCTAGAATAGAACCTAACTAGTGTCCGATCAGCTTCGGAACGACTGGACCTCCAGGCGCTCTCTAGGCATCTTCTCCGGCGTTTCATCTCCCTCAGCCCCTCGGAGAACCAAGGGGCCGGATGAGACCTGCGCCGGGTCAGAGGCCGTAAAGGCACGACCCGGTCCAAGGCCCCAGCCGCGGCCTGTTCCCAGGCCACAACTAGTTCCTCAGTCGAGCCGTGGGCCAGATCCTCAGGAATTGGCCCAAGCTCCGTCAGGAACCTCTCAGGGTCCATCAGGCGCCTGGGACGGAACCAACGTATATGTAATGTATCTTTAAGAGTTGTGGAGGGAAAACTGAGCAGGAAAAAGCACGTTGCTGATTGGATGAAGCCTCCGGCTAAACTGTATATAAAGAGAGGGTTTTCCCAGCCCGGGTTGCTGGGTTCACCATATAGTAAAGAGCTGTTGTCACTATCCTGGTCTCCTGCCTCGTTATTGCCCGAATCTAACACTGGCGACGAGGATGGGATTTCGAGGCTAAGAGCGCCAGGAAAAAAGCTGAAGTCACCAGGAAGACGCGAACCCAGCAAACAAGGGGCGGAAAGCAGCGATGTCCGGCTACACACCGCCAGCGCCATTCGACCCAGCTAAGGAAAAATGGGGGTCATACATGGCTCGTTTCGAGTGTTTCCTCGAGGCGAACGAACTTCAAGGAGTTTCAGACAATAGGAAACGAGCGTATTTCCTGAGCCACTGCGGTCCAGAAGTTTTCGACACCGCAGAATCCCTGGCGGAGCCAACGCCGGTACAGTCGGTACCGTGGCAAACTCTGCAGACTTTATTGAAAGCCCATTATGCACCAACGCCGTCTAAGTATGTGCAACGGTTCGAATTCGGGGAGCTCAGACAGCAAGAGGGCGAGTCCATCAGCGCATACATGGCCGCCCTGAGGAAAGCCTCAAAACATTGCGAGTACCGAGACTTGGATGAGGCATTGCTGGAGCAACTCATCCGCGGGGTCAGGGACATCCGTTTGCGGAGGCGGCTGCTGTCTAAAAGCAACCTAACGCTGGCAAACGCCTTGGACGAAGCCAGGGCTCACGAGATGTCTACCCAAGCGGCGGAAACCCTACAAAAGCCGCTAGCACCAACGGCTGGTGCGAAATCAACCCCGGTCCACAACGAGGAGATCCAGGCTGAGTCGGACGGTGAGGAAGAGGAAGGAGTCTTCCACACCGGGAGGCCGGAGAAAGAAGACCGGGGTGACTGCGCAAGTTGCGGAGGGCAACACCAATGACAACAATGCAGATTTAAGGATGCAATGTGTCGGCGGTGCGAAAGGAAGGGGCACCTAGCACAGGTCTGTCGAGCACCCCAACCTTCCTGCCAAAAATTCAAACCAGCCAATCAGAGCGCGGGAACGGCGAAGCGGCCCGCGAGTGGTCAGTTAAAAAAAGGCGCGAAGTTGAATCAGACTGTCGTGAGAGTGGGTCATGCATCAACACGCCTAGAGAAAAAAATCTTTACAAAGGCAAAGATTGAGGGGGTGCCGTGCCGATTGGAGGTGGACACCGGCTCAGCGATCACGATCATGTCCTGGGACACTCTCGTGAAAGCCGTACCCGCCATCGCAAAGCGCAAGCTGAAACCGCAGAAATTAAGGGTACAAGACTACCAAGGGAATCGCATCCCTGTTCGAGGGGTAACGTCCGTCCACGTCGAGTATGGACAGTACGAGAAAACTCTGCCCATCACCATCGTCGATGGGACCCTACCAAGCTTGTTGGGACTGGACTGGTTCCGAGCATTGGGCATGGGAGTGACTGGTATGTTCAGAAACGAAGTCGACCTCGAAGACGCATTCGTGAAAGAATTTGGGGACGTTTTCAGAGACTGCCTGGGCAAGTACACGGGGACCCCTATCTCTTTTAACTTAGACCCCCAAGTTGCCCCTATCTGTCTAAAGACTAGGAGGGTTCCGTTCGCCCTAAAGCCCAGGATTGACCGGGAACTGGACAAGCTAGTAAACCAGGGAATTCTAGTGCCAGTTGACCATGCTAAGTGGGAGACCCCTATAGTCACCCCAGTCAAACCGGACGGGTCGGTCCGGATTTGCGCTGACTACAAGGCAACGCTTAACAAAGCGTTGCAAAAGAGTGCTTACCCCGTTCCGGTGGTACAGCACTTACTGCACTCAATGGGGCAAGGGCAAGTTTTTGCCAAGCTAGACTTGGCCCAAGCCTATCAACAGCTGCCCGTAGATAGCAGCACAGCCGAAGCGCAGACAATTGTGACTCACAGAGGGGCTTTTAAGTGTACCCGGTTACAGTTTGGGGTTAGTGTGGCTCCAGGGTTATTTCAGAACCTAATGGAGCGACTATTGCAGGGACTACCAGGGGTGGTACCATACTTTGACGATGTACTGGTATCCGCTGAGAATCTAGAGGAATTAGGGGTAAGGCTGCGAAAAGTTTTGGGCATTTTCCGGTCTGCCGGTCTCACAGTTAAACTAAACAAATGCCAGATTGGGGTTGAATCTGTGGAATTCCTGGGCTACCGGATAGACAGGGAAGGCATTCACCCCACTGAGAGCAAGGTACGGGCCATCAGGAAGGCCCCGGTTCTAAAGAACAAAACGGAGTTACAGGCATTCTTAGGTCTGGTCAACTTCTACGCGGTATTCTTAGGGAATAAGGCAACAGTAGCCGAGCCGCTGCATAAATTACTAGCAAAGACGGCTGCATGGTCTTGGGGAAAGGCGGTAGCTAGGGCATTCGAAGGGGTAAAGAATCTCCTAACGAGTGATAGCCTCCTTATCCAATATAATGGCACGCTGCCATTAGTGTTAAGCTGCGATGCATCTCCTTATGGGGTGGGGGCTGTGCTCAGCCACAGGTTACCAAATGGCACAGAAGCCCCTATTGCATATTACTCCCGAACCATGTCATCAACTGAAAGGAATTATAGCCAGCTTGATAAGGAAGCCTTGGCTATAGTCTCAGGAGTAAAGAAATTCCATGAATATGTATTTGGTCGTGATTTTGAAATCATCACGGACCATAGACCTTTGCTAGGTCTGTTGGCAGGCGACCGCCCAACGCCCGTGGCACTTTCGCCCAGACTGACCCGATGGACTATCTTCCTGGCAGCGTATTCGTACAAATTACTACACCGGCCAGGGAAGGAATTAGGGCATGCAGACGCCCTGAGCAGATGCCCGTTACCAGAGACTATCGAAGACCCCACTCCGGGGATACCAGTTCTACTAATTGACTCTTTGGACTCTGGCCCAGTCACATCCAAAGAGGTGGCTCGGGCTTCGTACAAGGACATTACAATAAGAACTGTAATTGGTTGGGTACAAAGAGGTTGGCCCGCTGCGGGCGGCGTTTAAAGAGTTTGTAAAAAAACGTGGGGAACTCTCAGCTCAAGGGGGGTGCCTACTATGGGGGGATCGAGTGGTGATCCCGGAGAAATTGAGGAAAAAGGTATTGGATCTCCTTCACGAAGGCCACCCAGGGATCGTGAGAATGAAGGGTCTAGCGAGAAGCTATGTGTGGTGGCCCTTAATGGACTCGGAAATTGCTGAAAGGGTAGGGAAATGCCAGGCCTGCCAGGAGTCCAGACCGCTACCCCCAACGGCCCCGATTCGGGAATGGGAGAGACCCCAGGGCCCCTGGTCTAGGATCCATATCGATTTTGCCGGCCCCTTCCACGGCCAAACCTTTCTGGTAGTAGTCGATGCCTACTCCAAATGGCTGGAAATCATTCTCATGAGATCCATGACAGCCGATGCCGTGATTTCAGTCCTACGGCACCTATTTGTAACCCACGGGTTGCCCGACACTTTAGTCTCCGATAACGGCCCGCAATTCACGGCAACCCAGTTTGAGGGGTACTTGGCAGAGGAGGGCATCCGACATGTCCTCTCGGCGCCTTTCCACCCTGCGATGAACGGCCTTGCAGAACGTTTCGTTCGGAGCGCAAAGGAAGCATCAGGCCGGGCGATTGGCAAACAAAAATCGATACAATTCTAGCAGTCCAACACAGAACCCCCTGTGTAACAACTGGCCGCAGCCCGGCCGAGCTATTAATGGGTCGGAAGCTTAGGTGCCCACTAGACCGTTTAAACCCAAACTACACACCAGACGGTTACAAAGGGGCACACGGAAAAACAAGAGGGATGGCAATAGGCGACCTAGTGTGGGCACACAACTACAGCGAGGGCCCGACCTGGTTAGCAGGAAAGATCCTAGAAATAACAGGACCAAAATCATATCTAGTAGAGATAGAGGATGGCCGGATATGGAAACGCCACATAGACCAAATAAGGAAACGCATAACCGGTAAATCAGAAGCAGATGAAACAGGCCCTGACTATCAAACGTTTGAATACACAGCTGACTCAAACCCGGGGCAAACGCGGGACTTATCTGAGTTCCAGGAGGTCCAGCGACGCCAACCGGTTCCTCCTGAAAATAGCAGGGACGACTCTGCAAATAATCCAGGGCCGGATGGCCTAGAGGAGGAGCTGAGAGGAACAAACAGTCCCTCCGGTCAGCTCGACTCACTCCCAGAAAATGAATTGCGCAGGTCCAAAAGAGTCAGGAGACGCCCAGTCTACTTGCGTGATTACGTTGAAAAATAAGATGTAAATTCTATGTAAATAGTGGTAAAGTGCTTTCTGGGAGGGAAGGAGTGTAATGTATCTTTAAGAGTTGTGGAGGGAAAACTGAGCGGGAAAAAGCACGTTGCTGATTGGATGAAGCCTCCGGCTAAACTGTATATAAAGAGAGGGTTTTCCCAGCCCGGGTTGCTGGGTTCACCATATAGTAAAGAGCTGTTGTCACTATCCTGGTCTCCTGCCTCGTTATTGCCCGAATCTAACAGTATAGGTTCCGTCTCCCTGCGATGGTGGGTGGCGGTTCAGTTCCTAAGTAATGTTTGATTTGCTGGCTAGACCAGGATATCACAGATCACTTTCCTTCAGGGCAAATCAAGATTTTCTCCAGAGATGCTTGCTTTCACTTATCTCTGTGTTCCCATAAACTGATGATAAATGCAAGGAACGAAGTGGAGGTGGGGATGGGGTAAAGATAAGGCTTGGATGACCGTATGAATATCCAAGAGGGAGGCTCAGATAATTTCTCTCCAACTATAATTTATGAAACAAACCTGTGTTGAAATTCAGCAGCTTATTCAATAAATTAATTAAGATTTGATGGTAATAATTTAAATTCAGTTTCTTGAAATACAAAATATTTGTAGCTGTAATAATTTGTCTGAGGCAATTTAAAGAAATAAGGGGAAAAACATGATTTTAAGGACAAAAAAATGACATTTCTATGAAAATAAGATGAGATATATGAAAGAAAAATATGTCAGATAAATAATTTTTAGGAAGGATTATTAGTTATCTCAAGACAAGACAACTTTGGCTGCAATCATGGAACAGTTGATATTCCTGTCTATCTTCTCTGCCCTACCTCACTTTTATCTTGTGCTAGATATCCAAGCTAAAGTATAGTAAGATAAATATGATCAGTTGTTTAAGTTAATAGATAAGGATTTAAGATTAAACTTTATATTTTGTGCATCTGAGTCATTTATGCTTTAGATGTATATATCTATCTATCTTGTAAAAATAAACCAGTGCTTTATTATATTTAAATATTGGGTGATAGTTTATTTTATTTATTTATTTATTTATTTTGTCACAACATCATACAAAAAGATTATATAGTATATACACATATAAACATATAGTTTCATACCTTCTCCATTGATCTCAGGTTTATTTTTTTGTGGGTTTCTTTTTCAGATTCAACCATGTCCCTAAATTTCCCTGCATTTTAGGTATCTGTTTGTTCTGATGAAACTAATACACAAGACTGTATTTTTGCAAGAGTAAATGTAGTAAATACTTAAGAAATGTTAGGCAGCATTTCACCCTGCTTCTGATCCAACTGTCTGTTCTAATATTCAGATTAAGGTTTCTAAGTGCAAGGTTCAATTGTTTTCAGGAAATACATTATGGGGCTACCCTGTGAAGCAGCAGCTGGTCTGGCAATTGTCCTTGCTTTGTGCTGAAAGAAATAAGCACGTTTGGGCATGTGGAAGAATGGGGTGTTTCTGCATCCTCATTCCATGGCTATCTGTGTCATGACCCGATTGCATCCTGAACTCAGAGTCAGGATATACCTTTCGTTTTCCGCCACATTATTAACTTGCAAAGCCTCCAGACATATAATTATGAAGCATTAAGAAAGTGCCAGGCTTTCTTTTCCTTCTTCAAAGAAAATAGGTGCAGTAAAGATAGAGTGATTAATCTTCCAATATGTTCTGTTTTAAAAGCATGGTTCTTCGGACCCTGGAAATGTATAGCATTAAGGAATAAAATGACTTTTGGAAACAAAGACCAAATATGTGAGTTAAAGTTTATCTTACAATCAGATTGGGAGTATTTTATTTCTGTTTTATTTTTGAAGTCATTTAACTCATTTCATGATACTTTTATTTTGCTTGCATTTGAAGAGGAGAAAAGGATTGATGAGAATAATGTGTGTATCTTTTAAATAGCACTCTGGATAAATGGGTACCATTTTCACAAGAACTAAAGCAAAGCATTTTTGCCTTCAGGCCTCTGGACCAGAGGTCAGTTACTAATTTATACTAAGGGATCACATTTGAACTACAGTATTACAAACCTTGGAACTCACAAACCTGGTGGGAAAAAGAACAGTTGTTCTTACAGTTATATGCACATAGAATTTGACATTTCTGCTTTAAAGTTATTTTTTTTATTAAAAAACAATATATTTAAATATATTGAATGCTTATGCATTGGATTTAAAATGTCCATATATTGTATTTGTTCTACTTTATAAGACATTTTGAATATTTTGGAAATAACATACACATTTCAAACTTAAATATGGTAATTATATTAATGATATATTTACTTACTTTTGGGGGTAGTAAAAGAAGGAAGCTTCTAGCATCTATTTAATGAAGTAAATGTAACAAATTATAATAGCTGTTTTTGGAACCTTAAAAAATTTGAGATTTATTTACGTATGTTGTTACTGAATCAAAAGTCTCCTTGACAGGTGTGATTTTTATAGAAACACAATGAATAGAAATCTCTCTCTTTCTCTCTCTCTCTCTCTCTCTCTCTGTGTATACATCTTCCATCTGTTTCGACAGTCATATTGGAATCTAATGATATTGATTGCAAATAATATCATTTATTGCCACACCCGAATTTTGCAGCCTCTGGAGCATTGAAAGTTTCTTCAGGTATAATTTGGTAGCAAAATATTGTTTTTAGTAGTGCTTTTTATGGGTTTAATAATATAGAAATATCACATATTATATAATTTATAATATTTAAAAAGATTAAAGCAGGCATGTAACCCTATAGAAAGCTTAATGATTTTGCATTTAATATTCATGGCCCACATATATAAAAATAAAACAAATTTTTTGAAAAATCAGTTCTGTTTCCTCTAATCACTTTTTAAACAAATACCTAAATAAATATGGAAAAGGTGTACTTTTCCAATCCTTGAAACACAATTTCAGTTCAAAGTGCAGTTATATCCTTAATATTTAAAAATTATTATTTTGTATCCATATCAACTCTACTTTTCAATGGTTATACATAGAATAAGAATTATAAATACAACTTTTTAAAAAATATTCCAGCTATTTTAAAAACATAAACCAGGTCAAGGGCTGACAGGTTTATTACTGTATATAAACTTTGAAGGCTGGAGATTTAAAAGAAAAATGTTAGATTTTTCTTTTAAGGAGAGAAAATTTATTTTGCTTTACATAGAAGAAATAATTAATGTGTTTGAATGAAGGAACATTATTCTTTCCCCAAATCTGGAAAGAAACCAAGGGCGATTTATTCCATTAATGACAGAAACTTGGAAAAAAGGGCTATTTACCAAGAATGTTTGTTCAACAAACTGCCTTCAGTTCAAGAATTATCTAGTGAAGTGAGCTTTTACCCTTTAATCGTGACTTAATGAACTCCCAGTATGTTCGTTCCCTCAGGTCTCCAAAGGTCAAAGAAGCTGAGCGAAATGCATTGTTAGCCCTCATTGTGCTATAATATGATAACATCACTCTAAGTATTCAGAAAAGAAGTTTCCTGTTAGCAATCATCAGGAAAGAGCTATTTAATTGGTGGAGTTTATTGAAGTGTATTACTAATCTTTTTAGCTTTTGCCCTTTCAATAGCAAACTGAAATGGCAATCTTTTAATTGGCTTTTAATAAAAAGAGGAAGCTTAGAATATTCTAATTATGCCAGCATTTCGTGCTCAGTTTAAATAAACGTAAGAAAAGTTTACCATCGCAGTATTGTAGTACAATACTCTTTGTGTTTACTTGGCAATTAGTTCTCTTTTTTTGTTAAATTGAACTTATTTCCAAGTCAAGACTTTTTGATTTCCAGATTCCTTCAGTTTATTCAATCAGTGGCTGTATTTATACCAAAGTTTGGCCACCTTATGTCTCCAGATACTTGAAACTACAAATCCTCTCCATTTGCTGAATTGCCTGGGACTAATAGCAGTTGGCCAAACTGTCTGAAGGATCCCAGATTATTCATCACTGCTTCACACATCATGCTGAGCCATAATGTGCTTTATAATTTTAGGGCATTGTATGAACCCAATCAGTACGCTTACTGAGAAGGGTTAAAACAAAGTCAGTATTGCTGCCGTGACTGTGGATTCAAAGCCCTGTCTCAGATGCTTTTTTCTCAAGAGGCAATTGGACTTTCTAGTTTTTCTTTGAAGACATTTTACTTCTCATCCCAGAAGATAATAATAATAATAATAATAATAATAATAATAATAATAATAATAATAATAATAATAATAATAATAATTTAATAATTATAATAATTATAATAATTTAATAATAATAATTTAATAATAATAATAAGAGCACAAACCTGCCTACTGTTCCTATCCTATTGTTTCCTTTCATTATATCCAATTAATATAGTTATCACATACTTATGCTCATATATATGCTAATATATTATATAGTTATTTTCATGCTTATGCTTTTATATACTGTTGTGACAAACAAAATAAATAAATAAATAAATAAAGCTTCTTCAGCTCTGACTGGACGGTGGGAAATGGATGATGGCTGGGAATTCTTCAGTCAGTTTTATTTAGTCTTATAAACTAAATAAAATACAGTTAATATGATTGCTTATCAATATTTATTATTTTATTCCTCTATAAAGTAAAAAAAACAACAATATGGCAGAAACAATCATGTTGCAGAGCAAAGAACTGTCATTTTAATTGGCAAGAATGTAAATCCAGCCTCTGATTAAAAGAAGCAGCCAGTATTCATGCTAATGATGCCGGAATTTTGCTTTTATGTTTTCTCCAAAGCCAGTAGTTCTTTTATGAGCTGTGTTTATTATACATACCCTAAAACTCCCATGTCATTAACATAGCTGGAAATTTTGAAGGATAAAAGGTGATGCATATTATCACTGAGGATTGAGTTTTCACATTTATATAATGAAATGGTTTGGATATTTATAGATTAGCAAAGTACACAAGGGTTTTGCTGCATTCTGGGCTTAGTTGAACACATTTATTGCTGATTCTTTTCTGATTTATTTGAAAGCGGAGCACGATGGGTGTTTTCTTGAATTGTTGGGATCCTGCTGACTTTGTAAGAAGTTGGTTTTCCCCTTGGTGAGAAATCATGTCTTGGTCTATTTTATTTTATTTTTATTTATTTATTTATTTTGTTGAGTATATATTAGATAATATATGCAAGTATAAGCATGAATTGAATACATAAAATGAATACAATTAAAGGGAACATTAGGACAGGGAAGGTAGGCACGTTGGTGTTCTTTATGCACACCCCTTACAGACCTCTTAGGGTGAGGTCTATCAACTGAAGCCAGCCATTTGTCTCTCTCTCCATGCTCTACAAAGATTTTTTTTATTTCATTTTGTCACAACAGTATATGCAAACATCGACATAAAACAACAACACATCATAAAAGAAAAATATATATATAAGCAAAAATATGCAATAACTATGTTAATTTGATATAATGAAAGAGAACAATAGGACAGGAACGGTAGGCACTTTTGTGCTCTTATGCACACCCCTTATAGTCCTCTTAGGAATGGGGTGAGGTCAATAGTAGACAGTTTTTGGTTGAAGATTTTGGGATTTTGAGTAGAGACTATGGAGTCAAGTAATGAGTTCCAAGCGTTGACAACTCTGTTACAGAAGTCATATTTTCTGCAATCAAGTTTGAAGCGGTTGACATTAAGTTTGAATCTATTGTTTGCTCTTGTATTATTGCGATTGAAGCTGAAGTAGTCTTCTACAGGAAGGATATTGCAATAGATGATTCTGTGTGTTAAACACAGGTCATGTCAGAGTCGGCGGAGTTCTAAGTTTTCTAATCCCAGAATTTCAAGTCTGGTGGCATAAGGTATTTTGTTGTTTTTGGAGGAGCGAAAAACTCTTCTAGTAAAATTATTAATGTCAGAGATGTGGTATGGGTTCCAGATGGATGAGCTGTATTCAAGAATAGGTCTGGCAAATGTTTTGTATGCTCTGGTTAGTAGTGTAGAGTTTTTGGAAAAGAAGCTGTGTAAAATTAGATTTACAACTCTTAGAGCCTTTTTGCTATGTAGCTGCCAGGGGGGTTGGCATTTAGGTCATTTGATATGAAAACTCCAAGGTCTTTGACAGGGTGGGGGTTGTCAGTAAGGTAATATCCATCAAGCTTGTACTTGTTGTTAGGATTTTTTTTCCCAATATGTAAGACTGAGCATTTGCTGGTTGAGATTTGGAGTTGCCAAGTTTTAGACCAATCGGATACAAAGTCAAGGTCTTCTTGAAGGGTAGAAGTATTAATAGTGGTATTAAATAGTTTGACATCGTCAGCAAAGAGCACACAATAACTTGAGATAAGGTCACAGAGATCATTTATGTATAGTATGAAGAGCGTTGGCCCAAGAACACTACCTTGGGGAACGCCACTTTTGACCACTTGTTGTCTGTTTGACAGGAAGGCATTTATCCAATTGTGAAGAGGTCCTGAAATGTCGTAGGATTTTAGTTTTAGGAGAAGTTTATCATGTACTACTGAGTCAAAAGCTTCGCAGAAGTCTATGTAGAGTGCATCTATTGCTTTTCCTTGATCAAGGTTAGTAGTCCATATGTTTTTGCAGTGGAGAAGTTGTAAGTTACATGATAATTTTTTTCTGAAACCAAATTGTTTATTAGAGAGTAGGTTGTTTGTTTCGAGGTGGAGTGTAATGGATTGGTTTATGATAGATTCCATTACTTTGCATGAGACACAATATCTTTTCAATATCTGATATTTTCAATATCTGATATTTTCAATATCTGGTTCTTAATTTTTTTTCTCCTATAGTTTATTCCCAATATAATGGAGGAATATATATTACAATATTCCTAATATAATATACTAGAATTTTTCAGTTTCTCAAAATAGTCCTGTATAGTAGCATGAAACTTGCCACTTTTTCCTCTTTTAATCACTGTGTTGGGGGACGGGATGGGACATGAAGTTCGTTCATGGCTTGGGGTAGCTCAGGAGGAGGACACTGCTTGGACAATGTTATTTGTATTCTCTTTTAGCTTTCCTGGAAGAGAGAAATGGAAAAAGATGATTGAAAACTGGTAGAGTCACCAACTTGGGCCGGTGAATAGCGCAGGCTGGTAAAGCCTGTTATTAAGAACACAAAGCCTGCAATTATTGCAGGTTCAAGCCTGGCCCAAGGTTGACTCAGCCTTCCATCCTTTATAAGGTAGGTAAAATGAGGACCCAGATTGTTGGGGGGGCAATAAGTTGACTTTGTAAAATATACAAATAGAATGAGACTATTGCCTTATACACTGTAAGCCGCCCTGAGTCTTCGGAGAAGGGCGGGGTATAAATGTAAACAAACAAAAAAAACTTTAGACATTTTAGAAAAATAGATAATGGTTTCTTTTTTTATTATTTTAACAACTGCTTTGTAAGAAATTGTGTGTGTGTATTTAAATATTGATGGCTTAGAACTATCCATTGCCTCACTGTGCTTATCCACTTCAAACAGCAGAGGGCTTGTGTTTATTTTGAAGAACATCAATCAGAACAAAGCTAGAATGGACCCTGGAGGTCTTCTAGTCCAACCCACTGCTGAAGCAGGAAACCCTATACTATTTCAGACAAGTGGCTGTCCAATCTCTTCTTTAAAGCTTCTAGTGATGAAGCACCCACAACTTCTGATGACAAGCTGTTTCATTGGTTTTTCCCTGTTAGGACATTTGTCCTTAATTCCAGGTTGCTTCTCTCCTTGATTAGTTTCCATCAATTGCTTCTTGTCTTGCCTTTTAGTTCTTTGAAAAATAAGTTGACCCTTCTTCTTTATGGGAGCCCCTCAAATATTGGAATAGTGCTATCATGTCACCCCTAGTCCTTCTTTTCTCTAGACTAGCTATATCCAGTTCCTGCAACCGTTCTTTACATTTTTTAGTCTCCGGCCTTTAATCATCTTAGTTACTCTTTTCTGTACTTTTTCAAAGTCTCAACATCTTTTTGTAATGTGATGACCAAAATTGGATGGGCATCTTAAGGATAACCCAGAGAGTCTTCAGTGTGAAGACATTTCGTATATCATTTGGAGGAATGATGGGTTTCACTTACCTTTGCTACTGGTTCGCTCGCACACGCGCCACTTCTGCACATGCACAGAGCATATTTGATGACGTCCGGGTGGGTGGGCGGAGCCTGCCACTGCCGCTGCTACCAGTTCGCGTCAACCGGTAGCAACCCGCCACTGATTTGGAGCCTTTGTCTTTTAGGCAGCCTGTTGCTAAGGCAGACTAAAGCTTGTCTAAGATGTCCTGGCAGGATAGTAGCATCCCTCTCCTAGAAAATGGAAGATCCCCCCATCCAGTCAATCTATGGCACATAAAGATGGAGACAGGTGAGATGGGCAGTTTGCAAAGCTGCTATTCGCCCAGCAGTTCTGCTGGGATGTAAAGGAAACTAAAATCCTAACTTCTACAGTCCTTTTTCTCCCAGCCCTCCATAGATTAGTCCACTGGTCCTTCAAAACAATCAAGATTTTACTCATGTAAATCAAAGTACTTTGCTGTTGAGTTTCTGTAGCGGGGAACTCTATTCCCAGGAACTGAGGCTATCAAGGAAGTCCTAGCCCCACATTGGAACGTCCTCATGAAATATTGTTTAAAAAGTTCATTCAATCATAGAATATAACTGGCATAGGTATGGCCTCAACATGTAGTCACATCTCTGAACGAGTACTAGATGGCATGATTACTAGAAGCTATGATTACTAAAGGTAACAATACAAAACTTATAACTCTCTGCTGCCACTTAGTGGTCAATAGGTCATTTTGGAACAATTCTATGGATAACCAGGACCTAAAACCATCTCATAGCTGAGCATTTCTTTTATACCTCTCCTTCATTCGTATTCTCACATTGGACTCTATTTCCTTTACACTTAGGCAGCAGCTACATCTGGGTGATTTCTGTATTTCAAATCACGGAGATAAACTCTTTGCTGCTCGGTAGACAGGTTTTAGGTTTATAGCTTGATTATCTTTGAAAAAAACAAAGAAATAATTGACAAATTCACCAGTCACTTGCAACAGGCAGCTTGATTCGGAACAGCTTACATTCTGCAATAATACTCTAGCACCATCAAAAATCCACCTCTGCCTATTGCAGGACCTTGAGAAGAATGTGATAGGCAGATAAAAATGCCAAATCCAGTCTGAAAATCTGGCTGACACTGCAACAAAGCAAATATCTGATCTTCAGGAAATGAAACAACGGATGGATTTGTGATTCTTTGTTAACAAAGTTTCTTACACCCAGTCAGTATAAAAATATACCTGGATAAATAAATAACAGACACTATTTGTGGCTCTTTTGGGGAGATTCAGGGATTACCTGAAACATGTGCTGCACTTTCTGATCTTGGTTAGTTTATGCTTTCTTGTGATTCAGGTTCCAGAGAGCACAAGCAGAAAAATTCTTACAAAGATATGGGGAAAAAAGAAGCTAATTCTGGAAGGTTTAAGTTCTCCATGAAAAGTTCATGTGTAAAGTCTTGGGTCAGATTTCTATGCTCAAAAATAGTGGCTCTTGAACGTTGGGCTAAATTCCTAAAATAAAATCTGCACTGTTTATGAACATCAGCTATGAATAACCTGACTCCCTGGAGATAGAGAAGCATAAATTTGAGTTTGTCTTATTCTCCTTTTAATTTATCAAATGCATGCTTTTGTTCATGCATTTAAAAACAGTCTTTTACATTTGCTATCACATTCCTGAGCAGCACGCCCTGAAAGAAAATTCACTGCATGCTGCAGCATCTACATTCAAAGTGTGACCACTGACTCAAAAAGGACGTGTAGTCTTGTTTGAGATCAATGATTCTTCACTACATTCTTAAATTCTTCTCCATCTTTGAGGGCAATTTACAAATATTTCATTTGTCTTTCTTTATGAAGTAATATTTTTATTACAATACAGTAGATACAGATACAGATTAACAGAGTTGGAAGGGACCTTGTAGGTCATCTAGCCCAACCCCCCACCCAAGCAGGAGACCCTTCACCATTTCTGACAAATGCAGTCTAGTCTCTTTTTGAAAGCCTCCAGTGATGAAGGTCCCACAACTTCCGAAGGCAAGCTGTTCCATTGGCTGATTGTTCTCACTGTCAGAAAATTCCTACTTATTTCTAGGTTGAATCTCTCCTTGATTAGTTTCCATCCATTATTCCTTGTTTGGCTGGCCTTCAGGTGCTTTGGAAAACAGCTTGATCCCTTCCTCTCTCTGACAGCCCCTCAAGTATTGGAACACTGCTATCATGTCTCCACTGGTCCTTCTCTTTCTGTAACCATTCTTCATATGTGTTAGTCTCCAGTTCCCAGTCATCCTGGTTGCTCTTCTCTGTACTTTTTCTAGAGTCTCAACAGGGGTGAAATGTTTCTGGTTCGGACTGGCTCTCCCGATCTGGTAGCGATGGTGGCGGGTAGTTCGGAGAACCAGTAGCAAAAATCCCTGCCCCTACCCCCTGCTTCTGCTGAGTTGCACCATCATCAGAGGTTTTTTTTTTTAACTTTTAAAAGCAGTTCTTCTTCAGCTGAAAATATGCCTTTAAAAGTAAAAAAAAGCCTTTGATGATCCTGCGGCTCAGCTGGGATCGTCAGAACCCTTTAAACTCTTTTTTTTAACAACCTCTTCGGCCAAAGAGGTTATTTAAAAAAAGGTTTTAAAAGGCTCCTCTGGCGATCCCAGCTGAGTTCCTCATCACCATAACCTTAAAAAACATGTTTCAGCCGAAGAGCTTGTAGAAAACCTCCTTTTAAGAGGTTCTGGGCTGCGATAAAGCACTTACCTAATTAACTGCTCCTTTCCGGCTGGGAAAGCCAGGATTTACATCAGTTGCATCAGCTAGCAACTGAATCTGCCTGCCTGAAATCCATCTCCTCAGTCAGCAACTGAATCTGCCTGCTTTGCTGGCTGAGGAACTCTGGGAATTGAAGTCCACAAACCTTAAAGTTACTAAGGTTGGAGACCCGATTATAAATAAAATAAAATAACAAAATAAAATATTTGTGCAGCTTTCTGAGATTTGTTGTGTTTCTGTAGTGTTTCACTCTAACTACACAAACACACAAAATCTCACAAAGCTGTACGTGGCATTTTTTGTGTGTGTGTGTGTCTGTGTGAGTCAGTTGTGTTGTGTTGTGTGTGTGTGAAGTGTGAAAGTTGGTTTTTGAGCTTTTTGTGGCTGTGTGAGGTTCCTGCTTGTTGCAGGGGCCATTTTGGGTTAAGTGCAGCTGCTTTTACATTGTGTGTGAGTCAGTTGTGTTGTGTTGTGTTGTGTGTGTGTACAGTGTGAAAGTTGGTTTTTGGTACCTCTTATTGTTTTGTATACTTTATTATTTTTATTATTGATTGTTATTGGCCATGCCCACCCAGTCATCTGACCACCAAGCCACACCCACCAATTAAGCCACACCCACAGAACCGGTAGGGAAAATTTTTAGATTTCACCCCCGAGTCTCAACATTTTTTTTATAGTGTGGTGACCAAAACTGGGTGCAATGTACTAGGTGTGGTCACCTAGAATACAGTAAAAGTATCAAATATGCTTTTTCAAAAGATAACTGGACTATTTTTCCTTGAGGAAGAAGACGTGTAGCTTTTCATCCAAGAAGCTTCATCAGTTGTGACACAGTCCAGTTGCCTTTTGAAAAAGCACCTTTGAGACAACCATGCCCTGGATGACTGAGTATATCCATAGACAATACAGTAAAAGTTCATCATTTGAAATACCATTTGGTGCTGGCATTTTCCTAGGAATTAGTGAGCCTACCAGGTGGTTACACTGTGTGTGGGTTGTAGCTTCATTTTCCCACAGCCATATTTGTATCTGTGCTTTAACTGGTTTAATTTTTTAAAAAATGTATTGTATTTTATATTGTTTTATTTGTTTTATTGTATATAGGCCAGAGTCATGTGAGATGGACAGCTATAGAAATTTAATAAATAAATACAGTTCTTGACAAGATAATTTTTTTTACCTAACTTTGCTTAGGTAAACTTGTAGCATTTTGCTAACCATAGTCCAGGGATTCCAGCTGAAAGAATTTAGATAGCAAAATTAAAAGAAAAGAACTATTTGTATTTCTGGATATTGCTTTTTAGTCTAACTGGACAGTAATAATTTAAATATGCTAGGAATTAGAAAATATTGTATTCCTCCCAAGACATGCTGTGTTCATCTCAAGAAAAGCCAGATATAATTTGTAAATAAATAAAGGAGCACAGAGACCCAGTTTGTTGGACTCAATATGCAAATAATGCTTACATTGTAAACCACACAGAGAGTGCTGTAAAGTGCTATGGGGCAGCATATAAACCTAAATGCTATTGCTATTTCCCCAGGAAACCCAACATTCCTAGGCTTTAATGGTAAAATGAAATTTTCAGGATAATTTTCAACACTAGTCAGCAGATGCTAAGCACATTAATACGTGTGATTAGTATACTTATGACAGAATTACAGTTATGAAAGAATGTTCATAAATAGATAAAGTTTATGGAAGCACATGCCAAGGATTGCCTTGTTGCTTCTTTGTGGAAAAAGGGAATCCACCAATCACTATTTCCATGTGAGTTTAACTGATGACATTTACAAGTGAATGGATTTATGACTTCATCTCTAAAGTAATCCTGCAAGCTGTAGCAGCAAGAACCATTGCTGAAATTCTTCCAGGCCTGCTGTTGTTTCTAAAAACAAGTCACTGCTTGCACTCTAGGAATATCCCTTTAGGATATTAGGGGTGTTTATTGCAAGGTACTTCCATGACATCCCTGCCTGATAATATTATTTTTATTTTCTACCAGAAGCTCCTTAGATTAAAAAAAGATCCCCTTGTATAACTAAAATAATATATATGTATTTTCATATATATGAAAAGTGCATCTCTGAACAAAGATGATTAGGGGACTGGAGGCTAAAACATATGAAGAACGGTTGCAGGAACTGGATATGTCTAGTTTAATGAAAAGAAGGACTAGGGGAGACATGATAGCAGTGTTCCAATATCTCAGGGGTTGCCACAAAGAAGAGGGAGTCGGGCTGTTCTCCAAAGCACCTGAGGGTAGAACAAGAAGCAATGGGTGGAAACTAATCAGGGAAAGAAGCAACTTAGAACTAAGGAGAAATTTCCTGACAGTTACATTGTAGAACAATTAATAAGTGGAACAACTTGCCTGCAGAAGTTGTAAATGCTCCAACACTGGAAATTTTTAAGAAAATGTTGGATAACCATCTGTCTGAGATGGTGTAGGGTTTCCTACCTGGGCAGGGGGTTGGACTAGAAGGCCTCCAAGGTCCCTTCCAACTCTGTTATTATTATTATTATTAGTTGTTCTAAGTATTAGCATTTGAGTTGAAATCTGGTCAGTCAAAAAATCAAGAATTGCTACTTGGAACCATGAAATATTTTTTGAATTTTAAGAAAACTGTGTGAAAATCATATATGATCCCTTCCTTTATATAATCAGTGTCTTTGGAGAAGTTCTAGGATAGATTATTGCTTTGAATACCTTACGACTGTTCTACTTCCCACTTCTTCTAAGTTCTACATTAGGATTATGTGATTTTTCACCATGCTTTTGTCAATGGCTACATAAGTAGCTTTTGTAAATGACTACTTACATTAAAATAACTTATGGGCATGCATTTTAAATGATTAATTTTCTACTTTGAGTGACAAACTATTACTTTATCATATAATTTCTGTGCAATTTCTGGTGCTGAACCATAATTTCTGTGAGGCCTTCAATATGTGAGTCTGCGGCACTGACTCCAATACTTCAGAAGGCACCTTTTACAATATGAATATGAAGGCGAGTAGAGCTAAAATGCGCTGCAATTTTAAAAAGGGAAGGAATTTTGGAACAAGAAAAAGAGGAGAAAATAGTAGTAAGAAAAATTTGTTTGGCTGAAGCTAGAATAAGGATGGAAATCTTTTGGGGGTCCTTTCCTCAGGTTTTAAATGCTGCATTTATTTATTTATTTATTTATTTCTTTCTTTCTTTCTTTCTTTCTTTCTTTCTTTCTTTCTTTCTTTCTTTCTTTCTTTCTCATATTTGTAAATCTGTGTGTCTCACATGAAAGTGACTCTGTGTGACGTATAATACTTTAAAAAATCAGTCACAATTAAAAATAACTACAATTAAAAGCCGACTACAGGGCAAATGTTCTCAATACTATTTTAAGGCCAATAAATGTGCCATCTTGTTATTTTGCCACTGGCAGCAAAATTTCTTGACTGTATTCTTCAGAAGTATTCATTTGGAAGGAAATGTAGTATGTTTAACTAAATTGACTGAAGTCGTATTTAAAACATAGAATGGGAAGAAACAACTTTTAGACTTTCTGGGACGGCAACATTAATCTGGAGATGCATTGAATAAGCAATTACATTAACTTTTAAACATGTCTCTAAAGAAATGTATTTCCAATGATATGTTTAGAATGGAAGTCTTAGTGACTGATATTACTAACGTAATATTACAGTTTATAGATGATAGTCTTTATATCTTTTTTCAAATACACATATTTGATATTTTTTTGAAAAGCCTCCCTATGAAAGACAGATTTCTAATCTAATCTTTTTATGAGTTTTCATAGCTCTAGTAAACAAGATAAAACTACTCATTAAAAAGACACAAAGTCATTTATTATATACACCTTGGAAGAGCAGATGAAAGCAAAACAAGATTCATAATCAGAGAATCCAAAACAAATAAGAAGGAGAAGCAAAGGCGGGATAATAAGCAAGATAAAGAGGAAACGTCCATTCCTAGACAAGTCTATTATCATTTTGGAGAGTCTTTAGATCTGCACCAACATGCCTCTGTTCTTTCTTATAGCGCCCTCTGGTTTCTGTATCAGTATGACAATTTATTGTCGTGTTCTGTAAAAGATCTTAAAATTATATTAATGGAAAATAATACTGTTCTTTATGATGTGATAGAAAATATTGTATCATTCATCCAACATCTCTGAAGACTGAGAAAATCCAGAATATGCTTTTGGAAAGAGACATGTAAAATATGGAGGCATTTACAACCAGATTAGCAATGCAAATATCCCTTTGATGCATCTCAGTTCTTTACCTCACATTTTTATTGATTAAAAAAAGAATGAGAAGGCAGAACATGAACAGTGACACAAATTGCACAATCACATTAATTATACACAGTACTGTTTCCAGTGGCTTTGGGAAGATCTATGCCTTCAATATAGGATATGATTTACAATATTCATTCATTTAGTTAATTTCTATAGCCTTCCCATCTCAATCAAATGACTCTTTTCTTGCCAAACTCTTTCCTGCCATTTATGTTTCTTCCTTTCTTCCTATTTTTGCCAAGTTTTTGTCTCATTTTGCTGATCTGAATATAGAAACTCATTGGGAGGATGTCACATATAAATTAATCTGGAACTTACCCACAATAATTTTCCAAAAATTCTTGGCAAAACTTACTTTAGTTCAACTATGGGATCCATAGTTTTATATAATTGGTTATAATGGATTACAAGTTAAATAAAAAAACAAATAGAAGAATGAATGCATGAACAACATTCTGAGGGGTTTATATTTTGAGACAAATTTAGGTTTAAACCTGCTGGAATGATTCAAATTCTATAATGTTTCATAGCGTTTTAACTGTTTGTTTGTCAAGAATAACAATATGACAAACTGCCTTCTGTAGCACACAGCTTAATGCTTTTTAGCCTCAGCAACTTTAAGATGAATGGGCTTCACCACTCTGGCTGGGGAATTATGGGAGTTGAAATCCACAGCTCTTAAAATTGCCAAGACAAATTTTCATGGGAAACAAAGGCTCTAACACTTGAGTTGCAATCTCTTATTTCATCTTGGAAACACTGGTGACTTTTCTGTTGATAGCCACAATGTAGTTTATGATGAGTGCTTATTAAAAAGGAGTGGGGCTTTGTTCGATTGCACCCTCCACTACGAAGGCAATAGTACTTTCCATGAACGGTTTGGGGATATGAGGTAAGGTGTGAAGAATTCTTTTTCTTGCCGGATGCTCAGGAAGCTCAGGGTGAGATTAAGAATTGTCTCAATGCTTTTTGTAGTCAAAAGGAATAATAATAAACAGAAATGGGCACTCCTGAATATTTCCTAGACTATGATTCCAACAAAATCTTGGAGAAACCTATAGAAACATAGCCAAAGGAAGGAAATGCAAATAAATTTGGCATGTGAATGCCATGCTTTTCTTTTTTGTTGATTCAAATCCTTTAGTTTGTTTTCTCACTTCTCCCATTTTTCCTTGCCTCAATTTTAAACAATGTCTATATATGTAACTTCCTTTCTTTTTAATTTTAGGCATGCTAACTAAAGTAGAGATGAAAGAAGTGCCCAGGGACACTCGTTAACTTATCCACCAACTACATTCATAAAGGGCCGTGGTGGCTCAGGCTGTAAGATAGCCTGTTATTAAAACACAATCTAACATTGGCAACGAAGGTGAACCATTGACCAGATCTCCTGGGCCGGCTGTACGGACCTGAGATAAAAAGAACCAGCCCTCCTGAATAGCTGCCGAGATGCCTAAATCTGCCAACCATTTGAGACCTTTCGATGCATCAGAAGAATCCTGGGACATGTTCATGTCCAGATTTGATTGTTTCCTCGAGGCAAATGACAATCATCTACTGCCCGACAATCGGAAAAGGGCACTTTTTCTTCACAATTGTGGTCCAAGGGTCTTCAGAATGGCGACTGCTCTAACATCTTCCAGACCACTCCAGCAAGTTGATTGGAATGTCCTGAAGGACACACTTCGTGCCCACTACGCGCCAACCCCATCGAAATATGCCAAGCGCTACAAATTCTGCCAGCAGTTCCAGCTAGAGGGAGAATCAGTCACCGACTTCATCACCGCGCTCTGCCATGCAGCCACCATGGCTGACTACAGGAACTCCCTAGACGAAGCCCTACTAGAGCAGTTCCTTTGTGGCGTCAGGGATATCCCTCTGAGACAACTACTTCTAGCAAAGCACAACCTATCGTTGCAAATCGTGATTGATGAAGCTAAGGGGTATGAACTCTCCAACCTATCTGCCGCAAACATGCAACAACTGGGGGCAAGCAAGACTCTGGCACCACACGGACTGCCCCGGTTCATTTTGAATCCGCCCAAATTGAGCCACCAGATACCAGCTCAAACAAAGTGGGGGGGAAAAGAAGATGAGGCTGCGGCTGTTTGCCGAACAGAACGTTCCCCTTGAAAGAGCGGATTCGCCTGTTCCAGCTGCGGGGGAGGCCATCAAAGGAACAACTGTCGTTTCCGAGATGTAACGTGTCGCTGCTGCGAAAAGAAAGGCCATTTGGCCCAGGTATGCAGGGCTACGCTGCCGATTCAACCTTCCTGCCAAAGAGAGCGAGGGGAATGGCGGTCAGCTAGCCAGCAGCCATTACCGCACAAGCGTGAGCAAAATGGCCACCATAAAAAGAGCGCAAATTCAAACCAAGTCACCATCGGCAGTGCCAGCACAAGACCTGAAGAAAAAACGTACACCATGGTCACCGGACGGACAGAGGATCAAGATGAAGATCGATACCGGATCACCCATCACCATAGTATCCTGGTCCATGGTCCATGAATTGCTGCCACACATCAAACGGAATCAATTACAACCGCAATACTGTGAGTGCGCGACTTCCAGGGGAACCGAATCCCCGTGGATGGCATCGTTACCGTAAACGTCGTTTACGGGCAACACAGAAGCTACCAGTCACCATCGTACGAGGTGACCTCCCAAGCCTCATGGGCTGGGATTGGATCCGTCCCCTAGGAATCGGTCTTTACTGAGTGCTAGAAATTCAAGCAGACTGCCAATACATGAAGGATGACCTACTTCACGAATTTCAGGATGTTTTCGCCGGAACCTTGGGCAAGTACATGGGGACCCCTATTTCTTTCAACCTAGACCCTGGGATAGCACCCATTAGACTAAAAGCAAGGAGGGTTCCCTTCGCCCTTAAACCCAAAATAGATAAGGAACTGGACAAGTTAGTCCATCAGGGAATCCTCGTCCCCATGCTCGATGGGAAACTCCCATAGTAACTCCCATCAAATCCGATGGGTCTGTCCGCATCTGTGCGGACTACAAGGCGACCCTAAATAAAGCCCTGCAAAAGAGCGCCTATCCAGTGCCAGTAGTGCAACATTTGTTGCACTCTTTGGGGTCGGGAAAAGTTTTCGCAAAACTTGATCTAGCCCAAGCTTACCAGCAATTACCCAACGACGATGCCACAACAGAAGCCCAAACGATAGTGACCCATAGGGGAGCATTTAAATGCACACGTTTGCAATTCGGGATTAGTGTGGCACGCGGGTTGTTTCGAAACTTGATGGAGAGACTTTTACAAGGGATCCCTGGAATGGTGCCTTACTTCGATGATGTCCTAGTATCTGCTGAAAACCATCACCAACTAACGTCTAGACTTCGAGAAATCCTGACTAAATTCAGAAACGCAGGACTTCAACTAAAACGAGAAAAATGCCAAATAGGGGTGCCATCAGTCGAATTCCTGAGCTACAGAATCGACCAGGCAGGATTCACCCCACTAAGTCTAAAGTCAAAGCAATAAAGGAGGCACCCACTCCCAGGGATAAGACAGAACTGCAAGCCTTCCTTGGTCTTCTGAATTTCTACGCTGTTTTCTTAAAACAAAAAGCCACAGTGGCTGAACCCCTTCACAGACTGTTGGCTAACAAAACTCCCTAGGTCTGGGGCAAGAAGGAAGAAGCCAGGGGACTCTTGACAGAGAACACTCTCCTAATCCAGTATAATCAAACCCTATCTTTGGTCCTAGTTTATGATGCTTCCCCTTTTGGAGTGGAGGCTGTCCTTAGCCATCGGTTACCGAATGGGTCCGAGGCACCCATTGCTTACTTCTTCCGAACCCTGTCCAACCCAGAAAGGAAGTATAGCCAGCTGGACAAGGAAGCCTTGGCTGGAGTCTCTGGGGTAAAGAAGTTTCACGAATACCTTTTTGGGAAACGATTCGAACTCGTTACTGACCATCGCCCCCTATTAGGATTGTTGGCTGGGGACAGACCCACTCCCATCGCACTATCACCTAGACTGACAAGATGGGCATTGTTCTTTGCAGCCTACGACTACAAACTGGTCCACCGCCCTGGTAAAGACTTAACCCATGCCGATGCTCTAAGCAGATGCCATTTCCAAGGCTGGTAGATGACCCAACCCCGGGGTCTCCGGCTCTGCTCATTGACTCTATAGCGATGGGTCCATTGACTTCAACAGCACTAGCAAAAGCATCGCACCGCAACATTCAAATAAAAATGGTTATGGGTTGGGTCCTGAAAGGGTAGCCCACGGGCAGATTGGCAGATGAGTTCAAGGATTTCAGCAATAAGCAGATCGAGTTGGCCACACAAGGGGGTTGTTTGTTGTGGGGTGACAGGGTTGTAGTACCTGTAAGCATTAAGAACCAGGGTCTTGGAAATGTTGCACGAGAGCCATCCTGGGATAGTTCACATGAAAGGTCTCGCCAGAAGTTACGTTTGGTGGCCACAAATAGGTAAGGACATAGAAAATTGGATTGCACAATGCCCACCATGCCAAGAGTCTAGACCAGCCCCCCCCTCCACCTCTGTTAAGGAATGGGAGCGGCCTTGAAACCCATGGTCCTGAATCCACATCAATTTTGCTGGCCCCTTTCATGGCCAAAACTTCTTGATTATCGTTGATGCATATTCAAAATGGTTAGAGGTGTCCCTAATGAAATCAACAACTACTGAGGCAGTGGTCCGAGTCCTCCGGAAGCTATTCTCCACACATGGCCTTCCCGACACCCTAGTGTCCTACAATGGTCCCCAATTTACCTCACTACAATTCGAGAGCTACCTGGCTGGTTTGGGAATCCGCCACGCATTCTACATCCGCCACGCCCTACAAACCAACGACGAATGGTTTAGCTGAAAGATTTGTACGATCCACAAAGGAAGCTTTAGCACGTTTGGGTCCAGGGGACTGGCAAGAACGAATTGACATTTTTTTAACCACTCAACATGGCACGCCTTGCCCGGCCACGGGCCTCAGCCCGGCTGAACTGGCACAATGGAAGGAAGGAAGCCCTGCTGGCGCATTGGTTAAAAAGCAGTATTGCAGGCAAACTCTGCTCACTGTCTGGAGTTTGTCTGATCCAAATGGGCTCAAGGTTGACTTAGCCTTCCATCCTTCCCAAGTTGGTAAAATGAGGACCCAGATTATTGGGGGCAATATGATGACCTGTTAAACTGCTCAGAGAGTGTTTTAAAGCTCCACGGAGTGTTATATAAATCTAAGTGCTATTGCTATTGCTTATAAAGGAATGTTATCTGAGAGTATTAAAGGAATTCACCAGTCCAGGATCATGCTAAACATGTCTGGATGATATCAAATCAAAGCAAATGAAGGGATAGAAATCCAGAACAGGTAGTTTTAAGCAGGCTTTGTTTTTAGTTGATTGAAAGCCATTGAAAGTTGCTGTGTAGAAAAGGGGCCATATCAATTACCTAAATCCTTTAATAATTAAGGAGCAAAAAAACATGTTCTTAGATACTTTTTGTATCTATTCTTGATTAAGAAGAATCTTGCAAGATCAGAGCAAGATAGGTCCAGTAATAATTAACAGGGTCAAGGTGGACTTTTACCTATGTTCAGCCTAACTCTGGTTTTAAAGAACATTCTACAAGAGAAAACATCTTATAACAAAAGGAAACATCTTATAATACCTTAATATTTTAATAGAATATTAACAGGAAAGTAAAACAATATGCTTTTGATTCACTGATAATTTGATATAAACAAGTTTTTTATTGTTAGATATCTGAAACCAAAATACCTTAAAAAAGCTGATAATATAAGTTCCTACTAAAAGGACCAATCACAAGTAAATAGTGCCCTCTGGTGTTTTTCCTTTGGAGAATTGGCCCATGTTTTTTCATTGGGAGAAACTTAATTTGTCACATTTTGTTCCATATTGATGCTTTTGCATCTTGCTTAGCAACAATTTTAAATTTAGTTTAAATTATTTAAAAGGTAGCCTGTTTGCTTTGCAGGGGTGAGTAAAACTCCAATTATACATGCAATAATTCCTAGTGAATAATGGCAACTCTTATATCTGGAAGTGTCATCTTTTGATATGTTTTTGGAACGATAAAGTACAAACTACACAAATTACAAATATTTCATGTATCTTTTCCTTTTTTATCTGACAGTTTTGACTTATCAGTGGAAATTTAAATATGTTTAATTATTGAGATAAAGTTTATTGAGAATTTTTAAAAAAATTATACTCTTTTTAATGCTTGTCATTTGTTTTCCTTTGCTGGCCTTTGTATAGAGGCCCTTGCAGATATCTGCCATTGTTTCCAGTTTTCCTAATGTTAGCTATCCTGCAGGTTTCATGCCAGGCAGGTATCAAGAAGTCAGTTGGAAAAGTCCCTTCTCTTTGTTTCTTGTGCACTTAGATGGCTGGCATCCATGCCTGGGTCTTTGGGGGGGTTAGCTGAACAACTTGACACTTCACATCATCCTTAAATCCTGATTTTACACTCTTGGCCATCTTTGTATTGATTTCAGCTTTATAATTCTCTTTCAAGAGCTTCCTGTTCTAATGTTGCTGTTTTATAATGCTCCCAGTAAACAGTAACAACTGGTTGAAAGCTATCTAGGTCCATTCTTGAATGTCATTTTGGTTTTGAGGTGAATGGAATGAACCCTGTGAATAGGAAAAAAAATAGACTTTAAGAATGTATTTTCCTTTTTCAATAATCAGAAATTTTAGCATATAGCAGTAAAGTATTGCTGGAAAGGCCTTGAAGGGCATCCGGAGACTGCAGTTAGTTCAGAATGCGGCTGCGCGAGTTATAGAGGGAGCCCCTCGTGGCTCCCGTATGACACCTATCCTGCGCAGACTGCACTGGCTACCTGTGGCCTTCCGGGTGCGCTTCAAGGTTTTGGTAACCACCTTTAAAGCGCTCCATGGTATAGGGCCAGGTTACTTACGGGACCGCCTACTGCTACCGAATACCTCTCACCGACCCATGCGCTCTCACAGAGAGGGACTCCTCAGGGTGCCGTCAGCTAGGCAGTGTCGTCTGGCGACGCCCAGGGGAAGGGCCTTCTCTGTGGGGGCTCCCACCCTCTGGAACGAACTCCCCCCAGGACTCCATCAACTTCCGGACCTCCGAACCTTCCGTCGTGAGCTTAAAACACATTTATTCATCTGCGCAGGACTGGACTAGATTTTAAATTTATAGTGGTTTTAATTGGTTTTAATATTTATACTATTTTTTAATAATTTGGCTTTTAGAATAAGTTTTTTAATGGTTATCTTAATTTGTACATATATGTTTTTTACTTGCCTGTGAACCGCCCTGAGTCCTCCGGGAAATAGGGCGGTATACAAATACGATTAATAAATAAATAAATAAATAAATAAGTATCTGGAAAACAACAATACATAACAGAGAGGCAGGCAATTAACAATGACATCCCTGTTTTCAATGCCTATATAGCTATGCATAAAGTACAGATGCCAAATAGTAAAAGCAAAAATGCTAAGCAGCAAATTTGCTTTGGGAAGAGGGAATTTACTAAAGGCAACCTACCGGGCAAAGGATGCCAACAATGCCTTTTAAAATCAACTAAACAATTTCTGAAGAGGATAGACTACAATGATAAAAGGATATTAAGAACCTTGATATTTGCTGGAAAGGCCATTATAAGAGAACCAGGAGTCAACAACCCTAGTCTTTAGTATAGTATAATTATATAATATAGTATAATTATATAATATAGTATAATTATATAATATAGTAAGGGATGTGATGGCTCAATGGCTAAGATGCTGAGTTTGTCAGTCGAAAGGTTGGCAGTTCAGCTGTTCAAATCCCTAGTGCTGCGTCATGGGGTGAGCTCCCATTACTTGTCCCAGCTTCTGCCAACCTAGCAGTTCAAAAGCATATAAAAAATGCAAGTAGAAAAATAGGGAGCACTTTTGGTGGGAACGCAACAGCATTCTGTGCACGTTTGGCATTTAGTCATGCCAGCCACATGATTTAAGAGTTGTATTTACTTTATTTTTATTTTCAGTTTCATGATTACCTATCCTTGGTTTAAATGCTGCTGCTATCAAAGCAATTGAAAAACCAAGCATATTTTAGGGTACGTGATGAGTTGAGGAATTTTATCTTTATCCCATCCTCACTCCAGAGCTTTGGAATGAATCTGTAATATCATTTTCAGATAAAGGATTAATGTGAAATATTAGCCTGAGCAAAGAGAAAGAAATATTCCAAAAGAGAATATATGTAGATCAGGGTTGAACTTTGGAATCTTTGGTGTTCTCTGACCTTGGTTGTTTGCAGACATTTTATTACCCATTAAGTATCATCATCAGTGTAAGTGAATATGGGGTTTGTTGCCTGTTGGTAACATTAACTTACCCTGCCAGTTTTGGTGAAGTTGTGCTTTTCTTCCTGAACACCAAATAGTATCATGAATACCAACTAGTATCTATGAATACCAACAATGTCATAATGAAAACTCCTTAATTCATGATACATGACCCAACTACAGCTTCTGCTGGGAAACTGTTAGCATCTTTGACCAAATTAAATCCAGATACGTTAGAGAATTCCTGGAAGTTGGCATTTAGACAAATCAGCCACCAACAGATACATAGAGACAAGCCACATTTACACACTATTCAAAAGAGACAATAAGTAAGCTAAGAAGGAATGAAAATGTCAGAAAACATCTTCTCCAGCAGCCAACACCCAGATAAGGAGATTAACACCAGAAAATCTATCAAACAGAAAATAATACCTTAATGAAAGAACTACCAGGAAAATCACACCTTCACCAAAACTGCACGGCAAGCTCCTTTGTATAACCAGTGAGCAAACGCCATGCTCATTCAAACTGAAGATATTACTTAGTTGGATAAGCAAATGTCTGCAAATAAACAACCAAGTTCAATAGAAAGAAATATAGATGCATGTACATTCTTTTAACTCTTTGCAACAGAATCAAAACAGGACTAAATTGATTAGATCCAGATTCAATTACACGTAGTGCGTATCTGTTTAAATCACTGGAATTCATAAATATCTTTTAATTTTAATAGTTATAACATAGAACATATTTATACAGTTGGAAGGACCTTAGAGGTCTTGTAGTCCAACCCGCCGTTCAAGCAGGAGACCTTATACTGGACAAATGGCTGTCCAGCCTCTTCTTGAAAATCTCCTGTGATAGAACACCCACAACCTCTGGTTATAGTGTGTGTGTGTGTGCGTGCGTGCGCGCACACACACACACACACACACACGTACACACACTTATATATAAGTATATAGAATATACTTATTCTAAGTATAGTGACAGCTTCAGTATTTCAATCACACATATTGTACTGTTTGAATTGAATTTAACACATATTGTTAAACTAGATCCAACATACTGTTTGACTTAATAAAGTCACTCTAGATTTTTTCATTTTTTAAAAAATCACTGTAATATGTTCAATTTATGGAGCACAGTGAGCTTTTGTCAAATACTAGCAATGTTGTATGCGTTATCTGAATTTTGTTTCATACTATAGAAATAAATAATTACCATAGTAGCCTTATTCTGAATAATTACTTATATATAAAACTGGAAATTTTTCTATTCCAGGTTTGGTAGTTTATTATACAATTCTGAGGAAAATATATACCCTTTTAACATAATTTTAATGGCATAGTTGAAAATGGTTCAAGAAAAAAAACACCATAAAACCCCCCCAAAACTACATATGAAAAATATGAATTTTGCATTCTGGAACATGAATGCAACTTGTCCTCCCAAGATACTGAAAATATTTGAGAATGTCATTGCTCATAATATTATGAGGAATGACGGAAGAAAAATCTACTACTAGTTTAGATATGTTTGGTTTTCATAAAAATTGCACAATATGCATGTTATTTTTATATGATAAAATGTCATAAAATAGTGGGCAGAGAAAAGAATTTTAAAATATTTTTTCCATCATAACTTTCCTTTAGTTGCTTGTAATTGCTAATAATAAATATGGTCTTTCCCTTTGACTTTTTGAAGGCTTCTGCTGTGTTCAAAATAGATCAAAGGAAATGACCTGACTGGAATTTGAAACATGAAGTGGTAAGGCACTCTGCTTCCAGAAGGACAAGAATTGAATGGCTGGGTTGTAAGTCATGGGAAAAGACAAGGAACCCTTTTTTGTCACCTTGTTATCTTCTAGAAGAATAAACCAAAATTCTGCCATTTTTGGCAATTGGGAGATACAGCCCATAGGTTGATATGAAAGAGTTGAGTCAGGAGACAGAAAGGGCAACTTGATGAATCATACTGGTAGATCGGAAAGCTGCTAGACTATGAGTCAGTGCAACAGAATCAAAACAGAACTGAATGGGCTAATTGAGTGAAATATTAGAAGCAACCTCAATTAAATAAAGATTTTTGTTCTAGAGAATTCTTGCCAGATTCTTAAATGGTTGCAGATATAACTTGAAATAATGGGTGCATTTGGAAGTTTGAAAGCATGTTGTGGGCTTTAATCACAAAGTGCCTGCAATCTAGTGAAAGCTTCCCCTTTCGTAAAATGGCTGCAGTAGAAGGCACCAAAGGAGCAATGCATGTTCCCTGCTTATGCTTTGCCTTGCCTTGCCAATATACTCTTGGTTTTCATATGATAATCATAAACTTGAACTACTATTACATTAATTCCAGAAGTAGAATATTCAAATCTCGAAGAGAGCTGTTTAGTGTATAAAGGACAACTTGTATAGAAATACAATGTTAACATTTCAAATATAGGTAGAAATTGGTAGAAATTCCTAGTTCACCTTTTGCAGATGGTTTCTAAATGTATTAATTGTCCTATGCTGAAGTAAATAAGAAAGGTTCTAGGTGTACTTTTGTCTGCAGTAGTCATAAAAGTTCAGGTGTTGAATTGAAGGAATGACAAATGAAGTAGCAAAAAAGTCAGGATAATATCTGCCAGTTGTTTTGCAGCCAGTGATTTACTATTTTTAAAATGTGGACATGTCTCTCCATCATGCCTGTTGACACTTAGGAATGTGTCTAATCATGCCAGTTAGCGTCATCAGATAATGGAATTTCTAAGTACAAGGTTTTGGATGCAGTAGTTCTGTTGGAGTACTGGTGGTGGTGAAGCACAAGCAAGAAGGAGGACTGCAAAGCAAAAACTGATGAAAAGATGAATAATTAGAAGCAAGAGGAACAGAATATTCTGGATAACAGCCAACACCAACTCATCTCTGTTCTGAGTAGGCACGCTTTACAGAATTATATTTTAAAGAGCGTGTGTGTAAAACATTTAATCATATAGTTTGACTGAAGAACACAATGTTAAGTATTTGGACTATAGGAGGGAAGTTTGGGCGGGAACAAGCACGTTGCTGATTGGCTGATGCCTCAGCCAAAATAGTATTTAAAGAGGGGTTTTGCCTGTTGGTCTTTTGCTGGGTCACAATAAACTAAAGAGCTGTTGTCACTTGTATGGTCTCCTGCCTCGTCATTGCTCAAACTTAACACACAAGTTCTCTTTATAGCTTAGAGTCATATTCTGAATTTCCTCCAAGAGTTCAAGGAAGGTTGCATGGAAATTTCCCTTCATTTTGTCCCACAAGAGCAAACCTGGATTTTAAGTCAGCTAAGGCTGAATAAGAGAATTAAATTTACTTTCTTGTAGTAAATGTCTATGCCTAAGAGTGGACTTGAACCTGATTCTCCCCAGTCCTCACCTAAAATGCTGTCAGAAACCCTATCACCTTGTTTTACCATGAAGCTAGTTTAAAAAAGATTTAAGGGTTCCAAGTCAAATTAAAGTTTTGTCAAAGATACTTTCTGGGTTCCCTCCCCCCAATTTATTTCCTTTTGAAATAAGATTGATTGGCACAGCTAAGATGACACCTAAAACTGGAGTTAATACTGCTTATTAAAGAGGTGGGGAAATGATTTTGCCATATAACCAATATTTCTGTTTTTCTACACCTGCTCTTGTGGTTCACATTGCGGTTCACAATGCAATAAAAATATAGAACTATTAGCAAATTGGAGATAGGTTCTCGTTGGTGTGTTGGAAGGGCAATTATGTTAGCTATATAACATGTGTCTATATCTATTGCCAATAAAAATGACATTATGACTGGCGTAGAGAATTCAAAGGGCAATGAATATCACATGCAGCATTTTAAAATCTACAAATGGTACATGTTTGTGGTTAATTCACATTCTTTTGAGAAACACTTAATGGTTGTCACTTTCCTTCTTAAATAGTGCCATGAAACTTTGAAAAAGGACATACTTGTAAATGTACTATTCTGAAACAAAAAGGGAAAAAGAATTTAAAAAATGTCTTTCACATGATGAAGAAATTACTCTAAATTTCATTTCACTAAATGGAATGGAAATATAGCTCGGTCTGGATCCAAAGTGTTTCATTTTAATCCAAGAATGCAGAGCCTGGAAACAGGATAGTACAGAGTGGAAAGGAAGAAAAACACTGTGTGGAAATAAATATTTTGCTTTTCCAAATGTTCGCCGTATTTCTTAATAACAATCCTTAGATAACTAAAATACTACACCGAATTTCTCAACAATTGTTTCCAATTAATTTGAGTTTGTGGAACTAAAGTACTCTTTCTGTAACAAATAATGTATTTTATAGATGTATAATATAAATAATAATAATAATAATAATAATAATAATAATAATAATAATAATAATAATAATAATAATAATATCAGAGTTGGAAGGGACCTTGAAGGTCTTCTAGTCCAACCCCCTGCCCAGGCAGGAAACCCCACACCACCTCAGACAAATGGCTATCCAACATTTTCTTAAAAATTTCCAGTGTTGGAGCATTTACAACTTCTGCAGGCAAGTTGTTCCACTTATTAATTGTTCTAACTATCAGGAAATTTCTCCTTAGTTCTAAGTTGCATCTCTCCTTGATTAGTTTCCACCCATTGCTTCTTGTTCTACCCTCAGGTGCTTTGGAGAATAGTTTGACTCCCTCTTCTTTGTGGCAACCCTTGAGATATTGGACACTGCTATCATGTCTCCCTAGTCCTTCTTTTCATTAAACTAGGCATACCCAGTTCTTGCAACCGTTCTTCATATGTTTTAGCCTCCAGTCCCCTAATCATCTTTGTTGCTCTTCTCTGCACTCTTTCTAGAGTCGCAACATCTTTTTTACACCGTGGCGACCAAAACTGAATGCAGTATTCCAAGTGTGGCCTTACCAAGGCATTATAAAGTGGTATTAACACTTCACGTGATCTTGATTCTATCCCTCTGTTTATACAGCCCAGAACTGTGTTGGCTTTTTTGGCAGCTGCTGCACACTGCTGGCTCATATCTAAATGGTTGTCCACTAGGACTCCAAGATCCCTCTCACAGTTACTACTATTGAACAAGGTACCACATATCCAGTACCTGTGCTTTTTGTTTTTTTGGCCTAAATGTAGAACCTTACTTTTTTCACTGTTGAATTTCATTTTGTTAGATAGCATCCAATGTTCTAGTCTGTCAAGATCTTTCTGTATCTTGAGCCTATCTTCTAGAGTATTGGCTATTCCTACCAGCTTGGTGTCATCTGCAAATTTGATGAGTTCCGCATCTATCCCCTCGTCCAAGTCATTGCTGAAGATGTTGAAGAGTACTGGGCCTAAAACAGAGCCTTGGGATACTCCACTGCATGCTTCCCTCCATGTGGATGTACTTTCGTTGAGAACTACACGTTGAGTGCGGTTGGTCAGCCAGTTACGAATCCATCTGGGGGTGGTGCTGTCTAACCCACATTTTTCTACTTTATCTAGTAGTAGGTTATGGTATACTTTATCAAATGCTTTACTGAAGTCCAAGTAAATTATATTGACAGCATTCCTCTGGTCCACTAATTTTGTCACTTTGTCAAAGAATGCAATAAGATTAGTCTGGCATGATCTGTTTTTGACAAACCCATGTTGGCTTTTGGTCATTACTTTGTTTGCTTCTAGGTGTTCGGTGATTTGTTGCTTGATTATCTTTTCCAGAATCTTCCCTGGTATTGAAGTTAGGCTGATAGGCCTGTAGTTTCCTGGATCTGTTTTTTCCCCCTTTTTTGAAGATGGGAACTACATCAGCTCTTTTCCAATCCTCTGGCAGCTCCCCTGTGCGCCAGGATCTTTGAAAGATATAGTTCAGTGGTTCTGAGATTTCATTTGCCAGTTCCTTCAGAACCTTGGGGTGTAATCCATCCGGTCCTGGTGATTTGAACTCGTCTAGGGTAGACAGGTGTTCACTTACCATTTTTTCCCTATTTTAACTTGTGTTCCTAATCTGTTTTCTGTGGTGCTGTTTTTGATAGGTTGGATTGTTTTTTCCTTTTGTGTAAAGACAGATGCAAAAAATGAGTTAAGTAGATCTGCTTTCTCCCTGTTGCTTGTCACCTTCTTGCCACTTTCTCCCAGCAATGGGCCAATTGTTTACTTGACTTTTTTCTTGTTTTTAACATGTTGGAAGAAGCTTTTTTTGGTTATTTTTTACTTTTGTCGCTAGCCTTTGTTCATTGTGAGCCTTAGCTTTCCTCAATTCATCTTTACAGGCTCGGGCTATTTGCTGATATTCTGCCTTAGTTATTTGCTCCTCTTTCCACTTTTTATACTTGTCCTTTTTGTCTTTCAATTTGTCAGATAGTTCTTTATGCATCCATGCTGGTTTCTTTTGAGATCTATTATTTTTCTTCTTCATTGGTATTGTGCTAGATTCTCATCCATGGAATCCTTCTCAAGCTCTCTCTGAGTTTATTGAAGTTAGCTCTCTTAAAGTTCAAGACTCTAGTTTGACTTTGTTCTACTACTTGTGTTTGCATAATGTTGAATTCTAGTATTGCGTGATCACTTGCCCCCAAGGTTCCTGTAGCTTCAACACCTTCTATCATTTCATCTCTGTTAGTGAGAATTAAGTCCAATATGGCTGATCCCCTTATTCCCTTTTCTACTTTTTGGGAAACAAAGTTGTCTGCTAGGTTTGTTAGGAACCTGTTGGATTTTCCACTTGGTGCAGAGTTTGTTTCCCAGTTGATGTCAGGGTAATTAAAATCCCCCATTACTACTGTAATGTGCTTCCTTCATACCTTAGTTAGCTGACTAGCAAAAAGTTCATCTACTTCCTCTGTTTGGTTGGGTGGCCTATAGTATATGCCTATGGCAATATTATTTTCCCTCCCTTTAATATTGACCCAAATGCATTCAAGATAATTTTCGTCATTGTTATGCTCTATTTCTGTAGAGATGTAGTTATTTCTTATATATAGTGCAACTTGACCTCCTCTTTTATTTGGTCTATTTCTTTTAAATAATTTATATCCCTCTAGCTGTATGTTCCATTTGTCAGTTTCATCCCACCAAGTTTCTGTAAGGGCAACAATATCATATCTGCCCTCATTTACTTGAATTTCTAATTCACCCTGTTTATTCCTCATACTCTGTGCATTGGTGTATAGACATTTGAGTCCATTTTGATTGACCTTGTGTTTACTGTCTACATAACCTGTGTTGTGCATGACTGCCCCTACTTTCTTGTCACCTGTTTGATTAGTGCACATGGTATGGCACTCACTATTAAATGCTTGGTTTTGCTTCATAGCAGGGCTGATAATCTTATCCACACAGACATCTATGTTACATGCACTGATAACCCTATTAATTTTGGATTGCTGGGGACAGAAATGTTCTTTATCAATTAATTCTCTGTCCCCACTGTTCAGTTTAAATGTTTCTCCAGAAAATCTATGAATTTATTGCTAAGTAATTCAGACCCTTTCTTTGATGGATGGAATCCATCTCTTTTGTATAGTTTTTCATTGGACCAGTTGCAGACATCATGACTAATAAAACCAAAGCCTTCCCTTTTACACCACTCCTTTAGCCACACATTAAACTCCATTATACGCTTGCCTTTACCTTTTTGTTCCTTATATACTGGTAAAACCTCTGAAAAGATAAGCCTACAACCTATACTACTAAGTTCATACCCCAAGCTCTGGAAATCATTCTGCACAGAAGTGCATCCTTTTGGGACAGATCATTTGTGCCAAGATGTATAATTTTATTATTTATTTATTTTATTTATTTTGTCACAACAGTATATATAAGCATAAGCATGAAAGTAACTATATAATATATAAGCATATATATATATAAGCATAAGCATGCAATAACTATATTAATTGGATATAATGAAAGGAAACAATAGGACAGGAACGATAGGCACGTTTGTGCTCTTATGCACGCCCCTTACATCAACATCACAATCCTTGCTGGCATTCTTGACTATCTTAAGAATACACCTCTTGTCTCTGCTGGCAGTAGCACCTGGCAGACACCTGACCTCTTTCAAAATCTCCATATCCTTTCCTAGATTTACATCCCTTATAATTGAATATTTATAAATATTTATAAATATTCATAAATATATATTTATATTTAACATCTCTGATGTGTTTTGATAGCACATAGTTTTCTCTCCTTTGGGGAAAAATAATTTTATGTATATGTGAATATTCTTCAGCACAAATTATATCTCTTATAATAATTCACTGGATCTAAACAGATCCTTGGTAGTACTGTATGGCACCTGTATGGCATACTGTATGGCATACTGTAAACCTGGCCTTCTCCTTAAAACATGTATTCCAAATGACCTTTGCTCTTATTAAAGCTTTATGTCCTCCTATGAAACGTCTTCTTGCCCTCAAATCTGAATTTGTATCCTTCCCTAAAATATATTTTCTCAGGGCTACATCAATCATTCTCTTCTTGCACAGACACACATTCATTACCACCTCACAGTCTACTAATGTTAACCACAAAAGTTTTCTTAACCATATCTGAAAGTCACATGTATATTCCAGGCTAAAGGCCCTTTATTCCAGGGAATGAGCCTCAGAGGTGACTAACTGACATTTGTGCGAGAGATGTAGGAATTACAGTTGAAGTGACTTGTATCAGACCATCACTTTTATAACCACATCAGGGATTTGCCTCAGGCCACCTGGTTTGCTTAGGTCCTAGACCCAAATCTCTCAGCACCACAGCACAGGCCACTAACCACTGACCTAACCACTCTGATTTCCAGGCTCAAAGCTCAGTTGTTCGGGAAACCTGACAAAAAATGTCAGTCATGAAGAATTAAAGTGAAAATTCTTTCTGTTTAGCACCAGAGGTCGCCAAAACTCCAGATACTATTAAATAATGAAAACAAAAATATGTTGAGGCAACAGCATTTTTCTCTGCCACTTCAATCCGCACTGTTACTGGAAAGTCTCTGAGACTCCAGAATTCGAGACAGTTGACAGTCTAAGTCATTTATTTCGAGTGTTAAATGTGTGAAGAGATAAAAATTTAATGAAAGCATACTATCAAAAGCTATTTAGCTGATCTCAAATGCCTTTGCATTTTGAGTGATATGACAGACAACTTAGCAGAAACACATGGTCTTTTAAAGGAAGTGATGGGATTTGAAATACAGAAGTGACTCCCTACTAATCAATTCCTATTGTGTGTGAAAAGAGAACATACAAGAACATGGAAAAGATTTCTCTGAGTCCTCTGTGCAAAAAGTTGAAAATGAATTGAATGAGCACATGACAATATGTAACCTTATTAAAAATGTTATAACTGAAAACAATTCCATCTTTTAGGCATCTGGGTAGAAACCAGTCCGGCCTTAGCCATGAAATCTGGCTGGATGATTTTGGGCCAGTCATTTTTTCTCAGCTCAAGTCATCTCACAATTGTTGTGTGGAAAATACAAGGTGGAAGGAGTATTGGGTATGTTAGTTGGCTTTAGTTATTTATAAAAATAATGATGGGATTAAAAAAAGTTATCCCTCAGTTACATATTTTGATTTCTTTTAATCATAAAAAAGGATGAAAATCCACTTGAAGAAAACATTCATTTATTCTGTGCCACCAGAAGAGCCTAATTCAATAAGCAATCCCTTTGTGTACAAAGCAAACTGGGCTTATGTTTATACAGATGAGGTTCGTGCAAATCCACAGTAAACTCTTAGTTACATCAGTTGGGCAACTAGATGGACATTTAGTCACTCAGGAATTTTGGTTCTGTACATCACAATCAGGAATATATTATATGCATATATATTATTGCATGCACACATGCATGCAAATATACAATATAAACCATCTACATATTTTATATGACTTGGTTATTTCGTTACTTTTCTTGTTTCTATTTTTTTCTAAGTTATAAGATTCCAATATTTAGTTGAAACATGAAATAATTTTTCTCCCACAGAAATAGCTGTTTGAATGTGGTCTCCTTCCTAACATTTTTGAACTGGGGATTGTTGTTGTGGGCTGTTTCTATTTTATAATTTCAAATGAAAAGGCTAATCAGATGCTTCTGAATGAAAATGCAGAGAGATATCTTCATTAAATGATACTGTGAAATGAGGCCAGCTTTTAAAAACACGTTTGTTCATTTCTTTATCAATATATCCCCATGGATTTAAGATACTTAAAAGGAAAATGAAATAATAACATAAAAATCAGTAATGTAAGCTTATTGGTCTTTTAGTCTAACCTTTGCTTTAAAGCAAGTCTTAAATAATGTTTAATTTCTTTTTCTTACTATTCAGGCAAAGATTGTTTATTTCTCAACAAGTATGGATTTTGCATTTATAAAAACAATTAATCAAGTACAGTATTAGTTATTATTAATATTTTACACAGTCCTAAAAATTGCAGTGTTATACATTGTTGCTGTACCTTTTTGCTACTGAGCAGCAAATATCCACATTCACTGAAATATTGGAAAGAGGTAGAGTAAAACTATACGTCATATGTCAGTTCTATATGTGTCTCTGTGTAAGGCACAGATCAATTGTATCCCTGACAGACATAAAGCAGATTTATGCTAAGTTTTCATAAACCTGATTTTCATAATTTGATTATCTTTTTTGTAATTTCATCTATTTTTTTTCTTGTTACATACTGGTACATTGAAAGCATCTAAATGAACCCATCTTGCAACTTCTACTTCTTATTTCAAAGCTTCTTCATATTAGAAATCTATCCACATTAACTTGTTTATTTCTAAGTTACTTTTTATTTCGTATAAAAGTTAATTTTATTTACATGTGTTTTGATACTAAAGAATTCACTTTAAAAAACAGGTGCTGGATCAATCTTTTCTTTCTTTGGTATTTGTGTATCCAAATACTCAGGCTACTACTGAACAGTAAATGGAAACATAAATTTATTTTCATTTCACAAAGTTGAGCATGGTTTGAGACATTTTAAAAACAGATGAGTTTGTAGTTTTTCTTATTGAAATCCATAAAAGATCAGTTTGAATTTGTGGTTCTGGCATTTCCTATTTTTCTCGCAAAAACTACACTGTTCAGCTGTATTTTTACCCTAGTCAGTAAGTTTTCATTGTTTTTTTTTCATTATTGGAGGCTTTTAGATCATAAGTAGAGTAGTTCTTTGAATAAGAATGGTTACCATTACTGTTATATCAGGGTAAGGTGGAAAACTTTTTGAAATGTTAGAGGAATGGCTACCAGCACAGGGAATGCAAACACACTGAGTTCAGGAACAGTTTCATATATTCTTAATCGTGTCCTATGTTCTCTATTTCCAATGTTCATTTTTTAAAAAATGTAATGTACTATGCTACATATCCATTGTTGGTTTAATAGTTTAACTCCTTCATGTCAAATGGTTCCCAAAAGCTGCTCGTAGCAGAAGGAAAGTGGCTGTGCATACATACCCTATGGGCAGTGGTGGGTTTCAATTTTTTTTTTACTACCGGTATTGTGGGTGTGGCTTGATGGGCATGGCATGGCATGGTATGGTGGGCGTGGCAGAGGAAGGATACTGCAAAATCCCCATTTCCTCCCGATCAGCTGGAGCTCGGGAGACAGAAAATAGATGGGGGTGGGGCCAGCCAGAATTTTTATTACTGGTTCTCCAAACTACTCAAAATTTCCACTACCGGTTCTCCAGAACTGGTCAGAACCTGCTGAAACCCAGTTCTGCCTATGGGGGAGACAACTGGAAGATGCTGCATGAGCTTTGTAAGAGAGGTAGTGACTTTAACAAGTCCAAGAGATTTACATGGTTTATATTCTCACACTTTGATGAGTACCTCTTCTCAATACTTTGCAGAGCTCAAATAAAAAAGATCCCAACCACCCTTCCAAATTTAGGAATGTGTACAAATATATCTGATATCAGTATTACAGCTAGAAAGACATTTGTATAGATGAAAGTAATATGTTGTGATCTACTAATAGAAGGATAAGTATCTGAATACCATAAATTATCTCCCTGAAAATTTTAGATTTCAGACTGAAAAGTGAAACAGCTTTTCTGTACCATATAGAGTTCCAGAAATCTCTTAGATCGGAGTTCTACTACTGTGCTATAGCAATAGATTTAATAAAAACTAGCATGAATGCAAATAGTTTCTTCTTCAAATACTTTTTTTTTAGAAAAAGAAAAGGCAATATAAGATAAAAGAGAAAAATTCAATCTATTAAGTGAAAAATTATTCCTAAAATTGTTATTAAAGAATTGCTTTGTGACATAAATCCATTTACATCTTTAAGTGACATTCAGGCACATGATATTACAGAGTTTGCATTCATGCTTGCTTCCATTAAAGCTGTCTCCCTTTGACTTTGAACTTCATTTCATTTTGAGGTACACTGCCCAGGGAATTAAAAAAGAAGATTATGCAAAAATAATAAAAAAAATGCTGGTGTGTGGTGTGCAAGGAATATTATCCTTGGAATATGAAAAAATAACTGGAGATGATGTGATATTTATTTTCACAACTTTGTTTAAAGTACCACATTGCTGAACAGTTGCTGAGTTGTGTTGCTACACTTAAAACACTTCACATCAGTGCATTATTTATGATACTATAAATACACAATGACGCAGGATCGTCAGTTTTCCCTGGCATCTGACAAGAAAAATGGAAAGCTACTGACTTTAGGGATCTGTTATATGAGTTGTCTGAAAAGTGTAAATAAATGCACTGCTGTAGGCTGCAATGTGCAACACACAAACATTGCCAAGAACCCCAAAGTCATTAAGTGAGGGAAAGCATGAGGCCAGGAAAGGCCAACACCTGGCTAGTTGAGTTGGTCCAGCTATTGAGTAGTGTGACTGCTGAGATATGCTGAGAGTTTGAAAAAATTGGTCAAATAAAATTAAAGGAAGAGTTATATGTATTAGAGAACAGCCTTCCTCAATATGATGGGAATTCTAAGTCTTAGTATGCCAATATATCTAAGGGATACCACAATGGGAAAAATTGTTATACAGTAGGCTGTAATTGTATGCTGACTTCTCTAGAAGTAAATCTAGAGAAAATCTTGTATGATATCTTATATAATTTATACACTGAGAGCTTCTGCACCAGAGACAAATTCCTTGTGTGCATAATCATTCTTGGCCAATAAAATATTCTGTTCTGTTCTGTTTTTAAGAATAGAATAGAACAGAACAGAATAGCATTGTATTGTATTGTATTCATAATAATTTCCCAATGAGACACTATCGTCATATGATTCTGGAGTTTGTGTACTCTGGAAAAATTGAATTTAACAGAACTGAACACCCTTATTCTACAAAAAACCACCTTGTTTGGAGATGCCTATATTCTTAGATGGCACCTTAACATTCTTAAATCCTTGGTAAGGATTTGAATTGTTAGGTTTTCACCGCAATCTTGTTATAATATTTGCTAATATATCTTGCCATTCAATTGTTGATATATAGCCGTGATGGTGAACCTATGGCATGCACGCCAGAGAAGGCACACAACCCCTCTCAATGGCACGTGAGCTGTCACCCCAATTCAGCTCCGCCACGCATGCACATGTGCCTCCCACTGGCCAGATGGTCTTTGGGTCTCTGCCGCGCATGTGCAGGGGCAGGTTGCATGCGGGGGGGGGGTCACATATGCATGCACAGGAGATGGGGCGCATGCACAGGGGCATATGTGCATGCACAGCGGTGAAGTGCATGCAGATTTGGGCACATGCGTGTGCATTCGGGCGCATGTGTGCGCTTTTTGGGCATTCGGCCCAGAAAAGGTTAGCCATCACTGATATTGTATATACAGAGCACTACAGAGTAAGTATAAGAACTAAGCAATTATCAGGGCTGGGTGATAGTGACAATAATTTGTCTTGGGTTGAGATAAGAAAGAATTCAAATATTAATTCAGCTTTGAATTTCACTGTGTTATTTTTAGCAGCCATTGAGAGGTTTGACACATCACATTGAACCCTGTTTTCCTAACAATAGTCTGACTCATACATCATTCTATGCTAGATAGCCCATAATGGTTAGGTTCTTGTGTCATGCAGTCATCAAATCTAACAAGCTATGTGATGACTTTGCATGAAGTGTGCACTCAGCATCTGAATGCCTTTAGTGGAGGTTTACTTTATGAGTGCATGCCTGACTCAAACAACGTTCCAAATTTACGGTTTAAGATTTAAAATAAGTGCGAAAATGGGTTGTGGCTTTTCCTGCAGCAAAAGCAATAGCACTTAGACTTATATACCGCTTCACAGTGATTTTACAGCCCTCTCTAAGCAGTTTACAGAGCCAGCATATTGCCCCCAACAATCAGTGTCCTCATTTTACCAACCTCGGAAGGATGGAAGGCTGAGTCAACCTTGAGCCTGGTGAGATTCGATCTGCCAAATTGCAGGCCGCCAGCTGTCAGCAGAAATAGCCTGCAGTACTGTATTCTAACCTGTCGTGTCCCACCCCCCACTCCGACGAACGAGACAAGGAAGTCCGTGGCAAACTTGGCAACGAAGCCTCTGCAGCTTGCCAAGTCCATTTGAGGTTGATTAGGGCAGGCAAGAGTCCAAGTTGTGACTTCAGCAATAGGGTCTGGTATCAGCAAACTCGATAAGACTTTGCTTGACTCAAGGTTGGAATGCCAAAAGCAGGTCCTTTATATAGGCTTTGGGGTGTGGCTCCATGACTCAGCATTAACCAGGCCTGCCCCACCTCTCCTTTTGCTGGCGTCGCCTCTCAGATCTCCGGAAGCGAGGGTCCTCCTACTCTGAATTGTCTTCAGCTGGATCTGCTGTCAGTAATTCCAGCACCTGGCTGGCTTCCTCTGACGGCTGAGCCAAAGGAACACATGCTGTATGAGTGAGGTTTATCGGGCTTGTTCGTTCACTCCTGGCATCCTCTCTGGGATGGGGCCAGGGCCGGGGGCTGGAGGCATGACAGGCCGTTCATCTTATTATCAGACTTGGAGTCTGATAAAAGACCCGGTTGGAGACGGGAGGGGCCCGGTTGAGGAGAGGAGGGAGGACGAGTCACAATATAACCACTGCGCCACCATGGCTTTACAGTTTATCCTCCATCACCTCTCCTGATCCTTATAATGCAAGATGCCTTTAGCTATCTCTAGAATAGACTCTGATACTTTTGGACTTCTCATCCTTAAATTAGAGTCTACCAAATATGCACCAACTTTGGTCCATAAAATAAGGAAGTTTATAACAACAATATTTTAGAATTAAGAAACAACCAAGCGTGGTAGACTGCTTTGAACAGGCCAATTTATCCATATTATGCTCAGTGCGTCTCTTCAAAGGCATTCTAACACTATGTGGTTTACATAAAGCTTCATGCCTAATAGGAGACTTGAATCTGGACTGCAGTTCCAAAGCATTATTCACTATTCCTCTCTGTCTCTCTAATGGCTGAACATGAATATGGAAAGGCAATAATAGAACAAAAAGTTCTTGGACCAGAATGGAGAAGAAACCATAGTAAATAGGGAGCTATGTCCATTATGAGATTTAGAAGTGTCAGGTGGCTCATGGCCTTCAGATGCCACATTTTCATGAAAAAGAATGCTAATTTCTAGTCCAGTGATAACAAATTTATGGCATATGTGCCACAGGTGGCACGCGGAGCCATATCTATGGGCACATGAGCTTTGCCCTAGCTCAGCTCCAGTGTGCATGATTGTGCCAGCTGGCTGATTTTCAGGCCTTCCGGTCCCACCGGAAGTTGGGGAATGGGCTGTTTCCGGCTTCCGGAGGGTGTCCGGGGGGGAAGGCTATTTTTGCCCTCCCCAGGCTCCAAGAAAGCCTCTGGAGCCTGGGGAGAGTGAAAAACGGGCCTTCTGGTCCCACCAGGAAATGTGCTGTTTCCGGCCTCTGGAGGGCCTCTGGGGTGGGTGGGGAAGGCCATTTTCGCCTTCCCTAGGCTCCAAGAAAGCCTCTGGGGAGGGTGAAAAACAGGCCTACCAGGCCCACCGGTAATCTTTTTGCTGTTGCGTGCCAAACATAGGGCAAGCACAATGCGCAGGGGAGTGGGGGGCGTTGAATTATGGGTGTGGGCACGCTTGTGTGCAACCCTCCCGTGCTCCCCCTGCTTTTGGCACACAACAACAAAAAGGTTAGCCATCACTGTTCTCGTCCCTCCAAAAATCAAGATAAGAGGCAAAACATATAGTTGTGTCACTGTGGTTTTCTTTTGTAAGATCTGATCTTCAGTTTTTTAAAATTTGTTTTTATTTTAAAAAAAGACAAAAAGTTTTGATTAATGGGAAATTGAATTATGCCAGTCCAGCAAGGTTATCCACAGTTGTAATGCCCTGGGCACAGTTGGGGAGAAGAGGTATCTTAAAAATTTGCAAGACAATAATATTTTATTTCATTTTTCTCTTGCTTGAATCTGTCCCATTAAATTTAAATTGCAAGCTAGACAAAATCTGATTCAGCAGGATATTATAAAGTTGTCATTTGGATAAAATGTGAGATTATCCCAAATAGCCTATAAATCCTTCAGACTGCTGTGTTATATTTCTGCCATGGAAAAAGATAGGAAGCAAAGAAGCATACATACTGTAGAATAAAGATGGAGAAATATACTAAAATGGCCCATAAGATACTGCACAAATTGCAGTGTTACATTGTGATTTTGCCCTTGTCTCTGCCCCTTGTTCTCCACTGAAAATTTCCACTGGATAGCAGGGCAAGCAGCACAACTATAGTTTTGATATATGGTATATATTAAAGTTATTTGTAATGAATGTTGTGAAGACTGTAGCTTTAGTAGGTTTGTAAGGTACTTTGATGTAGAATTCTAAGCAAAAAGATATATAAAATATTATATGTGATTCTACTACAATCCAGAATTCTACAATTTTGAAATACTAGGTGCTGTGAATTTTGAATACTAGGTGCTGTTTAGTAGAGTCTAAGTGTGGGGTAAAATACTTGTAACAAGTTTTTTTTGCCTGTAATCAAAGCAGAAAATTATACTAGTCTCATAGCCAGTAGCTTACAGACTAACATAACTTAGTTGTTTGTCTGCAGTGGAAATCCATGTGCCACATATGAAACTAACTAAAATAACAAACTACTGTGTTAATGGCCACCTACAGAATAAAAAGGAGTGGAAAAAGAGTATTGTTCTTTGATAATCATAGAACTGCTGTTAGACATCAATCTAATTAAGAGCATTTTCTCCTCTACCAGAATTCTTTAAAGTGGTTTTTGGATGGAAAAGCATGATGACATTTTTCGCACACAAAAACATTCCTAAATACTCGTTTTTAGAAAACGAACAGATTCAACTAGCCTTCCTAGATCTGTTGACATCCTAGTGCATAATACTTCATAACCAATGGTGTGTAGTTTAGGGATAAGATAGAAAAATTGTAATCTAACATTTCTTAGATGATTTTAGAAAAGTTTTTGGTCATCCCCATATGGCTATATTTTGTGCGGGCCAAATCAAAATAATCATGAGAAATAATTGTTAGATCCATTTGAAAGACAAGGGAACCAAATGTCTACAGTTAACTTGTTGTGTTCATTTTAGGGTGATTTACTTATAAAAAATGTTAGCTCAATTCATACCATAAACTCATTCAAGCAGAGTTTAAAAATTATGAGACTTAAGCAGATTGTATAGATCAGGCATATCCACACGAGGCTATTATCTAAACTCCCACCCTCCCCAGCCATAAACTTTTCAGTATACAGGATTGCAATCATTATAACACCAGACACTGTGGTCAATTATTTCTGCTACAGGATTAAAATCTCAGCACTTGCTTGGTTTATTATATATTATTAACAAATATAAAAAACAATGAATACAATAGTTCAGATATATTTAGGATAAAGACAATGTATTGGTTTGTAACTCAGATTTATTTATTCGTTTTGTATGACTGCTCATCTCACCAAGTAATTCTGGATGGCAAAAAACTCCACAGTTAAAATAATACAAAACTTAAAATATGTAGTAGCTGTATACAATCACTACAATCACTAGTTTAACAAGGAAATGGGTCTTGGTCTTGAAGGACTTAAGGAAAAGTCAATGGGGATAGGGCCAGGGGTGGGCTTTAAAAATTTTAGCAAGGGGTTTTCTGCCCGGTTGCTGGGTGGGTGTGGCCATGGTGGGCATGGCCTAGTCGGCCTCCTGCACCATGGCGGGGGAGGTTTGCCCTCCCTGGGTTCCAGAGGCTTTCCTTGAGCCTCTGGGAGGGCAAAAACGGTCTCCCCAGACTTCCAGTAGGCCCATTTTCCCCCGTCCCGGAGCCTCCATGTGCGCCCTGCACTTACCTGCATCCAAAACAAGCCACATGGGGATTCCTGGGAGGGGTGGACAGGGCCAGTCAGGAGTGGGATTTGGGGGTTCTCCAAACTGCACAGAATCTCAGTTAGAGGTTCTTCCGAACCCCTGCGAACCCCCAGCAGACCACCCCTGGATATGGCCATCCTAATTTCTGGAGGGACAATGTGGTGTGTGGCATAAAAGGCATATCTTTTAGGTCCTGTCAACTGCCATTCTTTAATTGATGAGCTCCAAAACATCCTGCCTGACTGAATCAGACAGGTGGAAGCAACTGGGGAGAGAGAGTTCCTCCAGTAATCCAGTCCAAATAATATATGTTTGGGTTGTAATTAAGACATTTGGCTAATTGATGTTGTTTTTCTTTTCAGTTCATAACCTGCTTCTTCATCATTAAAGTCTTTCTTCACAGGTCATAATGAATCTATTTAATTGTCTAACAATTATGTCAATATTACAATGCTATGTCACATGATGACATAAATCAAGGCCACTACAAAGTTTTAATGAAACTGTCTCTTATTTCTTTATTATTTATTTCTTCCATAATTTAGGCCAACGCCTATTATTTTGTTTTGAAATCTTGAGATTTTACATCTTAAATCTGTACATATAAAAGGGAAAACCACTCCTGCATTAATCATGAAATCTCTAGAACCGTAAAGCCTACAAACCTGAAATTTGCCATGTATATTCCTCTTGGCTTCTAGGTGTTCACTTAGAAAGGATTTTTCGAAATGACCATCAGAACATTAGTATTTCCTATATTATTATAACACATTCTGATGCTAATTAGTTAGACGTTCTACTCCCCCTCCCAACTTAAAAATAACTCTGGAGAGAATGGGATAGCATAGGACAGACATCTTTACAGATATCCATTGTTGTACTTTCTATCACTTTATTGTCTTAGGTAAAGGTTCCCCTCGCATATATGTGCTAGTTGTTCCTAACTCTAGGGGGTGGTACTCATCTCCGTTTCAAAGCCAAAGAGTCAGCGCTGTCTGAAGATGTCTCTGTGGTCATTTGGCCAGCATGACTAAAAGCCAAAGAAGCATGGAATGCTGTTACCTTCCCACCAAAGGTGGTCCTTATTTTTCTACTTGCATTTTTTACGTGCTTTCGAACTGCTAGGTTGGCAGAAGCTGGGACAAGTAATGGGAGCTCACTACGTTATGCGGCACTAGAATTTGAACCACTGAACTGCCGACCTTTTGATCGACAGGATCAGCATCTTAGCCACTGAGCCACTGCATCCCTTTTTTATCTTCTTAGAAATGTTATTATATATTTGTATTTGAACCTGAATGAAAGGATTAGTATTATGCAACAATTTTAGTAATTTTAGTTTTTCCGAGAACTGATTTTTTTTCCAGTTAAGTATCTTAAGTATCTTAAAGTTAAACATCAATGCTGAATACACTTAAAAGAAAATAAATTCCAGTAAATTAGAAAGGAAAGATTATCAGGAAAGTTATAACTACACCATTAAATTCATAATATGGAAAAAAGACATAATGCAGTATGTATAAAATATAGGCCTTTAATGTTTTTACTGATCTCATTCATTCAGTGAATTTGCTACTTAAAGGAAGACTGATAGGCAGCAATTTTTCTTCTTTTCCCAAATTATAAGAATCCAAAGTTTTGAATTTTGACAATGATTTTATGTAGAAAATGTAATAATCTGCGTTTATGACTAGTGTGAGACATAAGATGAAGTGCTAAATAAGATGGACAGGTTTATATATATACCAATAGACTATTTTGGGATTAAATGTACAATTTAAATAAAAACTATTTCATTTAACCTGTGTCTTGTTTAACCATATTTTATTTTATTGAATAAAATCTGATTAGCATTTATAACTAAAAATAAATCACAATCAATGATGATTTCAAAATCTCAGTGGCTGGATTCACAGAGTTTATTAAAGCAGATCTAAACAAATCTTAACTACTAAACCAGGCTTATCCTTGGTAGCTTGGGGGTTAGAATGCAGAATTGTAGGCTAATTCTGCTATAGTCCGGAGTTTGATTCTGACAGGCTTAAGGCTGACTCAGTCTTCCATCTTTCCGAGGTCAATAAAATGAGAACCCAAATTGTTGGGGGCAATATACTGACATTGTAAAGCATCCACAGATTGCTGTAATGCACTATGTGGAGTGCTATTGCTAAAACTGTCCATTTCAGGGAAAGTTATGAAATTTTTGACCCTTATTTTTAATAGACCCAAGCCAAAGTAGATACTTCTGATTAAAAAAACAGCATTTCTCTCTCTTAGATTAGAATAGAATAGAATAGAATAGAATAGAATAGAATAGAATAGAATAGAATAGAATTTTTTATTGGCCAAGTGTGATTGGTCACACAAGGAATTTGTCTTGGTGCATATGCTCTCAGTGTACATAAAAGAAAAGATACATTCATCAAGGTACAACATTTACAACACAAGTGATGGTCAATATATCAATATAAATCATAAGGATTGCCAGCAACAAAGTTACAGGCATACAGTCATAAGTGGAAAGAGATTGGTGATGGGAACGATGAGAAGATTAATAGTAGTGCAGATTTAGTAAATAGTTTGACAGTGTTGAGGGAATTATTTGTTTAGCAGAGTGATAGCCTTCAGGAAAAAAACTGTTCTTGTGTCTAGTTGTTCTGGTGTGCAGTGCTCTATAGCGTCGTTTTGAGGGTAGGAGTTGAAAGTTTATGTCCTGGATGTGAGGGATCGGTAAATATTTTCACGGCCCTCTTCTTGATTCATGCAGTATACAGGTCCTCAATGGAAGGCAGGTTGGTAGCAATTATTTTTTCTGCAGTTCTGCAGTTCTAATTATCCTCTGAAGTCTGTATCTTTCTTGTTGGGTTGCAGAACCGAACCAGACAGTTATAGAAGTGCAAATGACAGACTCAATAATTCCTCTGTAGAACTGAATCAGCAGTTTGGGCAGTTTGAGCTTACTGAGTTGGCGCAGAAAGAACATTCTTTGTTGTCCTTTTTTGATGTTAGCTGTCCATTTTAGATCTTGCAATATGATAGAACCTAGAAATTTAAAGGTTTCTACTGCTGATACTGTGTTGTCTAGTATTGTGAGAGGTGGAAGTATGGAAGGGTTTCTCCTAAAGTCTACCACCAGTTCTACTGTTTTGAGTGTGTTCAGTTCCAGATTGTTTTGGTTGCACCACAAGGCTAGATGTTCGACCTCTTGTCTATATGCGGATTCGTCATTGTTTCGAATGAGACCAATCACTGTTGTGTCATCTGCGAACTTCAGTAGTTTAACAGATGGATCGTTGGAGATGCAGTCATTGGTATACAGAGAGAAGAGAAGTGGGGAGAGCACACAGCCTTGGGGGGCCCCTGTGCTAATTGTACAGGTATTTGATGTGATCTTGCTTAGCTTCACCTGCTGCTTCCTGTTTGTTAGAGAGCTTGTGATCCACTTACAAGTCTGTTCCGGTACCTGTAGCTGGTTTAGCTTAGTGTCTGGAATGATGGTATTGAATGCTGAACTAAAGTCTACAAAGAGAACCCTTGCATAGGTCTTTGGAGACTCAAGATGTTGTAGGATGTAGCGCAGAGCCATATTAACAGCATCATTTGTTTACATTTAATGTACTGTACATTTACATTAATGTAAACTATGATTGTTATGCAGTTCTTTCTTACAACTGTGTTAATATGATTTCTTCCAGTGATGCTTTTATAATTGTCAAGGACAGGACAAAACTACTAGTAATTTTGATTTTTAAGCAAAGTTCTAGAATCTTTTCAAAAGAGTTTTAAAACCTACTTTCAAAAAACAGAACTAATTTCAAAAGAGTATTTAACCTGTTTATGAAAGGAGCCTATGTGAGAGCTAGTGAGTTCTTTGGAAAGAATCAGTTAGGCATTATGTGGGTAGATGTTTCTGAACATCTGTCCCATCTTTAATGCAGCTGAAGCCCAAATGGCCATAGAGGGCAGTGACCAGAGAAGGATAATGCTCACAGCATCCTAAAGGGGCCAACAGGTTTGCAGTCCTGGGCAGATGGATAAGGTATCCATATGTTTAAATACAATTTTATAAAAATACACTTATGTCACTCTTTCTATGAATATTCTAAACAGGATATTCATAGCTTTATGAGACGTTAGTGATCCAGAAAAATTTCCAGCTATGGAAATTGAATTCTGCACATTCCAGTCTTTTTCCAGGAACGTCTTCCAAATTAATACAATATGCAAAAATGCAAGGCCACCCTTAGGTTCACAATATGTAGGAAAGCTTATGAATATAGTAAAGCATGACTTTGAACTAATGTCAAGGGTCTACAACTTGAGCCATCTGCATGTGTATTTCAAAGTCTTTTTTGTCTCCTGACCACAAGCATCACTGTTGGATTTAATACTATTGTTATATCCAGCAATTTTTTTAACCATGATGCCATTTTCTTCCCCACATATTATATAAATGAAATAAGTCTTAATTTGAGAATAATTAAGGTTAATCATAATAATAATATAATACATTTTATTCACATATATTACTAATAGACAATATAATATGGTGGTGAGCATTTTGTTTTCCAAGATGTGGAAAACCCACTCAGGAAAAAAAGAATTTACTAACTATAATGAACAAATCCATGCAAATCACATCATTCTTATGCCCATCATTAAGATGCACATTCTATTTTTTCTCAACCCACAAGATCACAATCTTGAGTATTCCTCAAGTATATACCGCAAGTATCTACTTGTCTGCCTATTATCCTAAGGGTATAGTTCCTATAGACCTCCTTGTTATTGAATTACGGTTTCAAAAGCCAAGTCATGAACTGCCTCATGAGCTATTTCTTTTCTTAATTTAAGTGCTTGTTAATAGAATAAATTCAGCAGAATATAAATTCTGCAGTTAGGATCTAATTTGGACCAAAATAGTTCTCATGAGTATGTGTGAGACCACTTTCTTCTTTTCTGACCTTTAGATGCTCTTGCATGTACGTGCAGACATGCACACACACACACACCCTCCCATGCATTTATGAATCACTTGGTCAAAGAGCACGCAGAAATATTTTAAAAAATGAACATATGACAGTAAACTCTGAAGTCCTAAAGATAAGAGATTGTTAAGTGGACCAAAACACTTCAAAATACTCCATCATATTGTAAATTGATCCATGCTTCAAAGCATCTCTCTGCCTCAAAAGCTTCAGCTACTTTGACAATATCTTGAGGGGAAATTGCATTTTGGGAGAAAATGTTTCTACCATCTTCTGATTAAAATTTTAAAATAGAAAAGTATTGCTCAACTTCACGTGGCTTCACTGCTTAACTATTTTCTGGGAAAAGTACTAATAATTGATCATCATTCTGACTATTTTGTTGAAGGGTCAGAGGCCTTTGAAATGAAGAGTATCGTTTAATCCTTTAAGATGTATTCATTTCCACTATTATTTCATTTATAGAATTAGTATCTCATTTTTACACCAACTTATGATATTTAACACACATATATTTATTATATACTTAGCAATCATTGTGACAAACTGTGTGGAGAAAGCTTTTTTTTTGCACCAGGAATATTCAAAATTAGATAATAGGTTGAATTTAAAAAAACTTTGGTTACAAAGCAGAAGACAGTCCAAACTCTAGATTTTATAAATCAATATAATATAAATCAATAAAGACTCAGAGTTTAGGAGAGGCATGGCCAGCGCCACGGGTGAGACGGTCGCAAACCCCTATGTCTCCGGGGTTTGCGCCGATATCCCCCCACCCAGGAGGTCTGTCCGAACTTCAGATAAGACCATAGCTGCCTTGAAGGGGCAGCGAAGAGTGGGGGAAGCCGCCGGAGCAAATGGGGAGTTGGCAAACTTCCCATAGCTCTGGATCTTTCCCCCCGACCCAGTGGGGAGGAATGCAGCGCCATAGCCCATCATGGCAGCTGCACCAAAACCGCAGTGGCTACAAGAGCGGGCAGGAGGAAGAACCATCAAGAAACAAATTGTTGAAGTTGGGTGAGTGATGATCTTACAAAGGAACAATAAGAATTCAAAAGAGGCACAAGCCTTGGGGAGAACTTGTAGATTGGCGGCTAATTGAATAACAAATGAAAGTGAAAGTCAATTTGGAGAATACACATTCGGGAAGTGAAAGAGAGAAGATAGGGCTTGGAATGGAAGTAGAGCCCGATTTAAATAAAGAAAAGAAAAATAAACTTTTTTCAACTAAATAATGGTTTGGAGATTCTTGGAAGTTTTAATGGATTATATTGGAAATTAAAGAAATAGGAGAAAAAAGTAAAAGAAGCTATTGAATTGTTTTTTATGTGAATATCTCAAATCCCTCTGTTTTAAATTTATGGAATACTAAAGATATTAATAGGACACAAGAATCTGGAAGATATAAATATAATTAAGGGAAAATCCTGGAAAATTGACCTCCATGTACCAAAGCATTTGAGAACAAAGGATCTTTGTCACCAAAATGGCTACTTATCATCTGTGAGCAGTAACTGTTTTAAAAAGACATTTAGAGGCAGAGAAAGACAGCTACAGGATTGGTTGCTGGGACTACACAACATTTTTAGAAGAGAGTTTCAGATGGCGTGTCTTTGAATTATGAAAATTGAATTCCCTATTTAAACAAGAATCCAGTTGTAAAGAAAGTTGTAAGAATGGAATAGCAGACTATTCCCCATGGAGAAAGTTTGGTGGTGTGGGGACACAACATTTTTTTGGAAGGAACTTATGGCTGCCTGTATAATTAGAGGCAGAGGAAAATAGCAAAAGTTGAATAGCTTTCTTGTGACTATTCCCATGAGGATTGGTGTCATTGGGACCACACAACAGTTTTAGAAGAGATTTCTAGATGGTGTCTTTGGATTATTGATTTAAGCAGAGATTCTTATTTAAGAAGAACTCAGAGGCAAAGAAGGAAAGGAAGAATGGAATAGTGGACTATTCCCATGGAGAAGGCGCTGCTGATGTAGACGCACAACATTTTTTTGAAAGAAACTAATGGCTGCTTTTAGAGTTATGTTAAGAGATTCATTTTAGAAAATGTTAATATTTATATTAAAATATGAGTGACAACTATGATAAAAATAATTGAGGTTTTGGGAAATGGAGGGAAAAATACTAGAATAAATTGAAATAAGAGGAAAATGAATGTTATTATACTGAGGAAGATTTTTTTTTTTTTTTGGAAATAAGTAAGGTAATGAAAGGATTTGATAAAACTTCTAAGGAAACAGTTAATATTTTGGGAGAATACCTGGGGGAAAGAATTAGTGACTACCCTTGCAAATGTTAAATGTTTTACTTGATATTAAAATGGATTAGATGGAAAACTTTAAATATATGTTATTGATTTAGAGGCAGAGGAAGATGAGGGAAGAATGGAATTGTCTATGTGATCTCTGGGCAATTTTAAGAAAGAGATTTTAGATAGGATGACCTCTGATTAGTAAAGTAGATATAAAGCTGAGACTGGTGAAATTATAAAATGTAAATAGAATTTATTAATGATGTTGAAGGGAATTAAGCATGGGGACTAGACTTCATTTAAATATTCTCCTGAATGGGTTGAATTTGATTTACTTCTATAATCAGATTGTTTGCAAATAAATAATTGAATTTAAAGAAGAAGAAGGAAAATACTTTGTATTATATTATAACATAGGTGAAACTTGATATGTTTAAAGATGTACCTGACCAATAATTTGTTCACAATGATTTTTGTTATTATGCTTGTAAAAAAATAAAAAAAAATTGGCAAAAAAAAAATACTTAGAGTTTCAATATGTTGTCTAAAGCAACTCCATGTATTGTGTGAAGCACTTTAAAAGGAATCTGATCCATTGTGGTGAATAAATAATACCTTTTAAGAACTACATGGAAATTTTGCCCAGGTAATACATGGAATTAAACAAAATTTGCTTTTACTATTGAAAATATGACCCCGAACCATCTTGGCTAGTAATACCAATAAAATGGCGTCCCAAACCACTTCTAGGCCATAGACTACTGGCCTATATTATGGCCTAACCACATTACATTTTCTGCTATTAGTAAGCAGGGTTCCAATGAATCAGTGACAAATTTTTAACACACTGTAAGATTACACTTCCTGTTAATACCCAGATGTTATGCATGAAATGTCTATAACTGGCTAAAGTAATGCGAAGCTTGAAGGGTTGTTTTAACTGAAAAGATTATATTTTTCTAAATGGGATAAACAAATGGTATAAATAGCTGTGTGTGCGTGTGTGTGTGTCTACTTCATTAAAAGAGGATGTTTAAATATGAGATGATGTATATTTTGCATATCCACATACTGAAGTGATTTCTCTTCCCAATCTTTTTGCATGATGAGATTCTTCCGTTTCTTGACTGTTCAGAAAGCAATCTGTAATGAATCAGTCAGAAGTTCTGAACAGAGGAAGTCAGTGACAATTCCTGAATAGTAAACTTGCTACTGAATGAAATGCATGACCATCCAGGAATACTTAAGATTTTGTTCACTTCAGATTTTAAAGCAAACCAGAACATAAGAGAGGAACAATTTTCTGAATATGATATCAGAGTTTTCCACTTAAAAAGTACCAAAATAAATATGAATTACATATTTTAGGAGGGATAAATGTTCAAATGTACTTTTTGAATTTTTTTAAAAAAAATATTTTAATTTTCATGAAGCTGGAGGAGGAGTAGAAGACAAGATTTCATCTGATTCAAATGTATAGATGAAACTATACAATCTGACATAAATCCTATATATCTGACATAAATCCTATATAAAGCTATATATCCTTAATTCTGATAGATGGATGATTCTTTTAATAATTAAGGATTTGATATTCTTTGGGCATATATTTCATGTGTTTAACTGTCATATCAAGGACTGCTATTGTCAGGTTTCTACAAGGGCCACATTTCCTGATTCTAACTGTATCTTCTAATCATGTGTCCATGTCATTCCATACTGAGAATATCACACTCAAAAAGCAATGAAAATGATGTGGTATGAATACTTCTTAACACTACCATAATAGAAAAGACACCTCATATTTTGATACTGACCAATGTGGTATGGAAAACAATACATCTGTAGCCTGCATCTGCTATTACAAGCAAATCATGATATAGTCTTCAATGAAGTCTATGAAATAATTATGCAAAGTTATCAGCTATAGTCAGTTATTCACTTTTTAATGGTTGTTCATTATACTTTTTAAGGTTGTTCTTTATACTGAGATTTCTGTATGATAAATGTATGTTTTAGCATCTCTTGTCTTAAAAGATACATTTCCTTTTATGAAACAGTAAAGAACAGAATGCATAGAATGGTATACTCTTCTTCTAAAATAAGCAATTTCTTATTCATGCAGTTTTGATAAATTACTTAAATGAATATTTTAAAATATGTTCCCCAATCAATTGGGATGCCTTTAAGAAAAGTTTCTACTTAATCAGTATAAGGCACAAAGCTGGAACTCTACTTTTGATTATACTTCTGAAATCCCAGGAGAGTTAGAATTTAACTTTTATAAATGAAAAATAATTATAGTACATGCTGCAATAATTTTAAACTATGCAAAGATCCATTTATGTTCTATGCTAGGAATAAAATGCCGAGACAGACTTGTATTTTTTGCTGACCAAGAACCTGATAAAATGTTTAATTTATTAATTAAATTTATTTGCCACCCATCTCTCTACTGGCTGATTCTGGGTGGCTTACAAGGTTAATTTCAAAGATAAGGTTCTGTATCTATTTCAAGAACTCAATGTTAATATCAAAAATACATAGTATGATTTTACATCAGATTTGTGCTACATTAGAACAGTAAAGACAAATATTACTTAAGTGAAGGAAACATTAAATAGCCAAAAATAAAATAAAATAAGGTGTAATCAGTAAACTAATTTGGGACTCTGCTATTGCAACACATGCCATAAAGCAGTTTAAAATGTGTATAAAAAGATAATGACTGTGTTCCAGTCTATTCAGACTACACAAAATTCATTCTAGAAGCCCTTTTGAACTGCTCCAAATGCTAACCATTCACCTCACTACCTGTGTGATTCAGATTTTGTACAGGATATTTTATTGTTTCACCTTGAATAATAATCTAGCCATTGAGGAAATATTTTCACCATTGTGTTTTGCTAACACTGGAGTGAAAACTGGGGATTCATTGAAGATTTAGTGTAAGATTTGAGTTCATATGCAACGCCATTAAAAACTCCCTTTTTATGACTCTGTAATTCCATAGAATTTTGGGAAAACAGAAATCTTATATGTCTGTAGAGGTAGATCTCTCCTAACTTGGAACCTCATATGAACGAGGTAGCATAATATCTCTTTTCAGTATGTCGAATATTTCGCTTTACAGGGACACAAAAAGTTCTTTGCCACAGAAATGTTTGATGATTGGCAGGCAACTTTCATAAATCATAGATCACCACAAACATCTTCACCACAACCTTTTTAGGATTAACTGAGGTCACTTGCATTGTCCTTCAAGGAGGTACCTGATAACCCTTTTTACCAAGGGACTCAAAAGCAATTACAACCATATAGGGAGAAGATGCATTGTCCTCAGAAAGTTCAACAGGAAGAGTCATGTGAGTTGGATAGAAAAATCCACTTGCATCCACTTCAGCTGTGAAGCAGTCTACAATACCCAGTGGATCTAAACGATAGTCCAGTATATATTTTTTGTCTGATTGATTTGCCACCACACCTATCCCTCACTGAAATATTAACTGAAATATAATATTCAGTTATAAATATAACTGAAGAAGACTAGTGTTACCAAAAATGAAATCTAAAATGTAGCCAGATTTACAAATTAATGGTCTGGTAGAGAATTGAGTCAAAATGTTCATTAGGCTGATTAATACAATGCAGTAAGATTTTAGCCCTAATCACATGGTTGAAATAAGGCAAATATACGGAAGAGAAGGGGCAATGTGCATCTCCAGTTATTTTGCTATCAGACCAATATATATACAAATGAGTGTAACTCCCTTGTCTTTGTTCAATGTCTCTATGTTATGACGCTAAAAAGCCAGCAAGCTATTAGGTGTTAAATTGTGTGTCAATTTTTTGTTATTCTTAACAAAACAAAACAAAAAAGGCTGAATTGATTTCACACTATCTATAGCAATATTTTCTTTGACATCTTAATGATTGGAAAAATCAGCAAACGCTCTGCCTTTCATTTTAATCTTTTCCAGTGGGTTCTTCCATGTTTGCCTAATCATTTATTAATATTTCATTTGTACAATGGTAGACACTCACAAGGCTTGTGCTTAAAATGGCAGGCTTTCAGACAAGATCTCCCAGCCTAAATGTTGAGGCTATTCCTATATAAATAGCCAAAATAAACAACTGGATAGGCTTGTGAAGTTCCTCAGGAATTTTCATGTGACTATTTTTCATAAAGCTTCCAAGGGTAGGTGAAACTAAACTGATTGACTGGTGTAGGTTTAAAAAAAATGGAGAATTAAGTAGAACTAGAGTTAAATGAGGCTCTGAAGTTGAGTATGTTTATATTCCATAAAATAAAAGAATTAAATAAAGAGTAGAAAAATAACATTAAGTTTTTCTGAAGACTTGTGTCCTCATTCACTACTGAAGACTATCTGTTCCTTAGGAGCATCCTGCTTTTGATTTTATTTTTAGTCTTCATATTACTGTATTGACAATATGTTCTTCAGTGCCACCTTTTGTCTTTCATCTTGTTACTTACTTTCTTTTTATTCTTCTCATTTGGACATTTTCATATTTTGAAACATCTCTCATCTTTCCTTCTCTTGTACTTTTTAATAAATTCCTTAATATTGGCCTGGTTCATACATCCTGCTAAGCTATTATGTACTTTGGCTTAGCATATTGTGTGAAATCAAATAATGTGGTTTATAACTAGTCCATTGTAAATCTAGCCAAATGGGATGATTCAACAATAATTATACAAAAGATGATTTAATATAATGTATGAACCATTGCATGGCTTGTTAACCTGTATAACAATAATTTCAATAATTTCTTAAATCTGCCATTTTTTTCAGAATTATGGCTTAACATTTTTGCTGAGCTTCTATTATTATGGTTTTATCTAACAATACTGAAAAAATGTGATCTTTTTACTTGCCTAAGTTTCCTGTTCTGAAATCAAATGTGCCTCTGTTAGGCTTTCATAGCAATTTTTAATCTACATATGAATTAAATTGGAGAGCATTGTAGTTATTGTCTTCAAGTTTCTCAAGAAGACAAATATTCTGAACTATGTTATGGGCATTTCTTATGATTAACTGGTCGTATGACTGCTGGGATAAAGAAATAAATACAGTAAGGACTAATCATCTGATTTTTAAAATATAAAGACCAGCTGAATATATATTTTAAAAAGCCAGCAATTATTATTCAGTATGCATATGATTTTAAGAAGAACAATATTTTATGAGCAAAAATACAGAAAAATTGTAACAGCACTGTGAAAGTAAAATATGAGGTGAAGCATTAGACCAGGGATGTCAAACTGAATTTCTTCGAGGGCTGGATCAGCACTATAGTTCTCCTTCGTGGGATGGTGGGAGGGCAGGGGATTGGGACGGATGCCTCCTGCAGCATCCTGTCAGCCAAAACGGGGCACGGGGGGGTCTGTGCGCGTGCCCCATGCTTCATTTTTACTGTTCATGGCCCATTTTTGGGCCTTTTTTGGGCCGTTTTCAGCTGACAAAGTGCTGCAGGAGGCCATGAAGGGTGAAAACGAGGCATAGGGGCCCTGCACACAGCCTGTTTTAGCCACCAGAGGCACGATGGGCCGGTCCTTTGATATTTCCAGGCCAGCTCTGCAGGCCAGATTTAAGCACCCCGTGGGCTGGATCCAGCCCGCAGGCCTTGAGTTTGACACCCCTGCATTAGACAAAATGTCATTAGAAGTCAAGTTGAGCAAATACACAACCTTTATCCTTCAAAATTGATCTTGTGAATGGCTACTTTCCGCCTTTTCCAAAGTACCACCTCCCAAAAAAAAGCAAAAAAAAAAAGAAAGAAAGAAAGAAAGAAAAGAAAAGAAAAGAAAAGAAAAGAAGGAGGGGGAATCAGTGTTGATTCATTATAAAATATTCAAATTAGGACGATTCCTTTATTTGGCACTCAAGAGGACCTTATAAATTAAAAAAAAATATAAACTACATGAAAAGTATATACAGTATTACTCAGAGGAATAACCAATAGTTCACAGCTTCTCTTCTATCTTCTGGTAATAGGTTAAAAGGACAATGTTCCAAAGGCTAAATGACATTAAATATCAAACTGAAGTTGGTATATTTTCTCAGAAAAAACAAATTTTGATAGTAAAGAACTCCAGAGGGCCTACAAGTTATCTACTCACATTGACTTTCTTCTGGCTGAAAAACAAATGTTTTTTTATTTTTTTTATTTTATAAACAAACAAACATACAATACATAATCAATCGTTCAGTGCTTCATCTGAGTAGACCTTTTGTGTCTTCTTGTTCTCCAATATTAATCATTTCATAATATCATCATTTCATTTATTGTAATATTTCTCCCACATTTCTTACTTTGCTATTAATACATTTATCAATCTTCTCTCTCCTCTTTCTTCTTCCCATGTTTCATTAAAACATTACCCTATATATATTTCTTCTCTAACCAATGGTAAAATTGTCTCCATATCTTAAAATATTCAGATTCCTCTCTTTCTTTGATTGTCAAAGTCAATCTATTCATTTCTGTACAATCCAATATTTTCTTAATTACTTCACCCTTTGTAGGAATTTTGAAAAACAAATGTTTTAAGGGGAGGCACAAAGTGCTACACCTGGTGTTAGGACAGGCCAGATTTGCCATGTGATTCTGGAAAATCCAAACAATCCATCATATATTCTATAAGGACTTTCCTAATTTCTATAATGGACCTCCATGGGGACCTCATATTATCGTTGTTATAGCTTTTCCATGAAAGACAGATGGATATAATGCTAACCTTCTTTCAGATTCTAACCATGTTCTGATCAGTATAGGTCTGTGATGGCAAACCTATGATACACGTGCCACAGGTGGCACGTGTAGCCATATCAGTGGGCACATGAGCTCAGCTCCGCCAGCTGATTTTCGGGCCTTCTGGGCCCACCAGAAGTAGGGAAACAGGCTGTTTCCTGCCTCCAGAAGGCCTCAGGAGGTGGTGGGAAAGGCCCGTTTTTCTCTCTCATCGGGCTCCAGAACCTCTCTAGGAGTCGGAGGGTGAAAACAGTTCCCCCCCCCGAGGTCCTCCAGAGGCGAAAATGGCCCATTTGCCAACTTTCAGTGGGACTGGAAGGCCTGTTTTTTTGCTGCTCCCAGCCTCCAGGGCCTCTCTAGGAGTCTGGGGTCGGTGAAAATGGCCTTCCCCACCCCTTGGAGGTCCTCCAGAGGCCGAAAACGAAATCTGGGGGATGGGGAAGGCTGTTTTTGCCCCCCCCCCAGATTCCTAGAAAGGCTCTGGAGCCAGATGAAAGAGAAAAACGGGCCATCGCGTGCCAGAAGCGGGGGGAGTGGGGGGGGTCATGTGCACATGCACAGTGTGGGGTGCATAGAATTATGGGTGTGGGCACACGCACAACCCCCGCGATGGCAAAAAGGTTTTCACTGGTATAGGTGGTCCTACTGAAAACAAGGAAACAACTTGGTTCTTCTGCGCATGTCCAAGATGGCCGCTGGCTGAGATCTCGGAGCAGCAGGATGAGACATTCCCGGCCGACGGAACATCTTGGCCACTGACCTGGCCGAGTCTTCCCCCAGGTCCAGTGATAAGATCATCTTGGCAGCTGCGGGAAAGGTTTTTCGTCCTCTCAGAGTCCGTGGCTGCTGAGAACAAGGCCGGGGGGAGCGAACGGTGACTGGCGGTGGCCATTTTGGCACAGGGCCTGGATGGGGTGGTGTCTCGGCCGAGAACTGCTGCAACGGAGTTGTTTCCCGGCATTTTTGTCGGCAACGACGAATGCCCTCCGGTCCACCATGGAGGGCTGCGGTGGCGGAGTCGGTAGAGGAGGCAGAAGAGGCTGAGTACCACCACAGTGGTGTTGTTTCTCGGCTTCTTTGCCGGCAACGACGACGGCCCCCTCTGGTCCAGCATGGAGAGCAGCAGCGACGGATTCGGTAGAGGAGGCAGCCCCAGTAAGGTCCCCCACGTGGAGAGAGATTGTTTGAGGGGGGGTGCCAAGGCCATAGCTGGGGTGGTGAAGATGGCCACAGCATCATCCGGGGTGATTATCCTCTGGGTGATGATGGTGGCGATGGAACTCCCTTGGCAGTGGATTTGACTAACCACCTCCTCTTCCCCCTTTCTCCTTGATGTTTTTTCCATCTGGACCTTATGTGCTGTCTGCTTGCCTGAAGTCCAGACTTTTGGACCAAACGGACCAGGCTGGGAGGGAGGTGATAGGAATTGGTGTGCTCGGCCATGGAGTATTTTCCCTTCCTTCCTCCCCCTGGACTCTGGATTCTAGATTCTGTTTTTGGCGTCTGGTCTCTGGGGCTTGGGAGGGGGGGTGATTAGATGGTCAGGACTGCCAGCTTAGGGTCATGAGATCTGTAGGACCTGGTTGAGGTTGGATTACTCTCCGGGGCCTGCTTGGACCTGCTCCCCTCCCCCTTCATGTGGAGTGGGTTGTAGGGTGGAGAATGCTGGCGGCAATGACTTTTTTCCATCAGCCTGAAGGGGGCCTACCATGGAGGAGCTGCTATCCTAATGTCATCAGACGCTGGTTCTTTTCAGATTGGCTCAATCCGGACTGTTGTAACATCGAGGTCGACTGGGGTGAACTCATTCACATGCCGATTCACTTCATATGCGTTATTGTCCGACCAAACTTCTTGGCCTGTGGGATTCCCCCATCTCGCGGGAATGGCCCTCCTTTTTATCGAGGGCCTACCTCAACGAGGGGTCTTGGGACCCGGAGAGGTGGTATGCGTCCAAGAAGAACCTTTGGGGGTTTTTAAAGAGGTTTTCTAAGGGGGGGAGGGTAGTGACGGGTGTTCGGGGGAACCCGTCGGGGAGGGAGGCAGTTCCTGCATGCACTCACGGCATTTCTTCAATAGGTCCGAAGGTAATGGGGGAGGGTTATGTTCCTATTATTGAGGGTGGTTCCATCTGCACGGTAAGTGGGAGGAGCAGATATGGCGGAAGTGGGAGGCCATATTGTTCTCCGGGGGCGCGCGCTCGCTGTTTAAAAGCGATCACTCGCCCCGGCCTCCCAGACTTTTCCCATTCCCAAGTCTCCAGAATCCTCTGGGCTTGGGCCTTCGGCTGATGCTGTGCAATGCACAGTCTGTCGTTAATAAAGCCCCCCTGATTCATGATCTTATACAGGGGGGGTCGGCGGACCTTATGGGCATCACGGAAACCTGGTTGGGCACGCAAGGGGGAGTTCCCCTTGTCGAAATGTGCCCACCGGGTTTCCGGGCATTTCATCAGCCAAGGGCTCAAGGAAGGGGTGGGGGGGGTGGCGGTTGTTATTAGGGAAAGTCTAGAACCAAGGGAGACCACTGTACGTCAGATAGCCGGTTGTGAATCCCTCTTTGTGAAGTGGGGTCATAGGGCTCAGATGGGCTTATTGATCGCGTACCTGGCTCCTTGCTGCATGACAACAGCCCTGCCCGAGCTGTTGGAGGTGCTTGCCGGGGTGGTGGTGGAGACCCCCAGACTTATGGTCTTGGGGGACTTCAACTTGCCATCGACCGGCTTGTCATCAGCGATGGCTTGGGAGTTCATGGCCTCCATGACGGCCTTGGACCTGACTCAAGTAGTTGATGGCCCTACTCACATTGGGGGAAGCACACTGGATCTGATTTTTATCTCTGGACAGTGGTTGAATGATCTGGACTTAGGAGATCTAGTCACTGAGCCTTTGTCATGGTCAGATCATTCTCTCCTTCGTCTGGACTTTCGGACCGCCATTCAACACTGCAGGGAGACGGGACCAATACGTTGGTTCCGTTCCAGGCGCCTGATGGATCCGGAGAGGTTTCTGATGGAGCTTGGGCTGTTCTCCGAGGATCTGGCCCATGGCACGGCTGAAGAACTAGTCGCGGCCTGGGAACTGGCCACAGCTGGGGCTCTAGACTGTGTCATGCCTTTGCAGCCTCTGACCCGGCGTAGGTCTCAACCAGCTCCTTGGTTCTCCGAGGAGCTGAGGGAGATGGAATGTCGGAGAAGATGCCTAGAGAGTGCCTGGAGATCCAGCCATTCAGAGGCTGACCGAACACTAGTTAGGTCATATAGTAGGACCTACCTAGTGGCATTGAAGGAAGGGAAGCGTTTATACGTTTCCTCCCTCATTGCGTCGGCAGATAACTGCCCGGCTGCCCTGTTTCGGGTGACCCGCTCTCTCCTTTATCAGGAGGAGCGGGAGGACCCCTTACAAGGGTGGGCCGAGGAGTTTAGTGGTTATCTATACGATAAAATCGTTCAGGTTCGGGACGGGTTGGATCAAGATTGGGTAGATCCAGGGGAGAGGTCAGAGACTCGTCTTGTTGAGACTGTTTGGGATGAATTTGACCCTGTGACTCCTGAGGACATGGACAGGTTGTTGGGGAGGTTGAATGCCACCACATGTTTACTGGACCCGTGCCCCTCCTGGCTGGTGCTGGCCACGCAGGAGGTGACACGAGGCTGGCTCCGGGGGATTATAAATGCTTCTTTGTTGGAAGGGGTTTTCCCTGCTGCCTTGAAAGAGGCAGTGGTGAGACCCCTCTTCAAGAAGCCTTCCCTGGACTCAGCTGTTTTAGGAAACTATCGTCCGGTCTCCAACCTTCGTTTTGTGGCGAAGGTTGTAGAGAGTGTGGTGGCACGTCAACTACCCCTGGATGAAACTGTCTATCTAGACCCGTTCTAGTCCGACTTTCGGCCCGGATACAGTACGGAGACAGCTTTGGTCGCATTGGTTGATGATCTCTGGAGGGCCAGGGACGGGGTTATTCCTCAGCCCTGGTCCTATTAGACCTCTCAGCGGCTTTTGATACCATCGACCATGGTATCCTGCTGCACCGGCTGGGGAGTTTGGGAGTGGGAGGCATCGTTTATCGGTGGTTCTCCTGCTATCTCTCTGACCGGTTGCAGACAGTGTTGGCAGGGGGGCAGATATCGACCGCGAGGCGCCTCATGTGTGGGGTGCCGCAGGGATCGATTCTCTCGCCTCTCCTGTTCAACATCTATATGAAGCCGCTGGGTGAGATCATCAATGGTTTTGGGGTGAGGTACCAACTGTACGCTGATGATACGCAGCTGTACTTCTCCACCCCAGGCCACCCCAACGAAGCGGTTGAAGTACTGTCCCGGTGTCTGGAAGCCGTACGGGTCTGGATGGGGAGAAACAGGCTCAAGCTCAATCCCTCCAAGACGGAGTGGCTGTGGATGCCGGCACCCCAGTACAGTCAGCTGCAGCCGCGGCTGATTGTTGGGGGCGAGTCATTGGCCCCAATGGAAAGGGTGCGCAACTTGGGCGTTCTCCTGGATGGGCGGTTGTCTTTTGAAGATCACTTGACGACCGTCTCTAGGAGAGCATTTTATCAGGTTCGCCTGATTCGCCAGTTGCACCCCTTCCTGGACCGGGATGCCCTATGCACGGTCACTCATGCTCTGGTTACTTCTCGCTTGGATTACTGCAATGCTCTCTACATGGGGCTCCCCTTGAAGAGCACCCAGAGGCTCCAGTTGGTTCAGAATGCAGCTGCGCGGGTGATAGAGGGAGCCGTTCGTGGCTCCCATGTAACACCGCTCCTGCGCAGACTGCACTGGCTATCTGTGGTCCTTCGGGTGCACTTCAAGGTTTTGGTTACTACCTTCAAAGCGCTCCATGGCTTAGGACCGGGTTACTTACAGGACTGCCTACTGCTACCGATTACCTCCCACCGACCCGTGCGCTCTCACAGAGAGGGACTCCTCAGGGTGCCGTCCGCCAAACAATGTCGGCTGGCGGCCCCCAGGGGAAGGGCCTTCTCTGTGGGGGCTCCCACCCTCTGGAATGAATTTCTCCCAGGACTACAACAACTACCTGACCTTTGGACCTTTCGCCGCGAGTTGAAGACCTACCTATTTATTCGCACAGGACTGGCAAATTTTTAGCAGTTTTAATATTTTGATTTAATTTGGGGTTTTTATGTTCTTAATAGTTTTAATCTGGCCTGATGTTTAATAAGATTTTTAAAATTGTTTTTACTATGTACATTGTATTGTTTTTATTATGGCTTTAATAATAAAGTCCTTTGGGAGAAGGGTGGTATAAAAATCTAAATAAACTAAACTAAAACTAAACTAAACTGAAGTCAAAGTGACCAAATGTCATGTCATTTATTGTTTTAGGTATAGATGACATTTGATTGTAAGCCTTGTTCATAGAACTGATGTTTGGATGATTCAAAAAGTGAATTCCATATATATAAAATCATCTTGAATTACAAAAAAAGATAGGATATAATATAATAATAACAATTTTAATGTAGATTTCTAATAATTTTTGTGTATTTTCGAAGCTGAATGCAACGTATTAATTCCTAATGAAGAATGCATAAAAGGCACAGAAGATCAGGAGAAAAATTTATTTTCCTGATGCCTTTCTTCAGATTTCAAACCTGTTAATTCAGGCCCTTTTAATTTTTAAAAATAGTTTAATTAATCCCTGAAATAAAAATATTTTTAAACATTCAATCTGAAAAGTTCATTTCAATTGAAAACAGCTTTCTTTCTTAATTTTTTTACTGATTAAATTTCAAGACAGCTTTCATATAGTCAAAAGTTGCAGACCACCCTGGTGAATTGCAGCTGATTGATGCAGGATTGCAGGGTGTTTCTGCTGGCATCAGGGCTGTAATGGATCAGTATAATTCAGCTTTTATCTAACATGAAAACCCTCTATGAGAATACTGTGTGGTCCACTATGGGTGTTTTATGGATCTAAAAATAGTATTGGGAAAAACTTCACCACCTGTGAAGGATGCAAAATGTCTGGAAGCCAATCCACCTTCACAAAATTAGATAGATCTAAATTCTAATTCTGCCTTAAAGAAGTTCAGATCATTCTCATTGCTATTCTCAAAAGCCTTTCCATGAAATAACTTAGAATCCACCACTTCAGGACATAAAACCTCTAATATGAGGTGCCACATTTCCGTTGTACCTTGATGAACGTATCTTTTCTTTTATGTACACTGAGAGCATATGCACCAAGACAAATTCCTTGTGTGTCCAATCACACTTGGCCAATAAAAATTCTATTCTATTCTATTCTACATTTCCTTTCAACCTAATCTCCTGGTGCTTTGCCAGCATCATTAGATAGCATTGTTGCCTCATTTTGTAGTATAAGCTAGAAAGGTTTTCTGATAGCAGGTTGTTCAAGACACAAGTAATGAAATTTCAAATCCTAGAATTCCCCATAAAACATTATTACAGGGCTGATGAGTTTTTTAGATGCATACACATTGGTAATACAGGCATACATGCACTTTGACTTGTTCCAAATAATCTAGATCAAAGGTGTCAAACTTGCGACCTGCAAGCCGGATCTGTCACATGCTGGCCACGCCCACCCCGGTTTAGTGAAGGAGGGAAAAGTCACAATACATCATGTGATGACGTGAAGACATGAGTTTGACACCCTGATCTAGATACCGTATTTTTCGGCATATAAGACGCACCTTTTTTCCCCCCAAAAAAGAGGGTGAAAATCTGGCTGTGTCTTATACTCCGAATGTAGTCCGGCCCAGCTTCTCAAACTGTGGTTTCAGAGGCTGGAAAAAAGCATTAGAAACGAAACTTCAGAAAAGAAGCCCCCAAACAGCTTCAGAAAAGAATCTCCCAAACAGAGCATCAGAAGTTTTTTTTCTGAAGCTCTGTTTTGGAGGTTTTCAGAGGCAGAAAAAAAAAAGTATTTTCTGAGTTTCAGAAGTTTCAGTTTCAGAGGCAGGGAAAAAAAGCAATAAAAAAAAAGCAAGGCACAGAGCTCACAACCAAGGAACCTATTGCTAAAATTCACCTCTGGGAACAGCTGATTGGGGGTATTCCAGAAGGCCGATCTACCTGCCAATCATTTTTTTTCTTATTTTCCTCCCCAAAAACTAAGGTGTGTCTTATACTCCAGTGCATCTTATACTCCGAAAAATAAGGTACTTTAGACATATAAATTTTATCAAAATATAGTAGTCAGGAACAAGAATTAATTTTTTTTAACAAGCCAGATAAAACCTTTTTCCCCCTGACAAAGTGCTATTGACACCAGGTAAATATTACTACAGTACAGACCAAAGATGTAAAGCAATTCTAACGCAAAATGTCTAGAAAAATAGATTTTATCTCAGAGCAGTTCTTGAAATGAATATCAATCCCTGAAATGTTTATAAGTATCATTCATCCTTTAAAAAATATCTGAATTGCATTTATTTTAATGTTTCCAAACAGAAACATTTATCGATAAATGTCTTTATATCTTCCTACAGCAATCATTTACTGAAGCAAGATTTTGTGTCACACAGCCAATTTATGATGTATTAGAAAGAGATTGTATGATTTGTACTCAGGATTTCTATGGAAGCCCACAATTTAATGGTATACAGTATAACTCACAAAAAACAGAATGGAGAATTTACAACTTCTCAACTCTCTATGCCAGGGGTCTCCAACCTTAGCAACTTTAAGCCTGGTGGACTTCAACTCCCAGAATTTGCTGGCTGAGGGATTCTGGGAGTTGAAGTCCACCAGGCTTAAAGTTGCCAAGGTTGGAGACCCCTGCTCTATGCCATTTAGAATCCTTTCTCTCTAATCTAGAGAAATTAATTTCTTTTCATTATCTACCAATCTTTAAACACATGGGAGTTTACAATATATAGAAAACTGCATCCACCAAACCACACAAACCTTGACTTAAGAGCAGTTCCCCCATAATTTATACTTCAAGCATCTTGTAGAAAAGCTCTATTACATTGTAAAGGAGGGCACCAACTGAACTTCTAGAAGCAAGATGTTTCATAGGAGGAATGCAGCATGAGAAAAAAATGTGCTCTCACTTCCCTCTTCAGCTCTTTTTTGTGAAAAAATGTGTTTTTGGGCTGAATATACTACGTGGATCATTTGTTCCTGAAGCAAGTAATTCCACAGACACCATGGTATCAAGCCACAGAAGAACTGTACTTAACAACCTGCTTCACATACAGAAAAATGCTTTGTATGAAAATCAGCTGTCAGCTGTATAGTACAGTTCATACAATATCCTGATGCAGACAATTTCACAATAAAAAAAAATCCCAGATTTTGATAGCTTGAAAAGGTATTTTGATATCTGGACTTTCCTGGGAAGTAATTCACTTTATATAATGCACAGTAAAACTTTATCAGATTTTGTTCAATGGACTTCAATGCAGCAGAACAAATTTCTGATGTGGCTTTTTGTCATTTGAAAAATTACAATGCCATAATGCAAATAATTGATACCATTATACAAATCCCTACAATTCTGTATTCTCCAGATCAATAATAGATGCTCCTCTCCAATTAGTCACAGTTGATGTATTAAAATTTGTGGAAGCTAGTTCTTACAAGTTGAAAAGAAAACAATTGAATACTACATTAGGTAGAGCTACCTCATTATAAGTTCTGGGATTCTTGTGTGCCAGTTTAATTAATTCCAATCTAGTTGGTGATTTTTTTTTTATAAAGCCTAGTTAATATAGGAAACTAGTAATATAGGAAATATATAGGAAAAATATAGGAAATATAGGAAACTAGATGATGTTTCTTAATACAAGGAAAAAAGTGCAATATCAGTATTGCCCTAACTATACTATATCTCAAATGTGAATTCACTATATACTGTGTAATAGTGATTCCTTGAATTTACTTAGTATTTGTTGAGTTAACACCAGTGGTGGGATTCAAATAATTTAACAACCAGGTCTCTGCTCTAATGACCACCTGGGTAGGTGTGGCTCAGTGGTCATGTGACCATATGGGCATGTGGGCGTGGCCAACTCAATATCACTCATGTCAATTGGTGTTTCATCTTAGCTGTTACAATGTAATAAGGGATAACCAGAGAGGCAGTTTTTGTAAGGAGGGCAATAAAGATTAGGCTAGAAACAACACCATAATGTTTCCTTCCTGCCTTCCTTACAGGATTAGCCTTGTAAAGTGGAAAAAAACAAAATAAGATTTCTTCCAACAACCGGTTTTCCAAACTGCTTAGAAAGTTAACAACCGGTTCTCCCAATCGTTGCGAACTGGCTGAATCCCACCACTGGTTAACACCCATATAATTACTGAATCATAAATAATTTAAATTACCTGGGTGAATAATTTTGCTATTTTGGAGGAAGAAGTATTTTGCTATTTTTGGGAGGAAGAAATAAGTCACCAATACTTGGAACATATATAGAAATATAAAATATTTCTATTTTATAATTCCCAACGGTGGTGCTCATTCATGCAAACTTATGGATTAAAATGAAATACTGACCAGAAATTTAGTTGTTGGGGACGGAGGGATTTTTTTTTAATACAATCTTGATGGAGAAGCTAGGTAATTTTGAAAACAATGGATAATTTTATCTAAAGTCTGATTTGGTACAGCAACCAAGCAGGACAAGTAAAGATTCCAACAGATAATTAAGACTGCAGAAAGAAGTAGCCTACCTTCCATAGAAGACTTACATATTGTGCAGGTCAGAAGGAGGCTAAGAAGATACCTGCAGATCCCTCACATCCTGGAAATAAACTGTTTCAAACTCTTCTCCTTGGGATGGTACTACAGGACACCACAGCCCAAAACACATGGACAGTTTTTCCCTCAGGCCATCATTCTACTGAACACCTAATTCTCACTGTGCTTTCTATTGTTTATGTGTATTTACCCAAATTGTTTGTCTGTTGCATTATTATCCTTCTTACTACCCCCTCCTATTAGTATTATTACTATTATGATTATCATTATTCTGTTGCTTTGCATGTACACTGAGAACTTCTACCCCAGAGACAAATTTCTTGTGTGTCTAATCACACTTGATCAAATAAAATATTTTACTCTGCTGTACTGTATTGTACTGTGCTGTGCTCTAAATTCTATTCTATTCTATTCTATTCTATTCTATTCTATTCTATTCTATCCTATCCTATCCTATCCTATCCTATCCTATCCTATCCTATCCTATCCTATTCTATTCCATTCTTCCATTCCATTCCATTCCATTCTCCTTAGCCCAATCTACCATTTGTATTAAGATGCTAAAATAAGAACACTGAAAGTTTTTCAGCTGAATTATTTTTCTGTTGCTATTTGTTTCAGTTTTACAAAGAAGTGACAGACAGACAGAGCCATTGTGTTTTTAATCACAGAGAACTTGTTTACTCCAACCTAAAAGGAATTCATACCATTTTATTAAACGATCTGATCCCGAAACCACTTTCATTTCATAAGGTGAATTCCAATTCCAGACGCAGAGCCCAGAAAACCCCAATAGAGATAGTTTCCATGTACAAAAGGAAGGAACTATTTTCCTATTGATTTTTTGTTTCTGGAAAAATGTAAATGCAAAGACCACACTTTGGAGGGATGGTAAGTTATTCAATTTCTACAGGAAGGATGACAAGCAATGCCAAATTACTATCCAGTTACTTCTGAGTGTTCCCCGATTCTAATCGGAGCAAAAAGTTGAGGTTTTATCATAAAGGGAGCACATTGAAATACTGCATGGATTGCAGTCCTGAAGAATGACAAAACATCTGTTTTTATTCTTCATTCCTGTAGAATTCTTCCAGTTGATAATTTGGATTGGAACCAGATTGGTTGTTTTCATAGGTCCTTTTCTTCTCAGCTTTGATACAACAAACCTCTCCCTTGGGTCTAAACGTTTGTGTTCTGAATTTGTGGTTTACATGGCAAGGAGTCTCTGTATTATATTGCTAACATATTATCCATCTTGAAGAATATAAAATGAGATACGCTTTATGTAAAGACTTCTCCTGTTTTTAAACTTGCTGGTCAATAAATGCTTTTGGAAAAGCAGAGGAGCAAATTTTCTTTGATTCTTTCCTTTCTTTCCCTACACACTCACACACCTTCAAATACAACATTTTAAATTAAAAAAAAACTTACCTGAATTTTTCACGTATTAAAATTCTTACTTACTGTATGGACTCTTCTTTTGAATAGTTTGGGCTCAGTAGTACGTATTGACGAAGAAAAAGCTTTATGTGGAAGAATGGATGTTGTTCCAGGAAACACAAGCAAATGTTGCAGAATTAGCCAGCTCTGGTGGAAGAGGCATGATGATGATGATGATGATGATAATAATAATAATAATAATAATAATAATAATAATAATAATAATAATAATAATAATAATAATAAGAAGAAGAAGAAGAAGAAGAAGAAGAAGAAGAAGAAGAAGAAGAAGAAGAAGAAGAATAAGTCAGTAGTGCTCAGAACAATTGCTTTTACATCATCACGAGAAGCCACCAAGATTCCATACTAGCTGGATTCTCATTGTACTCTAAGGCTAGAACATGGTTAAGAAAATATAAAATATGCATTCACATACCCTCTGTGTGTGTGTGTGTGTGTGTGTGTGTGTGTGTGTGTGTGTGTAGGTGGGTATATTAGGTGAACACAGATTTTGTATTTTCTTAACCTGATTAAATTGTGTATATGTGAGATCCAACAACATGCTAAACTCCATACTGTGCAATCCTGCTTTAGCCTAATCTAAAAATTGGTGTGAACCTCACCAAAGTATATCTCCTGTAATCTTCTAGAATCAGAGTTTCCAGTCCCTGGGATGTCGCCCACTACCGGGCCTTGATCCGCTCAGAACCATGGAAGTTGTTCAGAACCAGGCTACTAAAACCGTTTGAAACTGGGCCATTCGGAACTGGGCTGCATGCGTGCTTCCCCACTGTTCATGCGGAACCATCCCCTCTCCCCCCCTCCGGGCCTCAAACAATTTGATATCAAAGTAAGCACATATTTTGTTTTGAAGAAGTATTAATCATCTTAATGAAAACTCAAAAAAGAAGCCCAAGTTACAAAGCATTGGTACTTCTAGACACTTTTACATGTAATCATTCTGGTTCATTTATGGAATTTATAGGGTTAAGATATTGTAGTCTTTGCTGCACGAATCAAGAAGAGGGCCGTGAAAATATTTGCAGATCCCTCGCATCCTGGACATAAACTGTTTCAACTCCTACCCTCAAAACGATGCTATAGAGCACTGCACACCAGAACAACTAGACACAAGAACAGTTTTTTCCCGAAGGCCATCACTCTGCTAAACAAATAATTCCCTCAACACTGTCAGACTATTTACTGAATCTGCACTACTATTAATCGTTTCATAGTTCCCATCACCAATCTCTTTCCACTTATGACTGTATGACTATAACTTGTTGCTGGCAATCCTTATGATTTATATTGATATATTGATCATCAATTGTGTTGTAAATGTTGTACCTTGATGAACGTATCTTTTCTTTTATGTACACTGAGAGCATATGCACCAAGACAAATTCCTTGTGTGTCCAATCACACTTGGCCAATAAAATTCTATTCTATTCTATTCTATTCTTTGTTTTTCCTATTTTCTCTTACATCTGTTTGCTATTCAAAAAAAAAGAGGAGCAATAAGAAAAAATATGGAACACTGAAAAGTGTATTTGTCTAATGATCAAATGAATTCTGAAAACATCCACAACCATATATATTGGGTTCTGTAGAAGGCCCTTACACTATTAAAGTTCTTGGTTTTTTTCTCTCTGTCTCTCAAATTTTTAAGGTCACTCATTCAATATGGACTAACCTTAATTTCAATCTAGAAATCGTACAGATAAGCATGCCTGATATGTTGTATGTAAAAAACTTACTGGCCTCATATTAGGAATGGATTTTGGGAGAAATCCTATCAATCTATCCTAAATTTCCCAATCAATGGAAGACAATGGTAACCCAATGGTAGACAAAATCCCACAGTGCTGCTTTGCCCCCTGCAAGCCTATTTTTTCCATTTGAAAAACTTACGAATCACTTGTATAAATGGTTTTTTTTTGTCTGAATTTCCTATTAATTTAATACCTATTTTGTCAGAATTTGTGCTAGCAATGTTGTAAGATCTGGTGTAGACAGCTTTCTGGCTGTTCTTGCAATGTTTAGCACTACATTTATTAGATCAGTTCCAATCCATTCAAGAAGCCAAGAGCCAGATAAGGTGTTAACAGCCAGCAGTTTGTCTACATCAAACCATTTAGCTTTCCAACTGTGGAAAACTAATCACATTTTTTAAAAGTTTCATGTTGATAGAAACGATGATGAAAGCTTTAACTCAGAATTTAAGAGATTTATTTAAAACTCAAAAGTGATATTTTCCAAATAAAGTTGTAAATTAATTGCACGTGGAATTCATTATTTGTCATGACACATACATTGCCTGTGGAACAGTTAAGCATTTTCCAGCTGGGGTTTATGGATTGAGAATCTAGTCAACTTTAAATCTATAAACATTCTTTAACTTTTTGTTTTGAGCTCTTGTCTTCTAAATTGAACATTCAGGTTATATTCAGGTTCTGTGATCCCTTAGTGCCAAATTCTTGAGTTAATTTATTATTGTGATATACTTACTTGCTGCTATAGAGACAGAAGAGAATATTTCTGGTATTTTATATATTTTATATATTAATGTTATATATATATATATAATTACTTTTCTGATAGAATGTATGTTACATTGTATATATTTAATATATTAATATATTTATTAATATAAATATATTGGATATTAAATTGCTATGGGCACCTCTACATGAGTATTTTGCACAATACATTTATCATTTCTGTTTGCCATCTGACCAGGTTCTTCTGGTTCGGTACCAATGCTTTCAGAATTGCAATGGAAGTAATTTCCCACAAGAAATGATGAAACTCTGCATCAGTTTCATGTCAATTGTTTTTATCCAGGTTTTATTTGACTCACCCACTTATGGATCCTGAGCATATATTAGGTTCTGTCACATTCTACTAAGGATTCACCACCATATCTTTGCCATCTTTTAAAAATTTCTGTAGCTCCTTCCCCCCCTTGCAACTGCTCAGATCTTTTCCCCCTCCCAAAAGTCTAGACAAATAAACACAATATTAATTAAACTATGGCTGTAGGTTGCAGGGTACAGATTGAATGCCTTTCTTTGTGTTTTCTTATTGATCAGTTAAAGATAGCAAAGATTGCATTCTCCATGTTCTAAAAATCCCCATAGTGAAGACATTTGTTAGATTGTTTTCAGACTGCTTTTGAGGGAATGCAGAGTAAAAACAGTGACACAGAAGTGCTTTTAAAATGAGGATCATCAGTTGTTAACATTTATAATAGCCTCTTTTAGCCAGAGACCATTTAATTTTTCAAAGTATGCTTTAAGAGGCTGGATGGATACAGGGCAAGCATAATGTATGGAAAAGAAACGGAAATATTTGAATTACCTAGTGCACTTTTGCTTTTAATGTTATGGATCAAAATATCTGCTCCAGTAACCAGCTGTTAATAGAGCCTAAGATCCGAAGATCCTATATACAAACATCTTATTGTAAGGCTGTTACAACAAGAAACTTTCTGTTCTATCATGTTATGACAGAAACTCTCCCATCGTTAGTTGGCAGGTTAAGGTATTTTGCATACAGTGTTCTCCATTGGTGCCAGTTTGATTATCTTATATAATCAAGATTTGTATGAATGACATTATGTTTATTCTAGTCTCATTCCCTGCTTGTTCTTCTTGCACATAAACAATACTAAACAACTATAATTTCACATTACAAACACAGATGTGGAGAAATCTGAGCTATTCACGAAGGTCAGTCAGGTCAAGAAACACCAGATTTTCATCACCTGATTTCCACATAGGATAATAATTCCAAACTATAATCAGCTGATTCTGTTGTTTTGTTTTTCTGCATAGGATTAGAAAAACAAACTTAAGGAAACCAGTGCAAAATAATTCCATGTACATTTGGTAGCAGGATGCAGTTTTATATTTCTACAGGATATTACAAAGCTGTGGCACCTAGGAAAAATATTCCAAAGATGACATGAAGGTATAACTTGTAGGTTTGAAATAGATGATTTGAAAGGATATTTAATATTGCTTTACTGCCATTATTGTATTTATTTTACAACTATGCATGAAATGGTCTGATTGTGATTCAGACCAAAGTATATGAAGCAAGTGGAACCCAAGTGGATAGTCTTCTGTTTCTTTGTTGGGACAAAAAAAGTCAAATTCTTCCCTCCTTACATGGCATATTTAAAAATATCTCTGAACTTCCACTAAGTACAGATGATTGAATTCTCCCAAACAAATAGCAGAAAATTGTTAAGTTTCCATTACCAGTGAATGCAATACTCCGGAAGTATTGTCAAATATATTTTTTTTAAAAAAACCTCTGGGAAATTGATGTTGAAATCTTGATAATTTTCTTCAACATAATGTGTCTTAGGAAACAGTAGCAGAGTAATGCACTACTTCCTGTAGAGTCAATGACCTAGCTTGGATATAAGATTGCCCGGTTCATAAATCATAATATAAAGCCATAGACAGCAAACTCTTGTTTTTTATTTCATGACTTTCATGTAATACTGAAATCCTGATTTGTTTTAAATGAAAACTTATTATTCTGACCAAAATTAGTATTGGGTTCTTTAATCAAAATCTTAATTTGACCAATAGATCCTAGTAAATGGGCTGATTTTGTCAGTCTGTATTTTTCATAAATAAAAATAGACCATTTTTTTAGTTTACATTTACTAGATGTAGCCAAATTAAGTCAAGAGACACTAGTTCTACGATATCTAAAGTTAAGGTATCAGATTTGAATAAAGCTAACATGTAACATACTTTTGGGTTTATTTTTATGTTCCTGGGGAAGATCTGTTTCTTGAAGTACTAATTTAGCACCTGTCCAGTTAGGAGAATGCAGTTTTTAAAGCAGAAAATTTTATTCCGATTCTAGATTTTCTTTTCTTATTTAATCAGATATTTTAAAACAAAGTTAAAAATTATCAAGGGAAAGGATAAATGGGAAGAATCTTGCCTAACTGAGATTTCAGATAATACACATTTTAGGACTTCTATAAACATATATGTTTTGCAGCATAGGATCAGTATGGTATAGTATAACTTTAATTCTATTCTATTCTATTCTATTCTATTCTATTCTATTCTATTCTATTCTATTCTATTCTATTCTATTCTATTCTATGGTGATATTCACTTACTTTTCCTACCAAGAAATGTGTGCGCGCCCAGCAGTAGTGGTTTTCACTTAACTTCACTACTGGTTTGGAACTGTGAGCATTTGTATGTGTGCGCTTGTTTTGCTCACGCGTGGTGCTTCTGCGCAGGTGCAGGACTTTCTGTGCATGTGCAGAGCATCCATGATGACATCTGGGTGGGTGGGCGGAACCTCCCACTCCCACCACTACCAGTTCTCCCGAACTGGGGTGAACTGGTAGAAACCCACTACTGGTGCCCAGCCTCAAAAACATGCCTAAATAAGATGGCATAAATGGCATAGTGGGTGGGTGGGCACACCCGTGATTTCCGCTACCAGTTTGGGAGAACCGGTCCGAACTGGTTGAATACCACCTCTGAATCCTATTCTATTCTATTCTATTCTATTCTATTCTATTCCATTCCATTCCATTCCACTCCACTCCACTCTGATAAAGACATTAGAAAGTTAATCCTGCACATCTGCCTATAGAAAAATATAAACTGACAAGGCATTCCCTTGTGCTTGTTTAAAAAATAAAAAGGAGAATCTAAAGCATCCCAGGGTCATTGTAGCATTTTGCATAAATTAAGCAAATACCTCTGTTTAAAGTCTTGCTTGTTTTCCTTGCCCTGGGCTGAGTTCAGAGAGATTCTACTGAAGTGAATCCAAGACTTCCGTCCTCTGAACCCTGGAGCGTCATGGAAGATGGATTGATCTCAACTCCCTTCTGGAGGCACTCATATCAGAAGGCTTTTGAGTTATTTTAGTCTCAAGCTTATTACAAGTTATTCTCTAACTCTTCTCTGGAGGGGGTCTGATGTAGACAAGTTGCTTTATTGCGAATGTTAACGTACCTTTGTTATCTCTCACCAATTTCTGATTGAGGAAAGGGAACAACTTTGTCTTGTATCTCATGCCACAGATTCAGTAATGTAGATTAACAACCCTCTTTCTATATTTGCTGATTCCTTACACGCGTGCACACAAAATAACATTTTGCTAAATGAAATGGAAGTATCTAGCTTTTTAAAATTTTTAAATCAGCTCAATTATTAAGCATCTCATTGCAATAGGCCCAGAAGGAGGTAATAAACAGTGGAATGATTTCATAGTCCAACAGGAATAATAAGGATTATTTAAAAGGACAAATTTATTTTGATTCTCATCTAAACTGATAGTCAAAAAGATCATTACATTTTTCCAGTTATTCAGTCATGCAGTATAAAATTAACAGTATAACTCACCTAACCCCAAGATAGTTATATAAAAATAATCTGAAGCTGCTGGAAGCTATATGTAGAAGAACACTCTGAAGCTCTCAATTACCGCTTTAAGGGGGGGGGGGAAGAGGGACAGAAGCAAAAAAATATAAACAATGCCATCAATTTACTCCAAATTCTTCGTGTTCGACCGGACGATAACATGGTTTCTGTTTGTCTTTGCTGGCTCCTCTATGTGCGTGTTTATCTGCAGCTTGCAGCTAACTGATCACATTCCGTATCTGTTCCATTGTGGTAAACCAGCACTATTTGGTTTGTTATTTTTTTCCCTTGAGGTGCCTTTTAAAATACTTCCAGATGACAAGTGGCCAAATTGCTTTAGGAGTAGTAGGACCAAACCATGTTCCTTCTCTGAAATGACATGTGGAAAACAGATTTCTGTTCTAGTCTTTCAACATATAGTTTAAAGAGGGAAAAAATGGTCATGTGTGCCCATATTAGCAATGGAGCCTCTCTACAATATTGTTGATCAAGTTATAAACAGAGGAACCAAGAGAGAAAAAAGATCTGCCAGGCCTAAAATTGCATTTTCACATTAGGCTTACTTGTAAAAGGAATGTTTTTATTTGATAAATAAGTTCAAGTTTTACAAAACTGTATAGCAATCTTTTCCTCTATTCTGCTCTCCAGCTGGGTTGAGATGACTACTCCTAAAGTTTTCAGCCAACATGGCCAATGGGAGTTGCCATCCAATATGTCTGGAAGACATCAGGTTGGGAAAGGCTGTTGAACTGGCTTAAATGGGAACAAAAAAGGCTGTAGTCCATAGTGGTAATGAGCATTATTTTCATTTCAATCAAATATGCTAAGACAAAGAGCTAGCATTCTAGTAGAGAACATAATTCTGTTTCATTTGTCTTGGCACAAGGCTGAGAAAACAGAATAACTGAGTCTGAATACATTTTTTTTGCTGATATCTCCCCCAACATTTTCCTTTACATATAAAAAGAGTGATCAGCAGTGCAGTTAACTTTCATACAGTACTGCAGACTTATGGCATTACTATACTTGGAGTTGCTGCTAGTGATAACAATGCATTATCTAACAATACAGTACCATTAGTTCAAGGAAGTCTGGAGGCTATGAAGACCTGGATGGTAAAAGGCACCTCAAGCTTAATCCCAGCAAAATGAAATTATTTGTTCAGAAATAGTTTGATTCAGATACATAACTAGTTAGCTAACTAGTTAGCTAGTTATGTATCTGAATCAAGCTATTTCTGAACAAATAATTTCATTATTTGTTAGCTAACACCCTAACCCAGGGATGAAATGCTACCAGTTCAGACCGGTTCTGGTGAACCGGTAATAATAAAAGCTACTGGTTCAGACAAACGAGTAGTAAAAAATATTCTAACAGTTCGGACGAACCGGTATTTACGACCATCAACTGTGCTGCACGATTTATATTTACTAGAAAGCAGAAAATCCTGCTTTCTAGCAAATCTAATTCATGCGGCATAGCTGTTCCCCATCTCACTGTTCTACTTACCTTAGAAAAGACTTCTTAAGCCTTCTTTTTCAGCACTGCACATGAAGTGCGCATGGTGCGCACCATGCATGCACGTGCACAGAGAACCAGTAGCAGACCTCAGAGGATTTCACCACTGCCCTAACCCCTTAATATGTTTCAGGGGTGAAATGCTCCCAGTTCGGACCGGATAGCCCAATCCAGTAGTGAAGGCGGCAGGTAACAAAAATCCCTGCCCCCCCCCACAATGCCCAGCTGAGCCGCATGATCATCAGAGGTTTTTTTTTTTTTTTTTACTTTTAAAAGCATTTTTTCTTTGGCTGAAAAAATGCTTTTAAAAGTTAAAAAAAACCCTTTCTGAAGCTTGCTGGGGGGAAAAATGGACTCCTCCCCCCACCCCATTTTTTGGTTTGGCAACCCTGCTCCAGCAGGACATTGCTAGTAAGTTTCTTTCTTTTGATCCCCCAGTCACATAGCCATGCTCACTCAGTCACATGCCCACCCCCCACCAAGCCATGCCCACCAAGCCACGGCCACAGACCCAGTAGCAAAAAAAATTAGTTTTCACCCCTGATATGTTTACAGGTTCCGCCCTCGTCACTTCCTGCCTGGACTATTGCAATGCTCTCTACATGGGGCTCCCCTTGAAGAGCACCCGGAGGCTCCAGGTGCGGCCGCGCGGGTGATAGAGGGAGCACTGCGCTGCTCCCATATAACACCCATCCTGCGCGGCCTACACCGGCTACCGGTAGTCTTCCGGGTGCAATTCAAGGTTTTGGTTACCACCTTTAAAGCGCTCCATGGCTTAGGACCGGGATACCTTCAAGACCGCCTTCTGCCGCCGATTGCCTCCCAACGACCTGTGCGCTCCCACAGAGTAGGCCTCCTCAGGGTGCCGTCGACCAAACAATGTAGGTTGGCGACCCCCAGGGGGAGGGCCTTCTCTGTGGCAGCACCAGCCCTGTGGAACGAGCTTCCTCCGGGATTACGACAACTCCCCGACCTCCGGACCTTCAGACGTGAACTGAAGACTCTATTATTTCAGCGCGCTGGACTAGCCTAAGAATAAAATGTTTTAGCAAAATTTTAATGGGGTTTTTACTGGTTTTTACTGTTTTAGTGATCAGGCCATGATAATATTTAGTCTTAACTGGGTTTTAGTGCTTATTTATTATATTGTTTTAATATGCCTGTGAACCGCCCTGAGTCCTACAGGAGATGGTGCGGTATATAAGTATGATTAATAAATAAATAAATAATAAATAGAGATGGGGTCTGTAGCAGGTCTCTTCTACTGGCACAAACTGGAAAAGACTAGTCCCAATGAGGTGAGACAGCTCTTCAGATATGCTGAACCTTTGCTATGTTAGGATTTTAAAATAATAACCAACACCTTGAACTGGTCCAAAGTAAACTGGTAACCAATGCAGCTCACACAACAGTGATGTTATATGTGCCACCATGGGGGCTTCCAGAACTACAGTATATGCGCTGCTGCATTCTGCACCCGTTGTAGTTTCCAAATACTCTTCCAGGGTTGTCCCATGTAGAATGCATTACAGTAATCTAAATGAGAGATGACTACGGCATCAAAGAGCAGGTGACAGTTGTGGCTAAGAGATACTTTGCAGTGGGTCCAGAAGAACTCCCAGGTGGTGCACCAGGTCAACTCCTACATCATGATTTTCAGAGTGGGGTAATCAGGACAACTAGTTAGAAGTACTGAATAACATTCTTGCAGAAATATCAAACTCTTATTTTTGGCTAGAAATGTTAATTGGAACAAAACTTCCATCATAAAAAAAATGTAAGACAAATTGGTCTGCTTTTCTAATCCAAATTTAGTTAATTTCTTAAATAATTAACATGTTACAAAAGCTCAGTGGATGTGGTTCTAAGTCAAGTTTAGAATATTTGTAATTTTTAATGTATAAGAATACTTGACTTGAATCCAACACAATACATCCAGTAACTGATTAATACTGATTAATACTCACCGCCCTGAGTCTTCGGAGAAGGGCGGTATAAAAATACGAATAATAAATAAATAAATAAATAAATAAATAAATAAATTACTGAGTATTAATAACTAAGTAAAATTTGTACTCCAAATTGGAATACAAATTTTAGAATACTGTTCAGTTGTGCATAGCTCGAGAAATGTATAGCTTTTAAAACACAATATATATTTTCTACCTGCAAATTCCTTCAATTCTATATGGGGTTAAAGATGATGAGAAAAAATGTTGCAAAAAATACTTTACAGCTTTCAAGACTTTACAAACTTTACAGTCCTGTCAAGAGACCTATAAAATAATTGATTGAAGCATACATAACTCATAGGATTAGCATAAGATGTTTAAGTGCTTTCCAGTGCGTTTCATATACAGAACCAGAAGGATGGGAAATTGAAATTTGAACCTTACTGCTAGGATAATCTATGCATCACATCACAATATAATGAAAGTTGAAAATGATCTAATATGCTATATGACATATGGCTAATTGTGGAGGAGGACAGACTAGACTGTATAAAATATATAACTATTTTTTGGTCATGAGAAACAGCTAAGAGGCTCAGAAGGATACCATTGCTGTTTCTTAGCATCTGCTATCTAAAATGATTGCTTCACATTGTAATGCTAGAACTAGTTATGATAATAAACCAAGATACTGAAAAAGTTGTCATAAAAAAGCTGTCATTGAAGTGGTGAGGAATATTATGGGAGAAGCAGCAACAAAGATCACTGCTGTGTGAGTCAAACAATGGTTATATGGTTGCAAAGATTTGCCCCAGGTACTCATGAAAAAATGCTATTTTATTTTCTTCATGTTGATTTTTTGACATCAGGTAAAGACTTTTTCAGAGCGTGTTGGCTGGGGTTTGAAACAGATGGCATCTCTTGGCTGCTATTCATGGGAAATAGCCATATACAAAATCAGATTATATGTTCATCTTCATTTTATTCAATGTTGTGTTTTTTCCTTCTGGTGTTCTGGAATATCTGACATATAACCTTCCCCAGAATGATATGTAAGGAATTCTGCATAAACTGGTGTTCTTTACATTCTTTGGGATTTCAGTTTGGATATGAAGCAGAATAGTGCTAATTTATTTAGCTTTGTTGAAATAGCAGTTAGATAAATGTATTTGGCATTTCAGATGTTAATATTGCTAATCATGATGAATTCAGCTATAAATGGTGAGAAGTAAATGTTTTCAGTAAATAAAGAGAACCTATGTTTTGTGCATAAAGTTTGACCAATTTGTTAAAAAAATATTTATACAAATACTGATCCCAGGTAAATAATTATTTGATGATATAAGATCACCACTGCATTCATAAATTAAAAAATAGACTTTTTTTTAGACTTTTGTACACAATAGACTTTTGTACACAACTTCTGATATCCAAATTTCATATTTTTTTCTTTTAAAACATTGGAGTTGTTCCTTCATGATAACCCTCAGCCTTGATTTTACAAACAATCCTTTTCTGTCCAGCTGCAACACTACAAAATGTAGTCATTTAGTACAAATAAGAATTTTCTTTTTTTAAAGAAAACAAATATAAAGATAAAAAAATAAAAAATAAAACTGAAATGAATAAACAAGGTGATTATAGCTTTGGTTGATTACAATTATAGATAGTTATGACTGAAATGTGTTAGTTTAAATGACTAAAAATTATTATTAAAAAAGTATTATTCTGCCTTAAGTAAGAGTATGTATCAAGAATTGCAATTATTACTGATGGCAGGATTCCAAACAGTAGAAGCTAATCACTTCTACCTTATCATAGATTTAGTTTTTGTTATGAAAATACCTGCATATTAGAAGGACAATGGGAAAAGTATGAATTAAGGCAGGAGTTCCAACCTTGGCAACTTTAAGACCTGTGGACTTCAATTCCCAGAACTCCCTAGCCAGCCATGTTGGGGAATTCTGGGAGGTGAAATCCACAAGTGTTAAAGTTGCCAAGGTTGGATCTCAGGTTCATTTTCAGCTGCAGCTCTCAGTGAATAAGATTCTACTGAAAAGCCTAACTAATATTGCAGAAGATAAAGTATTAAAATGAGCCAAACCAAAGATACACTATTTGATGGTACTATAAAGGGTTGTCAGTCTGGAATCCACTACTTGTGATTCTCTTGCATTTGTATCCTGCCATTCTTCCATATAGCTCAGTTCTGTGAACATGTAGACATTTTTAATCTTCATAACAATAACCTGCTGTAATAGGTTGGACTCAGTGGTGGGTTGCTCCCGGTTCGATCCAGTTCTTGTGAACCGGTAGTAATGGTGGCGGGAGGCTCTGCCCACCCACCCTGAGGTCATCACTGATGATCTGGGCATGCACGTACGTTCCCATTGCGAACCAGTAGTAAAGGTAAGTGGAACCCACCCAGTGGTGAGATTCAGCCAGTTCGCACCACTTTGGGAGAACCGGTTGTTAACTTTCTGAGCAGTTTGGCAAACTGGTTGTTGGAAGAAATCATTAGGGCAGAGAACCAGTTGTTAAATTACTTGAATCCCACCGCTGAACCCACCCCTGGTTGGGCTGAGAGATAATAATTTGCCCAAAATCTCCTGATGAGCAACATTTTAGTCCACACACAGCAGTCAAACTCACCACATTACAAGGTTAGTTTTCTAAAACAAAAGACTTACTTAAGGGTGGCAATTACTAATTAAATGACAATTGACAAGGCATATACTAAACATTTTTCTTTAAAAAAAAAGTTGTAGCACCATCTACTGTATCTGTTATTTGCAAGATTTATTTATTTATTTATTTATTTATTTTGTCACAACAATATATGTAAGTATCATACAGAAAGGTTATATAGTATATAAACATATATATGAGTAAATATTAGGTGATATAAGCATATATATATATAGGAAGAAGAAAAGAAAAACAATAGGACAGGAACGGTAGGCACGTTTGTGCGCTTATGCACACCCCTTATGGTCCTCTTAGGAATGGGGTGAGGTCAATAGTAGAAAGTTTTAGGATAAAGTTTTTAGGATTATGGGAAGAGACCACAGAGTCAGGTAAAGTATTCCAAACACTGATGATTCTGTTACAGAAGTCATATTTTCTGCAATCTAGATTAAAGCGGTTGACATTAAGTTTAAATCTATTGGTTGCTCTTGTATTATTGCAATTAAAGCTTTAACAGGAACATTACAATAGATGATTCTATGAGTTAAACTTCATCAGGTTTTGATGAAGTTTGATTTTGATGAAGATTTGATCACAGATGATTCTATGGGTTAAACATTCATAAGATTCATCAGGGCAAGCTGCTAAATGGCACAAACTAGCCAAGACACATTCTCACACTAGTATGAATTGCAACTTCACCGTATTAAAAAATTATATACTATCTGAACTGCCTCCACAAAGAAATTGTTTCAGATCTACTATCAAATGCAAAGCTTTTATTTCTAATTAAACTGCTATGGTGGCAGTTTAATCACATGATAACAGATAAACTTAACATTCTCCAAATTACAAAAATTGGTAAATTAAATTATGCCACATTTAGCTTAGCAGTGTAATACTGGGCATTTGCTTTCTAGCTCTCAATTGGCCTTTAAATTTCCAAAAAAAAACCATAGGTTAAACATTGTCTTGAATGGTACCAAGACTAAGTATAAGTTCATCTCAGCTGCTTAGGTATGTGGCTATGAAATGACCCATTTAAAAGAAAAATACACACACCAGCTATGCAGCCTGCCTTAAATAATTTGACACCACCAAATATAGCTTGCATTTTGTCATAAAGGAAAACGAAAGAAGACCACATTTATTGCACAGATTATAGTTTTCTTAAGGCAGATTTTAATTTTGTGCGATGTATTAAGATATTAATATTAACATTAATGGGCCGGTTTAGCTCTGCCTGGTAAGGCCTGTTATTAAGAACACAAAGCCTGCAATTACTGCAGGTTCGAGCCCGGCCCAAGGTTGACTCAGCCTTCCATCCTTTATAAGGTAGGTAAAATGAGGACCCAGATTGTTGGGGGGGCAATAAGTTGACTTTGTAAATATATACAAATAGAATGAGACTATTGCCCTATACATTGTAAGCCGCCCTGAGTCTTCGGAGAAGGGCGGGGTATAAATGTAAACAAAAAAAAAAAAAACATATTAGGACTATCCTTGCCATTTGAAAACACGAACTATTTTTGCCTTGATTAATATCAGTTTGCAGTGACAAGTTAAAATTAGCTGACACTGACTTACAACAAACATTACAAAAGGCCATAGGGTCTATTCTGAAGTAGATAATCTTAATTGTTTCTTATAACTGGCAGGTTTGATCTTTTTTAGTTAGTCCATCATATAGCACAAAGCTCTTAGGCTCTTCTTGTATTTAGATGCAGTTATTCCTTCTGTTGGAAAGGGGTGCTTAATTCTCTGTAATGTTATCTCTTATTTTTTATTTTATTATTTGGCTTGATTTTTAAAATTTTTAATTTGATTTTATGGGTATTAAATTTTTGTCAATTTTATAGGGTGTTATTGTATTTTAAATTTGGCCATTTGAATAAGTTTTTTAAGGGCTGTTCTTAGTGTTGTATGTATTGTTCCTTTTGTATTTTATTTTGGCTGTTCACCGCCCTGAGTCCTTCGGGAGAAGGGCGGTATACAAATTAAAATATTATTATTATTATTATTATTATTATTATTATTATTATTATTATTATTATTATTATTACTACTACTACTACTACTACTACTACTACTACTACTACTACTACTACTACTATATAAACAATTTGAAGAGCACTATTTTACACAAACATCCTGGAGAAAGAGCACATGGGGATTTAGCACATAGTGACATCCTTTAACACATGATGCTAATAGATAGACTCGACTTCTTTGTATGTGTTTCGGATGAAGTTGCTGATTTTTTTTTAAAAAAGTGTAGATTTTGTGCATGCTCAAATTGTAACTAGGTTCATCAGAAAAGGGAAGGCCAATGTTAGCCTAGCCACATCATCCTTGAACAAATGTAAAACCTGCCATGGATGAAGATATGATCCGTTTTTTGCTTATACTTTAATTGTAAAACAAATTGTAACTTAAAAAAGCAAAAATGACAACATTTAAACAAATGACAATTTTCAGACCAGGAGACATACAAAAAAAAGCAAACATGAACAGCCTTTTAACAATTTCACAGAATGTTTCTGAAGTTGATTTCATAAATACACAACACAACCAATATGCAATAAATAAAAACTATATCTAGATTCATATCATATCATTATAGCAATAACTATGTCTAACACGACACAGAAATAGTTACAAATGAGTTTTTTATTAGACCTGCTTGGCTTCTTAACTGCTTTCCTTAATATTATATGAATGTATACATACACACACACACACACACACACACACTAACATATGGTCACAGTGGCAATCAGGTACTATAGCAACCTTACTTTAATGCTGTACCATTAGCAAATACATACAGTGACAGCTCTGGTTAAGGATATAAGTCCACTAAATTATTGGCTTGAAGAAAATATTTTCTAGCCTGCTGGTTCTTCATAAAAGTGTTGGTGGCGGAAGAACTGTTTCTTTGAGGACAAAGTTGTATAGTGTTTTCTTCTCAATTGTTTCAAAACGAAGCACTGAGAAGGGGCTTCCTTCCTCTATGCTCAGCTTGGAAATACAAGGAAATTCAGAAATGGGAGACAGTATGTTGTTGTTGCATGCCCTTTCATTTGACAGCTCACAATCTGCTTGTCTGCAAACAATTCCCTGTCACTTAAGCTGATTGTATAAATATAAACCAATAACACCAAAGGTTAATCTCATATTTGTGTGAATGTAATTTCACTCATGATCATATTGTACAGATGGAGATAGATTTGTTTAACTGTAATGATAGCATTTTGTTAATTAAATTCTGTGCATACACAAATGAGCATGTCAAGTTGTTCACTTAGGGCCACTTAAGATTAGTGAAATGTCTTCCTTCTTCTTTTTTTTGTAAACAAAGAAAGCTGTGAAAGTGCATTTCCCAAAACTGAATATACATGTTTCCTAGCAAAATATCATGACTGACATATCCCCATAACAGATTGTGTAAACATGGAAAATATGTATTTCTTAAAAATCACCCGTGTTTGTGTTAAAAAAGCAAAAATGGACAAGCAATCTTTTGTCTTGTTTTCATGTTTTGGCAACATGGGCAGAAGCTTCCACCTTGCCAACCAGTTGGCTCAGTGGGATAAACATAGTGGTTAGTGGCCTGAACCTTTTGTGGCCAAATGTGTCATTAAAGCCTGGTGGTCCATGCGTAAGGTGAAACCACAACCGTATAAACACGCATGCCATTTCCCACACATCCAAAAGAATGTTGGGTCCTCTGACATCTTCACAAAGGAGCTGTGTTCTGGGTATCAGAAACTGGATAGAAGCATGTAATGGACTTTGAAAAAATACACAGCTGTTTTCAATTAAAATTATGCCATGATGATGACCAAATGAAACTTCATGGGGAAGTTCCCTGGATGTCATTGTTAAACATTATTCTTAAATACATCACTTCAACATGATTTCCTCTTATTTTAGTAGAAATCATTCATTTGGGCAAGAATCAGCTTTTCTTTGTCACATTCAACTATTAACTCCATATCCACTAATTTTTTGGTCACAGAATTGGATTCATCTATTGTGCAATAAAGACAAAATGATGATGTTTTAAAGTGAGGCGTAGTGTTTTGATATGTAAAATGGCAACAGCAGTAAAAACCTATTGGGTAGAAAATTATTTATTTATTTATTTATTTGTCAACAAGTACAAGGAACAAGTATCAGTATAGACATAGACATGGACACATGAAAATTGGCACAAATAAATGGATATAAATAAGCAAAACATAGCCATAAGCACATACAATGAGTACATATAAATGGGGACAGTAGGACAGGGACAGTAGGCATGCTGGTGTGCTTATGCACCAGTAACATGAACCCAAATCATGTTACTAGAGTTAAAGATAAAGGTTTCCACTGTCCAATCACGTCCAACTCTAGGGGGCAGTGCTCATTTCCATTTCTTAGCCAAAGGACCAGCATTGTCTGAAGACAGTTCTGTGGTCATGTGGCTGCCATGACTGTATGCTATTATGCCAAGGAGCACTGAACACTGTTATCTTTCCACCAAAGAGTACCTATTTATCTACTTGCATTTGCATGCTTTCAAACTGCTAGTGGGCAAGAACTAGGGCAAGTAATAGGCCTCGTTATGTGGTGCTCGAATCTTGAATCCAGGCTGTCAGCTTTCCAGTTGAAAAGACCAGCATCTTTAACTGCTAAATAAAACTGCTGAGTAAAACAGCACTTTAACGGTGAAACAACTAAGAATGACAAACTGATGCAGGTATGTGTTGGACATGAAACAAATGCAACATTATGTCAGTAAACAAGGAGTTGCCAGGATTTACTACTGTTCAGGAATGATGCTAAACTTGTATTTAAAAACAGATTGAAGAATAGCCGAGGTGCAGAAATAGTTGTTCCTTGAAGCACTGGGGACAAAGTGATCTCCCTCCCTCTCTCCTTCCCTCCGTCCCGCCACCCCAGATGTGTGTCTATTTTCTCTCCCATCTCTTTTACATTATATTCATGATTTCATATTCTCTCTTTCTGTTTTTTTCCTGCATATCTCCAATACTTCATTTTAATTCAGTGTTGCTTCTGATGCCAGTTCAAAGTAAAGACTTATTTTATTTATTTATTTATTTATTTGTCAAATACATATAAGATAACAGTTATAAGTATAAACATGATTTTGAATATAGAATAAGGATACGAATAAATGGGGACAGTAGGACAAGGATGGTAGGCACGTTGGTGCGCTTATGCACGCCCCTTACAGACCTCTTTGGAATGGGGTGAGGTCAACAGTAGGCTGGTTAAAGTTAGTTGGTTAAAGGTTAAAGTTATGGGGGTTTGGGGAAATAACCACAGAGTCAGGTAGTGCATTCCAGGCATTGACCACTCTGTTGCTGAAGTTGTATTTTCTACAATCCAGTTTGGGACGGTTTTACCTTAAGTTTGTATCTATTGTGTGCTCGTGTATTATTGCGGTTGAAGCTGAAGTAGTCATTGACAGGTAGGATGTTGTAGCAGATAAGTTTGTTTACTACGCTTAGGTCAGACCAAAGGTGGTGTAGTTCTAAATTGTCTAAATCCCAAGATTTCAAGCCTGGTGGCATAAGGTATTCTGTTGTGAGCAGAGGAGTGGAGTACTCTTCTCGTGAAATATCTCTGGACTCGCTCAGTTTATTAATGCCCAATATTCAATGCGGGTTTCAGGCAGATGTGCTGTATTCGAGAATTGGACTAGCAAAGGTTTTGTATGCCCTAGTTTGCAGTACAATATTACCAGAGAAGAAGCTTCGCAAGATTAGGTTAACAACTCTTAATGCCTTTTTGACAAATTTGTTGCAGCGAGCTCTGCCACTTAGATCATTTGAGATGAGTATTCCAAGGTCCTTGACAGAATGATGGTTGTCTACAAGGTTGTATCCGCCCAGCTTGTATTTGATGTTCTGATTTTTTTTACCAATGTGTAAGACAGAGCATTTGTTGGTTGATATTTGGAGTTGCCAATTGTTTGACCATTCTGACACATAGTCAAGGTCTCTTCATAGGGTAGCAGCATTGTCAGTGGTGTTGAATAGTTTTACATCATCAGCGAAAAGGACGCAGTTGCTTATAATATGATCGCAAAGGTCATTTATGTAAAGTATAAAGAGTCTGGGTCCTAAAACGCTGCCTTGGGGGACATCGCTGTTAACAGGTTATTTGTTTTTTTTATTCAGGACAGGCAGCTAAGGCCAGAGGAGGCCAAAATAGCTGTAAGAAAAAAAGATACTTCAGAAGATTTATTTTTTTTAAAGTGAACCCCACTATTTGTTTTTAATCTTCATCAGTTTGTATGAATTGATATTTAGAATTTTTCTTCCATGTTCCAGAACTGGAATACCAAAACATTTTAATATGTATCTTTTAAAAATTAATACTTGCAGCACTAGATAAACACAACTACATTCCATGTTATGCCAAAAATATAGGAAAATTCAGTTTTTAAAAATGGGTCACTTGCAGCTTTTCATAACCTTATGAACTGGAGGTAATAGAGCTATAATCCAAGCCATTCAGAAAGTGCTCAAAGACTCAGCTCCAGTATATTGTTGAAAAATTATTTCAAAACAGAAGACCAAACATATAAAGAATGAATAAAATGTATTTCCAAAATACTTCTCAAATAAAATCTTTAGATATTATAAACAACAGAATTGGGGGATTTGGCCAGTTTCTTCGCATATTTCATAAGGATGCCCTACTTTCTGTTGGGGAAAAAAACCCTGTGTATAAATGAGATAACATGCATAACTGCTGTGTTTAGAAAACAGCAAAGTACCATGTTAAAAGTCTCTGTTTTAGTCAGCCCACCCACTGAGAAAAAAGTTGACGTTTGAAAGCAGGATATAGTGAACAGTTTGTACCATTGTGCCCAGTAAATCTGACAGTTCCCTGCTGACATTTTACTTTAGTAGATATACTGAGAAGCTGAGTTTTGTCAACCCCATAGGGAATTTTATCAACTTTTGAATGCTATTTTTATTTCAGTTATGTTAAGGCAATGGGTCTATTTAAAAAAAAAAAAAAGCTAAAAATGCCCAAGGGAGTCTTTATTTTATATTAATACATCACCAGATTTAACTGTCTTTGGACCTCTACTGTAGTCCTTGAACATCTTGTAAGTGATGTTTATAACTTGATGCAAATGACAAGAATTGAATGACGGACTGAAAGACCTAGACTGAAACACTTTGGGTCTACCATGGAGCTCCCATGTGCAAAATACTTGTCAGAGCAAGAGAGAAATGGCTCTGCAAAACAAATCTGTTCAGATTATAAATTCTGATAAGAAACACATGCTGTTCCTGTACTATCAACAGTATTCCTAATGGCAATCTCGGTGGCATAAAAGTCTCAGAATGTATATACCTAAAACAAATAGAGGACCAAAATTAAGACTTGGATTAAAATTAAGTCTGAACAATAAATCAGAATGTATTTGATTTCTCATGGTAATACACTGTCTTAGACTAACGTATCAGGGTGAAAAACTGCAAGTCCTTCTCCCTAAAGTAAAAGCTCCCCTTAAGGCTCCCATTCTATTCTATTCTATTCTATTCTATTCTATTCTATTCTATTCTATTCTATTCTATTCTATTCTTTTATTTTTTTATTTATTTTATTTATTTTGTCACAACAATATATGTAGGAATCATACAAAAGATTATATAGTATATAAACATATATGGGTAAATATAAGGAGGTATAAGCATATATATAGAAAGAAGAAAAGAAAAACAATAGGACAGGAACGGTAGGCACGTTTGTGCGCTTATGCACACCCCTTATGGTCCTCTTAGGAATGGAGTGAGGTCAATAGTAGAAAGTTTTTGGTTAAAGCTTTTAGGATTATGGGAAGAGACCACAGAGTCAGGTAAAGTATTCCAAGCACTGATGATTCGGTTACAGAAGTCATATTTTCTGCAATCTAGATTAAAGCGGTTGACATTAAGTTTAAATCTATTAGTTGCTCTAGTATTATTGCAATTAAAGCTGAAGTAGTCTTTAACCGGAAGGACATTACAATAGATGATTCTGTGAGTTAAGCTTAGGTCTTGTTGAAGGCGACGGAGTTCCAAGTTTTCTAAGCCTAGGATTTCAAGTCTGGTGGGATAGGGTATTCTATGGTTTTCAGAGGAATGGAGAACTCTTCGTGTAAAATATTTCTATTCTATTCTATTCTATTCTATTCTATTCTATTCTATTCTATTCTATTCTATTCTATTCTATTCTATTAAAAGGTGACAATCCCAAGAATGCTGTAGCTATGGCCTACTCACACCATGTTCACTGCTCAGTTTCATCTCAAAATCCAACCAATGGCAGTCAGCATGCAAAAACCAATTTTATCTTCTTTCTCCCAACTACTTGAAAATTGCATTTCATTTTCCCACCTGACAAGATAGAAAATGCTGATTTCATTCTCATGCAGAAATAGAAATAAATTTCTGCATGATTTCTGACTCAAAAAAGTTGAATACAAACATTTTCTCTGATGCTTTTCAAATCTCTGGGATTACATTTCTTCTGTGATGATTATGACTGTTTCCCAATACTATTAAGTTGATCAGTGTGCAAGGATATCGCTAAACAGATTTTTGGTAGGATGAGGAGATTTTGACAACCATAGAAGGTTAAACATTTCTTCAGTATGTTCTCATCATATATTGTACGTCAGCTTTATCAAGAGCTGCAGTGGCACAGTGGTTAGAATGCAGTTGGTTAGAATGCAGTACTGCAAGCTACTTCTGTTGACTGTTGGCTGCCTGCAATTTGGCAATTCGAATCTCACCAGGCTGAAGGTTGACTCAGCCTTCCATCCTTCTGAGGTTGGTAAAATTAAGACCCAGATTGGGAGCAATATGCTGACTGTGTAAACCGCTTAGAGAGGGCTGTAAAGCACTGTGAAGCAGTATATAAGTGTTGTGTCTTGTCCGCTCTCACCGCAGCCGGGGTCTGCTTATCTGCTTCCGAACGCTGAAGAATGTCCTCCCGGCCCCAGCCCTGGCTCCATGCCCAGACAGGCTGAGGAGGGGGCATCTCCCAGCCCCAGCCCTGGCTCCATGCCCAAGCAGGCTGCAGAGGAGGGAGCACCCCCCGGCCCCAGCCCTGGCTCCATGCCCAGGCAAACGGAGCAGCTAGACCCCTCCCCTCCTCCACAGCATGTGAGCCTGAGGAAAGTTTATTTCCAACAGCTGCTGATTGGAGTGACCCTCGCATCAGAAGACTGGATAGGCGGAGGCAACAGAAGGAAGGGAGGGGCAGGCCTTAATGAGTGCTGAGTCATGGAGCCACACCCCATGGCCTATATAAAGGATCTGCTTTCTGGCAGTCTCTGAGTCAGGCAAAGTCGAACGTATCTTGCTGAAGTCACTTTCTGGTCTCCTGCCTGCTCTGAGGACTTTGCTAGGACTTTGGGCAGAGCTGCAGAGGCAAGCCTGATTCGGATTTCCCTGACCCGGCCGTCAGCGGAGGAGTGGGACACGACAATAAGTCTAAATGCTATTGTTATTGATGGCACTGCTTTTTCATCTTGTCTGATGTCCTGAGTCTTCAAAATATCAATAGAGGAGTTCCATTCATAAACAACAATTAGCAGTCAGAAACAAAAAAATCCTTAATTTCACAATACATGGAGAGTTCTCAACCACAGTTTCAACTGGGAAACTGAACATTCTAGACTAAGCTAAATCTAAAAATACTTGGGAATTCCTGGAAGCTTGGCACTTAGACAAATTAGCCATCAACAGGCACATGAACAATATTTACACACCATTCAAAAGAGACACTACAAAAATTAAAAAAGAAGCAAAAAGACATCACCTCACCAGCATCAATGCCCAGATAGGCAATAATTAACACGAGAATTAACATCAAATAAGCAAGCAATAAGCAATACCCTAATCAAAGAACTAACAATTGAATCAAGCAGTAAACAACAGCCTAATCAAGGACCTACTAAGGAGCAAACAGCATCCCCATTAATTCCAACAAGAGAAGCTACTGTACATAAGCAGAGAGAAAATCCCACTCTCTTCTAACACTGAAGATGTTACCCAGTCAGGTAATGAAATAGCTGCAAGAAAACACCAAACTGAGAGATCATGACAGATTCTACTCTTCATTTCTTGTACATAATTGCTATTTTAGTCAGGGATAGATCATATGCTTTGTGTACAAAAGTTGCAAATTCTGTCCATCTGTGGCTTTTGCACATATTTATGTTTTTTTTCTCACAATCTAATAACCTTGCTCCTAGTGCAATCTCTATAGTTCCTGGGAATTTCTCCTAGATTATATGCCGTAGTTCTTTCTCTGGTAGTTTCCCAATTGGTAGTTTCCAAAGGAAACAATAGAGACTGGAAACTAGTAGTGTGAGCCTGATCTAGATGAAGCTATGGTCTCTATTCAGGTGAGCCTGCTAAGTCATATTCTAAGCATGATAAGAGGGCTAGAACATATGTCTTGAATAAGACTTTTGCCCAAGAGGTCTGCTTGGAAAATAGTGCCCACAAAGTCTAAGGAAATAAACCAGTGGATATAAATTAGAGGCCACAATTTTTTTTTTCAAATACATAGAAAGAAATAGCTTACTCTGAAAGGCTGGGTGTTAGAAAATATCTTAAAAGGCATTTTATCCCTGGATCCCATCCAGTACCTCCACGATATCTTGTGTGAAGCAGTTAAAGGGAGGGAAAAATGCAGCTGCTAAAAACAGCAATATTCCCCAAATGTTAGAAATGAAACATAGTAACTCTTATCCTGAATCTTCGTTAAATGTGGCCTTAAAAATATTTACTAAACTGCTAACCACAAGACTAAACAAAAGCATTACTACCATTGTAAATCAAGATCAAGGCAGTTTCATGCCAAGGCAGGGAGGCAGCTGATTAATTTAAGAAGAGTGCTACGTATATTAGAAGAGGTGAGAGATGATGGCAAACCTCCTGCTGCCTCTTTTTTAGAAGCTGAGCAGGCATCTTTCTCTGTGGGCTCATTTACTGCTATCTACAGTGAGCCTAGAATAAGTTTTGTTTGAGATTAGAACACTGAAATCTAATTAAAACAATTTACTTTCACCCATTGGCCTTAATCCGTATGAATAGCTGACTGTCTTCTCCAGTTATTTTGCTAAGAGGCATTTACAAATATATTCTTTCCTTTTTATGGATCTGCTCAGCAAGATTTCTCGGGAGAAGCAAATATGTTCAGCATCAAGACAAGATTTGACACCCATAATATTTTGTAGGCCACATCCGATTCTGTTTATAAAGGAAGATATATCTGTGCTTAATTTACGTCAGCAATTTTGTCCCAGTACAAGATGGAAAACATTTTGTTTATAGGCCAATTTGTCTCTGAATAGTATTCTTCAGCAATGTTTGTCTGATAGTTACGATTAAAAAAGAGAAGCTTTTGCTAAGCAAATCTTGTCCTTTTGCATATGCTTTCAGGCTTTAAAGATAAAATCAAGGGTAAAACCATTATCAAAACCATAAAGGCTCCAGTACTGCTAGCTTCTGAGAAACATGACATTGGAAACATTGTTTATATATTTTTATTTATTTATTTATTTTTATTTATTTATTTTGTCACACAGTATATATGAGCGTAAGCATGAAATAACTATACAGTATATAAGTATATATATAAGTATGAGTATGTAATAACTAAATTAATTGAATATAAAGAAAGGAAACAATAGGACAGGAATGGTAGGCACTCCTGTGCTCTTATGCATGCCCCTTATAGACCTCTTAGGAATGGGGTGAGGTCAATAGTAGACAGTTTTTGGTTGAAGATTTTGGGATTTTGGGAAGAGACCACACAGTCAGGTAGTGTATTCCAGGCATTAACAACTCTATTGCTGAAGTCATATTTTCTGCAATCAAGATTGGAGAGGTTAACATTAAGCTTAAATCTATTGTGTGCTCGTTATTGTTGCAACTGAAGCTGAAGTAGTCTTTGACAGGAAGGACATTGTAATAGATGATTCTACGAGTTAAACTCAAGTCATGTCAAAGACGGCGTAGTTCTAAATTTTCTAAACCCAGGATTTCAAGTCTGGTGGCATAAGGTATTTTGCTGTATTCAGAGGAGTGGAGAACTCTTCTTGTAAAATATTTCTGGACACGTTCAATTGTATTGATGTCAGAAATGCAGTATGGGTTCCAGACAGTCGAGCTGTATTCAAGAATTGGTCTAGCAAATGTTTTATATGCTCTGGTGAGTAGAGTAGTGTTTTTGGAGAAGAAGCTACACAAGATTAGGTTTACAACTCTTAAAGCTTTTTTTGCGATGTAGTTGCAGTGGGCTTTGGCACTTAGATCATTTGAAATGAAAACGCCAAGGTCTTTAACAGGGTGTGGGTCATCTGTAAGGTAATGTCCATCAAGCTTGTACTTAGTGTTTGGGTTCTTTTTTCCAATATGCAAGACTGAACATTTGCTGGTAGAGATTTGGAGATGCCAAGTTTTAGACCATTCAGATACAAAGTCAAGGTCTTTTTGAAGGGTAGCCACCTAAGATATTAAATAGGCTTATTTCTCAGTATGTTTTATTTAAGATATAGAATTTCCTCACAAGTATATATATTTGGGATTCAATTTTCCAGGTAAAAATAGAAAGGAGGAGTACACTGATGCTTTAGAGGTAAAAAGTTTGTAATGACAGTGACTTGCTTGAAACTAGGAAGGATGTTGGATTTATTGTTGGGTATGAGCAGATAATACGTATAAATGGGGTCATAACCATTTTATTTATTTGTTATTTATTTATTTGTAACATTTACAAGACCATCCAACTTAAAAACATGTAACTCATACAACAAGAAGAAATACTAACAAAGCCCCAAACCATATGTCATTTTAAAAAAAGTAACCAAATGTATAAAAAGGAAAACAGAATGGAATAGCTAAAATATCCAGAAGGGATTCCACTAAACCGAACAAAATGTCTGATCATAAGTAAGGCCTCCCAATTCAGGAAAAGGTGCAACTGTCACACAAGATCAAGTTATGCAAAGCTCCCCCTGACCACAGTTACTATCTAGACTTCAAGTAAAACTTGTGAATCTAAGAAGACACTCCCCCATTGCACATTGAATCTGAATGGGACAGTGCAATCCTGTCAGAACCAAAGAGGATAACGGTCCAGTTCCCACATCTGAACTGGCAGATATTCAGTCTTGGTTGAGTTGAGCCATGAACTTTTCCATTCAGACCCTCACAAGCTGTAGAGATCTCTGAATCATAGAGATATCCAGTTGATGTCATGAGAATATTGGTGAGGCCATACCAATGGATGAGCTTACCCAGTGGCTTCATGTAAATATTGAAAGGAAGGGGAAAGCCCACAACACAAATCAAGGGCATAGGGCTTGAATGTTTCCCCTCCAGAAATATTGACTAAAACTAAAAAAATATTGATTAAGTAAAATGGTGTTGTCAGATTCCGATGTAAATGTGAGCGGAAAAAAACCCCAAAACAGTTTTGAAGTGAGTATTTTTTATCTCCCTCACAAACACCAGCACAAACTGACATCCATCAACAGGAAATTCAAAGTCAGGACTAACCATTCAGTAACTGTCCAACTGTTTTAAACTGTTCCCTAACCCCATCCCGCCACCCACCCTCTCGCCCCACCCTCTATTCTTCCCTAAGCCGAGTCAGTAGACACTGAGCAGGGAGGCCAGCAGAGTTCCATCACAGCCACACAGAGTGCGCATGCGTGCAAGTGTCCATTTTGGTTTCAGCTGCTTGGCCGCCTATCAGTTGTTTTGTGTTGATGTCAGCAGTGGCAACAGGTCTGGTGTGGGCTCTGCAGTTTGGTGGGTTTAGTGTCACAGTGGCCATGTCGTTTTTGGGTCCCCGCGTAATTTTGGTTCCCTGCCAAAATGGCAGCCCCAGGCCGCCAGGCACACCAGGGCTGACAGGTGTGTGCCATTCCCCATCCTCTAGATTCTTCAGGAAGGATATCATGGTCACCAATAACAAAGGTAGCTGAGAAATCAAGGAAACCCAAAATGGACATGCTGTCACCATCCTGAGCTTATCACAAATTATAGACAAGCAAAATTAAAATTATACTCAATGTGAATGTTGACTGAAAAGGGTCCAGATAATTGTTTCTTTGAGAACCCTCTGAAGGTTGATCCCTTCTCAATAGCCTTTTTTAAAAAGAGAAGATTGGAAAATGCATGAAAGTTGTCCTGATCAGCTGGATCTAAGCAAAGTCTCTTGAGGATGAGGTACACTCAGTGGTGGAATTCAAGTAATTTAACAACTGGTTCTCTACCCTAATGATTTCTTCCAACAACCAGTTCACCAAACTGCTCAGAAAGTTAACAACCGGTTCTCTGGAAGTGGTGCGAACTGGCTGAATCCCACCACTGTGTACACTATCACTTCTTTCAGAGCCAGTTTGGTGTCTAGCCCACATGACTTTTTTCTTTCTCTTATTTTTTTTAATTAAAAAATGAAATATTTGCTTTGCTTATATTTTTATATAAAATAATTATTCTTGACCTATATAGGTGTCATAGGGAATTCTTGGAAAATAAAGATAGAGAGTAGTACATTTCTGTATGTGGAAAGGTTTATACAGGTGTTCCTCAATTAATGAGCACAACTGAGACCAGAATTTCTGATGTTATTTGAGGCAGTTACATGATTTGCACCTGAATTTGTGACCGTTTTTTGCCATGGTGGTTAAGTGAATTACAGCAGTTGCTAAGTGACTTGAGCGGATCCTACTTCCCCCATTGACTTTACTAGTTGGAAGACAGCTTGAAAGGTCTCAAAGGATGATCATATGACTCCAGGATGCTGCAACCTTTATAGTACATGCTGGTTACAAAGTGCTGCTACGATTGTAAGCGTGCGGATCAGCTGTAAGTCACTTTTTTCATGACAGTGCCATTGTAACTTTGAAGATCACTAAATCACTAAAGAGCCACAGTGGCCCAGTGGTTAGAGTGAAGTAATGCAAGCTACTTCTGCTGGCTGCTTGCAATTTGGCAGTTCAAATGTCACCAGGTTCAAGGTGGACTCAGCCTTTCATTCTTCCGAGGTGGGTAAAATGATGAGCGAGATTATTGGGGGCAATATGCTGACTCTGTAAACACTTAGAGAAGGCTGTAAAGCACTGTTAAGTGGTATATAAGTCTAAGTGCTATTGCTATTGCTAAACAAATGGTTGTGAGTCACGAACTCCCTATACCAACTCAGAAAAAAATGGTATGCTAGGTTAGTACTAAACTTCCTGAAAAGCTGGAGTATGTGCAACTTTTCCAGTTTGTTTTTTGCAAACTGGGCATTCTGTCATTCAGAAGGCCCATGGGATTCTTCTCATATATTAAATGTATCAACTTCCAAGGTTTTAGGGATCCTGTACAAGATCACCCACATTCTTGCATAGTAGTTCCATTTCCATTCCACTCTGATTGATTCATGATAGATTTTTTTTCTTTCCTTGTGGTATGCTTATATATTCTCCTATATCCTAACTGAGGATATGACTCAATGTTTTTAAAGTGGAAACTAAGTGACAAATTGCTAAAAAAAAAAAAAAAGGATCCTCTATACCCAATATTTCCATTTAGCACTATTATTTTCCATTTTTGCTGAAGATCATAGAAGTCAGTTTCCATTTCTTTCTCTTGGGAAAATTGTGAAAATTGTGCTCACAATTGTGGAGAACAAGTCATCTCTAAGTATAGTCCATTGATTTCACAAGGATCTAACTTCAGTTAGTGTACACACTTTCCTGTTTATTTGAAGTAGGCATTGCTAGAGAAAATGTAAAAGAGGACAAATCAATAAGGATGATTAAGGGATCCAAAGTAAGTCTAGTGAACAAATAGATATGCATTACACCTTTTGCCTGCATTCCTAGTAGATGTTTACTGATCTGTTTAAATTCTGGGACAATCTTCCATACCATATTGGTCCAGAATGCAACACTCTTTGGAATCAGAGATGCATCATGAGGAGAAATATTATTTGCACGACAAATATAGATGATTATTCATCCTCCACTATCACTCTCCAAGTGGCATATATTACAATGAAACTATAGGGGAAAGGGCTCATGAGATATAGATTTTCAGATACTTTCAACCAGGACTTTACATTAGTACATTCATACATTAATTTATTTTGCAGTTTCTCAAGAATTCTCTGCCAAAGATACTTTCATTTTTCTGTTATTTTCAGGATGCTTGAGAATTTCCCTTCACTTTTTGTCTTGGTAATATTGTGAAGATGAAAGTTTCGACTACCAGTGTTCTTTTCTTTTACATGTTTTCCCATTGCTCTGAAGCCTTTCCAGTTTTCTGGGCTTCTAATCTGAAGGGAGAAAAAAATGGGAGGAGCCCTCCTCTAAGACCTTCCCTTGGCATTCAACTGAGCATGAGAAGCCAGGGACACTGCAGACTGCCAGACAGGTGATTCTATAATGAGAGAAAATATATGCACACACATCTTGTGGCCAAAAACACCATTCATATGAATTTCACCACAAAACTCCTTTGAAAGAATTTTGAAATACAAATCATCTTTCATCTTACTGAATGAGAAATGGCAGGAAAACATACAGGAGAATTCTTTGGCATAACACCAATTCACACTGAATAGAGGGGAGCAAGCTACGGTAGTATCTAAAATTGTAAATTAATACCATTTTTATGAAAAGCAAGCAGCAATTTTGTTGCTTCCCATTTTATTATTTTCTAGCTGCCAATTCAGTTGTCCTGGCTGAATTTCCAAGGAAAGAAAAAGACTGTCTTTAGCAGCTTATTTAGAAAGGACTGGTCTACAATGATAGAATATCAATACTTCATGTAGAAAGCCCCGGATTCATTCTCTTCCATCTCCAATAGATTGACTGAATGAAGTCAGAAATGCTGGGAAAAGTCCTTGCCCAGAGCCACAGATATATGCTGCCACTGTATAGCTCCAGGTGTACATTATAAATGCTCTAAATATGTAAGAAGCTGCTATGTATATTCCAGTGGTGAAATCCAATTTTTTTTACTACCAGTTGTGTGGGTGTGGCTTTGTGGGCATGGTATGGCTTTGTGGGCATGGCTTTGTGGACATGGAAAGGGAAGGATACTGCAAAATTTCCATTCCCACCCCACTCCTCGGGGAAGGAGATTGCAAAAACTTCATTCCCACCCCACTCTGGGGCCAGCCAGAGGTGATATTTGCCAGTTTTCCGAACTGCTCAAAATTTATGCTACCCGTTCTCCAGAACCTGTCGGGATCTGCTGGATTTCACCTCTGGTATATTCCCACTTTTTAAAGTGCAGCTATGTCTTCTACTGAACTTTGAAAAGATATAATTTTACGAGGATGCTGAGTGCCAAGATCCCTGAGCCTGTTACAAGACAGACAAGCTGCAACCATTCATTCCATTTATGGACAATCTGCTACTATTTATTCTGTACATGCCGGTAGCAAAGTGATTATGTCTTTCACAGCTTCAATTCTCCTTCGGTTAATAGTAGCAGATGGTATTACATAAATATGGATAGTTGCATTATTTGTGCATCATAATTTCACCGGTTGATGTCTCTTCCCTAAATGTTTGAGATATAACATTTAGGCATTATGTCTATTTGACCTTGGCAAAATCTCTGTTGGTTTATAGAATGCTAAGCAAGCACATACAATACCTCATCTACAATTAGAATAAGTGAGACAACTGACCAGATTGTTCTTAAATGTTCAGAGTTTCCATATGTGTCAGAATCTTTCGTCAGCTTTTAAAACATGACTAGTAGAATTTCCAAGTTGGGAGGAAAAATAAGCTTCACTCTTGTTGGTCAGGAAGGGAGAGAAAATTGGATCAGGTTGAAAGCAACAGTTTTCAAAAACCTAAAATGGAAAGAGAAATTAATAGGAAAGAGAAAGAGAGAGAGAAAAAAAGTGGGGGTGGGGGAGAGAGAGAGAGAGAGAGAAAGAATGAGTTATATTTAAAATCTTCATTTTAAGGATTATCAGAATCTCCAAGGATATTTCAGGTTTACCCTCAGAAGTACACATAGCTCACATCTTACTATAATACTAGAAATGAGTTAAATTTATTTTATTTCAGCATGCCATCTAAGTCAAGAGTCTCCAACCTTGGCAACTTTAAGACTTGTGGACTTCAACTCCCAGAATTCCTCAGCCAGCAAAGCTGCAAAGCTGGCTGAGGAATTCTGGGAGTTGAAGTCCACAAGTCATAAAGTTGCCAAGGTTGGAGACCCCTGATCTAAGTGATGCCAACTGTATCTTTCATTCTGTTTTTATTTACATTTCCATTATTATATTTTCTTTTCTCTGATGTGTTGGGTGATGCACATTCCCTAAAGGTCTTTGGGATTTAGAGCAAACCTTTTAAATAAATAAGTCCTATAAAATAAACAAATAAACTTCAGCTCCAAACAGATCTGCTGACAAGTGGATTATGGAGAGCACAAGGAAAGATATCAAAAGGCTGATGATTTTTTTCAAGTTTTATTGACGTCTTTCATGGAGAAGAGGACGGCCAGTTGTCTGCGAGGAACAAGTCCACTGCTATATGCTTAGCTTAGAAAGATGGCTTTCCTACAAAGAACAACTCATTGCTTTCTGGGAAAATGCATGGGTTTGTGTGTGCAGTGAGAAGGCTTGTTCTCCTTTCCCTTGCCACTCCAGGATCTCCTCTGAGATCATTGCCATTTGACATCATAACCTTCATCTGGGACCACACACATATCTCTCAAGCTAAGTGTAAATTCATCCAGCTCAAAAAGAATTTCCATCATGCTCAAGTTAACTTTTGGCCCAGAAGCAGCATTTCAGTTGGCTTAGAAAGGCACACAGCAGTAGGTTGCTGTTTATTTGTATATTGCAATGGTTTTAATCAGTGCTGTGTAGGTTAATATAGTCTACTAGGGTACTTTTTAAACTAGCAGCATGAGTAGGGGATTGATACAGGACTCACACAAGCTTAGTCCAAGCATTTCTTTCAACAACAGAATTTGGCTCAGAAATGAAAAAACATGAAATATCAGTTTTAAAAAAATATGAACATGCTCAAACTGTTTTTCCCTGCATTCTAGCCTGTTTCATTGAACTCTCAGCTATTGACATTAGGTTTTAAATGGATAGATTTGGCAGCACACACAATCACTTTAACAAAATTGAGTTTCAACCTCTGGTGGGATGCTATTCCAAAAGGCAGGTGTCATGACCGAAAAGGGATGCATCTCTCTGCTATCACCCCTCCTTTCATGAACATACTATTTTGGTGTCCTGCTTAGTTACCACTCTCTCTCTGACCTGACTGAAACAACCAGGAAAAAATCACCCATCTGTTCCCCATAGTTACCTACCAGGTTTGCCTTATCAATATGGTCCATAACAGGAAAGATAAACTGCAATTCTTGCATAGAGAAAATGTCTTGAATTAAAGAAAAAGTTAAGGAGATATTTATCCCCAGGAGCCAACCAAAAGAGGAAGAAATTTGGACTATTAGAATTCATGCCAAGAGAGGACAATTCTCTACAGTCAAGAATGCATAGTTAAGAATGGTCTTCTCAGAAAGACTATATAGCATGTCCATGACAGAGTCATGATAGGATCCATATTCATTTGCCCTCAGCTTTGCTACATATTCAAGCAATGATACATGTAAAGGATGAATGGAAAGTATATGTGTCCTCACTATCTCCTAGCAAGACTCCCATAAAGAATCTTCATGTGTAGGCTCAAGCATTTTCCAGAAAAGCATTCATCCTTCACAGATGTAATGAAGAATACAGGAGGAGGTAATGAATCATGTATAGTTCATATTAAGAAGGGTGACAAGAATCTACAGTTTTGCCAGTAGTCACCCAAATGATGTTCCACCACCAGAAAGCTAAGCCCAGCTAAGATTAGAGTTGAAAGCCTGCTGTGCTGGTAGACACTCCAGAGTGCAAGGTTAATAGCATACCAACTTGGGTGTTTATCAGAATATGCATTCTCCAGCTTTCTCCAAAAGAGGAGACCCAAATACTATAGAGTCATGATACCAATTGGATACTTCTAAATACACATCCTACAAAGTCATTGCCAGATATAATTCAGTTGTTCCCTATATATGAACCATGTCACAGTCCTAGCATTAGGTAGTTAGGATGTTTTGGTATTGGTATGGAGGGCTGGATAGGAAATGGATGGGTGTCCCATTATTTAAAGCAAATGGGAGTTGTTCATGTGCTCCCAATTATGTGAATTGTGGCACTGAAATTAAAATAAATAGGATTTGATGGCTTAACCCCTGGAGGGACACCTAGTGCTAATGTTTTCCTCTTAAACTACCTCAAAATTTGCAGTAGGGAATTAAGAAGGTAGGGCTATAACCAGTGGTGGGATTCAACCAGTTCGCACCACTTCGGGAGAACCGGTTGTTAACTTTCTGAGCAGTTTGACGAACTGGTTGTTGGAAGAAATCATTAGGGCAGAGAACCGGTTGTTAAATTATTTGAATCCCACCACTGGCTATAACTAATTAATTTTTTTGCTCTAGCTAGCAAATGTATATAAAATATCCAAACATCACAGTTTAAAATTCATCATGAAACCAAATCTGCTTAATCTGCATAATTTAAATTGCTCTAAGAATTATTTTTCTGTGGTTTAATATGAAGTGTTTAATGCATATTTTAAAAAGAAAATAAATGCATGTTATGCACAGTCCTACCGGTTCTTGCAAGTTGACTTCTGCTAGATACAGTTCTTAAGAAACTGGGTTTTTTTGGGTGATGCTAGTATACTTATTATGCTGTGGTGGTAACCATAGGAAACTTTTAAGAAAATGCAGGTTTTACTTGATGGCAGAAAATTAGTTTTCACCTGAGACCAACAGAATGTAACTTGTGGACTGGGGATTACATTTTATAAAGATTTTGCCTATTTGCTCTGCTTTATATTGAAATACAGGGATGTGGTGGCTCAGGGGCTAAGACGTTGAGCTTGTCAGTTGAAAGGTCGGCAGTTCAGCAGTTCGAATCCCTAGTGCTACAGTGTAACAGGGTAAGCTCCCGTTACTTGTCCTAGCTTCTGCCAACCTAGCAGTTCGAAAGCACGTAAAAAATGCAAGTAGAAAAAATAGGGACCACTTTTGATGGGAAGGTAACAGCGTTCCGTGTGCCTTTGGCATTGAGTCATGCCGGCCACATGACCACAGAGATGTCTTCAGACAGTGCTGGCTCTTCGGCTTTGAAACGGAGATGAGCACCGCCCCCTAGAGTCGGCAACAACTAGCATGTATTTGCGAGGGGAACTTTTACCTTTACAATATATTGAAATACACATATGTGGCTAAACAGAACAATGATTCCAGGAATGCAAGTAACTATAGATTCAAACCTCATAAAATATGGAGACTATATCTACAGTGTCTAGCCCAGTACCCTGTTTGCTTTTTGTATAGCTTATAGATGGTCTTCATTTATCCAATGAACCAAATTTCTATATGTAACAGTGGACAGCAAACATCAGCTGAAATATGTGGGGGCATGTCATGTCCATATGTAGAGCACTTGGAAAATATGCCAGTGTGACCACTGCCCTGCTTGATCTCATACAGAAAGTCTGTTCTGGTACAAAATTGTGGTTTCTTTATTAACATTTTAGTCCATTTTGCTTTTGAACAAAATGAAACTACACAAAACAAAAAGGTGCTCTATCAAATATTTCTAAATCCTAGAATCATTTTCCATTAGTTTAATAGTAAAGAAATTGAAGTTGATTTTTTTTATCCAAGAAAAAAGTTGATGATATTCTGTTGGATAAAATGTAGAGTTTTGGCACATATCTTAGTTATGAGATAGCCAAGAGGGATGTGCATGAATGTTCTGCCGTTCATTGTTCGGTCATTTCTCCATCTGTCTGCAGCTTCCCTTTAATTAAATCTCAGAGAAAAACATTCTAAGGAAACTCCTTCCAGGAACATTTTTCAGACCAGGAAATGGAGTCTGCAGAGCAATGCAGGCATGTGTGATGAAAACGGAAGGAACTGAAGCTCTTTTCTGCCACTAACAGAGCGTCTAAAATACTAACAAAAGAGGAGAGTTCCTGAAAATGACACAAAAAAACCTTTTTGCAAAATGTAAAAATGTTAAACTAAAATACAAATTCGGGCACATTATTTAACAATTCAACAACTTTAAAAAAAAACATGCAAAGGTTATATCATAGTTTTTAATCTGTCCAAGTATTCTCTGCCAATATTTTCTAACCATTCATCAGTCAGTTCAAAAGTTTGCAATGTCTTTCACTGTTATAATGCCTCAGTGACAAAATTAACAATTTAATTTATGTGATCTTAAAAATTGTAATGAGCTGTAGTGGGGCAGTTGTTAGACTGCAGTATTGCAGGCTAATTCTGCTACCTACAAGGGGTTCGATCCTTACCAGTTGAAGGTTGACTCAGCCTTCCATCCTTCTGAGCTCAGTAAAATGAGGACCAGATTGTTGGGGGAAATATACTGACTCTGTAAATTGCTTAGAGAGGGCTGTAAAGCAGTGTGAAGCGGTATATAAATGTAAGTGCTATTGCTAATCTGGATTATTGCTAATCCATAAAAACTGTGCTGCCAGCCCTGATACAAACACCGAGCCAGATCAATACCAAATGCAACCACACTGTTAACTATATTGAGGCTGTACAAAGCTTCAAATTTTAAAAGGGATAGAATTTTTTAAATTCCAAATTTTAAACTTGGTTTAGAACTGAACTAAACAAGTATTGGATGAAGATCTCTACTATGTGGTTGTGACTGAAGAGTATTCAAATCCTCTCCTGCCAATTTGGTTTCCTCCAGATGCTGCCAACATATATAACTATCATCAGAATGGAAGATATGAACTAGAATTGATCATCTGGAATCTGTTTACTGTTGAGGCTATTTTAAGTTTCTGAGAAGGACATGTTAATTCTCTACCCCATTCACAAACTTTCTTTCCATTGCATCTTGTATTAATGAAATCAAAGTTTTCAAAGAACTTTGTCTACTGAAGTAAGTGTTCTAGTAAAGCTGTACACAGTGGTGGGATTCAAGTAATTTAACAACCGATTCTCTGCCCTAATGATTTCTTTCAACAATCAGTTTGCCAAACTGGTTAACAAACGGTTCTCCCAAAGTGGTGCGAACTGGCTGAATCCCACCACAGTACAGTACAGTACAGTACATCAAATACTGAAATAATTGCTAATGTTTGATTTTATTTTGCAAAATGTATGGAATTATTTGATGTTTGTATACAGAATTCTACTTTGGGATTGCTTTTTCTGTTGCTGGGGACAATTGCCTCCATTTCCCTTAAAACTGGATCCATGAATATTTCAAGAAACTGAATTCTTTCATTGAGCTGATTTCCTCAGAGGTTTAGTGGGCAATGTTACATTTTCAACTCCAAAGTTGAAAGCTTAGACTTAACTCTGTTTAGTCATTTATTAGGACTTCGTCAGCTTCCGGACCTTTGGACCTTCCGCCGCGAGCTTAAAACATATCTATTTAACTGCGCAGGACTGAGTTAGATTTTAGTTTGTGGGTTTTATCTTGGGTTTTAATTTTTATATTTTTAATTAAGGCTTTTGAATAAGTTTTTTAATTGTTTTTAGAATTGTATTTATTGTATTTTTTGTTTTTAAATGCCTGTAAACCGCCCTGAGTCCTTTGGGAGATAGGGCGGTATATAAATATAAACAATAAATAAATAAATATTTTCTATTTACCTCAGACTTACCTTGTGAAGTAAAAAGGTATGGAGACATTTTCCTAAAAATAATTCCCATCAACCATATTAGCACCAAGATCATAAGCAATATACACATATTTAAAGAAAATAATTACAACAAATAGACATGGTAATAAGTAACATAAGCTTTGATGGATCCACATTCATCAGTCCTCAGAGATCTTGTAGAACAGCAAGTTTTTACAAATGTTTGTGGATCTTCCTTTTTGGAGGCTAGGGAGAACATCTACAGAGAATACCCACCATTGTCATATGTCCTGGTAGGTTAGAGCCAGTTATCTTTCAAGATGACGACATAAAATGGCTTTAGAATTTTTTCAAAAGAGAAAAAATTCTGGGAAGTTCCCTTGGGCGGTCTGTAGTGTTCTTTTATTTATTTAACTACAAATTGGTCAAGGGACCATGGACAGAGCTTGTATCATGTCAGAGCTCATATTTATGCCAAACTGCACAGGCCTACACAAGAAGCATATAGATTACTTTGTGCAGTTATCTCTCAGGCCATTCATTCTTTCTGGTTTCTCAGACGTTGGTCAAATCCCAAAGGAAACTGTGAATTCGGCATTTGAATAGTACAGGGTAGTACTATTCCTGAAATTTTGTTGGAGACATTTTCCTTCTAGAGAAATTATCCAATGTTCTGCAGTCTTTTTTTTTGCAGTAGGAGATGATTTGGGGGAAAGGCAGGAGCTTAGTACTTAGAAACCGACAACCATATTTGTGTATTCAGCAGGACAAAATGTGAATAATAAATACTAAGTCCACCCCATAATATTGCAGAGTAAGTCACTGGAAAATCAAGGAGGTTTTTAAATTTTGTCTTAAGTTAAACGGGCAAATAAAGCTTTACATACGATAAGAAATAAGAAGGGATTGGAAAATAAAAGCAACAAACACTCCCAAGCTCACAAACTGGCACATGCAAAGCCAATTTTTGGCAACTGATGTGGGGAGAGGAAAATTGGGTTGTGAGGCCAACGTTTGACTGAAGAACTCACTTGGGGACACTGGTAAAAATAAATTGCTCGGCTCTAATTTTCTTAGCAGCTTCCATGCTATTCTTTGAAACTGAGTAAGAAGCCCTTGGCCTAATCCCAAGAGCCAATCTATAGTAAATAGTGCACACTTAATGCCTAAGTTCCTTTTTAGCACCCTTCCGACAGTGATTTCAGCCACACAGCTTAGTCATAGCAGACATTTTTGTGGTGAAAGCATTAAACCCACATGCAGCTCTCTTTCTGTGGCCACAGGGGGTCATGCTCCTTTCCCATTAGCTGAATAAATCATAAAGTCTGCGCAGACCACACAAGAAGCCAGGCAAGCTGCAAGCCACAATCGTGCTTACGAGTCTACTATTTCTTTTCAGGGGAAGAAAAGAAAAAGAAAAGAAAAGAGAAGAAAAGAAAAGGAGGGGGGAAAGAAAAAAATACAACAAAATGGACAAACTGCTGGAACGTACTTTTTTTTTTTGGTCTTTTCTTTTATATGCTGGAGGTAAGTTAGAGGCATGACTACACCAATTTTTTTTTAAAAAACCATAATTTCTTTAAAAGGCAGCTTTTCTTTTCTGGTCATGTGTAACAAAATGTTGCAATTATGTTGAAGATTTATAATCATTGCCATCATCATCATTATCTCATCTGCTTCATGACACAGTCTAAAGCAGAGGTGATTTTGCAGCTGTGTTAATAATTATGCAACTCGGTTCGAGCAAGATAACACAGAGTGTGCCCTCTTTTTTCATACTGTGTGATTCTCCCTTTCTACCAATGTAGTAACAGTTAACTGAGTGAGGTCTGGAAGTCTAGAGGTTAGTTCAAGTTCCCATCAATCAGGAAATGAGATAAGAAGTAGGAATTTTAAACATGGCCATTAGCATACAACTGTTATCTTAGAGGAAAGATATACTCACAGCTCATTATACTAAGCAGTTTCTTAAGTATTTCTTTTACCATAGAAAGCAGAAAGCGGAAAAACAAACACGAAACTCAGCTTTAAAATTTCTTCTACAGTGCATTGAACTTCAAGCATGCTTTAAGTAATTATTTGATTGGCAACTATAACATGTTCTGGCTTTCAAAGACCCTTCTAATTAATAGAGCAAAACCAAAAAATCAAGGGTACCATAGATGAACATTTTTCAATAACCCTACCCCATTGCCTCATTTTATTTCATGATGCTGATTCTGTATCCTTTGAACATTATCTGAGAAAAGAGGATTAAGTTAAAATAAAAAGGCTATACTGAAATATGTCCAGTAAATCTTAATCTCCCTCCTGATTTTGTTAATTTAGTGGCTTGATGGGAGAAAAGACTGATAGGAGTTGGCGGTGTGCACACCTTCACATCCAGCCACCCTGTCTCTGTAATATCCTATGTGAAAATGCATCCTGTGTAATTTCAAATGATTTTGCTGTTCTAAGCAAAAGCAAATAATCAGAAAAGACTAAGATAAATTTCAGAGTGCCTTTCTAATGGGAATAAGCACATACTTAGAAGTAAGAGAATACTTAAGTTTTATTTGTGCTTCAGTGCTGCAGGTAGAAGGCATGTATTTTGCCAAAGGCACACTGCTGCTTGCAGATAAGCAAGGGCTCATATTCTAAGCAGAATCATTGTTCTGACCCTCATGAAATTCAAGAAACTTTTCAAATATTGTATGACATTTTCGTTCTCTTAGGCATTTTAAGGGTAACTACTCTTCCATGATTAGATTGTCTAGAAATGGTTCCAGTATCCTTCTTTTTATTGTTTTGTTTGAATAGTTTTAATCAGAAAAATAATGACAATGAACAATGCCTTTCATACACACAGCACCGTTTATGGTTTCTGCTTATCAAAGGTGGGTCTGAAATGTTGCAAGTCCACCAGACACTTGAAGAAGACAAAAAGGCATTGGAAGAATATATGAAGGATAATGAAGAAGATGCAGTGAAGCTAATATACCATAGGGTTATTGAGTACTGGACAGATCAAACTGGCCTACAAGAAAGACCAAATGAAGAAGGGAAAAAACCATGGCAAGGTAAAGTATTACATGGCTAATGATGCTAACAAGCAAGTAGATAACAAGACTAGACAATGATTAAGAGCTTGAAAGTTAAAGAAAGAGACAGAGGTGCTAATTCGGGCTGCATAAAACCAGGCCTTGATAATCAATCAATCAATCCAGAATTGAGACAGCAACACATAGCAAATGCCACTTCTGCAAAGAAGGTAAACAAACAGTGGACTATTGAGTTAGCTGCTGCAAGAAGATCGTAGAAACTGACTACAAATAATGACATGAGAAAGTAGTATTAGTAGTGTATGGGACATCTTCAAGAAATACAATTTATGTAAGTGTAACTAGTGGGATCAGAAATTAGACAAAGTAAAAGGAAATAAAGAAACTAAAGTGCTCTGGGACTTCAGAATTCAAACAGACAAGCACCTGCCACATAACATCTCAGAATTAACAATCTTACAAGAGAAAAAGTCTGGACAGTAGACATTGTAGTCGTCAAAGATAGCGGAATAGAAGAGGAAGAACTGCAGAAAAATCACAAAACATAAAGACCTGAAAATAGAAGTACAACAACTGTGCAAATGAAAGCAAAGGTAGTACCAATAGTAATAAGCATCTTGGGTGCAACTCCAAAACATCTGGAGCCCTATTTGAATACCATTGGCATTGACAAAATCACCATCATTCAATTTCAAAAGTTTTACTTGGAACGCTTTTCATCATAAGATATATTTAACAACATCAGACAACAAGATCTGCAATGTCAGGTCTCTGGGAAAGAATTGATATATGGACAAAAATGTCAAATCCAGGTTAAGCATATGGCTGACTAGGCAACTCTCTGTAGTAATAGGACTTCTGAATGGAAATAAAAGCAATGGTTACATACATGATCTCTTTCCATATATTCTATGAAAAAGGTCAGTTTTCAATACTGTTGTTGACCTTTTAGGAGGTCAACGACAGTAAGAAGGTTATCCCAACTTCAGTGATGTCATTCTTCCATATCATTGGGACTATACTGTAAGTGAAAAATTACTGATATGCAAACTATTAAACATATTGTGCAAGATTGCCCATGACATTTATTCTTTGGTTCCCTAGAAGAACTGTATGAAGGAACCCTGGAGGTAATTACCTGGATAACTGAATTGGACATCCAGTTATGAGGCCACTGCCATACCCCCATAGAATGTTATATATAGTTAAATAGACTGTAAAAAATGTATCTTTACCTGTCTTCAGTCATGTTTTCATCAGATGCTAACTAATAAGTAAATTCCTCTCCATTTATGTCATGGGTCTGGAAATTGATAAAATGTTATTGATGGGAAGTATCAGTAGTGGGTTTCAGTTTGGTTTGCTACTGGTTTGCTCGTGTGCTCATGCGCTTGCACAACTGTTCTGTCCTCCCTCACCTCCGTCCAAATGATGGCTTAATTAGCCGTCACTATCAGCTCTGGCAGCAGAATAGCCAGCGACTGCCAAGAGCCTCCGTTATCTTCCACGACGCTGGTGAATCACCTAGAAACAAACTTCAGCTCTTAATCAGTGGATTTGCCTGTTACAAAGAGACACAGCAGCTCTGGCTGTCTTTTATATCCTGTGGGGTGTGGCTCCATGACTCAGCACTTCCTAGGCCTGCCCCACCCTTGCTTCTGTTGTTCCCTCCTCTCCTGCCTACGAAACCAAGCCTGATTGCTGTCAGCTGGGTTTGCAGGTGTGGCCTGGGGGGGGAAGGGTCAGGGGATGGAGGCCTCGTTATCTCTTCCACCTGGCCTGTTTCTGGCTCCTGGAGCTGAGCCAGGCAAGCCGGTGCTCCCGAGGTAAGTCCTTACGGCCCTTCCCCCTCACTGTCCAAGTCACTTTCTGGCAGCAGGCCCAGCTCGGGGGGCGCAGACACAACAACAACATTTCTGCACTGCACATGCGCCGAAGTGTCCAGGTGGGTGGGTGGAGCCTCCTGCCGCTGCCGCTACCGATTTGCCTGACCCGGGGTGAACCGGTAGCAACCCACCACTGGGAAGTATCCCTGGACAAGTCAAACTGGCAGATTCTATCTGGCAAAAGCAGTCATATAAGTAGCAATAGCACTTAGACTTATATAGCACTTCACAGCACTCTCTGAGTAGTTTACAAATGTCAGCCTATTGCCCCCCCAAATCTAAGTCTTCACTGACCTTGGAAGAATAGAAATCAACCTGAGTCAATACTGAGCAAGTCCAGATCTTTGTTTTTGCTTTGAAGAAGCTTCTTGGTTGAGAAGCAAAACAAAGGAAGTCTAATTGCCTTTTGAAAAAGCACCTGTGGGACAAGTGAAGAACCATATAGATCAGTCTCATTCTGACACTTTAAGATTAGATTTCAACTCCCAGAGTTCCTCAGCCAGCAAAGCTGGCTAAGGAATTCTGGGAGTTGAAGTCCACAAGTCTTAAAGTTGCCAAGGTTGAAGACCCCTGAGTAGACAGAGCAAAGCTTCAGAAGTTGACCATAAAGAGTTACACTGCAGTCACTTAGTAGCCCTACAGCTGTACAGAGCACTCTGGTTATATTATTCCCAACAGGCTATTATATTTAAATTACAATTATTTTTTTTCATTTTTAACATACAAAGTGGGATGTGTAAATGTTATCGATGTTTGAGTCCTTTTCCATGTATTTGTTTATGGATATAAGTTCCATCTGTGTCTTCTCAATGAAACCTCAGGTAATCCTTGACTTACAACAATTCATCTAGTGACCATTCAATGTTACAACAACATTGAATGTTGAAAAAAGTGACATGACCATTTTTCACACTTGTAGCATCCCCATGAACATGCGATCAAAATTCAGATGATTGGCTACTGGTTCATACTTATGACTGTTGCTGTGTTCCAAGGTCATGTGATCACCTTTTGCAACCTTTTGGCAAGCAAAATCAGTGGGGAAGCCGAATTTGCTTAACAACTGAGTTACTTACGTATCAACTGCAGCGATTCACTTAAAACTGTGGCAAGAACGTTGCAATCGGGCAAAACTGACTTAACAAATGTCTCACTTAACAAAACAGAAAATTTGGGCTCAATTATGGTTGTGAATCAAGGACAATCTATATTATAAAAGTTTTCTCTTTTGTTTCTGCTTATTAACCCTTCAATAATTAGGGATAGTGAAGTGGTTATAAAGATAATACCAATACTTTTAAAATATAGATCATACATACCATTGTTTTCCTTTATCCTGACTTAATAATTCATTCAGTGTTTTTAAAAGGCCTTATTTTCAATAGTTTTATGTATTTTAATCTGGTAAATATATATTAAATATATTTAATAAGGTAAAAATACTTAAACATGCAGAAATGTTATGGTATATTATTTATAAAGAACATATCAGGATTCTACACGTTGAAGTATTAACATGGAAAATTTAATGGAAATTTCATATGATCCTTTCCAGAATAGTTTGTTTATTGCTTGTTGACCTTTTCCAAAAAATTGTCATTTTTTTTCATGTAATGTTTTCCATGTGTTTTCCTCTGTATAGGAAAGACATCATATGATATTGATGTTCTAAGGCATGGCTGTTGCTGCATTTTTTCCATTTTTTTTAAAGTATGCTTTTTTTCCCTGGTTCACCTACTTTTCTGCATTGTGTGAAGAAAATGTATGGTTTAGCAGCCTCTATGCTCAAGAAGGTGGTTTGCAGATTCTGAAATTATGGAAGTTGCTACTTCCAAGTTTGTTAGCTCTTATTTACATAATGCATGATTACATGATATAGCATTACGCTGTATATCCTTAAATTATGTTTATGCCCACTGCAAGACAGCTGTGAAGGGTCATGGAAACAAAAAAAAAGTGAATTGTTATGAACAGATTCTGATTCAGATTAAATTGCATTCAAAACTTTCCACTTCTTGGAATCATCCACAATAAGTTCTTCATTGCAAGTCAAATGGTAGCATTTATGTTTTATGATTCTCAGAATTTTATTACATATGTTTATTAATTAGGAATTAGGTTTGATTTAACAGAGCATTAACTTTTTAAGTTGACTGCCATCTGCCCAAGATTAGAATAAATTACATCTGCCATAGAATCATTATCTGTAGCGCCTTCTCAGGTTAATCACACCTCAGTTTTAATGGCATTCAAATAAACAGTGATAGAATAATTTGTTACCACACAAATCTGGGGAATATTAAACTAATAGAAAGTGGATGAATTATGACTTCTTTAGGATCGTTTTGCTAAGAGTGGTTCACTTTGGGGGGACATTTAGTATATTTGTAGAACTAGTAGTTGTGGTTACAAGTATAAGTTTACATGTCTGTCCAAATCAGCACCATGTACTCAAGATGGATTTCATCTGCCAGAGAGGTCAATCTAAACTGCTTGCACAAACCTGCCTTTATACTCCTGTTTATTATGTTCGCATGTAGTAGATGTCTTGTGCACTAAAACAGTGCAGCCATATGTCAACATTTCTCTGGTGGTTCTGAATGTTCTAAACAACAGTGAGGGTGCAGTGAACCTCCCATGTAAACTTTATACAACAGATTCGGCAGAACTGTAATTATTTACAAAATGATGGCATGAGAAATCTCTGGATTTATATCTTACATTGAAGTAACAAGGATTGTGTGTCCACGTAATACTTGACATTGTAGTGGTTTCAGCTTTATTCTATTATTATGTTAATACACATCCTATATAGTCCCCATTAAATTGGGAAGCACTAAATTCTTGGCAAAGTTTTCCTTGGAAGGCTGGGTAATGCATGATAAATGAAAGCAGCGATAACTAAAAATTATCTTTGGCTTCCAGAGGAAAATTCATATTGACAAACCTTTGAGGTTTTATCAGTAGTACTTTTTTACTTATATACAAACTATAAGGGGACACGATGGCTCAGTGGCTAAGACACTGAGCTTGTCGATCGAAAAGTCAACAGTTCAGCAGTTCGAATCCCTAGTGCCGTGTAACAGGGTGAGCTCCCGTTACTTGTCCTAGCTTCTGCCAACCTAGCAGTTTGAAAGCACATAAAAATGCAAGTAGAAAAATAAGGACCACCTTTGGTGGGAAGATAACAGTGTTCCGTGCGCCTTTGGCGTTTAGTCATGCTGGCCACATGACCATGGAGACATCTTCGGACAGTGCTGGCTCTTCAGCTTTGAAATGGAGATGAGCACTGCCCACTAGAGTCGGGAACAACTAGCACATATGTGCAAGGGGAACCTTTACCTTACCCTTACAAACTATCAAAGCCTCAGTGCTGTTTCATATTTAATCAATTATTTGTAATATACTTCAGGGACAAAAATGGAATGATAGTATAGCTGAAAGTTCTTAGAGTAACTTTTGAGTAAGTGGACACCTTTTAATAATTCAAAAGAAGAGATTCTAGAATTTCAGAGTCTTCCTCAAATGAGAACAGGGTTCACATATTATGCTTAGCCATTACAAGCTTTAAGATGGTTTTGTCCTTAGCACACTATGTGAAGTTAACTGCTGTGCTTTTAAATCACAGCTTGAAGCATAGCATAATGTATATATGAGATAATAAGGCTGAGCCTGAGGGAGGGATTAAATGCATTATAAGTCACGAGTCCCTGTGCACCTGCAAGAGATCTAAGTCCAGCCCACCTTTAATGCCTTCTTAATTTCCACTCATTTCCCTTGACTGTTAGTAGCTCAGATTTTTCTAGAGAGCTTCAGCTTGCAATAAATCTTTATACTCATTTGAACTGTCCACATCTCCTGATTTTCCTGTCACTTCACAATCTATGAATCAGGGCAACTCTGACTCAGTCTACATGTGTTTAATCAAATTATGACTTAGATGATGTGTGAACTCTGTACCACACATATGATCTATTTGTAGGATGAAAAATTTACTAATCCTCTTTAAAATTTTCAGAAAGCTTTACCAGTAACACTCTTTCCTATTCACATTACTGGAAAACAAAGTTGCCATTTTTGGAGGACAATTATGTGCATATTCTGGATTGATTTGAATAATATCTCACATCCAAATGTAATTAGCTATGCAATAAAACCCTTGCTATTAAAAAATAAAAAATATATAGAATAGTACTTAAAATGATGTACATAAACAGCCTTGATAATATAAGTTGTTGGAGGATAGGATCTTTTTGACCTGAACATTTCGGTTTGGACCATTATATTTTCATTCAGCTTAATCCTACATTGTATAGGAATAACATATAATCAATTGCATTATTAGGATCCACCAAGTCACCTGTGTTTTTGCCATGCATTATTTTCATATGCTAAAAAGCTGTAGTTTAATGTTTTAAACAATGCTTCAGCCTTTTGTAGAATTTTTCTATCTGCTGTTAGTTTGTAAATCATAGCAAACTGTTGGTCTATGGCAGGGGTCTCAAACTCAATTTCATTCAGGGCCACATCAGGGTTGTGTTTGACCTCGGGGCACCAGGGTGGGCATGACCAGGGTGAGCGTGGCCAGCTTGACATCACTGGTGTTGGGGGTTCTTGTGGTGGCCTGAGAGCTCTGCCAGAGAAAATGGGCTCCCGAGCTCTGTTTTTGGCTGCAATGGCTTCCTGCAACCCATTGCCAGCAAATGTGGAGATCGGGAGGGCTTCATGCAGCTCTCTCAAACTTCGTTTTTCACTGGCAGAAGGACTGTGGGCCAGTCCTTTGCTGTTTCCAAGGTGACCCCATGGGCCAGATCTAAGCACCCTGCAGGCTGAATCTGGCCCCTGGGTCTTGAGTTTGACATCCCTGGTCTATGGTGACTGAATTGCATTTCACATTGGTTATTGAGCTGCACAAATCAAGGTGGCTATTACATCGTGGCAAATTAATACTTAAAATTTGATAACATCCAATTGATCATCTGATTTCTTTGCAACTGAGATCCAAGAGTAGTTGAGACTTCAACTACTTGATAAATATAATGTTATCTACTTATATTATAATTTCAATTTTGTTGCAACCATGAACTAAATCATGTATTACCAGACACCTGTACGGTAATACAGTTTCTGTTCAAAAGGCTTATTATTTCATCAAATAAGATTGAAACTGATAAGACTGAAACATAAGAACATAACTTGAAGGATTAAGCCATCTTAATCCATTTTGTTCTTCATAGAAGCTAATCAGATGCCTCTGCCATGATCATAAGGAGGAAATGGAGACACATCTCTTTTCTACCACCAAATCCCTGCAATTGATATTTTAAGGCCTAGCTCCTTCAATCAATGGTAATTTTGAAACATTGATGCAAAGTATTATGTGATACCCAGCTATATTGATTCCTACCTTCTAATTCCAAAGAAACAATCAGCACCCTTTGCTAAATAGTGTGGGTCGGTGGGTACAGACTGAGGGTAGACAGAATTGCAGTCCAACACAACCTTTATTAACAGCGCAGCAGCGCTAGCAAGCAACAGCAACAACAACTGAGAGAGCCATCTGACAGCTCTTTAATACCCGGGCTGTCAGATGGCTGCTACAATAACAGCGCCTCGGTTTTCCCACTTTCTGTTTGGCTCGCGTCTTAGCCAATCAGCAGCAACCTGCTGTTGGCAAGGCAGGAGCCTCCCTTGGAACTCCAAGGACTTAACACCCTTCAACATTGCTTAACTTCAACGAGCTGTTTGAAAGAGGTAAAACTGAAATGAAATCCAGCCAAGACAGAGATACTGTTGATGGATTCCTGGAATTGAGATGAGATCCCATTGCTCGAAATCTGATAGTAATCTCTCAGAAGGAACACATTTGCAGTTTGGGAAGGCTCCCTGTTCATCAACAGTCACTGGATATAGAAATGGTAACTGTGAAAAGGGCTGTGTTGTACACTTATGGCTGGTATGTTACTGGTTACAACCAGCTTGACTTCTTCAATGCTATTCTTAAGAAGTGTCACAAAATTGCAATTGATGCAAAATGTGGTGTCTCCGCTGCTCAGTGGTATAAGGAATGTGTGTCTTATCATGCCTGTACTGAAAGGCCTACACTGGCTTCTAGTGCCTTCTAGCTTTTCAAGGTGTTGGTATTCACCTTTAAAACAGTGGTGAAATCCAACTTTTTTACTACAAGTTCTATGGTTTGGTGGGCGTGGTATGGTGTGGCTTGGTGGGCATGGCTTGATGGGCGTGGCAGGGGAAGGATACTGCAAAATCTCCATTCCCACCCCACTCCAGGGGAAGGATACTGCAAAACTGTTAAGACCTCAGAGATACGTCCCCGGCTCCAGCCTTGCCATCAGCAGGTCAATGCTGATTGGCTAAGACGCGAGACGAATGAAGAGCAGGAGACTCGAGGTGCTGCTATTGGAGCAGCCATCTGACAGCCCGAGTATATAAGAGCTGTCAGATGGCTCTCCCTCTGTTCTGTTCTAGCTGTTCTTGTTGACATTTGCGATTCCTGTGTTGGCACTCGTTGCGCCGTTAATAAAGTTATTGTTTGCCATCAGCCTGGCCTCAGTCTGTGTCCACCACTCAGTATTCATCACTGGCGACGAGGGTGGGATGCTGAGGGCCAGCGGCACAATAATAACCTAGGCATGCACAGAAGCTGATCAACGTCACCTACCCCCAACGATCATACAGGATGGCAACCCAGCCCATATTCTCCCTATATGAGCCAGCTGCTGAAACTTGAGACATGTTCCTCGAACGTTTTGAATGTTTCTTACAAGCCGGGGATCTGGCCGAGCTATCCAGCTCAAGAAGAAGAGGATATTTCCACTATGCTCCAGCGCCTTCTCATTTAGCCTGGAGGCATGCTTTTCGCCAGCATGCCAGGTCCAAAGAGAAGGGGAATCTGTGGGCGAGTATGTAGCCTCCCTGAGACCAGCCACAGGACCTTGCAAATTCCGTGACCTGGATGATGCCCTGGAGCAGCTTGTATGCGGGGTTAAGGACATGAGGCTTAAGCGGTGATTGTTGGTTAGGAAAGAACTATCTTTTTCTGCTGCCCTTGATGAAGTCCAAGCCTCAGAGATGTCTGACCATTTGGCAATGGAAATCCAAAGTTTCCATGCCACAATCACGGGCCACCCTGCCAAGGGCTTCACCGTCCACCATGAGGATTTGGACCAAACCAACTCCTCAGATGAGGGCGACAGCGTACAGCACCTCAAGACCACTCCGCATAAAAGAGGGCCTCCGACGGCCAAAACATTTTCCCCCAGTTGCGTGGGATGTGGCAGAAGCCACAACAGAGCCTACTGCCATTTTAAAATGGCTACTGGCTGTCGTTGTGGAAAAAGAGGCCATTTGGCCAAGGTATGCCAGTCTGCCCTGCCATCCAGCGATGCTGGGCAGGTGCCCGCCTAAACCATGAGGAAAAAAAAAATCCCTCATGCACCATGAGGACTGCTATGCAGTCAGCCACTCCACCACAGCTATATCCAATGGCAACAAAATTTACCTTCAAGTAAATTTTGAGGGGGCATCTTGTAAGATAGAGGTCGATACTGGATCCTCCAAATCATTAATTTCCTGGGCTACTCTGAAATGTCTGTTGCCGGGCACTTCGAGGTGTCGCCTCAAGCCATGCCCAGTTCGACTGAAAGACTCCCAGGGAAACGCAATTCCGGTGTTGGGCTGTGACCAATTCTCAGTCAGCCACGGCCGGTTCACTGGGGCGACTTCCCCTAATAGTAGTCAAAGGGAGTCTTCCTACTTTACTGCGGCTTGATTGGTTTGAGGTGTTCGGCCTCAATGTTTTAGGCATCAATTCTACGGCCACCGATGCCTTTGAGGACATCACTAAGGAGTTTGCTGACATCTTCGATGACCACCTTGGTGAGTATAAGGGGAAGCCCATCTCTTTTAATTTGGACCCCCAAATCACTCCTATCCGGCTGAAGCCTAGACGGGTGCCCTTTGCCTTGTGACAGTGGGTTGATCTGGAACTGGATAAGCTCATCTCCCAGGGAATATTAGAGCCAGTAGACCATTCTCCGTGGGAGACCCCAATTGTGATTCCCCTTAAGCAGGACGGATCCATCAGGATCTGCACTGATTATAAGGGAACCATCAATAGGGCACTACAGGCTAACCCTTACCCAGTCCCTGTGGTGCAACAGCTGTTGCACTCCCTGGGGCCAAGTTCGATTTTCGCAAAGCTCGACCTGGCACAAGCTTACCAGCAGCTGCCAGTCAATGAAGCAACTGCATTAGCCCAGACTATTGTAATGCACCGTGGGGCGTTTAAATGTAAATGCCTACAGTTCGGGGTCATCATTGCCCCCGGGCTCTTTCAGAGCCTAATGGAACGTTTGATCCACGGGCTCAAAGGTGTCGTCCCCTATTTCAACGACATCCTTATATCCGCTAGCAGCCACCCTGACCTGCTCGCAAAGCTGCAAGCTGTCTTGACCAGGTTTCGAACCGTTGGTCTTAAATTAAAAAAAGAGAAGTGCAGGTTAGGTGTTCCCAAGGTGGAATTCCTGGGTTTCCTTATCGATTCCCAGGGCATCCACCCTACCCACTCCAAGGTTGAGGCCATGAGGAAAGCCCCCACTCCATCCAATAAGGCCGAGTTGCAGGCTTTTCTGGGACTCCTTAATTTTTATGTGGGTTTTTTACCACACAAGGCTTCCCTAGTGGAGCCCCTGTATAGGCTTTTGGATGCCGGGGCTCCTTGGCATTGGGGGAGGGAAGCCGCAGTTTCTTTCCATGTGTTGAAGGACACGTTCACATCCACCACTGTTCTTGTCCAATATGATCCCAGTCAGCCCATTTCCTTAGCCTGTGATGCCTCCCCGTATGGGATCAGTACGGCTTAAAACAGCCACATCCTGCCCAATGGCTCCGAGGCTCCAATTGCCTATTATTCCAGGATGCTTTCCGCTCCTGAAAGGAATTATAGCCAATTGGACAAGGAGGCATTGGCAGCCGTGGATGGAATCAAAAGATTCCATGATTTTCTATATGGGCTTTTCTTCTACTTGATCACCGACCACAAGCCCCTTCTGGGCTTGCTGGCTGGTGATCGCCAAATGCCTCCCATTTTGTTGCCACGCATGTCCCGGTGGACTGCGTTTTTGGCGTCTTACAACTATCAACTTCAGTACCATCTGGGCAAGTCATTGGGGCATGCAGATGCCCTCAGCTGCTGCCCCCTTTCTTTGCCCGCAGTTGACCCAGCCCCTGCCGTCTCCGTCTTCCTTATAGACAAGTGGCACGGGTCTATCTCCACCATGGACATCGCTAGGTACACCGTTTTGGATCCAGTCCTTGCCCAGGTCCTCGACTGGGTGCGCAGGGGCTGACCGCAAGTGGCGGTGCCTGCAGAGTTCCTACCCTTTCAGCATAGACAGCATGAGCTGCCAGCATTGAAAGGGTGCCCCTTGTGGGGAAACAGGGTAGTGGCGCCGTCTAAACTAAGGGCGCCAATTTTAAACAGCCTCCACGATGCCCACTCTGGCATCGTACGCATGAAGGCACTAGCCCGCAGCTATGTGTAGTGGCCCAAACTGGACCAGGACATAGAGCTGTGGGTGTCCAGGTGCCAAAGTTGCCGGCAGTCTAGGGAAGCACCCCCAGCGGCCCCAGTCAGGGACTGGGAAGTCCCCCGGTTGCCATGGTCCTGGGTCCATTTGGACTTTGCCGGGCCATTCTTGGGCCAGTCCTTCTTAGTGCTGGTTGATACCTACTCCCATTGGGTGGAGCTGGCACGCATGCCCTCCACCATGGCAGAGGCCACCATTAGGGTCTTAGAGCAGCTGTTTGCCACCCATGGGTTGCCCAATGTGATAGTGTCAGACAACGAACCCCAGTTCGCATCCGCACCTTTCCAGACCTTCCTGACCAAACATGGCATTCGCCATGCCCCGACGGCTTCGTTCCATCCAGCTGCCAATGGCTGGGCAGAGCAGGCCATGAGCTCGGCCAAAGAAGCATTGGGCCACTTGGGGCCCACTAATTGGCACACCAAAATTTGCCAGTATCTACTGGTGCAACATTCCACCCCCTACCCCCTTACCAAGCTAAGCCTAGCGGAGCTGCTCATGGGACGCCGGATCAGCACGACCCTGGATCGTTTCTACCCAACCTATAGCCCAGAACACCCCCCAAACTGCCTGGCATCCCTGAGGTCTTTTTCCTGCGGGGATCCGGTGTTTGCCCAAAACTATGGGTGCCTGGCCACATCTCGGAACTAACCAGGCCCTGCTCTTACAGGGTCCACCTGGAAGATGGTCGAGAGTGGCGCCGACACATAAACCAACTTAGACGACGGGCGCCACACCCCCAAGATGAACAGCAACAGTCCTACTCTCAGCCGACCGAGGACCAAGCCCCCGCAGCGCCACAACTTTCTCTCGAGGGACACCAACCCTCTGCCACCAGAGCGTTCTCGGCAGGCGGCTTACCTGTAGAACCAGGATCCGTGTCGTCGGCAGATCATCCCCTATCGGTGACGACAGAGGCCTCCAGGACTCCCCGAGAACCAGCAGTTCCTCTGTTGGCCGCTGCCCCTATACTGAGAAAATCTGGGCAGAGCCGATGAGTGCCTGCGTATTTGGCAGATTACGCGTGTGCAATCTGGGAGGAGAGGGGTGTTAAGTTCTCGGAGATACGTCCCCGGCTCCAGCCTTGCCATCAGCAGGTTGATGTTGATTGGCTAAGACGCAAGCTGACTGAAGAGCAGGAGACTCAAGGCGCTGCTATTGGAGCAGCCATCTGACAGCCCAAGTATATAAGAGCTTTCAGATGGCTCTCCCTCTGTTCTGTTCTAGCTGTTATTGTTGACACTCGCGATTCCTGTGTTGGCGCTCGTTGCGCCTTTAATAAAGTTATTGTTTGCCATCAGCCTGGCCTCAGTCTGTGTCCACTGCTCAGTATTCATCAAAAAAACCCATTCCCTCCCACTCCTGGGGGGAGGATACTGCAAAATCTCTATTCCCTCCCACTCCTGGGGGAAGGATATTGAAAAATCTCTATTCCCACGCCACTCCAGAGGAAGGATACTGCAAAATAACCATTCCCACCCCACTCCAGGGAAAGGATATTGCAAAATCTCCATTCCCACCCCACTCTGGGACGAGCCAGAGGTGATATTTTTTCCAAACTGCTCAAAATTTCCACTACCGGTTCTCCGAACTGCTCAAAATTTCCGCTACCTGTTCTCCAGAACCTGTCAGAACCTGCTGGATTTCACTCCTGCTTTAAAGCCCTTAACTTTAGTCAAAGTTCTGTTGAGGCAATATTTTCTCCAAAACATTCATTAAGATATTCTATATTACTTAGTAAATGGATCTCAGTTAATTTCAATGTGATTCTCTTAAGGACTATCATTACATATATATACAACGTGTCTTTATAAGTAAGATAAATGTAATATGACATGCACTGGTAAAATAGGAGCATTTATATGCTTTTCAGAAAGTGAGCAAATTTAATAAATATTTGCAAGCTCTCCTATTAGATACTAGCATGAGAAAAAGAACATTCCTATATTAAACGCTGTTCATTGTAGGTGGCCCATTAATGTCCATTTCCTGAGTTGGAATAAATCCTTTAAATATATACATAAGCATATAATCTCTTATCTACTGAGGCATTACCAATTTTTTAACAAATCCTTGTAACTTCAAACACTGATTTAATGCTGCTACAACATGTAAAGAACTTAGTTTTTAAGAGGATAATCTGTTCTAGAATGCTTCAGAATAACTACTTTGAAATGAAATTGTACTTTTATCCCATTAAGAATTTTTTTAAACAAATCAGATTATTAAAATAACTAGAAATGATCACGTAAGACTCAATCAAAAATAAATTTAAGGCAGAAAAATATAAGTTTTTCCAAATGGAAAAACAATGCTTCTCCCTGAGATGGTTCAAGATATAATATTTGTTCGAGAACTTTATTTTTGTTGGAAATTCTATCTTCTTGAAAACTTCAAGATTTACATTTTGATTACCTTAGTGCAAACAGAAATGAATATTTGTGACTTTTTATCTGGCTTTGCCTAATCTTCCAGTTTTGATTTATTTCAAGGTTTTCAACTTTTGACATTTTTGTATTAATTTGTATAATTTAACATACAACAAATTCTCCTAATATGCCAGATTTATTCATTTTTGAAATTTATTTTTCTTAATGTAATAAATTTATATGTTAAGTATATGTTTTGTGTACATTCTGCAATAATATCCACAATTTGAACTGAAAAATGAATTGCATAATTCTTTATTTTGAATTGAAAAATGAATTGCACATTTTGAATCTTTTTCATTCCTTGCACTTCCCTGTTTTGTTCTATTTTTCTTCTTTAATTTATCTTTTATTCTGTAGGAAAAAAATCTACAGATTAAAAAAGGAAAATTGAATTGCAAACATTAAATACGCCATCAATAATATGACATCAGGTACATTTGCATTAAAATGCAATCCATATTGTCCCTTTTTAAAATCATACATAAAACTACAATGCAGCGTTATATTGTCAATCCACAGCTGAGTATTCAGCGCAAAAGGGTTAGCAGTGATTATGCTCTTGATAGGTTTGAAATATGGGTCTAAAATTACAGAAAACAGCATACCTGAACTCTTTGAATTATTATTGAAGAATATGTTACATTGCTTTACAGAATACGAATCACTAATTCTTTCTCCGCGTGGAACATCTAATCTAAAAAATGTGAAACTGGTAGTTTAGGAATTCTAAACCTGGAGATCCCAGAAAGTCAGTCATGTGCCTAAATACAGATGAGTTCTACTGCCTTTCTGTCTAGTGCTGATCTCTACCTTGCCTGAGAAGTATCAGGATAAGCTAAGGCTAGATTTAGTTCCTCAAAGCTCACAGATAGTGCATCAATAATACACCTCAATTTTGCTCCTGTATCCAGTACAACCTTTCCCTCTTTACCATCTTTATGAAGGCTTTTGGCTTCCAACCATAACACTGAACGTCTTGGAAAACAGTGGGAGAAAAGGGGTGGGGGAGGAATATTCCTGCCTTATGCAGATTTGCATTTCTCTCTCTCTCTCTAGAGATGCCTTTTAAATGTTATTCCTCGCAATTCCTCTTTCTCTGTAGAATAAACACCTTATCTGTTTTCAGAAAGTATTGGCCTCATTTTAACTAAGAGCCTTACTGCTAAATGCAAGTGATGCAAGAGGGAACATCCTTGTAACTTTATACAATAAGCAAAGCTCTCAAGTATTTACAGACCACCCTGTATATCCACGTCAATGAACTCAATGAGGATGCACATTTTAGGGCTTTGATGTTTTTAACCCTCTTCCCCCCCCACCAAACAAACAAAAGATATCTAATGGTCTTCTTCCCTTACATGGTAGTGAGCAAGGTACATTTCTGATCTTCCCATGAGTAAACAGAAAGGCACTGACTGTCTCTTGCTAGGATTCCATGAGGCTCTTCGTTTATTAAAGGAAGCTGAATTCTGCTGGCTCTGCCTCCCAGTGTTATTTCTTCCTCTTGGCATCTTATGGCTGTAATTCTTCTGAGTAGCCTATGGCCATAACAGCACAGACCCAGTTTGGTTCTCACAAAATACCAAGCCAAAGCTAAATCAATCACATGACGGCTTAACCTTTTGTGAGAAAAATCACCTTTGTTTGTAAACCACAAACTGTTTATTATGTTGTGAGAACCCAGCCAATTCATGATTTAGAGAGTTATAAAAATGCATTCACTGATTTCACAGTGAGCATAAGCATACCTACTTCTGTTTGCCCTAGAACTGCCAAGTTCAGAGATACCATCCAGCTGAAATTTTCATTAGCTGGGTGAGCCTTTGCTAGCTGCGGAAATGTCCAGATCTTCTTGGCACAAAATATTCTGATAGATTACACCTACATCCTTTTATGTATTTAGGACCAAATGTGGGGTTTTGTTATCAGGGAAAAAATAATGGTTTTTAAAGAAAAAATCTGAAAGACATTGGTTTCACTCATGAAACAATGCCACGCAAAATTCTACAGTGAGGTTAATGTCTGTGTTATCACTTAAGCACAATAGGCACAATACTGGAGATATAATATTTTGGGGCTGATGAAATCAAAATATGAAAAATAACAGTTATATTCTAAAATTAAATGTATTGAAGATATTATCGCTACCATATTATGGATATATCTACCACAATCTATTGAAGAATAGAATAGAATAGATTTTTATTGGCCAAGTGTGATTGGACACACAAGGAATTTGTCTTGGTGCATATGCACTCAGTGTACATAAAAGAAAAGATATGTTCATCAAAATCATAAGGTACAACACTTAATGATAGTCATAGGGTACAAATAAGCAATCAGGAAATAATCAATATCAATATAAATCGTAAGGATACTAGCAACAAAGTTACAGTCATACAGTCATAAGTAGAAGGAGATGGGTGATGGGAACGGTGAGAAGATTAATAGAAGTGCAGGTTTAGTAAATAGTTTGACAGTGTTGAGGGAATTTTTTGTTTAGCAGAGTGATGACATTCGGGGAAAAACTGTTCTTGTGTCTAGTTCTGGTGTGCAGTGCTCTATAGCGTCGTTTTGAGGGTAGGAGTTGAAACAGTTTATGTCCTGGATGTGAGGGATCTGTAAATATTTTCACAGCCCTCTTTTTGACTCGTGCAGTATACAGGTCCTCAATGGAAGGCAGGTTGGTAGCAATTGTTTTTTTCTGCAGTTCTAATTATCCTATGAAGTCTGTGTCTGTCTTGTTGGGTTGCAAAACCAAACCAGAGAGTTATAGAGCTGCAGATGACAGACTCAATATTCCTTTGTAGAACTGGATCAGCAGCTCCTTGGGCAGTTTGAGCTTTCTGAGTTGGCACAGAAAGAACATTCTTTGTTGTGCTTTTTTAATGACGTTTTTATAATATAATATATAATATAATAACAGAGTTGGAAGGGACCTTGGAGATCTTCTAGTCCAACCCCCTGCTGAGGCAGGAAACCCTACACCATTTCAGACAAATGGCTATCCAACATTTTCTGAAAAATTTCCAATGTTGGAGCAGTCACAACTTCTGCAGGCAAGTTGTTCCACTTGTTGATTGTTCTAACTGTCAGGAAATTTCTCCTTAGTTCTAAATTGTTTCTCTCCTTGATTAGTTTCTACCCATTGCTTCTTGTTTTACCTCAGGTGCTTTGGAGAATAGTTTGAGTTTTTGATGTTAGCTGTCCATTTTAAATCTTGCGATATGGTAGAACCTAGAAATTTGAAGGTCTCTACTGTTGATACTGTGTTGTCTAGTATTGTAAGAGGTGGAAGTATGGAAGGGTTTCTCCTAAAGTCTACCACCATTTCTATGGTTTTGAGTGTATTCAGTTCCAGATTGTTCCAGTTACACCACAAGGCTAGTTGTTCAACCTCCCGTCTGAATGCGGGATATAGAATATAGATCTAGGAATTAACTTTATACATTTGGATTATAATTGCAAGGATAACCTACAAACAAATATGTACACAGGACATAAAAAGATCTTAATGTGGTCTGGCAGTCCAGGAAGAAATGTAGACATTCAAATTATCCCTAATTTGAAAGTGAATCTTTTCAGATTCAGATCTAGTCCTTCATTTATTCTGCCATATTTTAGCAAGTTGATAACAAGCATACAAACCAAGAATGGAATTTTGTATACCTTTTACATTTGACAAAACACCTTGATTTCTATTCTTTATAGCTCTGTAAAAGACAAGGATATTTTCTATCCCTCCCCCAAGTCCAATTTTTTCCAATTTTTTCAAGTTTTGTTCTTTGTTGCAAAATATTTTCACACCAAGGCAAAATTAAATCTACTTTGCAAAGGAACATGACAAATTGGACTCACCAAATCTCAGCTGCAGAACAATCCAGGTGATTGCAGCAAAGAGTTGAAGATGTATCTTTTTTGCCACCATCTGATCATCCATATTTTTTCAGTCAAGAGATGATTGTTCTAAATTTGATCAGCACCCTTGATATTTATCAGACTAGAATTTATTTTGCCAAAGTTACTTGTGTATTACAAAAATGTTCTCAGGAAAATATTCCATTCCTCTCTATTATATTTCATACGTTGGTTAATATGACTGTATCAGAGGTGGGTTTCAGCAGGTTCTAACCAGTTCTAGAGAATCGGTAGTGGAAATTTTGAGTAGTTTGGAGAATCGGTAGTAAAAATTCTGACTGGCCCTGTCCCCATCTATTCTCTGCCTCACGAGTCCCAGCTGATCGGGAGGAAATGGGGATTTTGCAGTAACCTTCCCCTGGAATGGGGTGGGAATGGATATTTTACAGTATCCTTTCTCTGCCATGCCCACCAAGCCATGCCCACCAAGCCACGCCCACTAAGCCACATCCTCAGAACCGGTAGTAAAAAATTTTGAAACCCACCACTGGATTGTATGAAGTATTTATTCTTCTGAAGATACTAATCCTTGACAAGGAGTTTGTTGCACTTTCTTTTTTTTTTAATTGAAAAAGTTTTACAAAAACATATACATTTTTTCCTTCCCCTCATCCCTCCTCCCCCTCCCTCCCCTCTTCCTCCAAAACCCCATTTCCCACCCCTGACTTCCCGGAGCACAATAAACAAACATTCATACATTAAATTTTTGGAATCTAACACCATTATAATCCTTCTCTTTCACATAACCTGACTTCCTCTATTAAAATAAAAAACAACATTCTTCATTCAAAGGCAGTCTGATATCTCTTAATCTGATATCTATTTTGAATATAGTCAATCCAGTTCTTCCATTCATTTAAATATTTTTCTTGAGTACTATCTTTCAAAAAGGCTGAGATTTTAGCCATCTCAGTCAAATTGGAAACTTTCAATATCCATTCTTCTATTGTAGGTAATTCTTTTTTCTTCCAATATTGTCCAATCAGCAATCTTGCTGCTGTTATTAAATTCAAAATCAATTTAGTCTCAATCACTGTACAGTCCGTTATTATTCCCAAAAGGAAAAATTGCGGCAGGAACTTTATCTTCTTCTTCAAAACATTCTGCATAATCCACCAATAATCCAGAAAGACTTAATTTTCTTACAAGTCCACTATACATGAAAATATGTAGCATCATCACAGTTACATCTCCAGCATTTCGCTTGCATGTCTGGATACATATATGATAATTTCTTAGGATCTAAATGCCATCTATAAAACATCTTATAAAAATTTTCCCTTAAATTCTGTGCTTGCATAAATTTAACATTTCTAACCCAAATTTTCTCCCATGTTTCCAACATTATTGGTTCCTGAATATTCTGTGCCCATTTTATCATACAATCCTTTATTAAATCTCTTTCAGAATCTATTTCTATCAACACATTATACAATCTCTTTATATGCCCCTGGGTTTGATTTCTAATTTGTTTAACCAAATTTTCTTCATTTTGAATAATATCAATTTTCTGATCTTCTTTCCATCTAGCCTTTAGCTGTCCATATTGGAACTAAGTATAATTCCTCCCTTCTTCTTTTAATGTATACAAAGATTTTAGTTGTAAATTTCCCCTCTCATTGTATAAAAGATCTTTATAAGTAATCATTTCTTGTTCATGTTCTATATTTATATTCTCTACTGCGTGCCGAGGACTTGCCCATATAGGAATTTTATAATTTAACTTATAATAATATTTTTTCCAGACACGCAAAAGAGAAATTCTCAACACATGATTCTTAAAAGCTTTATCTACTTTCTTATCATACAATAAATATGCATGCCAACCATATAATAAATCATAACTTTCTATATTCAAAATCCTTTCCTCCATTAAATTAAACCAATCACTTATTATAGAGAGAACAACTGCTTCATAATATAATTTTAAATTAGGCATTTTTAATCCTTCTCTTTCACATAACCTGACTTCCTTCATTAAAATCAAAAACAACATCCTTCATTCAAAGGTAATCTGATATCTATTTTGAATATAGTCAATCCAGTTCTTCCATTTGTTTAGATATTTTTCTTGAGCACTATCTTTCAAGAAGACTGAGATTTTAGCCATCTCAGCCAAATTGGAAACTTTCAATATCCATTCTTCTATTGTAGGTAATTCTTTTTTCTTCCAATATTGTCCAATCAGCAGTCTTGCTGTTATTATTACGTTCAAAATCAATTTAGTCTCAATCACTGTACAGTCTGTTATTATTCCCAAAAGGAAAAATTGTAGGAACTTTATCTTCTTCTTCAAAACATTCTGCATAATCCACCAATAATCCAGAAAGACTTAATTTTCTTACAAGTCCACCATACATGAAAATATGTAGCATCACCACAGTTACATCTCCAACATTTCGCTTGCATATCTGGATACATACATGATAATTTCTTAGGATCTAAATGCCATCTATAAAACATCTTATAAAAGTTTTCCCTTAAATTCTGTGCTTGCATAAATTTAACATTTCTAACCAAATTTTCTCCCATGTTTCCAACATTATTTGGTTCTTGAATATTCTGTGCCATTTTATCATATAATCCTTTATTAAATCTCTTTCAGAATCTATTTCTATCAACACATTATACAATCTCTTTATATGCCCCGGGTTTGATTTCTAATTTGTTTAACCAAATTTTCTTCATTTTGAATAATATCAATTTTCTGATCTTCTTTCCATCTAGCCTTTAGCTGTCCATATTGGAACTAAGTATAATTCCTCCCTTCTTCTTTTAATGTATACAAAGATTTTAGTTGTAAATTTCCCCTCTCATTGTATAAAAGATCTTTATAAGTAATCATTTCTTGTTCATGTTCTATATTTATATTCTCTACTGCGTGCCGAGGACTTGCCCATATAGGAATTTTATAATTTAACTTATAATAATATTTTTTCCAGACACGCAAAAGAGAAATTCTCAACACATGATTCTTAAAAGCTTTATCTACTTTCTTATCATACAATAAATATGCATGCCAACCATATAATAAATCATAACTTTCTATATTCAAAATCCTTTCCTCCATTAAATTAAACCAATCACTTATTATAGAGAGAACAACTGCTTCATAATATAATTTTAAATTAGGCATTTTTAATCCTCCTCTTTCCCATATATCTTGCATTATTTTCATTTTAACTCTCGCTTTTTTCCCTTTCCATATAAATTTATTAATTCCAATCTGCCATTCTTCCAAATTTTTATCTTTCTTAATTATTGGTATCATCTGAAACAAGAACAAGAATTTAGGCAAAACATTCATTTTTATAGCTGATATTCTCCCCAACAAAGACAATTGTAATTTTTTCCAAGTATTCATTTCCTTCTGAATTTTTTGCCACAACACATCATAATTATTCTTATACAATTTCACATTTGATGAGGTAAGAAAAACTCCTAAATATTTAACCTTTTTTACAATTTTAAAACCTGTTATTTCCTCTAATTTTTCTTTCTGATTCTTAGTCATGTTTTTGATTATCACTTTTGTTTTATTTTGGTTCACTTTAAACCCTGAGACCTTTCCATATTGATCAATTATTTCCAACAAATATACACTTGAATTTATAGGATGAGTCAACATAATCACCAAATCATCTGCAAATGCTCTCACTTTATATTCATGTCTTCTAATTCTAATACCCTCTATCTCCCTTAACTCTCTTATCTTATCCAATAACGGTTCCAAAGACAAAATAAACAATAAAGGTGATAAAGGACACCCCTGCCTCGTTCCTTTCGCAATTTTAAAACTATGTCAAGCTACCATTAATTATTATCTGAGCTGTTTGCTCTCCATAAATTGCCCTAAGTATTCTTATAAAACCATTCCCAAATTGCAATTTGTCTGTTAATTTAAATAAAAATTCCCAATGCAATCGATCAAAAGCTTTCTCTGCATCCAGAAAAATAAACGCTGCTGGAATCTGATTTTTCTTTTCCAAATATTCCAATAAGTTCACTTATATCACTATGCCATTTTTCTTGTTCGGAGCTGAAGAAACAAAATGTTTACCTAATTTTGAGTTAATCAAATATTTCTGATTTGATAATTTAATATGTGCCTCTTGCAAACAAATCACATCATTTTTAAATTGTTTCAAATAATGAAATATTTTTCTTCTTTTCTGTGCTGAGTTCAGACCATTGACATTCCATGTCAGAAATTTATTTGCCATCGCTGGCATCTCGAAGCCTTTGAGTAATTAGCTGAAAACTCTCACTCTTCAGCTTAGCTCCTCCCACAGCTTCAGAAGTAGTTTCCCGTTCCTTTCTTTGTAGTTGTTCCTCTTTCTCCTTACGCCTAATAGCTCCCCTTGTCATTCTTTGTTCTTGAGGTTGTTCTTAAGGTAATGACATCATAGGTACCATTTCAGCTTCCTCTCTCATTTGTCTCTCTTGAAGACTTTTATCCACTGCTTTTGCATCCATTTTCAACACATTAAAAAGAAAATCTTTCGCTTTTAACTCTCTATCAATTTGATATCTCCTTCCCTGAAAAAAAACTGTTAAACCAATTGGCACCTCCCATCTATATTGAATCGGATGTTTCTTAAGCTCTTGTGTAAAAAATCTAAAATCCCTCCTATCCTTTAGCATCTTAGCAGGGATCTCTTTCAGGACCAACACCTCTTGTTCTCCTATTTGTAATTTCTTTTGATATGTAGCTTGCAAAATCTGATTTCTCATTGTAGTAGTCAAAAAATAAATTACAATGACTCTTGGAAGCTTTTTCTGTCTCGCTACCCATGAATTAACCCTGTATGCCTTATCAATTTGAAAAACAACATCTCGAGGATCCATTCCTAACATTTCAGCTAGAGCTTCTGATATAACTTTTTAAAGATCTTCTTCCTTCTGTTCCTGAAGGCCCCTAATTCTCAAGGCCTTCTCCAACGCCCTATATTGCAACACCACCACATGATCTTCATTTTTATCCACTTTATTTTGTAGTTCTCCCACTTTATTTTCCAAATACTGATTTGTTTGGCTAATTTCTTCCACTGTATCCTCAATTACTTCCAAATTATTTGCCAAACCTTGAAATGCCATCAATAAATCTTCTCTAATTTTTTTATTATTCTCTTTAATTTTCTCTCTAAGCTGGTCCTTCACCAATAAATATTGTTCATAAGTTCCTTAAATCTTTCCTCAGAAACTCTGTTCTGTTCCTTTAACATATCTTCCAGGTTTGATTCAGACCCCCTTCTTGTTATAGGAACTTTAGGTGGCTTAGAAGCCATTCTGATTTGAATAAAGACTCAAATTGAAGTTGTAAAATGAAAACTTTCACCTTATTTCCTGTGGAGAGCTTCAGTTCTGCTGGAATCCACAAAGACGCACTTCACTTTCACTCACAAGCAGCTTCCAACCCACTTCCTCTCAGACGCCATTTTTTATTTTTCCTTCACTAAGTTAAAGTGAGAAAAAGTTCTTTCCTTTAAAAAGGGAGTAGAAGTCAGCTCTCTTCTTGCTACCCCAGTAATTGATCACTTGTATTTGTCCCATCTGCATCCAGTATTCAAAATGGAATCAGTCGAGCAGAGGTGGACGTCTCCCTCTCGTCCTGCCTAAAGCAGGATCCCACCGAGTCTGGACCAGGGCTGGATTTGGCAGGCTCCCCTCCAAGACTCCGCTAAGCAAAGTAAAGCCCCTGGGAAGATCTTCTGCTCTCCAGCCGCTCTTCGCTTTTCCCTTTCTCCCAGGGAAAGCTTTGAAGCCGACAAACAGCTGATATTCGCTGTTTCGCTGACTTTTACGGGGTCTCAGTTCGGGGCACATTTCCAGGCGTCCTCCAAAGAAGACGGAAGCCACCGGAAGTCCTCATTGCACTTTCTTTTTGGCTTTTTATTTTGGTCACTAATACATATTTTTATCATTTATTGATTTATTGAATTTGTATATAGGAAATTGGACAGAAACGTAAAGAAGAAGAAAAATTAAAAATGCTGTGCTACAATGTAGCAGTATGAAACAATAAAAGATCCATTATAAAGAAGCTATCTATAACACATCTACATTTATACTCAAGTATTATTAATTAAATGCATAAATAATCACCAACTACAGTGCATTCAGAAAGTATTCAGACTCCCTTCACTTTTGTTAAGTTTGTTATGCTGCAGCATGATTCTACAGTTGTTGAAATTCATTTTTTTCCTCATTAATCTACACTCAGCATCACATAATGACAAAGTGAAAAACAGAATTTTAGAAATGTCTTTAAATTTATTAAAAAGAAAAAACTGAAATATCACATTGGCGTAAGTGTTTAGACCCTTTGCAACAACACCTGAAATTTAGCTCAGGTGCCTCCCATTTCTTTTGATTGTGGCTGACATGTTTCTACCCCTTGATTGAAGTTGACCCGTGTTGACTAAAGTGCTATCCTTGCACTTTAGTCTGCAGCCTCATAAATATGTTGAGACTCTATTCCATTCTGGCTAGTTTCAAACCAAATTGATCTGCCTGTTCAGCAGGTTAGGATGGCTTACTGGGGAGTCATACCATATTTTATTAGTAGTTAAGTTATAAATAGCCTTTTAAAATCTAAGGATTTTTTACAGCAGCAGAAGTAAAAATAAATAATTAAACCTTCTAACCTGCACTGGCCAGTATGTATATTATAAACCATAACTTTAATATAAAAAAGCCTTTATTCTGAAGTGGATTGATTCAGGCTGTATTCATCTATATAAATTATCAAAGGCAGAAGTCTGTAGAGAATGAATCTGGGAGTGAGAAAGGCACAACAAATTATATAAATGTTCAGTACTCCCCCAAACCACAGGAACCAGATCTGAGAGTTTCAGTAATACCAGAAACAAAGGGTTGTAACCATAGCAAAAGTCAAAAGTGCAACCAGTCTTGGTATGTCACTGGTTTTAACTACTTAGACCCTAAGGCTGATGTAGGGTGTGTGGAAGATGGATACATAGGGTTGTCCCTGGAATTGAATTCTGCTTAGCTATGCTAATTCCCTTTTCCCTCCTAGAAGGGGAATTACTAACAGACAGAAGGTTACAATATCTCTGCAGGTAGCAGGTTGTGACTAACATTAGAATGAATTGGTAGTAGCTGTCAGGTACAAGATGGATAGAGTTCAAAAGTACTACAGGTTTATTTCATGCTACCTGTACACAACAATCTGAATTAGCAATGGTCAAGGCAAATTGGTGCAGCACAAGAGTCAACGGACTTCAAGGGTGGTGGTGAATGTAGGTCAATTGATGTACGGGGGTGTAACTGATGATATGCTTGACATTTTTCTCAGGCTCAGCCTGGTCATTTCCTACAGTAGCTACTACTATGACAAAAAATTGCTGGAAACTATGTGTTGCCATAACCACAAATAGATGACTTCCTGGTTTTCTAATAACACAGAAAAGAATAAAACTGATTAGATGCTTGTGAGAGCCAATACAAATTATTTTATGGTGCTTCCTTATACAGTATCCAAACAGATTATATAAGCTTGCATGACGTTTGGGATCAACATCAACAGTAAAGGAACAAGCAATCAAGAAACAGGTCACAGAATAGCATTCGATAGAACAGCCATGAAGGTCTTGGAAAAGATATTTAGATACCATAATGTGTCTATAACTATAAATATGCTGTTTCCAGTGATACTCTGTGGAAGTGAAAGTTGGACTATTATTTATTTAGCGTATGATGAGAACATGACAAAAGAAAAGTAAACGTATACACACAATCCACACAATTATATATAAAACTTCTATGTGGGTATGGCAGTGGCCTCATAACTTCAAAAAAGTTGGACTTCAAAAGCAAAATAGAAGGAAAATTGATAGTTTTGAAATCTGGTATAGGAGAAGACTTCTGAGAGTACCATGGGCAGCCAAGAAAATAAACAAATGGATCAGAAAACAAATTAACCAAACTTCAAATTAGAGTCAAAATATCCTTCGGTCATCTTATGTAAAGACCTTAAGTAGCGTTCTGGACATGGCTCTAATGCTGGGAAAGATGGAAGTAAATAGAAAAAGAGAATGGCAGAAGCAAGGTGGATAGACTCAGTTATAGTGGCAATGAGTACACAATTGGAAGACTTGAATGATGAGGTTAGCAACAGATTGTCATGGAAACAATCTCTCTATGGTTGATTAGAATCAATTCCAACTTGATGACGCATAGTCTTCTAAGCATAATATTTTACATGACTCAGCTTTGCACTTTGTTCAATCCCCTTTTTAAATGTGCACTAGGGATTGGATCAATGCTATAATACATATTCAGAGGTCCATAGATAAAAAAATCTTTTTAGAATATGGTTATGTTGCATATCTATGATCTATGAACAAAGAAGTAAAATTAGCTTATGGTTTCAATCATATTAGATATTAGGACTATATTCTGAGTTAAATAATAGTTCGATGAATTTGCAATTGGGTGGCATGCCTTCTTGTGGTACGGGAAAAATAAAATGCATGGTTCCTTTCAAAGACGTTATGTTAGGAATGCATTATTGTTAGTGTGGGAGAAAATTAGAGAGCAACATTACTTAAGGATACCAGTTTGGCTTTCAACAATGGAAGCACTGATTCACCCAAATGTTATTAACATGGAAAATATTGTTAGGTACAAAGATATTTTAAATGAAAAGGGGGAACTCAAAACTAAACTATAATTGAGTGATCAAGGGATTGATATGGCATGGTACTCACAAGTGCAGATACATTCTAGATATGAGAAAGATGTTAAACTGTATGGATTTTATAAAGAACTAACAGAATTAGACAAGATATTAACAGGAAATCAGGATCAGTGATCAGGAAAATATTACAATGTGCAGAAATGAATAGATTAACTCTTGCAATTAAGGAGAAAGAACAAACTGAATATTATATGACATGGGATTTATTTTATCAATGGTTAGATAATAAACATGGAAGTTATAAACAGGGAAACAAAAGAAAAAGATTTGTGAAATGAAGATATGTTAAGAGAGAGAAGCAGATATTATGTTTATTATGTTTGATATCATTTTAATATTATAGAAGGAATGCTAATATAATGAATATTGTTGTAAATAATGATTATTATTTGATATTTGTATCTTGATGACACACTATTTAACTGAAGATGGAATTATTATATTAAAAAAAATAGCAATGAATTTTAACATGTTGAATTGTGAATTAGTTCATGTTCTAATTTTTTAAACTCCAACTGCAAATTCACGCTTATTCAAGAAGGAAATCATGGTTGAGGAAGAACAACTTATAGCTATAAATTACATTCCATATCTAAAAGGTATTTCTTAGTCTTATTGACTGATCATGAACTAAGTCGCAATCATATTATTGGCCAGTGACAAGCACACACTGACTAGGAATTAATTGAAACATTTACAGGGTACCAATTGGGAAAGACTGACTATAAGTAACAAATACTTTCAATTTCATTTGAAAAGTTTTCTCCTCATTCTTTTATATTATAATCATGCTGAAGAACTTTAATCATGCTATTTACTTTTGATTTAATGGTCAGTTGGGGTTAATGGCCAAAGGCTATGCTCCAGGCCAAGTACTCTTCCCAGTTGGTTATTAATTCCCCAGAAATAGCCCATGTCTCAATCTTGTTTGCTTAATTTCAGTGCTAGGAAATCACTGTGGTTGACGGCATGCCATTTGTTACAACAAGAGGCAAGCATTTAGTGAATGTAATTAGCTGTTTACAGAACTGTAAGGGCAAAGTTTTCAGATTTTTGTATGAAGGTTTGAGTACCACTGTTGTTGTTAAGGTTTATTTAAAAAAATAATGGTTGGATTGAGAGATTTATATGGGAATGAGAGAGAGTGAAAAAGGAAGGATCACACTTCATCTCTGACCAACTCTCAATTATTATTAGAATGGCAGTTTTATAAAATATATTTAATGTTTAGGATAATATACTTAATATATTTATCCCTGATCATAACTTTTCTAATAGTTCAAATTCAAATTCAAAAATAATTTACTAGTAGTTTGAAAAAAAAAAGTGAAACATCCTGAGTACAAAATAGAAATAGAAATATCTTTTTCATGAGGAGAAAAAAATTAAAAAATTACAAGCCACTTTTCAGCATAGTTTAATGTTTTGTTGCTTCATTATTTATACCCCTTGTAAGATCCTTAGGCTAAGGAATGAGACCCCTTTTCTCATTCTCTAAAAGTCGCAGGTACAAAGATTGTGCTATGTAAATCATTGTCACCTACATACCATGCCTAGCTTGGAATACAATCTATAATTTTATTGTAAATCACCTAGAGTCACTGAGAGTGAGCTGGATGGCTGTATAAATTTTCTTAAACAAATAAACAAACAAATAATACTATTTAAAGTTGAAACAAAAACATGGCTTAAAAATTACATTGAAATCATGACAATCAGTAGCTCCTATTGTACATAATCAGTTTCACATCTGGTATATAACCTCTAGATGACCAGCAAAATACAGAAGAAAAAATTTGACTGGTCCCCATTTATGATGTATTTTGGAATCTCTGGTATTTTCTCATAAAGTCTTCTACTAAATTTTTAGAGGAATTTACAATGTTTAGAGAATTCCTTCCCTAGGATGCCTGCTATGCAGAAGGAAGAAAACAAAAAACAGCCCTGTATCCCTTAATCCTCAACAATACAGAAAATGATTTTCTATTTTCAGAACAATATAATCAGAATTACTAGGCAAAGATTTCTCACAACTTGTGTATACAATATTTACTAATTTATATATTCAAACTTTTTTCAGCTAACTACTAATCTTACTTGGGTAACCTTTTTCCTCTGTTTCGGATACTGACTTTGATCTATTTGTCTCTCCTCAGTGCCTGTAAGCTAAAAGAAAAATGGTTCAGAAACATAAAGGATGTGTATATATTCCTACAGTTGCTACTCTAAGAAGTACCTTTTAAGGTATGACTGAAAAATGACTTCAGCTGAGTCAGTACAATCCATATTTCCTCTGACTGCTTCATAGAAATTGGTTCTCACGATACATAACACAATAAAAAAAAATCCAACACAGATAACTCATCTTCACCTACTAGTTATTTGTCATGTTAGTATTAATTTTTTATATATGCAGAGAAAACACATATGACAATTCTGGGGATGGAACAGCTGCTTGTTGGACATTTAATTTTAAAACAGGCTTTCATTAAGTTAGTAAGCAAACTAATAAAAAAATAACATGTCCTGTTGAAATCCTAAAATAACTTCTCAGTATATGTCTTGTTGTGATAAGCTTTACACCATGAAATGGTCAATTGTATTTCTACTTCATTTTCAGGGTGCTTGAGTGTTTCTATCATGAGGTTCTCATGGTGGTTTATTTTTTAAAAAAATCCTGGAAGTGGTACAAAATATTATTGTTAATGTTGCTTTCCATCTGCTGAAGCTTCTCTGGCAACTCAAATTCCCCCCTACAAAAAAGATCCATAAGATGAATTCCATCATGAAATTTAGTCAAAACAAAGACTACAGAGCACTATGATTGCATAGCACAATTCAGGACATTAGCTCACATCTGTTGATCACCTCATAACTAAATAAATTACGAAAGCACATGTATTAGGAAAATAATTTGAATTTTTCTTCCCCTTTGAAATAAAATCTAAAGTAAATCTCTTTTACTCATTTAAATAAAGACTGGTAGAAAAATGGATTATTATTGTTGTTGTTGTTGTTGTTGTTGTTGTTGTTGCGTAATTCATACTTACACATGATTTACTGTAATCAGAGAGAGAGAGAGAGAGGAAGAGGTCTGACTTACATAAATGATTGGAAAGCTATGAAAAATGTTGCCTTGCTTGGAATGAAGCAAGGTGCTATTATCAGGCAAATTATCAACTAAGGCAAATTATCAACTAAGACCTGAGTACCTCGTCAAATGCTCAGAATATAGTGTCTACAGTAAATATGCCATACATAATTTTCATTAGTAGCAGTTTTATAACAATGCTACAATGAAAGCAATAACGAATTTTAGCACAGTGGTTCACCTTTTTGATGTAAAAAGAATGAAGCATTTTGAAATGTTCCATATTCTCTGGTGCTTAAAGAAATTTAGCATACTTGACCAAATTATGTCACAATATTTAGGATCTTGGAGCTTTCCTTCCTGATCTCAAGGTTAGCTGCTGATTTATCTCAAAAAAATCCTTTTCTGATAGTTAAATTTTAACTCTTTTAACTCTTTAAAACTTCGCAAGATATGATTTTTTTAAAATCTAGGTTTGTGAGATTTTTTTATCCGTACTTTAAAAGAAAAATTTCAGATTTGTGCAGTCCCAGGTCATCTCATCATCCCAACCGTTTCCCAAATCTATAAAATTTCTGCGAAAGCTACAGGAGGGCCAAAATATGGTCATTGTTTTTACAAAGATAATAGCTATTGGAAAATAGGTGTTGTCCCTAGAAGGTACAAGAAACTCTAGCAATCCAGATGGATCCCAGATTGGGAATTCAACAGTTGAAATGAGAACTGGATGCAGTTTTCCCGATGATAAGATTGTTTTGACTTATCAGCCCACAGTCTGTCTTGTGAGGAGACATGTGTTTTTGTATTATAAAAAAATTCTTGGTTAGTTAGGTATGTCAACAATTAGCTTCTGTCTTCTTTTACAGTGGTGTAGGGCAGAGATCTTCAAACTTGGCAGCTTTAAGATTTGTGGACTTCAACTCCCAGAATTCTCCAGACAGCTATGTTGGCTGGAGAATTCTGGGAGTTGAAGTCCACAAGTCTTAAAGCTGCCAAGTTTGAAGACCTCTGGTGCAGGGAATAAAACAACACTGCAGAAATAGCTTGTACTTGTCTAGCACGATCAAAACTTGTTTTTGTGACTATTGGAGAAGTATGTGTGCGATGCAGGAACCAAAGTAAACAAGCAAAAGTTAACACAAAGTTGGTAAATTATAATTCAAGCAACATAAAGATATCTATCAAGCAGAGCATCATCTTAAGAGAGAATCTTAAGATGAAGGAACAATCTATAATTCTAACTTACTCAAGTGATCATTGTCAGCATAGAGCAGAACCTCTGCTGAATTTTAGCATTATGGTCATGCCTTAGGAAACCTTTAATAACTGAAAATGGGAAACTGGAATAAGTACACAATTCATCACTCTTTGGCATATATCTCCTCAGATTGGAATGAAGTGTGTGGGAAGGGGAGCAGTTTGTTCTTATCTTTTGTGCCAAGAGATTTCATAGATAGTCCCTGACCTACAAACAGTTCATTTAGTGTCCCCGATTTACAACAATTCATTTAGTGGCCATTCAAAGTTACAATGACTGGGGGGGAAAATCACCATTTTTCTCACGATAGTTGCAACATCCCCAGGGTCATAAGATCAGATGCTTGGCAACTCACGTGTATGATGGTTGTAGTGTCCCAGGGTCACGGGATCATCTTTTGTGATCTCCTGACAAGAAAAGTCAATGAGGAAGCCAGATTCAGTTAGCAACCATGTTACTAACTTAACAACTGCTGTGATTCACTTAACAAATGTGGCAAAAAAAGGTTGTAAAATGGGACAAAATTCCCTTAACAAATGTCTCATTTAGCAACAGAAATTTTAGGCTCAATTGCGGTCATAAGTCCAATTAACCTATTTGTAATTGATAATATGTAAGATTACCTACACTGGTAGTATTTAAAAATTATGTGAACAAGGAACAAGCAGCAACAAAAAGAGGAGAATATAATTGGACAACTGATTGCATGGTTTCTTAAAAAAAAGTAGTTTACATAGACATCTCTCCATTGTAACTGTTGTATACCACTGTGAAAAATCAACATAGAGGAGGTACTGTAGTGGAGCGTATTGTCAATAGTTTTTTGGTAGTGCATGCATTTATCATAACATCTTAATGCCAGGTGCATATGTCAAGATTTTTAATAATTGGCATTATTCATGACCTATGAAAGGAAAGAACTTTAGAATTTTATGCCATAATTCCAGGTTCTAAGTTTGTTACTTAGACAATATTCTTATTTCTTTTTCTCTTTTATTTTTATAGAATAAAAAAGCTGTTACCGGTATTATATTGAAATTGAATTCTTTTGCACGTAGTATTCCCAATCCTTGGTTATTATGCAAATGAATATTTTTGTATATTTTTGTATGGGTTGCTACATTGTAGACTTTTAGCAGAGATAACAACATAATGAGACTTCGCAAAAATGTTTAGCAGATTTCAAGGAAATATATAGGAAAATCCACAAAAAAATAATGGCATGTTTTTCTTTGCTTCCTGGTGTGTTTTAGGCCAAACACTACCCAGAGTTAATTATCATTAAATTCTGTTTTGCAAGCTGAGAATTGATGTTTTAGAGATTGGCATTTAAACTATACAGAAGAAAGATCTGTTTGGAAAAGTGGCATATGTTCCCTTTTATATTGGCCTAAACAGTTTTCTGAGAGTTTTCTGCCCCACAACTTTGGCGAAGGTATACCTTCCTTCCTTCCTTCCTTCCTTTTCATAAAAATGCATGAAGAAAACACAGAATTGCCTGGACATTCGTTCTGATCATTCTTCCAACCAACTTCATTCAAAACCAAAGGATTTTAGAGAGGGAGGAAGAAAGAGACTACAGACAACTAAAAGGACTAATGCAAAAAGAAAGGACATACAAATGTTGCAATATGTTCCTGCTGGGCATATTAGATCTGTGCCTTCATTCTTCTTCTTTCTCTTTTAATAACCCTTGCCTTCTCTGTCAGTTGGCTTTATCTGCTCAGATGACCAGCCTGCATTTGAAGCCAAACCTGTCCTTCATTTACACGCTCCCTGTGAACAAGGTCTAATGATCTGTAGTGAGAAGGGATGTTGTAGGTGGGTGGGGGACAGAAGGCGAGAAGGTTTTTATGAAAATCTTTTAATTTTCTGGAGAGTATTACTTTCCTGTAATTCTTGTTTAATTCCATTTAATTGCCGGGATAGCTCAGGCAGTAGAGAAGCTTGTTATTAGAACACAGAGCCTGCAATTACTGCAGGTTCGAGCCCGGCCCAAGGTTGACTCAGCCTTCCACCCTTTATAAGGTAGGTAAAATGAGGACCCAGATTGTTGGGGGGGCAATAAGTTGACTTTGTAAAAAAATATACAAATAGAATGAGACTATTGCCTTATACATTGTAAGCCGCCCTGAGTCTTCGGAGAAGGGCGGGGTATAAATGTAAACCAAAAAAAAAAAATTACCTTCACATTCACACTGCAAATGTACTAGCTGATTACATTCACCTAACAAAAGACTGCTTGGTTTCATATACTTCTCAGATACACAGCAGTGCTTTACACTAAATAATAGCTGATTGTGTATCTCTGGAACGTTTTAAATTCATAGAATTTCATGGCAACCATGACATTTCATGTATTTTCCTTAGTATAGACTCACAAGGCAATGCTTTCTTCCGGTTGCATCTACTTGTTGGAATTCCTTTCCCTTGAAGGAATAACCTTCCTCCTCCCTCATTATTAGTGGTACATAACAGTAGTGGGTTTCAATTTTTTTTACTACCGGTTCTGTGGGTGTGGCTTGTTGGGCATGACATGGCTTGGTGAGCGTGATATAGTCGGTGGGGCAGGGGAAGGATACTGCAAAATCCCCATTTCCTCCCGATCAGCTGGGACTCAGGAGGAAGAGAATAGATGGGGGTGGGACCAGGCAGAGGTGGTATATATCGGTTCTCTGAACTGCTCAAAATTTCAGCTACCAGTTCTCCAGAACTGGTCAGAACCTGCTGAAACCCATCTCTGGTACATAAATGATTGAAAAGCAGGTGTATTTGATGAAGTGCCATCTATTTATTGGGTAGAAATTTTAATTTTAATTTTCTATCTTAATTACTGTAGCATGGACATCTTAATGTAATTTCACCAGGACCCCCGGTGGCACAGTGGTTAGAATTCAATTCTGACAGGCTCAGGTTTTGACTCAGCCTTCCATCCTTCCCATAAAATGAGAAGCCAAATTTTGGGGGCAATATGCTGAGATTTTAAAAACATCTCAGTGAGTGCTGTAAAGCAGGGGTCTCCAACTTTGGCAACTTTAAGACTTGTGGACTTCAACTCTCAGAGTTCCTCAGCCAGCAAAGCTGGCTGAGGGACTCTGGGAGTTGAAGTCCACAAGTCTTAAAGTTGCCAAGGTTGGAGGCCTCTGCTGTAAAGCACCAAAGAGCAGTATACTATATAAGCCTAAGTTCTATTGCTATTTAAAGATTCTAGTATAAGCTGTCAAAACTATGTTGAATTCAGTGGGTAGGAATAAAATATTCATTATCTTAATTGTACTAATTTAATTTAATTTCACTTGTGAAAAAGAATGATGGGAGTTGAGACGACTTCCGGTGTCCAGGGGCAACGGGTCGTCTGGAGGCTTCTCTTGCCCCCAGCGCCCGAATCCGGCCGCCGCCGAGGCCCCTAGGGGCCAGGTGTTCCGAAAAGGACACCTGCCGCACGGACGGCCCGCCAGGGGTCCCCCAGCCGACATACAGGACTGGGGGGACCGATGCTGGCGCGTCCTAGGCTCGGCGGGGTTCGGAGGCCACGGGCCACGGCCATTACTTTGGTCGTCGCCTGGGCCGCTGTGCCCGGTGACACCGGGGCTTTGGATTTATAACTGCAGCAGCCTGGTGGTGAACAGGGAACGGAGAAGAATTGAGGAATGGAGAAGGAAGGGATATCGGTAACGCGAGTGGAGTGCTCCGGAGTGCGGGGGTTTTCTCCCCTGCGGCTGGAAGGAGCACGAGTCATTCTGGAGAGAGGAGAACTTAAAATAAGAAGATTACGGTTTTGTGGAGCTCTGGAGAGAAGAGGTGATGGAGAAATTTAGGAGGGAGGGTTTGAGGCCCCTCCTCTGGGGAACAGTGGTGGCGCCCAGCTTCCGCCTTCACTATGAGAATCTTGATGACATCACTTCCCTTCGGCTTCCTGGTTGACTAACTGTACTCTGGACTCGTTGCTCCTGTGAGTGCCCCCTGGTGGATCCGGAGGAAATTACAAGGATACTGTGCTTGCCTGAGGATTTTGAATTTTTTTTTTAATGGCAAAAGGTCAGGGACCAACTGCTGGAGAGATGGAGAATTCTGGAAAAGTTATCCAATATGGACAAGAAACTGGATGATTTGCAAAGAGGCCAAACGGAAATAAGAGCAGAAATTGTGACTATCCAAAAGGATTTAAAGGATACTCAACAAGTCTCAGCAGAAAACAAGCAGAAAGTGGAAGGTCTGGAGGGTGGGATGCGGCAGTGCAGAAAAGAGAGGAGACGACAGGCAATGCTGTGCTTGGACTACAGATGGATAAAATGTCTTATTTCCTTAGGTTTCAAAATTTGGAAGAAGTGGACCAAGAAGATTTGAGAGATGTTGTGACTAAATTGTTGGGAGAATTTCTTGGGAGAGGTGTTGATTTCATGAATTGGGATGTGGATCGAGTTTATAGAGTTAATTCACAATATGCACGCACGCATGCAGTTCCCAGAGAGGTTCATGTCAAATTTGTGAGAAGAGAGACGAGATGAAATTCTTAGAAAACATAGGAGTGGGGCACTGACTTACAGGGGCAGGGAGATAGCCATTCTGAGGCAGATTCCCAGACAGGTACGTGAAATGAGAAAGAAATATTACTTTTGTCAAGCAAATTGTACCAGAAGGAGTGGGCTTCAGATGGCTGATGCCAGAGGGATTGATGATTTTCCGGGAGGGCATTACGAAAAAATTAGTACAATTGCGGAGGCTACGGCCTCGTGGAGGAACACAAAGCCCTCCTGGAATCAGATGACCCAGGAATTGAAGAAGGGAGGTTATAGACCATGGGCGGTGGCGGCTGCCGCTGTTGCGGCCCTGGAGTTGGGTCAGGCTGAACCCAGAGTTCTGAGATCCAAAACTAGGAAGTGATAAAGATATTTGGTATTGTGTTGGTTTTCCTTATTCTCTTTTGTATGATATTCTGTTTATTCTTGACCCTTCTTTATTGCGTATGTAAGATTTGTAAACTTAGCTACTTCGTGTCACCTGCTTGCCATATGGCTGTTGTATGTGTTAAAAAATTTGAGTAAAATTCTTATCTAGGATAAGAAAAATGAAAATTTGCCATACCTGATATGTATTTGTATATACCTTTTTTGACCAATAAAAACTTTTTTGAACAAAAAAAAAAAAAACAAAAAAAAAAAAAGAATGATGGCAAGAATGACAAATTGGCAAAGAATGATGCATGAAGCTTCATTTTCCCTTGCCAAAAAGGAAGAGAGAAGAACCTCATCCCAGAAGGCAGTTGCTGCTACAGAGAAGGCACACTTTGTGGGGGTCTAGATAAATGACATTTTTAATCAATGGAACACAGAGTTGCAAGCACCAACCTTGCAAGATGAAACTGAGCAAATAGATAAAATGGGACACAGACAGACCCTCACAAAACTCCACCCTATGCCATGTTCCCCATTTCATTTCCTTGGCATATGAGTATAATATACATTTTTCTATTGCTTGTCTATACGTTAGTATGATTGCATCCCTATTTTTCTGATGCACATCTTAGCTATACCTTTACCTTGGTGAGAACCAGTTCCTTTTGCCTTCCAAAAGGATTCTCAAATATTCTACTACCTCCATCTACAACTAACCAATTCAGCTAAGGGAAGACAAAAGACATAAGATTGTCTCTTAAATTACCTCTAAATGTGAAGTAAATTACCAAGGGGGGAAAATGGGCATCTCTGAAGTAGCAAGGAAAGCATAAGAATAGTTCAATAATCTGTTCAGTGTTTTTTTTTCCTGATTCTGATTTTTTTTTTCTCATTCTGAAATCATCCTATAAGTCATACATACACCAACCTATCCAGCAATTCTATGTCCACTTTTACATCAAAGCAATGCTGCTAATTTATACGATCACAATATCTAAGCCTCAGGCTGTTTTACGTGTGACCTGGATGTTTAGTGTCGGAAGGCTAAAGGGCAGCTTTGGGGATTGTATTTTGCTAATTCATTCACTTAGTACTCCTTCATGGTATTTTTAATGAAGAGCACCTACGTAGTTTAGAATTTGTCATGGCATTAGCTATGTTCATGGAATTTAGAACACAATGCAGGATTAGAGCAAAGTCTTTACGGTAGATTTGGAAGTTATACAACTTGATGAGCTACTTTCCATTCTGCAGACCATTTTAATCTTTTTCAACAATATATTTTTAAACCACTGTCCTGCAGAAAAATTGAGTAATGTAGTCCAGCAGAGATCATTTCATAATATGGTCTTTGAACTTTGCAGGATGAAACACACACTTGCCTTCATTTATTTATTGGTATTTATTGCTTCTACTTTCTAGCTTGTAAATGTTCCCAAGACAACAAACCATGTAGGATGAAAATTTTAGCAGATGCATTATTTATAACAAGAACAAAATAATGAAAAAAGCAGCAGCATCTCATCTGCAACCACAAACCAAAACCATAAATGCTGTTTCTTCTCCAATATGCATCAAACATCTGAAGTGGGCTAAAAGTTTATTTTATTAGAACTGAAACAAATCTGGCTCCAAGAATCCCTTCTTGCAGATTTTGAACTTGTCATCACAAGCAGCCATCTGTACTACAGTCTTATGTGAACTGCTATCTCCTGTGATTCTCTGTAAGAACTCCAGGTTACATTTAGACATTTTATGTGCCTTGTAGCATATAAATCATACTTACTAGACCAAATGCACAGGCATGAATGGATTCAGATGAAACAGATATTATATGTGCTTATCATGAAGTGCAAACCAACCAATGACAACTGGTCAATAACAGAATCTCTAACCACAGGTCTAATCTGATTGATCAAGACAGTTCATCTAACTTTTAGAGATACTATTAGTGCCCTTCTTCAATTCTGCCCTCCTTTGTGTAATTTATAGACACCTCAACTAAAGCATTTGCAAATCTGGTTATATGTCTGCCACTTCATGCCTTCCACAGTAGGAGGGGAAATGTGGGTTGGCTAAGATTACCGAGAGTTTTCTTTACGGGTATCTCAGCCAGAATTCTTACAAGTGTATTTCTGCCAGGAAAAAAACCACTTCAAAGCATCCACTGTTTTATGGCTAAATTTTAGCTATAGCTCCAATGACATCAGTTGGCTCACATGATGTCATTGCTTAGCACAGGTTTTGGCAATATCTTCAGGAGCCAGATGCCCATGAAATAATACTATTTTAAAACTGGCAAACCTCGTAAAACTGCCAGTTAGGGAAAGGCTCAGCAAATGCAGTTGCACAGCATTCCTCTTTATTAATGTTAATTTTTCTTAATTTTATGTGGGTATGTATATGGCTTAGTATGATGTGACAACTCAGAGAGGTCCATTAATTATGGCTTAGTGCTGTGCAAAGAAAAAAAAGAATTCGAAGATCAGGTTTAATATTTTAATGCAACCATGGTTTGGAAAAAAAGGTCAAAGAAGAAGGAACAGAATGAAAAGTAGGAAGAAATATAGGCAAATTATGGTTTGTTGTTGGTACATTAAGTAAGTTGTGCTGTTTGTCTTTTAGTGAATTAAATAAAAGGATCAGCCAATGTCAGGGTCTGCAGTGTTACTTCTCCTGTCACATTAAAATTAGTAGTGAAATATGTGGTTACCCCATGGAGGAGCAGGGCAATTGACAAGTCAGGAAGCAGCATAAGAATTTTTCTCTATGGAAAACTATTCAAAATCAACTTACAGTACCTAAGAAATTACTGCATAGAGATGTGCTGCTATTATTATTCTTGTGGCATTGCCATTAGTAATCAATTATTATTATTGTCTAACCTCAATTCTATTTATTTCATGTTGAAAGCCAAACCTATACAATTAGAAGTACATGTTCATGAATTAAATTATGCTTACCCCAGGTTCTTCTACTTAGAGTTTTGGGAGGGGGGAAGGCCGTTTTCACACACACCCCAGACTCCTAGAAAAGCTCTGGAGCCAGGTGAGAGAGAAAAACAGGCCTACTGGGCCATCGCATGCCAGGAGAGGGGGGTGGGGGTGGGTCACATTGCACGCATACCCACACCCATAATTCTATGCACCACGCCCCTGTGCATGAGTCGGCAACCTCTCTCTGCTCCACCTGCTCCTGGCACACGATGGCCCAGTAGGCCTGTTTTTCTCTCTCACCTGGCTCCAGAGCCTTTCTAGGAGTCTGGTGTGTGTGTGAAAACGACCTTCCCCACTCCCCCGAAAGTCCTCTGGAGGCCAAAAATGGTCCATTTGCCAACTTCCGGTGGAACCGGAAGACCCATTTTTTGCTGTCTCCAGCCTCAAGGGCCTCTCTAGGAGTCTGGGGAGGGCAAAAATGGCCTTCCCCACCTCCCCAGAGGTTTTTTGGAGGCCAAAAATGGCCCATTTCCCAACTTCCGGTGGGACAGGGGGTGGGGAAGGCCATTTTCACCCCCCGACTCCTAGAGAGGCTCTGGTGCTAGGTGAAAGAGAAAAACAGGCCTTTTCCACCACTCCCTGAGGCCCTCTGGAGGCAGGAAACAGCCTGTTTCCCTACTTCTGGTGGGCCCAGAAAGCCTGAAAATCAGCTGGTGTGCACTGGAGATAAGCTCACATGCCCACTGATATGGCTACATGTGCCACCTGTGGCACGCATGCCATAGGTTTGCCATCATGGCCCTATACTCTACCTCTAGCCATAGCACATAATAAGGTAAAGATAAAGGTTCCCCTCGCACATACGTGCTAGTCGTTGCCGACTCTAGGGGGCAGTGCTCATCTCCGTTTCACAGCCGAAGAGCCAGCGCTGTCCGAAGACGTCTCCATGGTCATGTGGCTGGCATGACTCAATGCCAAAGGCACACAGAACGCTGTTACCTTTCCACCAAACGTGGTCCCTATTTTTTCTACTTGCATTTTTTTTACGTGCTTTTGAAACTGTTAGGTTGGCAGAAGCTGGGACAAGCAGCGGGAGCTCACCCTGTTACATGGCAGCACTAGGGATTTGAACCACTAAGCTGCCGACCTTTCGATCGACAAGCTCAACGTCCTAGCCCCTGAGCCACTGCGTCCCTAACTAGCACATAATAGACTGCCTCTATTTATTTTCAATTTCTTATCACAAATTCATGCATGATAAGATACATTGCTGTTTTCTACAAAGGTGCTAGACCTTTGACAATCCTTGTGTTTTCTTGGCTTTACCTGCTTTGTTACCATCAGTCCTGAAACCAGCTTTTTGCCCCAAAATAATGATACCATGAGGGTTCTGTCTCTTAACAAAGGCTGCATAGGGATTGCTCATTATAAGATAGTACATCACAGGAAATTTGGCAGTCATAGAAGAAGAAGAAGAAACATCAGAAACTGGTAAATCAGGGTAGTTGGAAAATACTTCCTGATAGACATGCACCTTTGATCTATTCAGGTGACATCTCTTATAAACAGTTCATTTATTATCAATCTACAAGTTAAACAAGAAAAGATCAACTGAAGGATATTAGGAAGAAGTGAATTTTGTCTTATTTTAACAAGCAGGGAACTATTTTTTAAATTAAAAAACAGCTTGCTAGCTGAATGATTTTTAATCTGTATTTTTCCCCATACGTGCACTGTGAGAGGAAACATTTCTGAAACTCATACTTAGTAAGTTTTCAATGAAATTTAAATATACGGTAAGATTTTATTGTGGCCTTTGGGAATGTTGTTGAAGGAATGGAGAAAAGGAGTATATAAATATCTCCAGTAGGGGCATGGATTAAAAAAAAAAAGACAGACCTGGTGGCAAATATAATATTGTCTCATGCCACCACAGACATGAGACCACCAGAGAAGTACAAGACAATCAAACAGAGGATGGAACAAAACAAAATAAAGAAACAACTCTAAATCCATGCAAAAACATTTGGAAAAGGTCTGGAATTGGTCTGGAAACATTTTAGAGCACTGCATTTGCCTTGTTTGTTTTTCTAAATCAGTTCACTCTCCCTTAATTCATTTTAAGATACAAACTTCTAAAGGGAGTTGTTTCAAAATCAATATTTTACATCTCGTACACATGGTGCACAGTTCTTTCACATTCTCCACTGCCTGCCTTCTAGTATTGTTGATATTATGCAGCATTTTGATTTTAAACAAACTAACAAAGTAGAGTATAACCATAATAAGTATACGTTATTTTTTACAAGGTCATAAGCAGGGTGAACAGAATATGGTTTCCAGTGCTACGTGTAACCAAAACACAATTCCTAGTGGTGTTTCTTTATCTTATGGCCCACAATGAATTTTCCACACACGCAACCAGTGAAGAACCAAGAGAAAGCCAAAGACCACAGAAGAAAGAATGAAAGCAAACACGGTGGTTCCGAACCAGAGCCCTTGTGGGGCTATTTCAACAAACGTGTTCTCAAATCCTGGGTTAGGTGTTGAAATTTATTTGAAGCAGCATAAATTAGGGTTAGCAGATATCTAAATAGGCAAAGGTCACAGGTATGGACTTCAGCCCTAGCTGCATTCATGAATTGGATGCTTCTTAAATATTCATTTTCAGATTCAATATATCATTGAATAGATATATTGATTAGAATAAGTAATTGGAGCCTTTAATTTATATCATATAAATTCGTTTTCTACCTTTTGTGGGGGCTTTATGATAGATGGCCTTAGAAATATGAACCTGTAACTAATATATAATATGAAGCTGCTATATCGGAGGAAAATCCAATCTTTTTAAACTGACTTTTGAAAAATGTTGCAAGGGCGTTTTAAGAGATGGAAGTAAGTTAAAATATTGTTATTATATCTTTCTCCCTTCTCTCTGTTGCCTGATCTCTCTGTCTCTCTTTTTCTCTCTGCCTCTCTCTGTGTGTTTCTCTGTCTCTCTCCCTCTTTCTCCCGCCCTCCTAAACATACACACACATGCGCACACACGCACACAGAGCGAATTCTACCATAATCACCTGCTTACATTTATTCCTGTCCACTTCCGTTTAGTTCTCTTGGCAGAATCTAAGAGGGGAAGCCTATGCCAAATTGAAATAATACAGAGCCCTGCGCCAAAAGGAAATGTAGGATAATAACTATAATGAGGCTGAGAAGGGTGAGCAGGCAGAGTCTGTGGCTTGAAGAAGTGCAGTGTGTCCGTTAGAAGGAACTGTGGCCTTGCTGGCTGGGTGACAAGAGCCCCAAGCGGTAAATCACTGGGCAGCCAATATGTCAAGAATGTTTGGCCACCCCTGGTGTACAGGCATCAGGCAACAAAATAACCTACTGTGCTGAACTCCAGAGGATAAGCCATGTGAACAGGCCAAATGCCCAGCGTCCAAGTAAAACTGCCAGAATTTAATTACTTTAAAACAAGAGGCCAACACTGAAGAGAGAATGTCTTATAATCATTAAAAGACATGAGGGAGTGTGAGAGGAATCTAAAATATACAGTACTCTAATTTCTAAATGCTCTCATATACATTGGAAAAATAATGTCTTTCAAACTAGCATAGACCAGCTAGTTCTGGGAATTCTGAGTTCTGGGAGTGTTAATTGACCAATCTGCTGAAGACATGACAAGAACACACCTTGGTGGCTAAAGATGTATTGCCCGCTTAAACTGCACTTTTAAGCAGCTCCTTTCCTGTGTTCATGCCAGCTTACTTCTAAACCAGTTTAAGACAATCCTATGTCATATTGGCAGCAGTATGTAAAATGTTCACTCTGGCTATTCACAATCTTCCCCTACACTGTAACCTCTCATCTTTCTTCTCTAGGAAAATTATTGCTGACTGCTTTCCTAGCTGTGGGTGAGTATTTCCTGGACAGATCTCAAAACATGTTTCTCAGACTATACAGTTTTTCAGCATTGTGAAGATAATGGTCACCTTCTATCACCCTTTTTTAATCAGTTTTTAACATAACTATGATCCTGGCCTGAATGGCATTTATCTGGGTGTCTGCCATTTAGACTGCTGGGCACCTTACTGGAAATCAACACCTGGAGTGATAAAACTTCTACTGATGTGGAGTTCATTGTTCTATCCTCAGAAAGCAAATGATTTTTCCAAACTCACAGAAAAACCAATTATACAGCTGTAATAAAGGTTGTTTATAATGCAAACATTTTATTTCAGCTCTGACCAATTATTCATTCAATTATAATGGTTGTTCCTGCTCTGTTATCATTCTGGAACCCTTGATGCTTCTAATTCCTAGATTGCACAAGTGCAAAGATTTAAAAGATATAGCTTAAAGTAACATTTGTCAAATTGCTGCTAGGCAGCTCCCCTGAATCCATGAGAAAAGACCATTAAAAGTAAGTATTCTGAAGAGAACAGCCTTCCCTTTCCCTCTTCAGAAATTCAGTCCTTACACGGCATTCTCTTTATCACACTTTTCTGGCAACTATAGACTCAAATATTTGTGCTATAAAATGTTGGCTTGTCATTAGCAATCTTATTTGTTGTGCCAGTTCTATTTATTATCCCATAGCAAAGAATCTCTTACAGCAGGCAGAAGTAAGACGCAACATGTGTTCTGCAGCACTTGAAGAATTATAAGCATATGGTCAATAAAAATGGAATTCTTATGTCTACATTTCTACCCTGCAAAAGATGTTGCAGGCGCTATAATTATGTCCAGATGGCAGTTTAAGAAACAGGTTCAGCTTTAGGTATCTGTATAACCGGGAAAGGCCTCAGAAAATAATTGTGTAAGCTTGATCCTTTGAATATTGAAGGGTTTTTTCCTACTGGGTCTATCTGTAGCCATGGTAAGAAGGAAGGAAGGAAGGAAGGAAGGAAGGAAGGAAGGAAGGAAGGAAGGAAGGAAGGAAGGAAGGAAGGAAGGAAGGAAAAGACCAAAATACACAATAAATAAAATAGGTGACTGCAGCTGATATTTTTTTTAAAAAATCAGCACAGGAAGCCACTCTGAAACATGGTTTGAGTGGAATAAAGGTTTAACCTTTTATGAAGGGGCCGAGATAGCTCAGGCAGTAGAGAAGCCTGTTATTAGAACACAGAGCCTGCAATTACTGCAGGTTCGAGCCTGGCCCAAGGTTGACTCAGCCTTCCACCCTTTATAAGGTAGGTAAAATGAGGACCCAGATTGTTGGGGGGGCAATAAGTTGACTTTGTAAAAAAATATACAAATAGAATGAGACTATTGCCTTATACACTGTAAGCTGCCCTGAGTCTTCGGAGAAGGGCGGGGTATAAATGTAAACAAAAACAAAAAACAAAAAAAACCTTTTGATCTATGTAGCAATCTGAGTGAAATTCTCCCCCTACTGAAGGTTCTATTTATCCTGGAGGCAAAGCTGCTAACATTAACCATCCTGATTCCTAATCATATGCACTGTTATTCAATTAAAAATAGGGAGTGATGCATTAATTTGACATATATATTTAACATATTGCCTGAGTTGACTCTGAAACATAGCTTCACATCTGAGATGCTTCCAAAGGTTTTATACTACGGCTGCAATGTCTCATTTATGGAATTTATGGGAATCCATCTTTCATTTGTAATGCTCAAGTGTCCCTGCTGCTTCTTCCATCTTTTTCCTTAGAAAAAAAGAAAAAAGAAAAAGAAATATGGCATAGTTATGCAGTGCTTTTTTTCTGGAAGTGCTTGAATATTTCCATCTGGAAATATTCCGGATTACATACATATTTTATTTTAATATGTTTACAGTATGAAACAAATACAGATTAATATTTAAATCTACCTAGAAACTATATTCTAATATTACTAATATTTTAGATGTGTGGTGACCATATGTAATTATAAAATAGCACTGATCATGTTACTTAGTTAGGGTTAATAATATCTGCACATTACAAGTTGGTTATGAGCGTATTCAGTTCAGACATTTATAACATGATACATAATAGCATGCAGATATGCAATAAACCTGTTGGAACTAACAATGAAGAAACAGCAATATGAAAATCTCTTCAAGCTCCCATTTTTTAAAAAATGGCAGCTGTAGCATCTAATCTACCAGGATAACAGAACAGAATAATAGAGTTGGAAAGGACTTTGGAGGTCTTCTAATCCAGATGCCCCACCCCCAATTCAAGAAGGAGTCTATATACCATTTCATACAAATAGTTTTATTTATTTATTTATTTATTTATTTTGTCACAACATCATACAAAAAGATTATATAGTATATACACATATAAACATATATAGGAAGAAGAAAAGAAAAACAATAGGACAGGAACGGTAGGCACGTTTGTGCGCTTATGCACGCCCTTATGGTCCTCTTAGGAATGGGGTGAGGTCAATAGTAGAAAGTTTTTGGTTAAAGCTATTAGGATTATGGGAAGAGACCACAGAGTCAGGTAAAGTATTCCAAGCACTGATGATTCTGTTGCAGAAGTCATATTTTCTGCAATCTAGATTAAAGCGGTTTACATTAAGTTTAAATCTATTGGTTGCCCTTGTATTATTGCAATTAAAGCTGAAGTAGTCTTTGACAGGAAGGACATTACAATAGATGATTCTGTGAGTTAAACTTAGGTCTTGTCGAAGGCGACGGAGTTCCAAGTTTTCTAAGCCTAGGATTTCAAGTCTGGTGGGATAAGGTATTTTGTTGTTTTCAGAGGAATGGAGAACTCTTCTTGTAAAATATTTCTGGACACGCTCAATTGTATTGATGTCAGAGATGTGGTGAGGGTTCCAAACAGGTGAGCTGTATTCTAGAATTGGTCTAGCAAATGTTTTATATGCTCTGGTTAGTAGTGTGGTGTTTTTGGAAAAGAAGCTACAAAATTAGGTTTACAACTCTTAGAGCTTTTTTTGCTATGTAGTTGCAGTGGGCTTTGGCACTTAGATCATTTGACATGAAAACTCCAAGGTCTTTAACGGGATGGGGGTCGTCTGTAAGGTAATGTCCATCTAGTATGTACTTAGTTTTAGAGTTCTTTTTTCCTATATGTAAGACTGAGCATTTGCTGGTTGAAATTTGAGCTGCCAATTTTAGACCAAGCGTTAGATGGTCAAGGTCGTTTTGAATGATAGAAGTGTTGTCTGTGGTGTTAAATAGTTTGACATCGACAGCAGAGAGAACACAATTACTTGAGATATGGTCACAAAGATCATTAATGTATAGAATAAAGAGTGTTGGTCCAAGGACGCTGCCTTGAGGAACGCCACTCTTGACAGGAACAGGATTTGATAAAGCATTGCCAATTTTGACCACTTGTTGTCTGTTAGACAGAAAAGCAGATATCCATTTGTGGAGGGGTCCTGAGATGCCATAGGATGTTAGTTTAAGGAGAAGTTTATCGTGTACTACTGAGTCAAAAGCTTTGCAGAAGTCTATGTAGATTGCATCTATTGATTTGCCTTGATCTAGATTTGAAGTCCATATGTTTTTGCAGTGGAGAAGTTGTAAGTTACATGATAACTTTTTCCTGAAACCAAATTGTTTGTTGGAGAGTAGGTTGTTAGTTTCTAAGTGTGAGGTAATGGATTGGTTGATGATAGATTCCATGACTTTGCAGGTGACGCAGCAAAGGGAGATCGGTCTGTTCTTAAAAACCTCAACTGATAGTCCATATATCAAAGCTAATTTCAGGATTGCTATCTGCAGACATTTTGCCTTCCCAATACCAAGCAAGATTTCCAGTGCTGACCTTAAGGAATCTTTCCACCTGCTATGAATTTTACTTGCTGCTGTAGATATCTAATATATCCTGTTTCATCTAGTCTGGATAGAACTAAAAAGTGTCCAATGGAAGATATAGGAGTGAAGCCGATCATGAATTTCTAGGGCTGAGGATAGTTTATTGAGTTAATGGCTCATCACTGGATCAATTGCTAGGGTTATTTTTAAAGTGCAGAACACAGCAGTCTGACAGCTAGGATGAAATGGCTTCATAGGGCAGCAACCAGTCAATGGAGAGGAGGGAACATGCAAGACACTGCAGCCAACTTGGAGATGCCACTGCTACTAGGATGGAAAACAACAATGAAACATAAATTTTGAATGGTTTAAGACATCTAGGATCCAAAACTGGGAGTTTTGAATTGAGGCTGGAAAACAGGAGGAGGACATATCATCAGGAAGGGGCGAGTGCCTTTTACTGGACATAGGCCAAGCAGAAAGTGTGGTCTCCCCATGGTGATGATGTTATCAATTCAGTTGAATCCAACTCTTGGTGATTCTATGGGTCAGGTCTCTCCACATTTTCTGATCTTGCAGTATTTCCTTGAGTCTTTCTACTGTATGCTCAGGCTAGAGTCAACTTGATAGTGACTACCATGTTCTTTCATGGCTTGGTTTCATTTTACCACCAACTTTTCCAAACATGATTGCTTCTCCAGTAAATTCCCCTGCATGACCTGGCCAAAGTAGGTGAGATGCAGTTTTATGATTTTTGCCTTCTAGTGACATGTCTGGTATTATGCATTCCAGTACTTCTCCAGCACCACAGCTCAAATGGGTGGATTTGTTTTTCTGTCTTGTTTTTTTAAGGTTCAACTTTCATAACTGTAAGAAGTGATGGGATAGAAGAAGTGCAATAGACTGAACTAACCTACATTTGGTTACCAGGCTGATGTGCTTCTTTTCCATATTCAGTTCATCTTCATCATTGCTGTGCGACCCAGTACAATCCAACATTTTATTTCTGTGCTCCATTCACTCTTTTGCGCTATCTGTGACCCTAGAAACGTACAAATGTTTACACACATTCTTTCTCTTCACCATCAATTTCTCTTTTGATGTTTCCCTTGCTTGCAGTGTTCATGAGCTTGGTCTGCTTGATGTTCAGAAAGAGACCAAAATTCTCACTTTTTTCTTTGATTTTCTTGATCAGATGTTCCAGGCCTTCTTTGGCTTCTGAGAAGAGAGTTGTATTGTCAGCATATTGAAGATTGTTCATGTTTCTTCTATCAATCTTCATCCCAATTTTTGATTCTTCAAGATCCAGCTTCCTCAAGATCATGTTGGCATACAAGTTGAATAAGAAAGGGAAGAGACTGCAACCTTGTTGCACTCCTTTATCTTAAACCAATCAGAGTATCCAATGGTATTTGCACAGTGGCTTCCTGATTTGTGTACAGTGATTGCACCAACTTGACCACATGTGCTGGTACCCCCAGATCTTGACGGGCTCTCCATAGCTTCTCATGCTCAACACATTTGAAGGCTTTCTTGTAGTTGATGAAGCACATGTAAATGATCTTTTGATATTCATGAGATTTTTCCATGATCCAGGGCAGATTTGCAATATGGTTGTGGATGCCACAACTTTGTTTTTTTCCTAACTCACTTACAGGTTATTCCTGAATTATATAATCTACTGAGTTGCTTGAGCAAAATTCTGAATCATAGACCCTAATCAGTTGGAGAAGAATTGGATAAATTTTACAGTGTGGGTAGGTACTCTTGCTTGTAAGTTTATATTCCTATTACATCCATTACATTGTCTGCCCTCATAAGTGAAAGTTCATACAAATTTTGTAAGACATTAGGAATGCTCTTTCATTTGTGGATTCAGGCTGCACACAAATTCCATTTTTGAGGTCTGTCCCTGTCTTTTCTTCCCCACATAAGAATATATTGTCCATTCAAGGGAAAAACTCTATCTTTTGATTTTGGAGCAACACCTAATTGATGATAGCCATGGTACAGTTTTTCTAAGTATTTCTCCACATATGTTATTCATATGATCTCATGCTGAAAATTTTGCTGGATTGGCATCGTAACCTATGTCTGTAAAATTGATGAGATTAAGATAAATGGAAACACCAATACTTTTCATAACTTTTATCGATAATGCTGCACAGTTACATTGTCAATTCCAGAAATACTGAAGAAGTTTAGAGAACCAGCATGTCTGCGAGGTGCAGGGACCCATGTGCTTCTCCAGGCTATCATCTATCTATCTATTTATTTGCTTGTTTGTTTGTTTGTTTGTTTGTTTGTTTGTTTGTTTTGTATTTCTTAACCACCCACCTCCCTTAAAGAGGGGTGTGAGGCAGTGTACAATATAATCTTCCATAATAAATAAAGTAACTCAACCATCTCACCTTAACTTCCACCTAGATGTTTCTAAACGAGGTCAAAGACCACCAGATTTTAACAAAGTTCATCCCACCATAAATGCCCTGGAAGCAAATGTCCTATGCAAAAAAGATCTGTGGCAGAATTCTTTTATATCCCTTTTGGAACAGTTACTATATTAGCTCAGCTAACATCGCTGATTTGTTGGGAGATAATACTATCTTGAGCTACACAAAGAAGAGTTATCATAATATAACAAGAATGCAAAAGAGGGGCAGTCTAAAATAAAATGAGAACTAATCTTGGGGAGAATTTTCAAGAAATGTGGATTGTGATAATTTGAACTCTGTAATGATTCTCAAAGAGTAAGAAGAAATGAAGAAGAAATTCACACTAAATCAAAAAATGCCAAGTTTGATATGGGGTACAATGTTATAATGATAGACTGCCAAGGACCAAATAATAAACGTGACCTCAAAGCAGTATTATTCGTTCATTAACTTGCATGAAAGTGAAATCCATCAAGTATTAGCTCATTGCCATGAGATATTCTATTTAATACCATGGTGGTGCAGTGGTTAGAATGCAGTACTGCAGGCTACTTCTGCTGATCACTGACTGCCAGCAATTTGGCAGTTCAGGTCTCACCAGCTCAAGGCTGACTCAGCCTTCCATCCTTTCGAGCTTGGTAAAATGAGAACCCAGATTGTTGGGGGCAATATGCTGACTCTGTAAACCTCTTAGAGAGGGCTGTAAAGCACTGTGAAGTGGTATATAAGTCTAAGTGCTCTTGCTAATACCATAAGTGATGGGTCCCATATTCAAGAAATATGTTTGATGTTGTGAATGGCTCTTACTCTAGCTCCTTATAAAATCAAAGAAAGAGAGAGGGAGATCAATAGCAGTTTTCCAATGATGGTAAATAAAATTTGTAAAAGGACAAGTATAAAAAGTGGAAAGAGGGGCAAATAACTAAGGCAGAATATCAGCAAATAGCCTGACCCTGTAAAGATGAAGTGAGGAAAGCTAAGGCTCACAATGAACAAAGGCTAGCGACAAAAGTAAAAAATAACAAAAAAAGCTTCTTCCAACATGTTAAAAACAAGAAAAAAGTCAAGGAAACAATTGGCCCATTGCTGGGAGAAAGTGGCAAGAAGATGATAAGCAGCAGGGAGAAAGCAGATCTACTTAACATATTTTGCATCTGTCTTTACACAAAAGGAAAAAACAATCCAACCTATCAAAAACAGCACCACAAAAAACAAATTAGGAACACAAGTTGAAATAGGGAAGAAAATGGTAAGTGAACACCTCTCTACCCTAGACAATTTCAAATCACCAGGACCGGATGGATTGCACCCCAAAGTTCTGAAAGAACTGGCAGACGAGATCTCAGAACCACTGAACTATATCTTTCAAAGATCCTGGAGCACAGGGGGCTGCCAGAGGACTGGAAAAGAGCTGATGTAGTTCCCATCTTCAGAAAAGGAAAAAAAACAGATCGAGGAAACTACAGACCTATCAGCCTGACCTCAATACCGGGGAAGATTCTGGAAAAGATAATCAAGCAACGAATCACCGAACACCTAAAAGCAAACAAAGTAATAACCAAAAATCAACATGGGTTTGTCAAAAACAGATCATGCCAGACTAATCTTATTGCATTCTTTGACAAAGTGACAAAATTAATAGACCAGAGGAATACTGTCGATATAATTTACTTGGACTTCAGTAAAGCATTTGATAAAGTAGACCATAACCTACTACTAGATAAAGTAGAAAAATGTGGGTTAGACAGCACCACCACCAGATGGATTCGTAACTGCATGACCAACCACACTCAACGTGTAGTCCTCAATGGAACTACATCTACATGGAGGGAAGTATGCAGTGGAGTACCCCAAGGCTCTGTTTTAGGCCCAGTACTCTTCAACATCTTCATCAATGACTTGGACGAGGGGATAGATGGGGAACTCATCAAATTTGCAGATGACACCAAGCTGGCAGGAATAGCCAACACTCCAGAAGATAGGCTCAAGTTACAGAAGGATCTTGATAGACTCGAACATTGGGCGCTATCTAACAAAATGAAATTCAGCAGTGAAAAAAGTAAGGTTCTACATTTAGGCAAAAAAACCAAAATGCACAGGTACCGTATATGTGGTACCTTGCTCAATAGTAGTAACTGTGAGAGGGAACTTGGAGTCCTAGTGGACAACCATTTTGATATGAGCCAGCAGTGTGCAGCAGCTGCTAAAAAAGCTAACACAGTTCTAGGCTGCATAAACAGAGGGATAGAATCAAGATCACGTGAAGTGTTAATATCACTTGGTAAGGCCACACTTGGAATATTGCATTCAGTTTTGGTCGCCACGATGTAAAAAAGATGCTGAGACTCTAGAAAGAGTGCAGAGAAGAGCAACAAAGATGATTAGGGGACTGGAGGCTAAAACATATGAAGAACGGTTGCAGGAACTCGGTATGTCTAGTTTAATAAAAAGAAGGACTAGGGGAGACATGATAGCAGTGTTCCAATATCTCAGGGGTAGCCACAAAGAAGAGGGAGTCGGGCTGTTCTCCAAAGCACCTGAGGGTAGAACAAGAAGCAATGGGTGGAAACTAATCAAGGAAAGAAGCAACTTAGAACTAAGGAGAAATTTCCTGACAGTTAGAACAATTAATAAGTGGAACAACTTGCCTTCAGAAGTTGTAAATGCTCCAACACTGGAAATTTTTAAGAAAATGTTGGATAACCATCTGTCTGAGATGGTATAGGGTTTCCTGCCTGGGCAGGGGGTTGGACTAGAAGGCCTCCAAGGTCCCTTCCAACTCTGTTGTTGTTATTATTATTATTATTATTATTATTATTATTATTATTATTATTATTATTATTATTATTATTATTGAATCAATATTTCTTCCACCTATTAAAAATTAGAAAGAAAGAGTAGAGAGAAAGGGAAAGAACATTTTAAAAATTAGAAGGAAAGAACAGAAATGAGGGGAAAAGGCATCTTCATTAAATGCCTTTCCTCTTTATCTCTGTTCTTTCCTTCTAATTTTTTTAATGGGTGGAGGAAATATTGATTCAATAAAAATAATTAATCAATAAAATAATAAATCAATTAAGCTTTATTAGCTGTATTATCTGAGATATATAACTGGACATAAAAGTTGAAGATATGTTGATTTTAAAATAATTAATGTTAATTGTATTTTCAGAACTAGTTTTATCTGGGTTCTTTCTCAAAACCTTTACAGTGTGCTGTTTTATTCCCAATCTAGTGTCTGTGCTGATTGTTTTATTTTTTTATTTTATTTATTTATCAAACTTATATACCGCACCATCTCCCGTAGGACTCAGGGCGGTTCACAGGCATATTAAAACAATATAATAAATAACCATTAAAACCCAGTTAAAACTAAATATTATCCTGGCCTGATCACTAAAACAATAAAAACCAATAAAACCCCCATTAAAATTTAACTAAAACATTTTGTTCTTAGGCTAGTCCCGCACGCTGGAATAATAAAGTCTTCAGTTCCCGTCTGAAGGTCCGGAGGTCGGGGAGTTGTCGTAATCCCGGAGGAAGCTCGTTCCACAGGGCTGGTGCCGCCACAGAGAAGGCCCTCCCCCTGGGGGTCGCCAACCTGCATTGTTTGGTCGACGGCACCCTGAGGAGGCCCACTCTGTGGGAGCGCACAGGTCGTTGGGAGGCAATCGGCGGCAGAAGGCGGTCTCGAAGGTATCCCGGTCCTAAGCCATGGAGCGCTTTAAAGATGGTAACCAAAACCTTGAATTGCACCCGGAAGACTACCGGTAGCCAGTGTAGGCCGCGCAGGATAGGTGTTATATGGGAGCAACGCGGTGCTCCCTCTATTACCTGCGTGGCCGCATTCTGGACTAACTGGAGCCTCCGGGTGCTCTTCAAGGGGAGCCCCATTTATTATTTATTTATTTATTATTTATTATTTTATTAATCGAACTTATATACCGCACCATCTCCCGTAGGACTCAGGGCGGTTCACAGGCATATTAAAACATTACAATAAATAAACATTAAAACCCAATTAAAACTAGATAATATCATGGCCTGATCACTAAAAAATAAAAAACCTATAAAAACCCCATTAAGATATGCTAAAACCTTTTATCTTAGGCTAGTCCTGCACGCTGAAACAATAGCGTCTTCAGTTCCCGTCTGAAGGTCCGGAGGTCGGGTAGTTGTCGTAATCCTGGAGGGAGCTCGTCCCACAGGGCTGGTGCCGCCACAGAGAAGGCCCTCCCCCTGGGGGCCGCCAACCTACACTGTTTGGTCGACGGCACCCTGAGGAGGCCCACTCTGTGGGAGCGCACAGGTCGTTGGGAGGCAATCGGCGGCAGAAGGCGGTCCTAAGCCATGGAGCGCTTTAAAGGTGGTCACCAAAACCTTGAATTGCACCCGAAAGACTACCGGTAGCCAGTGCAGGCCGCGCAGGATAGGTGTTATATGGGAGCAACGCGGTGCTCCCTCTATCACCCGCGCGGCCGCATTCTGGACTAACTGGAGCCTCCGGGTGCTCTTCAAGGGGAGCCCCATGTAGAGAGCGTTGCAATAGTCCAGGCGGGAAGTGACGAGGGCGTGAGTGACCGTGCATAAGGCGTCCCGGTCAAGGAAGGGGCGCAACTGGTGGATCAGGTGAACCTGATAAAAAGCTCCCCTGGCGACGGCTGTCAAATGTTCTTCTAAGGACAGCCGATCGTCCAGGAGAACGCCTAAGTTGCGCACTCCCTCCCTGGGGGTCAATACTTCTTCCCCCACAGTCAGCGATGGTGCAAGCTGACTGTACCGGGACGCCGGCACCCACAGCCACTCAGTCTTGGAAGGGTTGAGTCGGAGCCTGTTCCTCCCCATCCAGACCCGCACGGCCTCAAGACACCGGCCCATCACCTCAACGGCTTCATTGGGGTGGTTCGGGGTGGAAATGTACAGCTGAGTATCATCAGCGTACAGATGATAATCCACCCCGAAACCACGGATAACCTCACCCAGCGGCTTCATATAGATGTTGAACAGGAGAGGCGAGAGAACAGACCCCTGAGGCACCCCACAAGTGAGGCGCCTAGGGGTCGACCTCTGCCCCCCTGCCAACACCGTCTGCAAACGGTCAGAGAGATAGGAGGAGAACCACCGATAAACGGTGCCTCCCACCCCCAATCCCCCCAACCGTCGCAGCAGGATACCATGGTCGATGGTATCAAAAGCCGCCGAGAGATCTAATAGAACCAGGACAGAGGAACAACCCCTGTCCCGGGCTCTCCAGAGGTCATCCACCAACTCGACCAAAGCCGTCTCGGTGCTGTAACTGGGTCTGAAACCGGACTGGAACGGGTCCAGATAGACAGTTTCCTCCAGGTGTTGAGGAAGCTGATTTGCCACCACACTCTCAACAACCTTCGCTAAAAAGCGAAGGTTGGAGACTGGACGATAGTTCGCTAAAACAGCCGGGTCCAGGGAGGGCTTCTTGAGGAGGGGCCTCACCACCGCCTCTTTCAAGGCGGCAGGGAAGACACCCTCCAACAAGGAAGCATTGGTAACTTCCTGGAGCCAGCCTCGTGTAACCTCCCGAGTGGCCAGCACCATCCAGGAGGGACACGGGTCCAATAAACATGTGGTGGAGTTCAACCTACCCAACAACCTGTCCATGTCCTCAGGAGTCACAGGATCGAACTCAGCCCAGATAACATTCTCAAGACTTGTCTCCGCCATCCCACCTGAATCTATCCAATCAGTGTCCAAGCCGTCCCGAATCTGAGCGATTTTATCAGACAGATACTGAACAAAATCCTCAGCACATCCCTGTAAGGGGTCCTCCCGAGCCTCCTGCGTAAGCAGGGAGCGGGTCACCCTAAACAGGGTGGCTGGGCGATTATCTGCCGATGCAATGAGTGCAGAGAAATAGTTATGTTTCGCCGCCCTGATCACCACTAGGTAGGTCTGAATATATGACCGTACTAGTGTTCGGTCAGGTTCGGAACGGCTGGACCTCCAGGCGCTCTCTAGGCTTCTTTTCCGGCGCTTCATCTCTCTCAGCTCCTCGTTATACCAAGGAGCTGGTCGAGTTCGTCGCCGGGTCAGAAGCCGCAAAGGCACGACGCGGTCTAAGGCGCCAGCGGCCGCCTCATCCCAGGCGGCCACCAGCTCCTCAGCCGAGCCGTGGGCTAACTCCCTCGGAAATGGCCCAAGCTCCATCAGAAACCTCTCAGGGTCCATCAGGCGCCTGGGACGGAACCATTTAACCGGTTCCGTCTCCCTGCGGTGAGGTGTAGCGGTCCGAAAATCTAGCTGAAGGAGTAAATGATCTGACCATGACAAGGGTTGAGATATTAATTCCCCTAACTCCAGATCATTTAGCCACTGTCCCGAGACGAAAATCAAGTCCAGTATGTTACCCCCGACGTGGGTGGGGACCGCAACTACTTGGGTCAGGTCCAAGGCCGTCATGGAAGCCATGAACTCCCGAGCTACCATTGACGAATGGCCCGCTGACGGCAAGTTGAAATCCCCCATGACCATAAGTCTGGGGGTCTCAACCGCCGTCCCGGCTATCATCTCCAGCAGCTCGGGCAGGGCTGCTGTCACATAGCAAGGAGCCAGGTACGTGATCAGCAAGCCCACCTGCACCCCCCGGCCCCACTTCACGAAGAGGGTTTCACAACCGGCTATCTGCGGGACAGCGACCTCCCTCGGATCTAGACTCTCGTTAATAACAACCGCTACCCCCCCACCCCTACCCTGGGCCCTCAGCTGATGAAACGCACGGAAACCCAGCGGGCACATCTCAGTGAGGGGAACCCCCCCCTCCGTGCCCAGCCAGGTCTCCGTAATGCCCATTAGGTCCGCTCCCCCCTCTTGAATAAGATCGAATATGAGGGGGGCCTTATTCATGACGGACCTGGCATTGCACAACATCAATCGAAGGTCCAGGTTCCGGGGGATATAACCACTCGGGACCCGAGTGAAGCCTAGGGGCCCGGAGTGCGGTATCGCTTTCAAACAGCGAGAACGCACTCCCCGAACATGATACGAGCCCCTGCTTCCGCCATACCTGCCCCTCCCTAGTACCGTGCAGATGGAAGTGCCCGTACATGGTCGAGCCTTAACCTCCTCCAAGACCTCTGATTTACAAACCTCCAGATCATGAACTATAGAAGGGACTAGCCTAATCCCCTCTGGGCATGCCCCCCCCCACCCCCTAACTCCTTATTTGAATTAGATAAAAGTTTACAAAAAGATAAATTTAAAAACCGGCTTAACCCTCTCTTAGAAGCATGTTATTATTGTTGTTGTTGTTGTTATTATTATTATTATTAAGACATCTGTGCATCATTCCTAGGGACTTAAGTTTGTAACTCAAATGTTACAACTATATAGTACATTTGATTTAAGTAATTTGGATGTTTTTGTGATAACTTTGATACTTTTATTTCTTATTTGAAAATCTTAGCATTAACTAGCCAGATAAATATTTAAGATGGCTAGATAAAAATAAAGAGAAAAGCAAAGTAAATGTGGAAATAATCAACTTATTCAAAACTGAATTCATGTGATGAGTGCTAACAAGACTGTAACCAGAAATGAGGCCAAGAGCCAAGTATCAGCAAGGAATCTTTAGACAAAAACCCAAGGAGCACATTCAAATGCCTGAGAATACAGTGCGAGAAAAAGGAAAACAGATAGCCAGTTTGGTATAGGCCCGAAACTAAAGATTGAGTTCTAGTTCCTCCTTAAGCACGGGTGGATGACCCTGGGTGGTCACTTTCTCTCAGCTCTAGAAAGAAGGCAATGGCAAACTTTTCTGGAATCTTCCCAAGCAGACTACATGGACTTGTCCAGGAGTAAAAAACTGATTCAAAGCGATAAAAAAATGGGGAGGGGATAAAACAAAAAGGGAAAAAAGAGGACGGAATGAAGAAAGTCCACAAAAGTAACATTTCTTATCACTGTGATGGTGAACTTTTGGCACATGTGCCACAAGTGGCACATGAAGCCATTTCTGTGGGCACGTGAGCCATCACCCTAAATCAGCTCCACCGCACATGCATGCGTGCCTTCCGCTGACCAACTGATTTTCGGTTCACTGCCACACATGCGGGAGATGCGTATGCATGCCCATGCTGCCCTTCCCCCTCCCCCTCCCAGGAGTCTCCATGCGGCCTGTTTTGGATACCAGGTAAATATGCAGAGGCTCTGGGAGGGAAAAAAATGAGCCTACTGAAAGTCTGGAAACAGACTGTTTCTGACCTCCGGAGGGCCTCCTCGAGGGTCCAGAAAAGCCTCCGGAGCCTGTGGAGAGCGAAAAACGGGCCTACAAAAGTCCAGAAAAGGGCTATTTCCGGCCTCCGGAGGCTTCAGGGAGACCTGCTAGGCCCAAAATGATGCTGACCCTTGAATGATACTGAGCTTTGAATATATTCAATGATTTATGATTGATTATATGTGGATATGACAAAAACTATATAGGTTAAAACAAGAAATTCAACATATGAATTTAGGATAACACAGTGCAGGGATCAGAGAGTTGGATTAGACCAGGACATCCTTACTGGGTTTTAAATTCTTATGGTGTTTAAAAGGATAATTTGGGATGGTTCTCCTAATCTTGTTCATTTCACAGATTGTAGTGAGCATACATAATGATGGAAAAATCCTGAACTAGTGCACAAAAACTAGCAGTAAACTAGTAAATTGATATTTGGACAAAATTCATATTTTGAATTAGGGAATAGAAGCAACATGATTCAGGATTTCTTCCAGCCCATTCTCCTGACATTCTCTAATCTCTCAAGAATCTACAACATAAACGACTTTTCATTCTAAAACATAGAATGATTATTGTGCTAAAAGAGTTTTTATTATTCTGGAGAAGATCTCCATTGTACCTCCAGGACTGAAATAAAAACATTTCATTGTTTCTTTTAGAGCCATGAAAAAGATAATTTATTAATCTGATCTCATATTGACTGGAAGTTTAAGCATATGAAGAACAGTTGCAGGAATTGGATATATCTAGTTTAATGAAAAGAAGGACTAAGGGTGACATGATAGCAATGTACCAATATTTGAGGGGCTGCTATAAGGAAGAGGGGTTTAGTCTATTCTCTAAAGTACCTGACAAGAAGCAATGGATGGAAATTAATCAAGAAGGAAAACAACCTAGAACTATGGAGAATTTTCCTGACAGTTAGAACAATTTAATCAGTGGAATGAGTTGCCTCAAGAAGTGGTAGGTGCTCCAACATTGTAAATGTTTAAGAAGAGATTGGGCAACGCTTTGTCTGAAATGGTGTAGGGTTTCCTACTTGAGCAGGGGGTTGGATTAGAAGATGTCCAAGCTCCCTTCCAACTCTGTTATTCTGTTATATAGTTGGGTAGATCAAGAATGAATTCTAAGAATGAGGCATATAACTGTGTATCCAATTTTTACCTTTCAATAACGTAGTGTTTATCTGTGCAAGCGAATCAAATGTCTAAACCTAACAAATGCTTTTTCTGGCTCCATTTATAGTAACTGGTATGAATTCGGCTTCATTTATTTACTGCTTTCCTTTAAAATTAAGTGTCAGATAGGCAAATATTGAAACTGGCTTGGAGAAAAACAAGATTGCACTTGAGCATGACCTAGTGGCTAGTTCACTGAGTGGCATTTATGTCAGAAACAGAGATATCTGTCGAATGAGATTGGATCCTGCAACGTTATCCTGGGACACGCATGTTCGCCTTCATTCAACAGAGATAACTGTTGAGATGTGATCAACCAAAATGCTACAAGCTGAGAAGTGACATAAGCACTTAAGCAAAAAGAGCACCAACATCTCATAAATTATTTTGCCATTTTTTTTCTTTTAAAGAAAAAATAAAATTTTCTCAGTGAGTTACTTTCCCCCTCTGCCCCCAATAAAACTGTGTTTCTTGTCAATGGAGAGGTCAAAAAAAAATGCCTATAAAAGAAATCAATATCCAACTACTTGTAAAGTTAATGCTAAATTCATTCATAAATCTTACATTCATATTGTTCTGAACATTTTTCACGCATCTTTTTTTCTAATATTTTTTCCAAATATTATAATGAGAATGTTTTAAAGAGGTTTGACTTGAATGTAAGCCACACAAAGTTCTGTGAAAGTTGTGTGGCCTCCAAATCTAAATAAATTAATTAATTAAACACCACAAGCTGATTTTTTTGAGGAGATAACTCATTGGGCTGTACCAACCTTGGGAAGAGATATGGTTTGCCCAGTTTTAACTGAGATGATTATAAAAGATTTCTAAGCTATAAAATGTTTATGTCTTATTATACAAAACAATCTACATTGTTTGCAGAAACATCGAATGTCATTTTAACCTGACCAAAGATCAAATGTTTTTTTACTAGTTTCCAACTATATTCTCTGAATATAAACTCATTGCTCAGTGAATATAAACTATATATATATTACTCTCAGTGAAAAAGTAAAACTTTTGCATTGATGATTGGAGGAATGGCCAAACAGAACAAACATGATTTTTATGAGTCCCAATGTTGTTCAAGCCCTTGCAATAACAGAAAGGTTTTTCAAAGTAAATTTGGCAAATCATGTATTTTCATTCTGAATTACTTATTTAGCATTATCCAGAATTAAGTTATCTATTCCCAGGCAATCCCTTACCATGCACTTAAAACCAAGTTTCAAGTCAGAATCCAAGCCCAAAGATCATGTTTTTATTGTTGATGCATTTTCGCTGGTCATAAACATGGGATAAAACATGGATTAGGGTATTGGTATTTTTGCAGGTAATTATGTTACATTTAATTTCTTAAGGAAGAAATTCCTTAAGGAAGGCATCTTAGGGAATCGATTTTCTTAATGATTTTGCAAATACTTTATTCTTTAATTAATGAATATTCATTCTGCTTCTGATATAAAGATTTAAAGAAAAGAAAAGATTCACTCACAGCTGTCAAATTTCAACAGAATAGAATATTACCTAGCATTTACCTTCTCAGTGAACAGACATATAAAGACTTCCTAATATAGCTTAAAACTGAACTTGTTTTTATGCATGTGAATTCAAAATTTTGGAGTGACAATGTTATTTCACGCATCTTCAATAGCTACTGTACCAAAACCACTGGTAGCTATTACCACACACTTATCCTAAGTAATTTGTTCCTGAAAAACACTGTGGTAATAATTATGAATGAACTTATAAACACACACATTGTCGTATATCTTGGTAAAAGAGGAAGCTTATGGGTATTAACAGTAGAGGTAAAACTATATTGTGGTGGGTTTTACACATAAATGAGATATATGTTACGTTTGAATGACTTCCATTTAAAAAATCCATCAGACTTTGAGTCCTCATTGTTAGCTATTCTAGTACTGTTCTTAATTGAGATAGGCATCATAACACCACTTTTTTTCAGATCCAAATTTATGAGCAAATATATACAAGGTGGAAAAAGTCTACATAGTTTTCATCCAAAGGGAAAGTTCCCTACTGTACAAAGCCAAGAATGAAAGAGCATGGAACAGTTTGTAGGGTGGAAACCCATGTTACTGAGCTTCTATCTTACCACCCACTAACAGAATTTGCCTGCATTTTTTTCCTGAAATAATATATTTATAGTCCCCAGATTGGAGTAGCTTCCTTGCACATTTCTTAGTAGCTCATAGTTTAGTATCATTTCTGAAAATATTGAAAAAAATGAACTTCAGTGGTGGATTTCAAAACTTTTTACTACCGGTTCTGTGGGTGTGGCTTAGTGGGCAAGGCATGGCTTGGTGGGCGTGGCTTGGTGGGCTGGCAGGGGAAAGATACTGTAAAATCTCCATTCCCACCCCACTCCAGGGGAAGGTTACTGCAAAATCCCTATTTCTCCCGATCAGCTGGGACTAGCGAAGCAGAGAATAGATGGGGGCAGGGCCAGTCAGAATTTTTACTATTGGTTCTCTGAACTACTCAAAATGTCCACTACCGGTTCTCCAGAACTGGTCAGAACCTGCTGAAACCCACCTCTGACAAACTTCATCCAAAACTATTGGGCCCACAGCCGAAAAATCAATGCATACTACAGTATTATTTTAGTGGGTAAGAAGTTAGAGTTTTATAGGAGAACCATTCAACAGTGAACCTGTATGCCAAATTTAAGATGTCTTTTGCTTTTAAAAGTGTATGCATAAGATCTCCAGTTCAATTTCTGACATCTCCAGGTAGGACTGGGGTAACTCCTACCTTAAATGTCTACAAACTATTGCTAATCCATGTTATCTATATACCAATAGTCTGATTTACTAGCGAGTGGGTTTCTAACAAGTTTCTAAATGTAGAAGTAATGTGAGCTATATATCCCTCCCGACAAAAGCCTTTGTCACTACCCATTGTGAAAGTGCACAAATAAACAACCATTTCTGCTGGAGAATTGCTTCACCAGCCAATTTTAAAAAGCTGTGATTTGGCAATATATATGGAATTAATCATTCCATTTGTAAAGGGAAATTGATAGAACATATGGTAAATGAGGTGCGATATTACATAATTCTTAATTTATGAGCGTTAATTAATTTCTCCCACTATAGTGTCCCCCTTCAGGTGCACCTGGTTGCTTAGTGGCTTTTTATTCTATTCTCAGCCATGTAAAGTCTATTGTAATAATTGTATTTCTTCCTGTTAAATCATTTGTTTCACTTATTTCACTTGTTCCAAAGAGAGAAAGAGAGAGAATTATATTACAGCTCTTCCATTTGGTGGTGGAATTTGGAGTTTGTGGCTATATTTCTGTACCACTATATCATGCTTAAGTTTAAACGGAAGTCTACCTTTCAAATGAGAACAGTCCGATCAGATTATTTATCTCTCTAATTTTGCATGAGTCATACTGGCTGTGATGATAGGAATTATTTTAATCTGTATAACACATGTCTGGGCAGCAGAGTGGGGAAGGCTGTGCTAAGCAATAGATTGGAGGCTTTCTCTATGCAACATATGCGTTTTATCACACAGCTATGACCCCTTTTCTTTCATGTCTACTCCCTTTGCAGTATTACCTTTCAGTAAAGAATTTACCAATACCTCTTTCAGTTCTGTGCCAGCAGTTCATTCACCACACTGTGATTGCAATGAGATGGTGGTCTTGCCACAACATTAATAATATATAACATATGCCACTCAGAGCAATCCCAAAGTGCTTGACAGTTGAAGGATAAATTTTATAACTAGGGAATACTCCACCCATAAATGAAATGCGACCACCTCTGGGGTGAAATGTAGCAAATGCTTTCAATAATCATCTGCTTGAGTAGCATGGTTTTTTAATGGCCGGAAATAAGCTGTGCCAGATCCATCTGAGAATGGAAAAGGAGATATGTTGAAAATGGAGATTTCTACTCCTGTTGGCTGCTACAAGAATCTGTTGCAAAGCCAGGCCTGGGAAACATATTTCACTATTCACTCCATTCTAAAAAACCCTTTTGTTACAGGCTGCCATTCTCTTATAATAAACGGTGACATCAAATTGAATAATTGGTCTGTCTAGTTCAGTATTGTCCATTAAGTGGCATTTGCTCTTTAGGCTTTTAGGCAAAACCCAGACATAGACAGAAGAAAGCAAAACCAAGGGAAAAATAGGCAAGGTTTCATATGCTGTAATACGTTTACTTAATAACCCCAGTGATTTTCAGCCAGAGAACCACGACCTTAGGGACTATAAAAATCTCTGAAAGAGTACATTCCTGTCCTTTCCCCCCACCCCCAGGCTTCGGTAATGTTTTGGAAATTTTTCCTGTTACAAAGTTGTATTTTGTGAACTTGAAACTTTTAAACAGGAATATTTCAGCCAACTCTGGAAGAACAATATGCAAAGCAAGTGCTCTCTGCCGCCAAACTAAAGCACTTTATCTTATATAGAGGAATGAAGCAACTAATCAGAAATACACATTATGACTGATATGGGTGTGTATTGTCTGCCTAGCTATAGGAAAGCAGTGCAATCATGTTTGTTATACAAAAGCATGTGTTATTTCCCCAGCAGTGCAATCATATTTGTAAAATAAAAGTATGTGTGGTTTCCCCAGCACAAGATGCTAATGGGGTTTTTGAAGCAGAATATAAAATAGCTATTATTGATACCCTCCTGATTTTCACTCCTGAAACTGCTATTTCTATCCAATTCATATTAAATGGCAGAACTGTATAATTTGCTCTCCCTGGTCTCTTGCTTAGTGTTTACTACAGTAACTGGCTACTAATATGAAATATATGAGACATTGGCTATATAATAACTTCCTCTAGCTACAGGTCCCTTTTGTTCATGGATGAAGCACCTATAGCCTTCCTACAGCTCTCATCATTTCAATAACAGTTGAAAGCCACGTGTCACCAACCATTTGCTCTAGTTGTAAATTGCCCCAGCACCTGAGAGTAGCCTTTCAGACATTTAAGTAAAAGTTTTTCTTAGCCTGTCCAGTGGTGGGTTGTCTCCGGTTAGGGCCGGTTCTTGCAAACCGGTAGTAAACCAGCGGGAGGCTCCGCCCACCCACCCGGATGTCATCATAGACTATCTGCGCATGCAAAGCGAGCGCGCGAGCATGATCCCATTGCGAACCAGTAGTAAAGGTAAGTAGAACCCACCCCTGAGCCTTTCCCTTGGATCAGACCCTATCTGCGTGTGTCTACTTCTGAGCACTGCCCTTTTACACTCTTGATGTAATGACCTGGAAAGACTTGACATATGAAACTATTGTTGCAATTTCTTAGGTGCTCTTGTGAGGTCTTGTGTTCACATACTTAACTGACAGAACTTACGAAGATGGGATATTCTTTCCTTCCTTGGAATGTGTAGTGGGTTGGCAATTGGAAAAAAGGTCCCAGAGGCAGCTGCTTATAGTACATCATAAATACAGCTGCAAATGCTAACCACTGTTTTATGGAAAATATGTTGAGGAAATTTTCTTTGCTCTATTCCTCTGAAGCAATTTGTTCTTGTACTCAGTGTTCTACAAACTTAATTTCTTCATCACTCACTTAGAAAGGTGATGCTAGAGATTTTGCAGTTTGTGATCTCCCAGATCATCATGTTTCTTAACTCTTATAAATCCATCCAAATAACTTGCATTTTTAATGTAGCATTTATTTTTTTTCTACATTTTAGTGATAACACACTATTAAATAAAAAATGTAAAAAATAATAATTTATTTTTAATATTAGAATTTAAAATAGTTTCTAATACTTTTTTTTAGCATTACATTTAATTTCCGACTATGAGGAAGGATGTTATCATCACCTTACCTAGCAATAAGTCCATTAACATATGATAACTGCTCAAGTTCATTCTTCAAAACTGATCACATTGCAGAATAACTGTCTGAAATGACATAATGTGGTATATTTTCTTGGATTAAATTCCATATTCAATTTATGGAAAAAATAAAGAAACATAAAACTGGCCCCATTTTGGTCAATTTTGTTCCCCCATAATTTTTTAGAGAATCTAAAATTAAAATAATGAAATATGGCCAAGCGTGGTTTAAAATCAGTGAGGAAGGCTCTCATAGATTCCCTACTCTGGGCCTTCTGGTTCCTGCCTCCTCTTATGGAACAAATTCAATCCTCACTTACCATATTAGAGCAATTCCAACTATTTCAGAATTAGCAAGACTGTTAAGCAGTGGCTCTTCCCGGAAGCCTTGAGGACGGAACTGGATATATCTCCCTGTGGTTTGTTGAGAGAATAAACATTCTCTGTGCAGTTTAGATTATTTTAACTCTTGTTCCAGTTATACAATGTATACTCAATGGAAGAAGTTCAATTAACTTCACATGTGTTTTGTGGTAATAATCCACAATCATTTGAACTGGATGCATTTTTAATGTGGGCAGAATCACTAGACATTATACCTGACAAGATCTAATTGAGGTAAATATTTAAAGCAGCTCCTCAACCTTTTGTACTGTTTGGCACATTCAAAACTTTGGGATTCCTGTGGGTCAATTTAAAAAATAGCTACCACAGGGCCACTGTTATTAACAAGATGCTTAGTTGTAAACACTGGTGCCATAATAAATAATAGATTTACAAAAACCTAAATATATCAAGTCATCTGAGAAGACTCCTCCCCCCCCTTTCATTCCATTTAGGTTTCAAGATCTTTCCTATCGCTGTTCCAATTGAGCTTTTGTCTTTTTTCTGGGGAGGTAGTAGACTTCCACTTTTGTTTAGTAATGTTAGCTGAATGTTTTGCTCTGAAGTATACTAGCTTAAGGATAATTTAAAAACCTTAGAAATCTAGAGAGCTGGGAAGCTTGGTGGCATCTGAGGGTATAGTGATGCCTATGACATTATGCTAAGATCCAGGATCTAAACAGACTCATAACTAAAGTAAACAGTAAACAAAACTATTATGTGGCAAAAGATTAACAATGCAGTATACACATGTACAGCAAAAACAGTAGAAGAACAAGAAAAATCCAAATTACCAAGATAAAACAGATCAGGGACCAAGGTTCAATCCTGAATTATAGGACTAAAAATACTCTGCTTATAAGAAGGACTGAGGACAATCACGACAGATAAACTAATGGACCAACAGTCCAATTTGCTATAATGTAGATCACAGTTTCCCCAAAACAACAAAAAAATGTTTTTTTCTTTTTAAGTGTTTGTATTTGAGACATGCAATTAATGTACTTTTTAGATATATGCATTCTTAAGAAAATAGCATTTTTGACTTTATAGCAATGCTTCTTTTATTTAATTTCTGTTTGTATATCTTCTAATTCATATCTTCTAATTCAAAGCAGGTGGCAAATGGATTTTCCAACAACTGAATATGATGAAATTAAAATCAAAAGCATGTTATAAACAAACTGAATTGCTTTATAATTAGAATTTTTCAAGATAGTAGCTCACTAGCATTAATCAAAGATCTGTATATCTATTCATTGCCCAGATTTTAGTAATTTAAAGTAGACTACACAGTCCATTGAGACAAATATAAATATTTGTAATTGTTTTGATATATCAATTTTAATTTATTATTTATTTGTCCTGTATATACTTTTTAATTTATTAAATTTATTGTCAACAAGGCCCTAGTACAACCATGCCTATACAACCATTTTATCAGAATTACAAGTGCACATCCAAAACACCAGTTTCCTCTTCTTTCTGTCTAGACTCCAAAAAGTAAAATTACTACTAAGCTTGAACTACAGAGCTTCAGTTCAATAAATCTAAAGCAGTCCTTATTGTTAATAAAATTATCTTAATGTGGTTTGCTTTTTAAATATCTTGCCATTAATTTAAAGTCACTAAAACAAATCAAATTATTATAACATATAAGGTGGCTGCTTCTCCCAAAGCAGATGGCAAATGGATTTTCCAACAGTAGAGTACAGTGGAATTAAAATCAAAAGCATGTTATAAACAAACCAAATTGCTTTATAATTAGAATTTTCCAAGATTGTAGCTTCCAGGGAAAACAGTATATTAAAGACACTGAAATAATTAATTTGGGGTTTTTCCGTTTATTTACTGTCCAGCAAGATAACAAGAAACAGAACGTTTAAAAAAAAAGATGCAGCTGAAGAATATTACTCTTTTATACTTTCTAAAACCAAGATTCTAATTAAGTATTTTATTTTACTTTTTTGTTGTTAAAAAACAATGGAAAATGAAAATTGGTGTATTAGCAATGAAAGCTGATTATGGTGGTAGTGGAAACTGCTCTTGCTGCAACTAATATTCTTGTGTGTGTTTTTTTTCTAGTGCAAGTTCAAACATACACCCTAGTGTTTCCTTGAAAAAATATCATCTTCTTTCTTAACAGGAAGCCCTGTCATCCAATTAAGAAGTGAGATGGAGGCCTTTTTTTGTCATGGTGGCATAACATTAGAATACATTCCCTAAAGAAGCCCTGCCAGCTGATGCCAACATGATAATATTTTTGGCTTCAGGTCAAGATGCTTTTATTTTTCCAGACATTTTAATGAATTTGCTTTTGCTTGGGGTATTGCTTTATTGCTTGTTGTGTCTCCCTTTTATTTTTTGCATTGATTATTTTGTTTGGTTTGAAAAGAATTCTATTTGTACTTCTTGAATGTTTTATGTTCAGTGCCATTTTGAGTGTAGATATCTCAAAATTAAATATACACTTTAAAATATGCTGAGCTTTTAATGAACATTGATCTCCTTAATAGTGAAAAATACATGATCAACGGGGTCTATGGCACATTTTTGGAAACAAAAACCAGCAGTCTGTTTGCTGATGTACAATCCTTGGCTGTTGATTGAATTGCAGAGCAGAACAATAAGCAGGAATCTGCACATGTCAAATTTCAAATCCAGTGTAAATATCTGGCTGACTGTGCAACTAACTATAGTAATAAATTAATTAAAATGTGGCTCCAAAAATGCCTGTGATACTCCCATTCAATGGAAGTCATGTGTTTTCTATAAATGGAAAAAGGTAGATGGCATTGTTTGGAGATGTGCCAATTTACCTGGGGGAGGGGGAATCAACAAAAATAACTAGTGATGGAAATGATAAAATAAGAATGGTTCTGCAGGAAGGTAGGTGGTTAGCAGTTGACATGACCATTGTCTGAGAATGCCCACTGGATATTCTTAGCTAAAACAACTAATTATCATTAATATCAGTGGCTTACTTCCATCTTTCTAAAAGTACTGTGTAATGATAGTAAGTCTATATAAATGGATACTCCTATTGTTTTTTTCTCTTCGACACATAATGAACTTTAATTGCCTCTTTTTCCATGAGGTGGTCAAGAATGACAAATGCAGTTATATAGTTCTATCTTACTATTTATTACAGGATTCTGATGAAGTCATCATCAGTGGGAAACAACAATGTCAAAAATTCCAACATCTTTCTACACGTTTTGTGTTCATCTTCAGTTAACCAATGAAGTGTGTGTGTAGTACAGTTATGCCAGTTGTATATATTACGACTAAAAAGCAATGCTCTTGATGACTTGCCCTGACATAGATGTGATGCTATACAGTTCTACATTCTAAGATCTACAATTTTGTTAACCACCTTATTTGCATTATGCTTGTTGCATTGACATTTCAGATACCAGCTAAACTGTTTTGATAGGACAAAACCATAAATAGTTGCAGCCAAGATTCTGTGAGGCAAATCTATTGGGATTGCACAAACATTTTAGGACAAACCTAGAGGTAATTAAGAATGCTGGAGAAGGGGGAAAAGTGCAGAAAGAATGCAGTAAAAGTAATGGACTTAAAAATATGAACTTGCCAGGAAATAGATGAAAAAGGAGATTCAAGTAAAAGTAGGCTATATTCTTTCAGATTTTGACCGAATTCTACCAAATACCCATATATTTCTTATTTTGAGGTTTTTCTACTTTTATAGACTCTATTTTCCCTTCAATAAATAATAGCAATGTGAAACAATTGGCATGGGAAGAAAGGTAGAACATAATAATAAACATACATAACTGTATATTCTGAAGTTCCTGAGACATTGTTTACATGTAGTTTTAAGTTACTTATCCCTTTTATTACTAACTTTCCTTTCCTTTCCTTTCCTTTCCTTTCCTTTCCTTTCCTTTCCTTCTTTCCTTTCCTTTCCTTTCCTTTCCTTTCCTTTCCTTTCCTTTCCTTTCCTTTTTTCTCCCTGCCTCTTCACTTTCCCCTTTTCCTTCCTCTTCCTTAGTCTCATTCATATCTCTGGATTACCAAATCTTCATCAATTCATTTAACGAATGAATTTAAAGCAATGTGTCTCTATCTTTCTATAATTTTTGTACAGCTACTGTATATGTTATGGCCATAACAATAAACTCTTATGTTTATAAACTCTGCATTAACATGAGATATTAGTGTTAGTCTCTGTATTTGATAACTGTCAATATATAATTAGATAATAAGATTACATTAATTCAAAAAAGCAAAAGAAAATTGGAAAACTGAACAATTTCATTGTTTCTGTTCTGCTCTGTACATTTAAGTCTGTCATCAACTATTTCACTAAGCAAATCAGCAATTATTTCAGGCCATATATGGATGCAGATAACAACTTTTCATCTATTATGTAGAATTATTTCTTCTGATTCCCCATAGATTTGTTATTACTAGATTTAAAACACTTATTCTGTGGTCAAGTAACGTGTGTTTTGGTACAATGATCAATCCTAATTTAATTTGCATATTTTATTATGTCTAGTTAGCTACTAATTTATAAACTAAATATAGAGTCTTTGGGATTTAATTCAATTAAGTTATTCTTCAGGGTGGTCTTCATATAAGACAAAAGTGGAAAAATAATGCTATTCTTGATTCCAAGAACACTTAAACTGAATGTAAGTAATTTATTCCACAACTCTCTAACTTTTATTACCATGTATCAATGATATGCTTCAGTTTTTATTAGAAGTTTACATATTTTATGCACAGAATTACCAGTCATCATTGGTAATAGCTGTGAGATTTAAATAAATGTATTTAATTAGTAGTTAAATTAGCAAGACTCCTGTCCTAATTTTGCCCACAATGTAGTCTGCAGAAGCATCTGACGTCAAATGCCATAATAGCAATATTTCCTAGAGAATTATAGCCATTTGTCCAGTACATGAAACTGGGTAATGTTCCAATAAATCAGTTATCTAACTTTCTGTTGCCATATTCATCAATAAGTTTAAATGAAACCAATCATACATTAAATAATTGCTAGTATTATAGACAGTATGATTGAAATAACGTTCTTTTCATGCTCATTTTTATAACCATTTCAAAATTTATTCCATATTCTGATCCATTTTAATTTTGAGTTGCCATAGGCTATTGCATGTAGTATTATCAGGGGCAAGATACACAAATACAAAATGTGAAGGACTTGGCTATGACTAAATAATGTATAAACTATCTTCTATCTAGAGTAATGGTGCTATGATTGAGTTTATCCAATAAAGGTTCAAGGTACAATATAGGGTGTTGTATTTGTTTTCTGCTGATCCCAGGCCCAACCTGAGCTGAAGGACAAGTTAACAGTTCATCCTTCTTACTTCCTCCAAATTACTGAAGCTGGTGGAACTTAAATTTTATTTCAGTCCTAGCATGTTATGGCATCCTTAATCATACCTTAATGCAAGAGTGCCAGCAAGTATTATGAGAGCAGAACAATGCATGTGCTAACCGCCTAATCTAATCTTAGAATAACTTTATTGTCACTTTGAACATTAATTGGCATACATTAAAATGAAATTTTGTTTCATACAGCTCTCAAAGGGTCTCCATATCTAATATACACTACATAAACATGACTAAATAAATAAATATTATGCATATGCTCACATATATTATATGACACGGAGAAACAACACAGTCTTGTTTGGATGTATACATGTACATGGAAAGATAAACGAATCTTGTGAGTTTCTCTCACCAATAGCTCACCTGCTAAAACAGGTGGCTCGAGATGCCTGTTGCATTTGTCTTGATCAGGAGTATTTCACAGCAGTGCGTTCTATGAAGTATTACAGAAGGTAGCTATGTGTTTAAATGCAGCAGTAAGAAACATTTCTACCACAAGGCATTGCCTCCATATGAATGAACATCTGGGTTCAAGAGAAACGGATATAAATAACAATTAACAAATACCTGAGACAGATGTCTAATTTTAACTACCACAACCTTTCCTAGCCTCGTAATTTATTTATTTATTTATTTATTTATTTATTAAATTTTTATACCGCCCTTCTCCCGAAGGACTCAGGGCGGTGTACAGCCAGAGTAAAATACAAAATATATACAATTAAAAAGGATTTAAAATATAAAATTACTAAATGGCTCAGAATTAAAATGAATTTAAAATTTAAAATACTTCTAAAACCCAATTTAAAATCAATCCATTTATGCCAGTCCCGCTTGGATGAATAAATATGTTTTTAGCTCACGACGGAAGGTCCGAAGATCAGGCACTTGACGTAGACCAGGGGGGAGTTCATTCCAGAGCGTCGATGCTCCCACAGAGAAGGCCCTACTCCAGGAGGCCGCCAGCCGACATTGTTTGGCGGACGGCACCCTGAGGAGACCCTCTCTATGAGAGCGTACGGGTCGGTGGGAGGCATAGGGTAGCAGCAGGTGGTCTCATAAGTACCCGGGTCCTAAGCCATGGAGCGCTTTAAAGGTGGTGACCAGAATCTTGAAGCGCACCCGAAAGACCACAGGAAGCCAGTGCAGACTGCGTAGCAGTGGTGTTACGTGGAAGCCACGAGTGGCTCCCATTACTACTCGCGCAGCTGCATTCTGGACTAACTGCAGCCTCCAGGTGCACCTCAAGGGCAGCCCCATGTAGAGAGCATTGCAGTAATCCAGCCGAGATGTAACCAGAGCGTGAGTGACTGTGCATAAGGCATCCCGGTCAAGGAAGGGACGCAACTGGCAGACCAAGCGGACTTGGTAAAAGGCCCTCCTGGAGACGGCCGCCAGATGTTCATCAAAGGACAGCCGTCCATTCAGGAGGACGCCCAAGTTGCGAACCACCTCCTTTGGGGCCACTAACTCGCCCCCAACAGTCAGCTGCGGATGCAGCTGACTGTACCGGGGTGCCGGCATCCACAGCCACTCCGTCTTGGCGGGATTGAGCTTGGGTCTGTTTCTCCCCATCCAGACCCGTACAGCTTCCAGGCTCCGGGACAACACTTCGACTGCTTTGTTGGTGTGGTCCGGGTGGAAAAGTACAGCTGAGTATCATCCGCGTACAGATGATAACTCACCCCAAAACCACTGATGACCTCACCCAGCGGCTTCATATAGATGTTGAACAGGGTAGGCGAGAGAATCGACCCCTGAGGTACCCCACAAGTGAGGCACCTCGAGGACGACCTCTGCCCCCCTGTCAACACCGTCTGCGACCGGTCGGAGAGATAGGAGGAGAACCACCGATAAACGGTGCCTCCCACTCCCAATCCCTCCAACCGGCGCAGCAGGATACCATGGTCGATGGTATCAAAAGCCGCTGAGAGATCTAATAGGACCAGGGCAGAGGAACAACCCCTGTCCCTAGCCCTCCAGAGGTCATCCACCAACGCGACCAAAGCCGTCTCCGTGCTGTAACCGGGTCGGAAGCCGGACTGGAACGGGTCTAGATAGACAGCTTCCTCCAGGTGCCGGGGAAGCTGCCATGCAACCACACTCTCTACAACCCTCGCTAAAAACCGAAGGTTCGAGACTGGACGGTAATTTCCCAAAATAGCTGGGTCCAGGGAAGGCTTCTTCAGGAGAGGTCTCACCACCGCCTCTTTCAAGGCGGCGGGGAAAACCCCTTCAACCAAAGAAGCATTTATAATCCCCTGGAGCCAGCCTCGTGTCACTTCCTGAGCAGCCAGTACTAACCAGGAAGGACACGGGTCCAGTAAACATGTAGTTGCATGCAACCTCCCCAGCAGCCTGTCCACGTCCTCGAGAGCCACAGAATCAAACTCATCCCAAATAACCTCCACAAGATGTGTCTCTGCCATCTCGGCTGAATCATCGCAATCATGGTCCAAGCCATCACGAAGCTGAACGATTTTATCGTATAGATAACCGTTAAACTCCTCAGCTCGTCCCTGTAGGGGGTCATCCCGACCCTCCTGTTGAAGGAGGGAACAGGTCACCCGAAACAGGGCGGCCGGGCGGTTATCTGCCGATGCAATGAGGGTGGAAACGTAGGAACGCTTCGCCTCCCTCATTGCCACTAGGTAGGTCTTAGTAAAAGACCTCACTAGTGTCCGATCAGCCTCGGAACGGCTGGACCTCCAAATACTCTCTAGGCGTCTTCGCCGGCGTTTCATCTCTCTCAGCTCCTCGGAGAACCAGGGAGCCAATTGAGATCTACGCCGGGTCAGAGGCCGCAAAGGCACGACACGGTCCAAAGCCCCAGCCGCGGCCCGTTCCCAAGCCGCAACCAGTTCTTCAGTCATGCCGTGGGTAAGATCCTCAGGAAACGGTCCAAGCTCCGTCAGGAACCTCTCCGGGTCCATCAGGCGCCTGGGACGGAACCAATGCATTAATCACCTAATGTGCTAACTTGGGGAATTGTAATCATGTCACATTTGTAAAGCAACAAAATGAGAAAAACTGTTTTAATAATAGTAACAATTCTGAAGTAATAAAATTGAATTAATCAGTTTCATTTAATTAATCTTGATTCACTTTCAGTTTGAATATAGGTCAATGACTAATTTAAATCATATGTTTATATGAGAGCATATGCACCAAGACAAATTCCTTGTGTGTCCAATCACACTTGGCCAATAAAAAATTCTATTCTATTCTATTCTATTCTATTCTATTCTATTCTATTCTATTCTATTCTATTCTATTCTCTTTATTTATAGCTAGCAATACTTTTTTGATAATTGTGGTGTAATGGTAAGATATTGAACAAGGGCTAAAACTGGGGACTCACCAAGTGATTCTTAGCTGTTGGTATGTCTCAGTTTGCTCTATTGTAAGGATTGTTATTGTAAAGAACAGGTGGGGGATATCTCAACACTCAAACTGAGTACGTTGCTGTCAGCATGCCTTTTTATCAATATGGATCAAAGAAGTTATTAACTAATTTAATAAAATAAGTGAAATGGAAATTTGGCCAATAAGATACTTAAAGCATAGGTTGGTTTTGATTTTTGTGTGTGTTTGTTTTGCCTTCAAGTCAATTTATGACTTCTTATGATTGTCTGGACAAGTCCCTGATGCTTTTTGGCAAGGTTTTTTAGAAATGGTTTCCCATAGCTTTCTTCCTGATAGAGCAAGATTGACTCAAAGTCACCTACCTGATTTCTTGTCTAAGGCAGGAGTAGAACTTCCTGCTTTGTAGCCTGATGCCTTAACCACTACACCAAATTGGCTCTTTATTTATATTTATTTATTTATTATTCAAATTTTTATAAGACCTATGTACTTACACCATAATATATTTAATTAAAACCCCGTTTCCTGCAATAGATACCCTTTAAATCAGTGGTGGGATTCAAATAATTTAACAACTGGTTCTCTGCCCTGATGATTTCTTCCAACAACCAGTTCACCAAACTGCTCAGAAAGTTAACAACCGGTTCTCCCGAAGTGGTACGAACTGGCTGAATCCTACCACTGCTTTAAATATAACTAGGAACAAATACATTATTCCAAATGGTTTCTCTTTGTGCATATAAACCTCTGATCCTAAAATATTACCTAAACAGAATTTGGACCATAAGCCTGCTGTGGGTGGCTTAGAGAAAGTCTGGTTTTGAAGAATGAGATACAAATGTTAAAAATAAATCATTAAAAAGGTTTAACAAATACTTTCTTCTAAAAAGAAAAAGCAGATACAATGTTTAACAATGACTTTAATACAAAAATATGAATAGTGTATTCAGAAAACATTATAGAGCAAAGATATAGATTAATATTTTTCAGTAATTTTCTTAATGCCCACTCCTTACAGTACTTATAGAAATTATTTTATTGCTTTAAATTCAAAAATACATTTTTAAATCTTCATCTTAGAATAGTAGGAGTAATAAGCCTGGAAAATTTCCTATAGAATATGACCAGCTGCAATTAATAGCCCCCAAGGGGGCCCTGACTCATTAATTCATCTTAAAAAACGATTGATCTCAAGAAAATGCCTCTCCATTTCAATTGTTATTGCAGATCTCTATAGGGAAATTAAAGTTTTTTACAATCAAAATTTAAATGCCATTGTGAATTTCTCCATTCTATTAGCTTCTATTAGGAGAAACATATCTGCCACAATATGTTAAATAGTTGACAAAGTCATTTGCTTCAATATTTTTATGAACATTTGTACAATCTATGGGGTAGTGTTTGAATCTTATTCTCCCAGTTCTGCCCTTATTTTGTTTCAGTCTGAAGAATGGGCAGATAATTATGCTCTAGTCCAGTGGTTCCCAACCAGTGTGCCGCGGCACTAAGGGGTGCCGTGAGATCTTTTGAGGGTGCCGGGAACTTTTGAGCTACGGAGATTTTAAATATCTATTTCCTTATAAGGGTGCCGGGAACTTTTGAAAGGCTTTCCAAGGGTGCCTCAAACAAGAAAAGGTTGTGCATCAAACAAGAAAAGGTTGGGAACCACTGCTCTAGTCTATAACATTCCATCTTATCTATTTCATATCCTGTTTTCTCTGTCATTTTCTTAGGGACTATTTGACTGATTTTATAATTGTCAAAGCTGAGATTTACAAGCTCAATATATTCTTGAAAGAATTTTCATTTAAGACTTTGATATCATACAGAAGATAAGGAGAAAGTCCTTTATCTATCTTCAATCTAAGTCATGAAAGTCATTGGAAATGAGCCATGGAAATTAAGTGTAAGACAGTCTATATATATATATATATATATATATTTGTTTTCTGAGGTTTTTCATATATATATATATATATATATATATATATATATATATATATATATATATTGTATTCATCCATTTACATTAAATGAAAGAGCTAATTTGAGAGAAGGAGCATGTATAAAACTTAACAAAATCAACTTTGGAGCTGTGGTGGTGAGCTGCAGTATTGCAGGTCAGCTCTGCTCATTGCCAGGAGTTCAATATTGACTAGTTCAAGGTTGACTCAGCCTTCCATCCTTCTGAGGTTGGTAAAATGAGGACCCAGATTATTGGGGGCAATATGCTGACCGTAAATCGCTTAGAAAGTGCTATAAAGCTCTATGAAATGATATATGTCTAAGTGCTATTGCTATTGCTATTATCTCATTTAATGAAACATTGAATGAATGAATATGAATATTTTAATTTGTATACCGCCCTTCTCCCGAAGGACTCAGGGCGGTGAACAGGCAGATAAAAAACAGATATACATAATAATTAAAACAACCCTTAAAAAACTGATTTAAATTAGCCCAAATATTAAAATAACTTAAACCCCCATAAAATTACCATTATTGGAAGCCCCAAGATTTAAGAAATTACAAACCAGTGTAAGAATTTTTGCTATTGTTACAAATTTAAAATTATTTTGGCTGGTTTTAACATTTACTAATTTTTGCTACTCCTGAGTAAGAAATTAAATATTTAGCAGCAGTAGTTCGAAACCTGAAATTTGTCAATAGAATCTGGCTTTGATTTTATCAAACATGTAACTATGTAAGGCTAAATGCCTTCCTACACTATTGCTCATGATAGGAATTTTCAATTTTTAGTATATGTCTAGCCTTTTTTTTTTTTTTTTTTTGGCAGATTATTGGATGAAGATTGGGCTTTTGCAATTTCTTCTAAAAGACTTTAGTAGTCTAAACACTTTCTATGCTTTAATGTCCCCTATTTTTAAATTCAGGCTACTAAACTATTTATTTTTTGCTTGTACTTAGGTTTTCACTTTTAAATTTTATCTTGGATGGAAACAATCCTTTTTTAGTTATAAAATGTCCCTATAGTTGTCTAATAGACAAAAGTGAAAGTGGACCTTCTTGTCTAGTTCCTCTAAATAAAGGGAAAGTAGCAGAAAACAAACTGTTAATCTTTACTTTAGATGTAGACAACTCATATAATATCTTGATCCATTTTATGAATTTCAAAGGAAATCCAAACCTGGTTAATGCAACAACAAACAATATACTGTTTATATATTTTGTCTATGTATTTTACATCTATATAGGAAAGGGCTGTCTACAATAGCACTATCAGCACCTGGGCCTCCCGCGTGGCAGGCAAGAATTCTACCACTGAACCACCAATGCAATAATGTCAGCGTTCCAGAAAACCCCTCCTGCAGAAAAGATTCCGAAACCAACATCTTTCAAAGTTCTTTTACTAGCATAGGTAAACTGGCACAGTTGGAGGAAAACCGAAACTGGGGATTCCGGTTCCTCCTTCAGTAATACAAACCCCCAAATCTCCACCCTCATGACCCCTCTGCCGGTCACATGCTCCAATCCTCAACCGTCCCATGTCGAAGCATCACTCCAACCACTCCTTCTCCAGATGTGAACCCAGCCTGACCTTGACCAGCAGAAAATGTTATTATGTCTAATCATCCCTTGCACTACCACCCTCCTCCCCTCCTTTCCCACAGAGGAGAATTGTGGCAGCGCATGGAAGCCTTCAGCCTAGTATGGCTTCCAAAGCTAACAAGTACTTTTGTTGGAGATATACTGGTAGTCTTTGATTTACAACCACAATTTCTGTTGTTAAGTGAGATATTTGTTAAGTGTATTTTACCCAATTTTATGACCTTTCTTGCCCCAGTTGTTAAACGAATCACTGCAATTGTTAAGTTAGTGGTACAGTTGTTAAATGAATCTGGTTTCCCCTTCAAATTTGCTTATCAAAAAATTGCAAAAAGTGATCACATAATCCCAGGACACTGCAACCTCATAAATATAAACTAGTTTCCAAGCGTTTGAAATTTGATCACATAACCTCAGGGATGCTACGAAGGTCGTAAATTTGTGAAAAATGGTCATAAGACACTGTTTTCAATGCTTTGAGTGGTCACTAAATGAACTGTTTTAAGTCGAGAACCACCTGTAGTTTTCCTTTTACTAACTAGATCTATGTGATTAAGATGAATTTTACTCCAAACTAGATTTATTTTAAAAGGTTTTCCTATTTTTATTCCTTCACGCTATTTCAAGAAAATTTATAGGATATTAAATTATTTCTCTGGCAAGCACATGCTGGGAAGATTTCACTGTGCAAATTAAAATTACCTAGATTTGAATGACCTTTCAGGATGTTTTTCAACTTCCCAGTCTAGTTTTCAGACCTGGGATTCCCTGATGGCCTAGTCTGCTTAGCTTTTTTAAGATCAGCCAAGCTGACCACATTAGTTGGAACTCAACAGAAGCATTTTCCATTTTCATTTAATTAGCCTACGAATGATTAAATGAAGGTTTCTGTATGTTTTGGCTTACCTCATAGTTGAAGTTACTTCTGATATTTAACCTAACATACCCACATTAAGATTATACTTTGAATTGTATAATTTGTCAACCAGAAAGAGCCATAGATCTCACAAGAAAGGGAATGAGAATTTAAAATATCTGTGAATGTCTTGTGTAATAATGCATTACTTATCCGCGACTAACTTCAGAGAAAGTGTTGCAGACTGTAATCCTCACTCTTAAGTGCACACCAAATGTCCAGATGTCTACCCACAAAATCTGTCTCTCCATTAATCCTGTAAAGCAATTCCACCATCCCTTCAGCAATTTATATGCAACCACACGCATTCAGGTTTGAGGAAAATTCTAGTCTTACAAAAATGTTGGTATTTGTCAAATTGGTCTTGTTGTTCCTCCCCTCCCCCGCCTTCCATCATTTTTACTGCAACCCAAATGTCTCAAGACTAGGAAAATCTATTTCACATGCTCCACATCAATTCCAAGATTCGTCTGCAAGAAACCTTACTGAATTGGGGAAAGGTCAATGCTGCATTCCTTTTTTAAATGGCTTAAAAAAGATGCCACACAGGAGAATGGGTGTAGCCAACATAAACCATTTTCTAAACACAGGGCATAAGGGTTTAATTATAACAAATTACACCAATAACTTTTCTTGCTAATGAACAAAATGCTTCCATAACCTCAAGAGACACACATAAACTCCAGATACAGATTATTAGTCAAATAATTGTGTAATTTAGTAAAATTTATGTAATGTAAAGAGGGAAGTAATTTACACATTTATATGCATTTGTGGCACACTCCAGACAAGGTTAGGGTGACTGAATTCATCTTGTTTTTTATTTTTAACCATGTTTTATACATGCCTATGTCAATATACAAGCTATATATACAATATACTAGCTTTCTTTGATTTTGCTGGAGTGTCAATCTTGCTCCCCCCCCCAATTTTCTTTCCAACTTTTATTATTTTGTGTTGTGTGTATGTTCTTTGCTTGACAAGGAGAGCTTTCAGTGACACATGAAAACATTTCTGGGAAACCATTTGACAAACGCATGTAGTAAAAAGTAACAGGCAATAAATAATATTTTTTAGTCAATTAACTACTAAAATAGTTTCTCAACTAAAGGTGAAATTAAGAAACATTAGTTTCTAAGCATATTTCTTGCACTCCAGTTAATCTTCATATCAAAATTCTTATTGCATTTTGAAGGCCTTCAATTTCCGTGTAGAAGAAAAGGTTGAATAAGATACAAAATATCTGACTCCTAAATCATTAATAATAAAGATAGAAGATAATCATTCTTATCATTGTACTACATTTTTAAGGTTGAAGGTGGAAATTTTTAATTCTCTCAGTCCACCAAAGATAGCATGGCTTGTGGGTCTCACACTACCAAATTCAGCACAGCATAAACTTTAGCTGGTTCTCAACTTGGGCATTTTAATACTTTCATGGTTCCCACAGATGAAAAAGAATTGATGGAAATTATGGCTAGGAAGACTTTCATGCAGTTTTAGCTGGTTCATTAGAAAGAAAAAGAAGGATTAGGGGAGACATGATAGCAGTGTTCCAATATTTCAGGGGTTGCCACAAAGAAGAGGGAGTCGGGCTGTTCTCCAAAGCACCTGAGGGTATAACAAGAAGCAATGGGTGGAAACTGATCAAGGAAAGAAGCAACTTAGAACTAAGGAGAAATTTCCTGACAGTTAGAACAATTAATAAGTGGAACGACTTGCCTGCAGAAGTTGTGAATGCTCTAACACTGGAAATTTTTAAGAAAATGTTGAATAACCATCTGACTGAGATGGTGTAGGGTTTCCTGCCTGGGCAGGGGGTTGGACTAGTAGGCCTCCAAGGTCCCTTCCAACTCTGTTGTTATATTATATTATATTATATTATATTATATTATATTATATTATATTATATTATATTATATTATATTATATTATATTATATTATATTATATTATATTATATTATATTATATTATATTATATTATATTATATTACATTACACTGGTAAGAGTCACTCATGACTTTGACATGTCATGGTCAGAGTACTCTACCTTGATTTACATGAGCTGTCCTTGGAGACTACCCAACCAAATGGTGCAGAATGCAGTCCACTTATTAATGGAAAATAGGAGGAAGAAGGTGTGTTGGATATGTTTGCTGCCTTGAGTTATTTGTATAAATAATATAGGTGGGATACAAATAAACAAACAAACGAATGAATGAATGAATAACTAACTAAATAACTAAATAAATAAATGAGAACAATCAATATTGTTAAAGTACATTTGTGCTGATGGAAAAGAATAACTTAGGATTTGAGAGACCATCTCAATTAGAGTTTGCCTGCTCAGAGCATCTTGACGGAGAATGAATGTTGAATGTTGAAAAAATATATTTAAAAAAAGAAAATTCCCATTCCTTGTGAAGCATGGCTTTCATTCTCTGCTGGAATAATTCACCCTGTGTAAATAATATCAGCCCTTGCAATTTAGATGGTCAAGAATCTAGTTAGGATCTGGCTTTTCCAGACAGCATTTGACAGCATTTCAATTTGAGAATTGAATAGACAGATGTATCTGGCATCTGGCATTGTAATAGTGATGTTTGTTTTTGCAAGCTTAGATTTAGGTGACTGAAATGGCATAGAAGCCACTGTAATAAATAGATAAAATAAATTTCAGCTGCAAACAGTCTCACGTGTGTTAGGCAGTGCTGTGGATTCAGGAATGGTACACATCTCAATCAGGATGTGCACAAATTATTATAAAGAAAAATTTATCTGTCACCTTTTTATACAGCTTCCCTCTTTTGCCTTCTGACTTAGTCTCTTTCTAGGAACAAAGCATATCACTACTGAATTTTCTGTTTCAGGAAACTTACCATATTTGAACTTCGACACCCACTTGACCATTGCCTCCTTTCCCATGTTAGGGTGGATCTGCTGCAGTTATGTTCCTCTGGAATTTTCTCCATTATCTTTCTCTCCTTCCATTTTTCTGCAGAGCAATTGTTTAGCAGGCAGGCATACATTTTCTTACATCTGCTATAAAGCTACAGTTTATTTGGCTTTCTTTCTTCCTTTCCTAGTATTTAGTTTCATTGGGTCATTCCACACTGCTTGTTTCATTCTGCTGGGTTATGTCTCTTAAGCCAGGTTCAGATATACCAGTTCAGATTACAATGGGTTAATAATGGAACTGGACTGGGGCTTACTCTGGACTATGGTCATTGTAAGATCTGACTAATCATTCCTCTCCCCTACCTTAGGGAGGGGAGAGGAATTCTTGGAAAGCAAGTTTACTGCCTACAGTAGGTACTGTGAAGATCACTCTACATTTGTTTTAGGGATTCTTCCATTCTCATTTGTTCTTGTGATTTTCCTTTGTATATATGGTCTATAGGGTTATGGGAACTTTGTAGCAGGGAAGAACTGATGCTTCAGCTTCATAAAAACAAAATACCCATGATTTTACCTTGCAACTTAAAAGCTATTAAAAACACATAGGGAAGGGAGGGGCAGGGGAGGGGAGGGGAGGGGAGGAAATATATCTATGGCAGAGAAGGAAAAAGAAATTGCATGTTGCATTTCAAGTCAAAATAGGCAGTGCCCTATCAAATCCTGCTCCTGTTAATAGCGGTGTCCCCCAAGGCAGCATTCTAGGACCAACACTCTTCATATTATACATAAACGACCTCTGTGGCCATATTATAAGTAACTGTGTTCTCTTTGCTGATGATGTTAAACTATTTAACACTACCAACAATGCTGCTACCCTTCAAAAAGACCTTGACTTTGTGTCAGAATGGTCAAAAATTTGGCAACTCCAAATCTCAACCAACAAATGTTCTGTCTTACACATTGGAAAAAAGAACCAGAACACTAAATACAAGCTGCACGGACATGACCTTGTAGATGACCCTCACTCTGTCAAAGACCTTGGAGTTCTCATATCAAATGATCTAAGTGCCAAAGCCCACTGCAACTACATCGCCAAAAAGACATTAAGAGTTGTAAACCTAATCTTGTGTAGCTTCTTCTCCGGAAAGATTACACTACTAACAGAGCATACAAAACATTTGCTAGACCAACTCTTGATTACAGCTCATCTGTCTGCAACCCACACTTCATATCGGACATTAATACAATTGAGCATATCCAGAAATATTTCAAAAGAAGAGTCCTCCACTCCTCTGATTGCAACAAAATACCTTATGCAACTAGTATACCATCATCCCCGTGCCGAAGAAGCCCACCATCAAGGAACTGAATGACTACAGACCAGTTGCATTAACATCTGTAGTCATGAAAACCTTTGAAAGGCTAGTGCTGTCCACTGAAAAGCATCACGGATCCGCTGTTAGACCCCTTGCAATTTGCATACCGAGCAAATAGATCAACAGATGATGCTGTTAATATGGCTCTGCACTACATCCTACAACATCTTGAATCTCCAAAGACCTATGCAAGGGTCTTCTTTGTAGACTTTAGTTCAGCATTCAATACCATCATCCCAGACACTCTTCTAACTAAGCTAAACCAGCTACAGGTACCTGAACAGACTTGTAAGGGGATCACAAGCTTCCTAACAAACAGGAGGTGAAGCTAAGCAGGATCACATCAGATACCTGTACAATTAGCACAGGGGCTCCCTAAGGCTGTGTACTCTCCCCACTTCTCTTCTCTCTGTATACCAGTGACTGCATCTCCAATGATCCATCTGTTAAACTACTGAAGTTCGCAGATGACACAACAGTGATTGGTCTCATTCGAGACAATGATGAATCCGCATACAGACGGAAGGTCAAATGTCTAGCCTCGTGGTGCGACCAAAACAATCTGGAACTGAACACACTCAAAACCGTAGAAATGGTGGTAGACTTTAGGAAAAACCCTTCCATACTTCCACCTCTCACAATACTAGACAACACAGTATCAACAGTAGAAACCTTCAAATTTCTAGGTTCTACCATATCGCAAGATCTAAAATGAACAACTAACATCAAAAACATCATCAAAAAAGGACAGCAAAGAATGTTCTTTCTGCACCAACTCAGAAAGCTCAAACTGCCCAAGGAGCTGCTGATCCAGTTCTACAGAGGCATTATTGAGTCTATCATTTGCACCTCTATAACTGTCTGGTTTGGTTCTGCAACCCAACAAGACAGACACAGACTTCAGAGGATAATTAGAACTGCAGAAAAAATAATTGCTACCAACCTGCCTTCCATTGAAGACCTGTATACTGCACGAATCAAGAAGAGGGCTGTGAAAATATTTACAGATTCCTCACATCCTGGATATAAACTGTTTCAACTCCTACCCTCAAAACGACACTATAGAGCACTGCACACCAGAACAACTAGACACAAGAACAGTTTTTCCCCGAATGCCATCACTCTGCTAAACAAATAATTCCCTCAACACTGTCAAACTATTTACTAAATCTGCACTATTAATCTTCTCATCGTTCCCATCACCCATCTCCTTCCACTTATGACTGTATGACTGTAACTTTGTTGCTGGTAATCCTTATGATTTATATTGATATTGATTGTTTCTTGATTACTTATTTGTAGCCTATGACTATTATTAAGTGTTAAATTTGTACCCTATGACCATCATTAAATGTTGTACCTTGATGAAGGTATCTTTTCTTTTATGTACACTGAGAACATATGCACCAAGACAAATTCCTTGTGTGTCCAATCACACTTAGCCAATAAAAATTCTATTCTATTCTATTCTATTCTATTCTATTCTATTCTATTCTATTCTATTCTATTCTATTCTATTCTACTATGCCACCAGACTTGAAATTCTGGGTTTAGAAAATTTAGAACTACGCCGCTTTCAGCATGACCTGAACATAACTCATAAAATCATCTGCTACAATGTCCTTCCTGTCAAAGACTACTTCAGCTTCAACCACAACAATACACGAGCACGCAATAGATTCAAACTTAAAGTGAACTGCTCCAATCTTGATTGTAGAAAATATGACTTCGTAACAGAGTTGTTAATGCCTGGAATGCACTACCTGACTCTGGTCTCATCTCAAAATCCCCAAACTTTAACCTAAAACTGTCTACTGTTGACCTCATCCCATTCCTAAGAGGTCTGTAAGGGGCGTGCATAAGAGCACCAGCATGCCTACCATTCCTGTCCTAATGTTCCCTTTAGTTGTATTCATTTTGTTTGTTTATTTCATGCTTATACTTATATATATTGTTTAGTATGTGTTTGACAAAATAAATAAATAAATAAAAATAAAATTAAAAGTCAGATGAGTTTAACTTGATTTAAATTCAGATGTCCTTGTTCTGCAATTCTTTGGGAATCTGATACATGTTAATTAGCCATTGTGTTTTCACTATGATTTGCTGCGATATTCATAAATAAATATTTTAAATATAAATATTTGTAAATAAAACAATTGCCAAGAAGAATTCCCCTGTAAAACTGCCCCCGTTACAGTGCCCTCCACATTCAAGGAAGCAGAAATGCTTAATGTTTTTTCTTCCATTTCCTTTTAAAGGTGAAGCTTCCTGTGAATCAAATTACTTTCTGTGAACAGTTATCCAGAAGCAGTAAATGGAAAATGGAACAGTGATTACAATTAAGGCTGTACCGAATAGTTTTTTTGCCACTATTTCTTCTAAAAGTACTGCACTGCATATGTAAGAAGTGATTAATATATACTATATTGTGTAAGTGAGTTAAACAAACACAATATATTAGTAATATTTTATTATTTATTTAAAATATTGATCTGCTGCATTATTTTTTAAAAAATTCAAAGTGATTTAAACTAATTTAAATGTTCATAATAAACAGGCATAGTGACATCACCAATAACATCAACACCATTATCCTTTTAAAAAAATATTGACGCCATTTTGTTCCACTGGGCTGCTACTGCTTTTCCCTCTTGTTTTTAGCCCTCTAATTTATGGACCATATTTATTTCATGCCTTGTTATTTAATCTGTCTGTGCCAACTCAAAATATTTTGTTTTCATGTGCCTTTGATGTTACTGGATGCCTAATCTTTCAATGTTTTGAGACATATTTGTATTATTGGTGTGGGGACCAGCCAACAGCTGCATTAAGTGGAGTAATCCACTCATGGAAGTGACAGTATATGTTTTGGGAGAAATCAGTTTTCCATGTGAGTATGTGTCAGTGTATGCATGCACACATACATATTTTGAAATAGTTTGGTTTTTTGTCTCTTTGATGTGAAGCCTAAAAGAAGGCTGATGCATCTTATTTTTCTTTCCGCCATAAAATGGCAGGAAATCATGTTTGTCTTTCTTGGTAGTTGGCCATTTAATTTTTACTCTGTGAAGACTTTGGCACCTGCAAGGAACCAACATGACACATATTGCTCATACTAAATGTAATGTATAACAGTGTATTGTCATCTATGAAATAATGACTAGAAACTAAATAATCAGTGAAGGAAGAAGAGGTATCATAAATGGAAAGCTCCCATGGTCTAAATTGTCTTTTACTCTTCTTACTAAGTAGGAACAACACTTAGGAGAAACAAGTCCAAATTAACTCTAAGTGGAATGTGTGAAAAATAACAATTCCAATTATTACTAATATTGTAGTCTTGCGTGGAAAACAAAGACTGTAGATATGCTTTTTATCCTCACATATTAGAACACTACTGTATAGACGCAATGGTTCCACTTCATCACTATTTAATTTTTTAGAAGTCTAAGACTCAATAGATGAGCCGATGAAAGGCCCATTAACAAATGGTGATCTAAATGATATGTAGTAATAAATACTAAATATATTTCTATATATAGTTCTATGATGTATTCATATTAAAAAGAAACATAAAGATTCTGCTTTTTTAAAATCAGGAATTAATCTTTGGGGAGGGAGGGAGGGAGTATTTCTATATTTCATAAATTAGTCTGTCCATCACTATTAACCACTGGTTGTAATAGTAAACAAAAGAAATTGCGGATTACAGAAGAGAGTGAAAATTATTGCTCCAGTTAGGTGTAAAATTGATCTCCATACTAAAGTAAATGAGATGCATCATACATAGTATTACTATGTAGTAATAATGTAGTATTACATTAAGTTAGGAAGCTTAATTTAATGTCTTTGGTCATTGCTAAGCTTATTCAAGGTGTCTCATTTGAAAGTGCAAATTCCATTATGTTGTGTGTAAGCTTATTATAATGCATGTTATGTACATATGTTATGTACATATATCTTAGTAAAATTTGTAACAAAACAGTCATTGGCTGTCCAGTGCTATTTCCTGTTTTCATCCTGCAATAATTTGATTCTAGTGATTTTATTAACAATGATTCATTATTTTTATGCTGAAAAATAGAAGCCAGACATTTTTGGTTTATTTTTTTTTTTATTTACCCAACTTTCAACCTTTCAGCATATTTTAGAAGCATTATATTTCTGACTAATATCCTGTCCCATCATTATTTCTGCCATGTTTTAGTGGGCTTTATTTCTCTTGTACATGTCCATCTTTAAGTGAGCAATAAAATATATTTTTTGTAATATCCTACATTGACCTTGGAGTCTAGCAGCTTGATTTATTCTTTAAATGATTCAGTGTTATTTCATTTTTCTTTTTGACTTATTATCTTCTACAGAAATGCTAACATCAAATATCACTCTGTAATCAATTAACAACATTCATCTTGCCTGACAGAGGCACTGTATCTCTGGGTGGCCATCAAAAACCAGACTGTGATTTAAATTATATATACATATCAGTAGTGGTATTCACTTACCTTAACTACCGATTTGCAAATGTGAGTGCGCACTTGTGCTTCGCTCTCACGCACCACTTCTGCACATGCGCAGAGCCTTCTGCATATGCGCAGAACGTCCATGATGACGTCCAGGCGCGTGGGAGGAGCCTCACGCCACTGCTGCTACTGGTTCTCCCGAACCGGGTAGAACCGGTAGAATCCCACCACTGATACATGCATACATACATACATGCACACACACACACACACACACACATACACGGCTGAGGTGGGAGTTGTGCAAGTGATGACTACAAGAATTGCTTGTTCTACTGTGTTGATTGTAGCATATGATAGACTGAAAAAGATTAACTTTTTTATTTCCTGTATTGGAAACCAGTACTAAAGAGGTTTGTGGTGACCATGGTCTGTCTGTCTATCTGTCTGCATCTGATTTTGGTCTTTGACCAAAAATAAATAGATTAAATATTTCCATTTAAGTTCATTTAAAAAAAAAAATTGAATGTACACCCATTTGTATGAATTAAGCTTATTGATTTAGATAATAAACTCTGATGCAATTACAGTATTTTCATCTCAATGGTGCAAATACTATAATGATTTAAACAACTATTTATATGAGTGGCAATAACTCCAGTCTGTTCACTTAGCCTGCCGGGGAATAGGGATTGAGGCAAAACTCCATGGAATTACTTGAATATGAATGGATTTATGTTTTTTCTATATATTTTTTCCTTTTCCAATACATTCACCTGAGTTTGTTGACTATATTAAAGCATGCTTTCTCCAAATGTTTTAACTGAAATGGATGTAATAATAGCTTAATTGTATTATTCCACATGATAATGTTAAAAATAATTATTGTGAATGCCAAAGATGAATAATTTGGTAAAACCTGATAAACCTTAACACTTCATGATAACTTTTCTCTTCCTCTCCCTCCACTACAACAAACTATGTATTACTTGCTAACTATCTCAAGACTAAGAAATCAGAATATGCTTGAAATTAAATGTATTTGCCTTTAAATTGTCAAGTCAATCCCTGAGCCTATAAAAAAACCCACAATCATAAGTCAGACAGAAATAATGTCAAGGACTGTTTTGCATATAACTAAAATGCATTTTCTTAAGAAGAATATACCACATGTCATCTTTAATGTGGATTAACATATGACTTATATTTTTATTGAGGTTTTTTCCAAGAAATTCAATGCAATGCACATAGTATATCATACTTTCTCTGCCCTCAATTTTTCCTTCACAAAAGTAGATTAGGCAGAGATGATCACTGATCATAGCTGACCAGGGTCTTGACCTCGATCTCTTTAGTCTTAGTCCTCTAAGAAAACACTCTCTGTCACGTTTGGAAGTTTTTCTCACAGTTCTCCAAACATCTAAGACAACACCCTTCACATTTTTGGAGTAATTTCCAGATTTCCCAGTTCAGGATGAGAACAGCTGATATAACTGGGAAGTAACCAAAGACAGGACTTTTTTAGTCGTGGCCCCAAGGTTACTACTTTCTTTTTTTTAAATTCCAATATTTCAGAATTATAGTTTTTGTAATGTATTTTGAACTTTGAGAGGGAATTTTGGGCGGGAAAATTGCACGTTGCTGATTGGTTGAAGCCTCAACCAAAAGAGTATTTAAAGAGGGGTTTTTGCCGGTTGTGTTCGCTGGGGTCACAATAAACTAAAGAGCTGTTGTCACTCACTGGTCTCCTGCCTCTTCATTGCCCGAACTTAACATTGGCGACGAGGATGGGATGTTGAGGCAGTGAGATTGAAAGAAAGAGCTGAAGGAACCAGGAATTCGAAAACCCAGCCAGTTCTCGAAGGCGGAAAATAGCGATGTCCAGCTACACGCCGCCAGCGCCATTCAACCCAGCAAAGGAGAAATGGGGGTCGTACATGGCTCGCTTCGAGTGTTTCCTCGAAGCAAACGAACTACAGGGAGTCTCGGACAATCGGAAGCGAGCATACTTCCTGAGCCACTGCGGTCCAGAGGTCTTCGATACGGCGGAGTCACTCTCAGAGCCAACGCCGGTACAATCGGTACCGTGGCAGACACTACAAACAACACTTCGAGCGCACTACGCACCGGTACCCTCAAAGTTCGTCCAACGTTTCGAATTGAGGCAACGGGTACAGCGAGAAGGCGAATCAATAAGTGTGTATATGGCCGCATTGAGGAAAGCCGCAAACCACTGCGAGTACAGAGATTTGTAGGATTCCTTACTCGAACAACTCATTTGTGGGGTCAGGGACATCAGACTACAAAGGCGGCTGCTGTCTAAAAGCAACCTGACTTTAGCGATAGCCCTGGACGAAGCCAGAGCTCATGAGATGTCCACCAAGGCAGCGGAGACCTTGCAAAAGCCAAACACGCAGGGTGCCGGGACAAAGACTACACCGGTCCACAGTGAGGAAGTCCAGGCCGAATCGGAAGGTGAGGAAGAGGAAGAGGTGTTCCACACCGGAAGGCTGGAGAGAGGTGACCGGGACGAATGTGTGAGTTGTGGGGGGCAACACCAACGGCAAAACTGCAGATTCAAGGACGCGGTTTGTCGGCGGTGTGAAAAAAAAGGACACATAGCTCGGGCCTGCCGAGCCCCCCAACCTTCCCGCCAAAAATTCAAACCGACCAATCAGAGCGCGGGAGCAGCGAAGCGGCCCGGGATTGGTCCATTTAAAAAGGGCGCGAAGTTAAACCAGACCACTGTGAGAGTGGGCCACGCATCGACATGACTAGAGAAGAAAATATTTACCCAAGTCTACATTGAAGGGGTGCAGTGCCCCATGAAAGTAGACACTGGGTCGTCAATCACAATTATGTCCTGGGACACCATTGTGAGAGACTTGCCAGCGATCGCTAAACGTCAGCTACAAACCCAGAAGCTGAGAGTGCAGGACTACCAGGGGAATTGGATCCCTGTTCGAGGAGCCACATCCGTCCAAGTCAAATATGGACAATTCAAAAAGACCCTGCTGATCACCATAGCAAACGGAACTCTACCGAGTTTGCTAGGCTGGACTGGTTCCGAGCTTTGGGCATGGGAGTGACCGGGGTCCACAGGAGCGACGTCATCCTCAGAGACGAACTACTGAAGGAGTTCGAGGACGTATTCAAGATTGCCTGGGCAAGTACGTGGGGACCCCTATTTCTTTCAACCTTGACCCCCAAGTCGCCCCCATCCGGTTAAAGGCTAGGAGGGTTCCATTCGCCCTAAAGCCTAAAATTGACCGAGAATTGGACAAGCTAGTAAGCCAGGGAATACTAGTCCCCGTCGATCATGCAAAATGGGAGACACCCATAGTAACCCCAGTCAAACCGGATGGATCGGTCCGGATTTGCGCTGACTACAAAGCAACGCTTAACAAAGCATTGCAGAAAAGTGCATACCCCGTTCCAGTGGTGCAACATTTGCTACACTCATTAGGGCAAGGGCAGGTCTTCGCCAAACTCGATTTGGCCCAAGCCTACCAGCAGCTACCTGTAGATAGCAGCACAGCTGAGGTGCAGACAATTGTCACGCACCGCGGGGCTTTCAAATGTACGCGACTCCAGTTCGGAGTTAGCGTGGCCCCAGGGCTCTTCCAGAACCTAATGGAGCGATTATTACAGGGCCTGCCAGGAGTGGTACCATACTTCGACGATGTATTGGTATCAGCTGAAAACTTAGAGGAACTCGGGGTAAAACTAAGGAAGGTGTTGGGCATTTTTAGGTCTGCGGGGCTTAAAGTTAAGCTCAACAAATGCCACATTGGGGTGAAATCTGTAGAATTCCTAGGATACCGAATAGACAGGGAAGGGATCCACCCCACGGAGAGCAAGGTACAGGCCATTAGAAAGGCCCCAGCCCCCCAAAATAAAACAGAATTACAGGCATTCTTGGGGCTTGTTAATTTTTATGCGGTATTCTTGAAGAATAAAGCAACAGTAGCCGAGCCGCTACATAAGTTGCTAGCAAAGAAAGCTGTGTGGTCCTGGGGCAGAGAAGAGGCTAGGGCATTTGAGGGGGTAAAAAACCTTTTGTCCAGCGATAGCCTCCTCATCCAGTACAATGGCACGTTGCCACTAGTGCTAGTTTGTGATGCTTCACTATATGGGGTGGGGGCGGTGCTCAGCCATAGGTTACCGAATGGAACAGAAGCCCCTATAGCGTATTATTCCTGGACGATGTCCTCTGCGGAAAGGAACTACAGCCAGTTAGATAGGGAAGCGTTGGCCATAGTCCAAGGCATAGTTAAGAAATTCCACGAATACTTGTTCGGGCGAGATTTTGAGATAGTCACGGACCACAGACCCCTTCTAGGGCTTTTAGCGGGTGACCGCCCAACACCCGTGGCACTTTCTCCCAGGCTGACCCGATGGACTATTTTCCTAGCGGCATACTCCTACAAATTGCTCCACCGCCCAGGAAAAGACTTAGGGCATGCGGATGCTCTGAGCAGATGCCCTTTACCAGAGACAATTGAAGACCCCACCCTGGGGACACCCGTCTTGCTAATTGACTCTTTGGACTCTGGCCCAGTCACATCCAAGCAGGTGGCTAGGGCATCTTATAGAGACATTACAATACGGACTGTGATCGGTTGGGTGCAAGGGTTGGCCGCTGCGCTGGGCGGCGTTCAAAGACTTTGCGAAAAACAATCAGAACTGTCTGTTCAAGGGGTGTCTGTTATGGGGGATAGGGTAGTTATCCCAGAAAAATTACGAAAATGTGTTGGAACTGTTGCATGTGGGCCACCCAGGGATTGTGCGGATGAAGAGTTTAGCGAGGAGTTATGTATGGTGGCCCTTAATGGATAAGGACATCAGCGACAGGGTAGGAAATGCCAATCCTGCCAAGAGTCGAGGTCGCTACCCCTACAGCCCCAGTTAGAGTGGGAGAAACCCCAGGGCCATGGTCCAGGATTCACATAGATTTTGGGGCCGTTCCATGGGCAGACCTTTTAATTGTAGTAGATGCCTACTCAAAATGGTTAGAAATAATCCTCATGAAAAGCACAACGGCGAGCAGTAATCACAGTCCTAAGGCATCTATTCGTAACACACGGCCTGCCCGACACCCTAGTCTCTGACAACGGCCCGCAATTCACGGCAAACCAGTTTGAGGGGTATTTAGCGGGAGAGGGCATCAGACATGTCCTCTCGGCGCCTTTCCACCCGGCAACGAACGGACTTGCAGAACGTTTCGTTTGGAGCACCAAGGAAGCGCTATCTAGGATAAGTCCAGGCGACTGGCAAACGAAAATAGACACTTTCCTGGCAGTCCAACATAGGACCCCTTGTGTAACAACTGGCCGCAGCCCAGCGGAACTCTTAATGGGCAGGAAACTCAGGTGCCCGCTAGACCGACTAAACCCAACTTATACCCCAGACGGGTACAAGGGTATTCAAGGAAAAACCAGGGAAATGACAGTGGGTGACCCAGTATGGGCACACAACTATAGCGAGGGCCCAACATGGTTAAAGGGGGAAATTCTGGGCATAACCGGACCCAAATCATACGTAGTAGACATGGAGGACGGCCGGGTATGGAAACGCCACATAGACCAGTTAAGAAAACGTATACCAAACAAACTAGAAACCAAACAACCAGGCCCTGACTACCAATTGTTTGAATCTGCAGCTGACTCAAACCCGAAGCGAGCGGAGGACTTATCTGATTCCGATGAAGTCCAGCGACGCCAACCGGTTCCTCCTGAAGGCAACAGGAATGACTCAGCCAATAATCCAGGGCCGGACAGCCTGGAGGAGGAGCTGGGAGGAACAAACAGTCCCTCTGACCAGCTCGACTCTCTCCCAGAGAATGAACTGCGCAGGTCAGAAAGAGTTAGGAGACGCCCAGTCTACCTGCGTGACTACGTAGAGAAATAGCATGTAAATGTTATGTAAATAGAGGTACAAAGCATTCTGGGAGGGAAGGAGTGTAATGTATTTTGAACTTTGAGAGGGAATTTTGGGCGGGAAAATTGCACGTTGCTGATTGGTTGAAGCCTCAACCAAAAGAGTATTTAAAGAGGGGTTTTTGCCGGTTGTGTTCGCTGGGGTCACAATAAACTAAAGAGCTGTTGTCACTCACTGGTCTCCTGCCGCTTCATTGCCCGAACTTAACAGTTTTTATTTTGCCTTATACAGAAAAACAAAAAAATATCTTTAAAAGACACACAGTAAAGGGAGCAAAGAACATATCCGTATTTTTTTTAAAAATCTCACTTTTTAAACAAAATATTAAACCTTGATCCCACAGAAAAAATAGTGATCAATCTTTCCACGACTTGTACCGTAAATCCAAGACTGTAAATATAGTGTATTACATTGTAGTACAGGTAGTCCTTGACGTACAACCAAAACCGAGCCCAAAATTTATGTTAAAGTGAAACATTTATTAAGTGAGTTTTGCCCCATTTTACAACCTTTCTTGCCACAGTTGTTAAGTGAATCTCTGTAGTTGATAAGCTAGCAATCCGGTTGTTAAGTGAATCTGGCTTTCCCATTGACTTTGCTTGTGAGAAGGTTGCAAAAGGTGACCATAAATAGTCATTTATGACAGCAACCGTCATAAATATGAACCAGCTGCCCAGCAATTGAATTTTAATCACACGGTCATGAAGATCACACAATCATGGGGATGCTGCAAAGGTCTTTAACTATGAAAAATGGCCATAAACCATAAAGGAAAAATCTTTGTTGCTCAGGGTTGAAATGAAATGTCCTTGGTGCTCTCTGACCTTGCTTTTTTTCTTGCAAACATTTCATTACCCAAACTAGGTAACCCCATCAGCGCTGATGAGGTTACCTCCTAGTTTAGGTAATGAAAAGCCTGTAAGAAAGCAAGCAAGCAAGCAAGAAAGCTCAGAGAGCACCAAGGTCCCCTCAGAGGGTCACAAGTCACATTTTTCATTGACGTTGTAACTTTGAACGGTCACTAGACGAACTTTTTAAAGTCGAAGACTACCAGCACTCTGGTTAAGTCATGCCGAACATACCCTCTCCCTCCCAACCCCCGACCCCCAACTCCCCTCTCTCTTCAGTGCGGCGTGCTCGCTCGCGCACGCGCTGTCTTTAGCCGCGGCGGCGACTCCAGGCAGCGCCTTCTCCCTCTTCGCGTCCTCTCGCGCCGCCGCGCGTGCTCGAACGCTCCTATCCGTTCTCATCCCCGCGAATCGCTTCCTCGGTGACGTGTAGGGGCGCGCGGTGGCAGCACCTCCCCGCGCGCTGCTTAAAAAGAAGAAGAAAAGAGGGAGCGAAACATGAGAGCCCTAGTGAGCTCCAGCTCCCGCCGGCAGCAGCAGAGCAGGCATCACGCCCGGCAGCCTGTCCCCCTTAGAACGGCAGCGTCGCTTATATATGGAACACCGCAAAGGGACTTGCGGCTGCCATCTCTACCGTCGCCTCCTTCGCTTCAGCCGCCAGCGCAGAGAACCTTCAGCCCGGGGAAGTTTACGCTCCGCACTTGGGCACCTCGGCAGCGCCTGTTAAACCTGCGGCCGCTCTTGTCAAGTGGCAAAAACGTCCCGCGCCGAAGCTCAGCATCTTCTTGCCTTTGCTCAGCTGGGGCGTGCGCCTGTCTGTCTGGTTGCCCGCCGGGTTTTGTTCGCTGCCCGTCCCTTCAGCTGTCGCGGCTCTCTCGCTCGTTCGCCTTGGAAAGCGACCTCCCGTATCAAAACACAAACTCCGAGAGGTTTCCAAAGGGAAGCCTTGCATCATTGGGATTGCATTGGGATTGGATCCCCTCAGCCGGCGCGTGAAGTGTTCCCAAGCGGCATGGTGGGGCTAAAGATGCTCCCATTGAAGCTGCTCTTGGTGGCCCTGGTCCTCTGCTTCTTTGAAGGGGAAACCAAGTTTGGCGAGGCCACTGCCAAGAGGAGAAGGTGCTTGAATGGCAGCCCCCCCAGACGCCTCAAAAAGCGAGATAGGAGGCTGATGGTCCTGGAGCCCCCCAACAGAGGGGAGCTGCTGTGCCAGGGATTCTACCCTCGCCTGTCCTGCTGCTCCAGGGCTGAGAGGCAAGGATTGCTCCAGATAGAGAGCAACAAGGTAGGCTCCAGTTGGGTTGGATAAGGTGGGTGAGAGACCAAAGGGGCATGGAGAAGTTTATCGGAAAGGAGTCTCTAGATCTAGACTTCTAGTGATTTGGTAAAGGAAAGAAAACCAGCAAGAGGTGGAACTCACAAACATCACTTAATGGTGTTTGGAGAGGTGTTTCAGGGGTATAGACGAAGGTAATAAATCACCTTGGTTAGGTTCTGAGTTTTGCTGGCTTTGAAGGCCACTTCATTGGCTTTAGGAAGTTGTGGGTTGAGAAGTGTTCCTTGTGGTCCCTCCTTGGATTACAGTGGCACTATTTTTAAATACCCTTGTCATGCTGACTGAGAATTTTTGGAGCTGTTATCTATGAAAGGTTGAGGAAAAGCTGACTGAACAATGGACTTCGTTGAACATAGTATGGGAAAATCCTGTTCCTTCTAGATGCTGAACTTTTGGCATTGTTGTAGTCCATTTGAGGGTATTTCTTACCAAATGGGGTTAATTTTAAATGTTTCTTTGTGCTGAATCTAACTGCAGCAACCTGTATCTTTGTTCTGTCTGGGAAAACTATTTCAAGTGGGTTATGAGGAGAAAGAGTAGTAGTTAGTACTGACCTTCAAAATTAGAAGAAGGATGCATTCTAAATGCTGAAGAATAATTAGGCAACAGAATAAATCCTGTATACAGGAAACAGTCTATTTCACCTCTGCCATTACTAGCCAGGTGCTCATCCATGGAAGAGGAGGAGGAAAGCAATATATTATGAAGAGAGCAGGGTTTATGTATTTACTTTAGAAGACAAATTTTGAGATAAGGAACCAGCAAAGGACAGGAATAGAAACATCCTTCTGAGAATTTCAGTTATCAAATAGAAACAAATGTAAAAATGAGTTCATGAGTAAAATAGAAAACAAGTAGAATCTGGACTGTAGCTGAAAAGGAGATGATGCAGACAGAGGAATCTGCCAAGAAGGATTAGTGGACTTTCTTGGACTCATTTGGCATGCCATGATAGTGATGAATTGTAAATTAAGGTGGTGGTGATAGTTATTCTTTTTCCTGAAGCGAGAAAAGTGTGCACAGTTTGTCCACATGTTTGGGCAGGAAACTTCAGATAGCAGATGGTGTCTGGGAGAACAGATGATGCTAGGATACTGCAAAACGTTTATGATGTCTTCAGGTCTTCCATCAATTAACTCAGGCTCCTCTGGAGAGAAGCTGAGAGGATAGGATGAGTGAATTCCATGAATTTGTTCAAAGCAAATTGGTATAGGATAACCTCATATATGCAGTGGTTGACATTAATTTCATAAAGAGAGAATGCCTAGTACCTTGTCTCTTATACTTCGTAACCTTCTATCTTTAAACATTTCATTGACTTGAGAAAAGAGGAAAAATACGTACCAGTAACTTTTCTTGGAAACATGGTGAGAAATGACAATCTAGCTATTTTAGAATAGTAAAGTTGCCTGTCTGTTGATGGGGCTGCAATTCACTGCCTTTCAGCCTTGTGGATATTATAAGTTTTGCAGCCTATTGTTTTGATCAGGAGTGCAACGTGCAAAACTGAAGCTAGGGAGGGAAATGGGATGAATAAATGTCATTGAGAATCACTGCACGTGAAACAAACAATCAGGTGTCTTTCTCATTGCCCTCCCACTCCCCCCCCCACTCCAGCATTTAGTTTAATTAAGAATTCCTCTGTTACAACACTCCAGTTGTCAAGGTCTGAGAGTGGCTTGGAAAACTTGTGCTTCAGTCTTTCTGGCCCAGGCACAATTAAAAAAAAATACCCAGGCTGAATCGAATTTTTATGCTCAGTTCACGGTAGATTTCACCCCATTCTCATGTAAACAGCTTCTACGAATCAACATATGTGTCTGGGTGGTATCTCTCACTTTGTTTTGTAACAAAAAGCCATATTGCATCATTTAATTTGCTCAAGTCATGCAAATAGGGAAAAAAATCAATAGGACAAAAAGGGGTCGACTTATCCTCCTCCCCACTAAACTGCTGCCCACACACAGAGTCCTGTTGCTTATGGCAAAAGAATAACAACAACACCATTGTGTTTGTTGGTTGGTTCACTAATGGGTGAAACTGGAGAACATCATTCTCCTTCAGTCCCCAAGCTCTGTCCAAATGTTCATGCCTTTTGAGGGAGCATTTGTCCTATTGCCTCCGCTCCCAGATGGGTGAGAGTTGCCTTTGCTGCAGGGTTTCAGCGAATCAAACTCTATTCTTACCAGATGCAACGGGAGCTTGGATGGATATTTTCTCCTCATGTTTGGCCAGAGGTAGTGTCAGCAAGCTCCTGTGTGGTAATCACATTAACTGCTCACTAACTGCATTCAGATAATTTTCTAAAGGTTCTAACTGAAACCCACAAATACCCAAGCCAAGCTGGGAAGGAATAATGTGTCCAGTTAGCATCATCAACAGTTAGCCACTGCAGCAGTAGCATAGCATCTGCTATATGAAATCACTGCTATATGAAATCAACTTATTATATGTAATAATAAGTTGTATTTATATGATGAATTAAGAATGATTTAAACAATTCCTGAGTTTCTAGGAATTATTAATTTGTGACAGTTATAAAACTTGATCTCTAAGTCTTATTTGTATTCAGCATTTTTCCCATTTGTGTCATTTTAACAATGTACTTAATTGGAAGACATAAACTTTATCATAGAGGAGAGAGAGAATGCACCAAATAATTTCAATTGTATTTTTCTTTAAAAACTGCTTATTTTTATAAACAGAAAAAAAGTACATGCTTTACATTTCAGTGATAGTAAGCATGCATACAATGCAATCGTGTTCATACATACTTAATTCACTTTGATAGCAATAGAGTTTAAGATTAGTTAAGTATGCATAGGGTTAGGGTTAAGGTTTGGAGTTTGATAGAAGTAGCTCCCAGATAAAGTTTTCTAATAGATAAATGTGGGATTTGTTTGGATTTTTTTTCTTGTGCATTAGACATCACAATTTTTCATTCAAAATGCATCCAACAAAAGGACAACAAATCCTATTTGTAATCTGAAAAGAATCCAGAAACATATTTTGAAGTAACATAGCATATATGTGTTTGGTATATTGGTGAAGGTACTAGGATAGAAAGTAGAAGATGATGAGTTCCAGTGCCCCTTTACCCATGAAAGTGAGCTGAGTGACTTGGGGCCAGTCACTCTTTCTCAGCCCAACCCACCTCACAGGGTTGTTGTGGGAGAAAAGAGGAAGAAATGTGTTGGATATGTTTGTCACCTTGAGTTATTTGCAAAAATAATAAAGATGAGATACAAACAAATAAACAAGCAAATAAATATTCTAAGGAAGAGGTGTTTCGGCAGAGTTAAAGTAAGACATGTTCAGCAGTTGCTTTAATTACAAAGAACCTCCAAAATTAAGATTACATTTGTCAGCCCTTTGATAATTTTATGATCAAAATTAATGATTGCTAAGAGAAACATAGCCAGTCTCTTAAGAATTACAAAGTTGAAACAGAGATAAAATGACAAACTTCTCTTGTGTAATTGTATCATTGACGTTTTATTCTTTGATTTAATTCACTAATCTCATCAGCAAGTAGTACATTCTAATATTTTGTGTGTGATTTAAAGGTTTGCTTGCAAACTGTCAAGCATAGTGTTTTTTCTCTACCTTAGATGGTTTCACAACTGACGTTCTTGTGGAATGAATGAAAAGTAATTGTTTTCAAGTGTGCCCTTTTAAGATCATTTGTTTTGTCTAATTCTTTTTTAAACAAAAGCTATTGTTGAACACATTCAACTAAACAAATAACTCATCTTGGGGTCCCTTTAACAGCTGCCTTAGTACAATGATCTATTTATTATTGTCCTAAAAATGGAACTTCTTAATGACATAATCCAGCACTACAGTCCCAATAAAGTTTATGTTCAAACTGGCAGATGGATAAGCTTGCAGTTAAAAGAAGTTAGTTTCAAGTTTCAAATACTGATTAATGTTAAAGCTTGAACTAAAAGATTTGAACTTTTCCCCCAATCTCAAACATCACTTCCCTACTTGAACCCAGGTTTCATATGCAGAAATTGTGTCAATCTATGTTCATTGTGGTTTTTGCTATTAACTTATTGCCAGGACAAATCTTTCAAAAACTGCCATTTCTTTATCTGAATTGTGTAAAAGTTAAAAAATAAATTAAGAGATGTCATAAATTAGTCAGCAGTAGACAGAATAATTAGAATGGATGTTGCAAAAGTGTAACTCAATATGATTTTATGGTTTTACATATTAGTTTTGAAAACAGAAGACAATTAGCACAATTTTTTAGCTTCAAGACATGCTTATTATTAAAATAAAATTGAGTTTATTGGTACTTTTGAAGCAATTAATCTATTTATTCATGTCCAGTACATTTTTTTTTGCCAGTTAGTAAAGCCAAGAACTGAACATTATGTACTGCATATGAGCAAACATTTTCCAAAACTCAGGTTGAATAACTTTCATCTTTATTTTAAAATAGCTCAGTTAACAGATCCATATTGTGAGATAATCGAGAACAGACCTTTGTGTGCAAAATTGCCAGGTTTAGTACCTGATACGTTCTATCATCATCCTTGAAGACCTCAACACCATTATTTAAAAATTAGGTTAAGACTGGATATGTTGTGTCTGAAGATGACCGATCAGACCAATTTGGGCACTGAATGTTCTTACACATGTTAAACAGACATGTTAGCCAGTGCAGTTGTTGGCTTATGTGGTGTTTCAGCAGTGTGCATTGCTCCATAAGCTTGACAGCCCTAATGGATGAGGCCACACCAGGTAGGGAGGTTTTTTACAGCATTTCATAGTAACCTCAGGGAAGCCTTTAATGGCTCTTTGTACCATTTCTCTTATTCTCCATATAAGCATCTTCTAGGAGAAGGAACTCTTTGGGTATGTGCTTTTCCAACGTACGGATGACATGAACTGCCCATAGATTTCTATTCTCATCAGCCCTGTTTGGACTGATTGTAGACCTGATGGTAGTAAAGTATGTTTGAAAAGACATTGAGAAATATATTTCTTTCAGCTACAGTAGATAATGGTGAGTTGGCTAGTCTGATGTCTTGGAAGGTAGCCATATGAGCACCTGAGCTCACATAAGTAATTCTGTAATGTGACCACAACGTTCATATGACACCTATATTTTAAAAAATGGGGTCTTCCTGTAGAGATGTTTCCATATTTCAGGAAGACTTATTTAGCACACATTTGATTTTCATTTCTCAAACCATTCAGAGCCTCGCAGAGCCCGTAGACTCTCTCACATTTGTTTGACTATGCAGCAGGGGAGATTTTGTGGCATTTCTAAGGATGTAGTTTTATTGAGGGTAGTACAGTAGTCTGCCCAGATGAGAAATATTTCCCTGTGTGTATTCATAAAATGTTTTCTCATGACCAGCCCAACTATATAGGTCAGTGTTTCACAACTTCGGCACTTTTAAGAAGTGTGGACCAACTCCCAGAATTCCTTAGCCCACATGCTGACTGAGGAATTCTGGGAGTTGAAGATCACACATCTTAAAATCGTTAAGGTTGAGAAACATTGCTATAGGCAAAAAAGCAAATCTAGGATGCCACAAATAGTTGCCTCTGATATTTAGATAAGAACATTAAAAAGTGGATAAGACCAAATAATCATGTAGCCCCCTCTGTCTTTGGGAAGTCCATAAGGGAACCCAAAGATAACAATAGAATTTTCTTAGCTCCAGTGCAGGTGTCAATAATATACTGTTACTTGTGTTAGAAATAAAATAGAATTGTCATCACCAGTAGCTATTGTAAGACCAATCTACTTAAGTCCTGTTGAAATTATCAAAGCATCATTACATTCTGTATGAACAAATATCATAGTTTCCAGACAAGTCAACAACCCCAAAAAACCTCCAAACTTCCAACTTAATTGCTTTTTTAAAAACACCTTCTTTATCTAGAAGATTTCTGAATCTTCTATTATTTAGCATTTTTTAAAATTATGATCCTCAATGATAATTTTCTGAGAGAGTGAGAAAAACTTCTCTCTTTTCACTTGCACTGATTAGATGTAATTTTATAAATATGCTGTACGTTGTATTTGCTCACTCTTTTTTCTAACCTAGAAATATACCAAACAGTATAAATTCATCATAGGGAGTACCACAATAATTTTGGTTGCCCTCTTCCTGAACCATTTCTAGCTTTAAAAAAAGGGAATTTTAATGAATTTACTATGAATTTTAAAAATAATTTTATCTTTTATTCATCTGGTACATAAATCTGTTTTGGGCAAGTTGTTTTTTTCCTCTCTCTTGATTGTGGATCAGTTTTTATTTTCTGATAATATAATGACATTTGACTATTTTTCTGAAATAATTACATTCTGTTCATAAAATACGTTAGAAATAGAAGCTAGCAATAAAAATGAATTGTACTGTATTTCTAACCAGAAAGCAAGTCTAAAATGATATGGCTGTGTCTACTCTACAATTTAAAAAATAGGAGATTCTTGCTGAACATTAAGAAAAATAACACATTGACAAGAACAATTTATCTAGAATAGAATAGAGCTGGAAGGGACCTTGAGGTCTTCTAGTCCAGCTCCCTGTTCAAGCAGGAGACCTTATACCATTTTAGACAAGTAGCTGTCCAGTCTCCTCTTAAAAACCTCCAGTGATGTTGTTGTTAGTTGCGAAGTCGTGTCCGACTCATTGCGACCCCATGGACAACGTTCCTCCAGGCCTTCCTGTCCTCTACCATCCTCTGGAGTCCATTTAAACTCACGCCTACTGCTTCAGTGACTCCATCCAGCCACCTCATTCTCTGTCCTCTTCTTCTTTTGCCCTCAATCTTTCCCAGCATTAGGCTCTTCTCCAGTGAGTCCTTCTTTCTCATTAGGTGGCCAAAGTATTTCAGTTTCATCTTCAGGATCTGGCCTTCTAAAGAGCAGTCAGGGTTGATCTCCTCTAGAATTGACTTGTTTATTCGTGTTGCAGTCCAAGGGACTCGCAGGAGTCTTCTCCAGCACCAGAGTTCAAAGGCCTCAATTCTTTGGCGCTCAGCCTTTCTTATGGTCCAACCTTCACAGCCATACATTGCAACTGGGAAAACCATAGCCTTGACTATACGCACTTTTGTTGGCAGGGTAATGTCTCTGCTTTTTAGTACGCTGTCTAGATTTGCCATAGCTTTCCTCCCCAGGAGCAAGCGTCTTTTAATTTCTTGGCTGCAGTCCCCATCTGTGGTGATCTTGGAGCCCAGGAAAATAAAATCTGTCACTACCTCCATTTCTTCACCATCTATCTGCCAGGAATTGAGAGTGCCGGATGCCATGATTTTAGTTTTCTTAATGTTGAGTTTCAAGCCAACTTTTGCACTCTCCTCCTTCACCCGCATCAAGAGGCTCTTTAGTTCCTCTTCGCTTTCTGCCATTAGAGTGGTATCATCTGCATATCTGAGGTTGTTGATATTTCTTCCGGCAATCTTAATTCCAATTTTTGATTCATCTAGCCCTGCCTTTCTCATGTGTTCTGCATATAAGTTAAATAGGCAGGGTGACAGTATACAGCCTTGCCGGACTCCTTTCCCAATTTTGAACCAATCAGTGGTTCCGTGTCCAGTTGGCAATCCTTATGATTTATATTGATATATTGACCATCAATTGTGTTGTAAATGTAAATGTAAATGTTGTACCTTGATGAACGTATCTTTTCTTTTATGTACACTGAGAGCATATGCACCAAGACAAATTCCTTGTGTGTCCAATCACACTTGGCCAATAAAAAATTCTATTCTATTCTATTCTATTCAGTTCTTACTGTTGCTTCTTGACCCACATACAGGTTTCTCAAGAGACAAATAAGATGGTCTGGTACTCCCATCTCTTTAAGAACTTGCCACAATTTGTTGTGATCCACACAATCAAAGGCTTTAGCATAGTCAATGAAGCGGAAGTAGATGTTTTTCTGGAACTCCCTAGCTTTCTCCATGATCCAGTGTATGTTGGCAATTTGATCTCTAGTTCCTCTGCCTCTATGAAATCCTGCCTGTACTTCTGGTAGTTCTTGATCCACATACTGCTGGAGCCTAGCTTGTAGGATTTTAAGCATAACCTTACTAGCATGTGAAATGAGTGCAATGGTGCGATAGTTTGAACAGTCTTTGGATTGCCTTTCTTTGGAATTGGAATGTAAACTGTCCTTTTCCAATCCTGTGGCCATTGTTGAGTTTTCCAAATTTGCTGGCAAATTGGGTGTAGCACTTTTACTGCGTCGTCTTTTAAGATTTTGAATATCTCAGCTGGAATACTGTCTCCTCCACTAGCTTCGTTGTTGCTCAGATTTCCTAAGGCCCATTTGACTACACTTCCAGTGATGAAGTACCCACAATTTCTGAAGGAAAACTGCTCCACTGGTTAATTGTTCTCACTGTTAGGAAATTACTCCTTAATTCAAGGTTGCTTCTCTCCTTGATTAGTTTCCAACCATTGTTTCTTGTCTGGTGCTTTGGAAAATAATTTGATCACTTCTTCTTTGTGTCAGCCCCTCAAATATTGAAATACTGCTGTCATATCATCCCTAGTTCTTCTTTTCTCTAGATTAGCCAAACCTAAGTCCTGCAACCGTTCTTCATATGTTTTAGTTTCCAGGCCTTTGATCATCTTAGTTGCTCTTCTCTGAACTTTTTTCAAGGTCTCAACAACATCTTTTTTGTACTGTGGTGACCAAAACTGGTTGCAGTATTTCAGGGGTGGTCTTACTAAGACTGAGAAACAACATGCTTGCGATATTTTGCATGGAGAAAAACTTTAAACAAATGGAGTAAACTTTCCTTACAATTTCAAGGCAGGAATAAGGAAATAATTGTGTACTCCTAAAGTAGAATCTCTTTCTAAGAAAGCCAGCAAAATTATCCCTAAGTGCTCTCTTTCATTACACACCTATTCATAGGACAGTAAACCAAATTGGATGTCAGCCGGACCGTTTGCATCATAACAGTCCAATCAGAAACTATCATCAGGAGTACTTTGTGTTAAGGAAGAAGACAAAAACTTCATATTTCTTTTCCACCTTGGATCATTTCTGTGTTTATTCTTCATTTATCTTTTCTGTCTATTCTAATGTGGATTTGGCAAACTCTGGTTAGGACACTTTTACACTTTGTAAGACTTTAAAGGTAAAACTCATCACATCTGCTAGAAAAAGATTTCCACTATTAAAGCAGTGCAGCCTTGCCAACGCTAAAATCAGACACTACAATGTCTTCTCAAGAGAGTGTGTGTACTATTTTGCTTAAAATAGAAATACTTGATCATTCCTAAAGTAAATTAGCTTGGCCTTAAAATATGTCAAAAACAAAGGCTGGTAGATAACATCTGCACTGGCTACCTGTGGTCTTTCAGGTGCGCTTCAAGGTGTTGGTTACCACCTTTAAAGCGCTCCATGGCTTAGGGCCCGGGTACTTACGGGACCGCCTGCTGTTACCTTATGCCTCCCACCGACCCGTACGCTCACAAAGAGAGGGTCTTCTCAGGGTGCCGTCCGCAAAACAATGTCGGCTGGCAGCCCCAGGGGAAGGGCCTTCTCTTTTGGAGCACCTACCCTCTGGAACGAACTTCCCCCCGGTTTACGCCAATTACCTGACCTTCGGACCTTTTGCCGTGAATTGAAAACATATCTGTTTATCCAAGCGGGACTGGCTTGATTTTTAAATTTTTAAATTTCTGGATTTTTAATAATTTTAGATTGGGGTATTTTAGTATAGGTCAATTTGACGGTTTTAATTTTCGGCCATCTTTGAATATGTATTTTAATTGTTATTTTAATTTTGTATATTATTGTTTTAATCTGGCTGTACACCGCCCTGAGTCCTTCGGGAGAAGGGCGGTATAAAAATCTAAATAATAAATAAATAAATAAATAAATAACTCCTGTTCAAGTTATGTGAGATATTAATTCCTATTCAATTCTTGGATAAAAGCCATTTCATGCGCTCCCACAGAGTGGGCCTTCTCAGGGTGCCGTCGACCAAACAATGTCAGTTGGCGGCCCCTAGGGGGAGTGCCTTCTCTGTGGCGGCACCGGCCCTTTGGAATGAGTTGCCTCCGGGTTTACGCCAACTTCCCGACCTCCGGACCTTCAAGCGGGAATTGAAGACTTTATTATTTCATCGGGCGGGACTAGCTTAAGTGTTATTTTAAGTGTATTTTAATTGTAATTTTAAGGGGTTTTAAGTCGGTCTTAGACCGTTTTAGTTGATTGCCTAGTTAAATATTTGTTTTTAAATTCTTTTTAAATTTGTTAAAATTTTAAATTTTAAATTTTAAAATTTGTTGTGGGCCGTGGTGGCTCAGGCTGTAAGATAGCCTGTTATTAAAACACAGCAGCCTGCAATTACTGCAGGCTCGAATCCCACCAGGCCCAAGGTTGACTCAGCCTTCCATCCTTTATAAGGTAGGTAAAATGAGGACCCAGATTGTTGGGGGGGCAATAAGTTGACTTTGTAAATATACAAATAGAATGAGACTATTGCCTTACACACTGTAAGCCACCCTGAGTCTTCGGAGAAGGGCGGGATATAAATGTAAATAAAAAAAAATTGTTGTATTTTAAGATGGCTGTACACCACCTTGAGTCCTTCGGGAGAAGGGCGGTATAAAAATTAAATTATAAATAAATAAATAAATATAAATTTAGGAGGTAGGCTAGTTTTTAGGGCAGAATTCCTTGGCCACCCTTTGAGTTATATGAGCTTATCATAGGGGCCGGGATAGCTCAGGCAATAGAGAAGCCTGTTATTAGAACACAAAGCCTGCAATTACTGCAGGTTCGAGCCCGGCCCAAGGTTGACTCAGCCTTCCACCCTTTATAAGGTAGGTAAAATGAGGACCCAGATTGTTGGGGGGGCAATAAGTTGACTTTGTAAAAAATATACAAATAGAATGAGACTATTGCCTTATACATTGTAAGCCGCCCTGAGTCTTCGGAGAAGGGCGGTATAAAAATTAAATTATAAATAAATAAATAAATATAAATTTAGGAGGTAGGCTAGTTTTTAGGGCAGAATTCCTTGGCCACCCTTTGAGTTATATGAGCTTATCATAGGGGCCGGGATAGCTCAGGCAATAGAGAAGCCTGTTATTAGAACACAAAGCCTGCAATTACTGCAGGTTCGAGCCCGGCCCAAGGTTGACTCAGCCTTCCACCCTTTATAAGGTAGGTAAAATGAGGACCCAGATTGTTGGGGGGGCAATAAGTTGACTTTGTAAAAAATATACAAATAGAATGAGACTATTGCCTTATACATTGTAAGCCGCCCTGAGTCTTCGGAGAAGGGCGGGGTATAAATGTAAACAAAAAAAAAAAATTCTGTCAGTTTTCATATGCTTTCACATTCACATTTATATTCAGGCTGAAAATTGTAGCAAAGATTGTAGCAAAACCACTCATTTTAAGACTTGCAGTTGCAGTCTATGATGCTGAAGCAAAAGTTCAGAAAGCAGCCCATTGTGTGTGTGTGTGTGTGTGTGTGTGTGTGTAAGTGTGTGGCATTTTTAAGTGTAAAATCAAATAACTTTAATGATGAAAATCCATTATACTAAAGTTTGCTTAAAGATCTAGATGATATTCCTGTTACCACAATTGAAATTAAATCTGCTAAATTCTAAATACATTAAGCACTATTCTGTTTATTTTACCCATTATTTTTTAACTTGCTACTCGACTTGCTCAGTATTAGTTCGGCTACAGAAAACATGTGATGCAGTCAAAGAAAAATGTGATATAATTGTTTGAAGGTATAGTAATTTACAAGTATGGAATATAAAGAGGAATGCCTAATAATTAAATTGATATTCCAATGTCAAGGCAGTCATAATACCTTCAATACATTTCATTAGCTTACATGTATTAAAATCACAAATTAATTACATAACACAGTTAAATCACCCTCTGATCTACTTTGATGATAAGTTTTATATCATTACTGTCAAACCAATAAAATATGATGGACAATATATGTTGTAGAATTGCAGTATCTCAGAAGATGCAGGAAACTATACATATAAATTACAAAAGATATAATTGAATTAACAATGCTGGATTTGGCAAAGAAAGCAATTGATTGAGCAGAATGAGTGGAGTATATAGCAAAAAAAAATTATACTTTTGCCAGAACTATTCATTAATAATTACAAATCTAAGTCATAACACATATCTCTCATATCCCGTGGTCTCAATAAAGTTAATAGGTGTTGAATATCAAATTAATTCTTGGTTACAACATTTATTAGAAGGCAGAAAACAGCTGGAATGCTGTCCATTATTTTTTGGAAGGAAAAAGTATAATTAGTATAAGTATGTATGCATAAATCAATTATTGTGAAACATCTTGTGCAAATTCTCAAAGTTATGAAGTTTATAACATAAAAAATAAGAATAAGCTGTTTCCTTTTTTACTATAAGACTACTATACTCCTTTAATGTTATATAAAACTCATTAAAACTAGTCAATGAACAGTTTAAGTTTTAAAAACTTTTATCTAATAGAAAAATGTACATTTCACCCTGTTTTAAATAATACAAAATCCAAGATATGTTTATTTATTTATTTATTTATTTATTAATCAAATTTCTAGACCGCCCTTCTCCCGAAGGACTCAGGGCGGTGTACAGCCATATTAAAATACATAGATAGACAATGAATTTAAAATAATTTTAAAATGAAATATTTAGCCGGCCAATTGAACTAAAAATAATAAAACCAATTAAAATCAGTATAAAATTTAAAATTTAAAATTTAAAAGCTAAAAAATCTAATCCAGTCCATGTTGTAAGTATACAGAGAAGATAAATAAAGAAAATATCACTAAAGGAGAATACTTGTAGTCCAAGGTTGAAATAAGGTGTCCTTGGTGTTCTTGGACATTGGTTGTTTTCTTGCAACCAATCTCAGAGAGCAGCACTAAGGATCCTTCAAATAAAATATATATTGAATTATACTATATATTATTCAGATATTGAGTAAAATATAATGTACATGCAAAATAGGCTTTTTTTTAAGAATCTCAATTTTAAAATTGATGTTTCAGTATGGTTTCTAATTTTTTTTAGAAGCTATATTACCTTCCAAGAAAATTTGGTTGTTTTTAGCAGTAAGTGTTTCCCAATTATGGAACACATCAAAATTCAAAGTGAGTCAATTCACTTTTTCACTTTAACTCAGTTGTTTTTCTTTCTACCACTCTCAGACTCAAACTTGGTACACATATATTTTTAGAGACATATATTGGGTACAAGTCTTTCAAAAATCACAATACTGAATCATTAAATAATGAAAATAAATATGGCCACCCATTTCAAACAAGTGACTGGTTGGCTAACAATAATTAGAAACCAACAAAAACCACCTCGACTTATGACCACAATTAAACCCCAAATTTCTGTTGCTAGGCATGAAGTTGTACCCCAATATGACCTTTATTGCCACAAATGTTAAGTAAATCACTGCACAAGGTTTTACGTGAGTCTAGCTTCCCCCATTGTCTTTTCTTATTGGAAACCAGTGGGGAAGATTATAGAAGGTGATCACATGACCCCAGGACACTTGAAACCATCATAAATACATTCCAGTTGTCAAGCATCTGAATTTTGATCATGTGACCATGGGATGCTGCAGTGATTTTAAATGTGAAAACTGTTCACCGTTTTCAGTGCAGTTGTAACTTTTAAAGGTCACTAAACAAATGGTTGTAAGTTGATGACTATCTGTATACAGTTATCAGTGAGGTAAAAATAGCAACAACTGCCAATGCAAGCACCTCACAGATTCCCAGTGACACTCCAACCCCATACATTTTTATGTTACACCCAGCTTGTCTGAAAAAGTCACATACAGAAAGAAAAAGTATGTAGCCAGCAATTAATAGAAACCTGGAGGAACAGTTACATTTTCATTCATTCAAGTTGTCTTAGCTAGTTCAAGGCTCATGGGCCCAACTATTAAGGTAACTATTATAGAGGCAGTCCTTGACTTACAACCATTTGTTTTGCAACTGTCTGAAGTTACGGCAGTGTTGAAAAAAGTGACTTGCTTAAAGATCCTCACACTTACAACTATTGCAGCTTCCCTATGGTCACATGATTGCAGTATAGGTGCTTGCCAACTAGCTCATACTTACAACAGTTGCATGCAGACATGTGATTATCATTTGCAATTTTCCCAGCTGACTTCTGACAGTCAATGGGGCAACCAGGCAAGGAATGTCACAAGTGACGGTTACTTGATATCTTGCTTTAAAAAAAACATTTTTAAAAATTGGGTGCAATCACACGATGCCTTGCTTACTTTTTAATGAGGAATTTTCTGATCCCTATTATAGTCATAGTTTGTGGATTACCTGTAACTTATTGGTTCAACATAGAAGTACTTGACTCAAGTATCTGGTGATGGATATCTGTCAACTTAGCTATACAGAGATCAAACAGACAGTTCCAGATGTCTTCTCAATCTTTAATCCACAGAGCCCATGGTGACAAGCTCAGTCATTAACATTGCAGAGCCAATGTTTTCTGAACAAAAGAGGTTGCAGCAAAAATTACAGTAGTTATCTAGTTTTGACAGTAGTTTTTTTGAAAAGCAACATGAAAACGGGGGGGGGGGGATCTACATCTTCATGTACAAAATGATTGTTTAAAGTAGGATTGGGGTGAAAGAAAACAATTCCATTTACTTGCCTAACAGTGGTGTGATGTTCTCTAATCAGGTTGGTTTCTAAGAACACCATCCAATTGGAGATGAATGGAGCAAGCCCTAAATATGTTTCAGCTGTAATCCTTTTGCTAACATAATTTCCATCTCTATTTTGATTGCTGCTGTGTCAGGTCTCAATTTTCTCCTCCTCTTCCCCCTCCCTTTTCTTTCTTTTTTCTTGTAGTAAACACCACTGTTGAACAGGAATGGGTTCCTCTGTGGTGGGTGGCAGTGCTGGTTACTCCTGTTCTTTCTCCCACAGCCTTTTTCAAATGCTGATACCATCCAAAGTTCCAGCTGCCACTGTCAGCTCTTTATGTCACAGCTGCCTTTTTCCTTTGGGCAGCCCAGCCCTGCAGCTGTAGGAAGCACAAAAGCTATTGCAGCTATTGCTGTCCAATTTCCACTATATTCTCCACTCAGGGAAATATTGTAGCAAACACATGTCTTCTAGCTCAGTTCAGGCACTTTGGAACCACTGAGTCAGGAATCAAGCCAGTTGTTGCTTAATTTACATAACATCTATGCTGCAATGGGAAATTAATACTGAGATAAAGTTTTAGTCGCTAATACTTTGTAAGGTTAATAATTTCTTTTCCAATTTCTTTAAACCGCAAGAGAAGCTCTATCTTACTTAAAAGAATGGGGCAATAAGATTGGAGGTTGTATGCCCAGCCCATCTTCTCCCACCACTTACTATAGGTGGGTCCACTTACTATACAGGTAGTCCTCAACTTATAACAATTCATTTAATGACCATTCAAAGTTACATCACTGAAAAAAGTGAACTATGATCGTTTTTCATACTTATGACCATTGCAGCATCCCTATGGTCACATTATCAAAATTCCGATGCTTGGCAATTGACTCATATTTATGACAGTTGCAGTGTCCCGGAGTCATGTGACCAACTTTTGCAACTATTTCACAAGCAAAGTCAATGGGGAAACCAGTTTCACTTAACAGCTGTATTAATAATTTATGTTTCTTAAACTGTAGTCCTAGGACTTCTAGGGATCCATCAAGGTCCTGCCAGAGGTCTATGAAATCAAAATTATTTCCCAGCAAAGTTGAAAAATAATGCAATATTAAAATAACATCAAACAGTTGTGTGAAATAGTGGTTGGAAGCAAATGAATCAATTTTAATTTTTAATACAATAAATATTGTTTTTAAAATGCTCCTTTGTGATCTTCTTTAATTTTTAAAAGTGGGAAAGGGTCCTGAGAGAAGAAAGCTTAAGAAAAACTGATCTAGACTATTTTATACTTTAGGAGTCTTCCCTCTATGCAAAAAGCTCAATGGTTTGACTGTGTGAATCTCTTTTTGTGGACATTGTGCTTACTAAAAGGAGAAGTTAGTTAATTATGTGCTATCAGATTATCAATTCCTATGGACACATAGATAGATTTCCTCCTTGATGATCCCTAATCTGCTTTTTCAAATCTTCCAACCGTGCAATAATTGCCACTGTGATCAAGTCAATCCATCTGGCTGCTAGTTGTGCTCTTTTTTCCTTTCCTTCCATTCTTAGCACCGGAGCCTTCATTTTTAGCTCTATTGAGAAATCTGGGTTGATTTGTTTGATGATCCGTTTGTATTCTTGGCTATCCACAATATTCTCAGGAAACTTCCCTAGTACCAAAGTTTCAAAACATCAGTGCTCTTTTCATTCTACTTGTTCAAAATCAACTTTTGCTTTTAAGAGATGATTTACTTAACAATTGTATTACTTAGCAACGAAAATTCAAGTACCAATCGTGGTCCTAAGTGGTACCTGTATTCAGGGGTGAAATCCAGCAGGTTCTGGCAGGTTCTGGAGAACTGGTTAGTGGAAATTTTGAGCAGTTGGGAGAATCGGTAGCAGAAATTTTGAGCAGTTTAGAGAACCGGTAGCGGAAATTTTGAGCAGTTTAGAGAACTGGCAAATACCTACTCTGGCTGAGTGGGGTAGGAATGGAGATTTTGCAGTATCCTTTCTCACCAAGCCACGCCTACCAAGCCACATCATGCCCACCAAGCCAAGCCCACAGAACCGGCAGTAAAAATATTTGGATTTCACCACTGCCTGTATTATCCATAAGTATCCATAAGTATTCTTTGCTAACTTCATCCTCGGTTACCTTTTCAGTAATGTTCTGCAAATATACTGTAAATCAGTTAAATATTTTACTGGATCTTGTTGCTCATGACTCTCAACATAATTTTAAATTAGTTTTTCAAACTAATATTAGTTATACACAAACTTTCAATCATTTATGGTCAATGCACGTCTTAATAAATAAATTATTTAACATTCCAGTTTATAATGTAAAGTCACTGGGAAAAATAGAAATATGAACAATTTGTGATATTTGCCAATTTGGATAAAAATCTAAGCTGGACAAATTCACAGGTAGTCCTCAACTTACAACCCTATTTGAGCCCCAAATTTCTGTTGTTAAGTGAAACATTTGTTAAGTGAATTTTGCCCCATTTCATGATCTTTCTTGCCACAGTTGTTAAATGAATCACTGCAGTTGATAAGTTAGTAACCCAGTTGTTAAGTGAATCTGACTTCCCCATTGACTTTGCTGATCACATGACCTTAGGACACAGCAACGGTCATAAATATGAACCACCTGCCAAGCATCTGAATTTTGATCACATGATCATGGGGATGCTACAAAGCAGGAGTGAAATCTAAAAATTTTCCCTACCAGTTCTGTGGGCGTGGCTTAATTGGTGGGCATGGCTTGGTGGTCAGATGACTGGGGGGGTGTTGCCAATAACAATAAATAATAAAAATAATAAACAAAGTATAAAAAACAATAAGAGGTACCAAAAACCAACTTTCACACTTTACACACACACAACACAACACAACTGACTCACACACAATGTAAAAGCAGCTGCACTTCACACTTCACACACTTCACATATCCGCAAAAAGCTCAAAAACCAACTTTCACACTTTACACACACACAATACAACACAACTGACACACACACACACACAAAATGCCACATACAGCTTTGTGAGATTTTGTGTGTTTGTGTAGTTAGAGTGAAACACACCAAATCTCAGAAAGCTGCACAAATATTTTATTTTATTATTTTATTTTATTTATATTTTTTAGATCGGGGTCTCCAACCTTAGTAACTTTAAGGTTTGTGGATTTCAATTCCCAGAGTTCCTCAGCCAGCAAAGCAGGCAGCCAGTTGCTAGCAGATTCAGGCAGATAGATTTTACACAGGCTTAGTCAGTTGCTAGCTGATGCTTTGCCAGCCCGAAAGGAGCAGGAATAAGGTAAGTGGGGAAGGGACGATTGGGTGGGCATGGGCTGTTGTAAGAGGTTGTTACAAATGATTTTAAAAGCCTGTGATGATGAGGTAACTCATGTGGAATCACCAGAGGGAAAAAAGTTTTTAAAAGGCTCCTCTGACGATCCCATCAGGCTTGCCCAGAACCTCTTAAAAGGATTTTTTCTACAAGCTCTTCGGTTTTTTAAGGTTCTGGTGATAAGGAACTCAGGTGGGATTGCCAGAGGGGCCTTTTAAACCTTTTTTTTTACAACCTCTTCAGCTGAAGAGGTTGTTTTTTTAAAAAAAGAGTTTAAAGGCTCTGCTGATCTCAGCTGAGCCACGGGAGCCTCAAAGGCTTTTTTTTTACTTTTAAAGGCATGTTTTCGGCTGAAGAAAAACTGCTTTTAAAAGTAAAAAAAACCCTCTGCTGATGGTGTGGCTCAGCAGAGGTGGAGGGGTGGGGTTAGGGATTTTTACCACCGGTTCTCCAAACCAGCAGCCGCCATTGCTACTGGATCGGGCGAGCCAGTCCGAACCGGGAGCATTTCACCCCTGCTACAAAGGTTGTAACTATGAAAAATGGTCATAATAATTTTTCAGTGCCATTGTAACTTTGAACTGTCACTAAACGAACTGTTGTAAATTGAGGACTATCTGTATAGATATGGGGTCATAATGATAACATCATATTTGAAATGCAGTTTTTTTCCAAGATAGAAAATGTAAGCTTTCTGACCTCATGAAAAGAAACATCTTAACATATAATCTGTTTTGTATGCCTAGGAACTCACAATTATTGTAGTAATTTCCACTTCCAATGTATTTTAAGCATGATTTTTTACTGCAGCTTCAACTTAGTTATTCTAAGCATCACACCACCTAGCACTGATATCAGATTGGTTTTCAGTTAACTTGATCTTTTAGCAGCCCAAAATGTCATTTTTCTCTACTGGTGAATATTGGCTGCATAGCTGAGGTTTTTTTGTTGTTGTTAAATCAATTTCCATATTTGTAATCTAAAGTTAATATGCACATAAACAAGTTCATGAAGCTTGTTCTCCTTATCTTCTGTGTATATAATGATGTATATAAACCCAGTATAATTTGCTTCCACTCATATGAAATGCTATATAGCATACCTATTGGTTGCTATTTTGTGTGTCTCTAGTATGTGCTTGTGTCAGACCTAAGGAAGGCAAGCTGACATCCAAATTGAGTAAAAGGCTAGAGAAGTGGAATTTTTATTTTTTCTTGATTAAAGAAATATCTTAGAGAAGCTTTGATTTCATATATACTTTAAAAAGTTTAATAAACAATTATTAGAACCACAAAATAACATAAAATTGAACAAAATAAACTATCCATAAATTTACACATTATAATATAGTTATATGATCTTCCAAGTATATCAGTACTTGCCTTGTATAGAAGTTAATTTCACCATCTCTACATATGACTACTTTTATCCATTGTGCAATTTGATCTTGTGAACTTTAAATTAATTAATTATATAAGTGTAATAGTGGTATCCTATTTATTAGAATAATGCAGTAAATTTGCATTATCATTAATAGAGATATATTTGGATTAATACAAACAAATAAATATAAAAAAAATTATATGGCTCTCTATATATTGTGTCTGTCAGTCCACAGTATCTTTAAAAAGATAAAGAGAAGTATTTTTGTCAAGGTCTAGGTGTAAAATACTGGCTAAATTTTAGCGTACAGTTAAAAATACTATCTTGGAATGTTTTTGGCCATGCATAATACGGTATACTACATTATTATATTAAATGTAATTACTTTTCAGTATTACAGTAATTAGTAGCATAAATGAGAATTATCCTTTTATTGTTTGTGGTGTTTTCTTCAATTAACTTGAATTGGTAGGATGTAATTTTCATACCTTTATTTCAGTGAAAACAAAACATACATTATGGAATTATAACCCAACAATTTATCCAGACATAAACAGTGCCAGCACTTTTTGTTGCATTGCAAAATGCTAGTAGAAAAAGATATGCACACCGCAGCTTCAATATTGTGTTCTGTTTACACACAAAGAATTAAGAGAAGGGAAGCCAGAGCTATGTTACTTATTACATGAATAATTTCACTTCATTATTCTGTGTATTCCTTTGTACTGATGCTAGAGTGAGAGTTGCATCAGCACCTTTCCACAACCTGGTCTTCATCTACTAAAGCTCTCTAGTTCTTATGTTAACAGTTTCACTCTGTCATGGGAGTGAGTGAAACCATGTGTAACAGGTATGCATATCAAATAGCCATGCTCAGGAAGGGGCAACCTATGCAATATGGGGTAGATCAACTTGGAATCATATGCAAACTATTATGCTTCAAATCGGGTTTCACAGGGTCAAATATGAGCTAGATGAGAGAAATTACTTGCATAGGATATTATCAAATGTTTAAACATAATCTATATTTTAAGCTATATTTTAATACCTGTGTGATATCATGTATGATTATATTTTTATTATTTGATCATTAGAATTGCTATAATGACTTTTTTTTTTACATAGAATAGGTTTAATAGATTTAACCAATAACAATCTTGGTTAAATTGGCATAGCTTTTTATATTAGATTGCAGTGTGCTTTGCAGAATACAAAAAAGCTTATGTGTTTCTGGTTTGTGGCTTACAGATCTTTTCTGTTACCAACAACACAGAATGTGTGAAGCTGCTGCAGGAAATCAGATGCGCTCACTGTTCACCGAATGCTCAGAATCTGTTCCATTCAACTGTGAAGGAAGCATTGGAAAGAGAACTAGCCCTTCCTTTCCTGTGTAAGGATTATTGCAAAGAATTCTATTACACTTGCAGAGGCCACATCCCAGGTAAATATTGCAAAGAATAATAAATTGAGGTGATATATACCTACCGTGACCACATGTCCTTTATTATAAAGGACAGTCTTTTACTTCAGAAATTTCTACTTTAAATGTATTTATTTTTCTAAAACTCATTTTTGTCCTTTATTTTGATATTTAACTTTCACTGTACAAATGGTACCACTTAATGCAGTCTTTCACATTCATGTGAAAAATATGGTAATTGAATTATTTTAAAATGTACTGTTTGTAGATATTTTTATTAAAATATGTGAATTTGTCGTTTTTCTTAATTCTGCTGTTTATAAAGCCAAGTTATCAACATAAACCTTTTTTTTATTATTCTTATAAGAATAATAAATAATAAATAAATAAATAAAATCTTTAAGATTTGCTGTTTCTTCAAATTTGTCCTTTATATTTACCAAGAAAAAATGATCATCATATGTTTACTTAAATTTCTTATACATTGTAAAAAACTATTGATGTAATACTCATGTTCTCTATCGGGAAAGTACTGGTTGTGATTATAAAATGTTACCTAGATCTGTGTTTCTTAACCAAGGATGCATATACTTTGATTGGTACAAAAGCAGTTTATTGGAACATAAAGCATTAGACCAGTTTATTTGAGAGAGTGTCTATTTCCCATAGTTTCTGCGTAACTGGTATTGGGTGGGCCAAGAGAATTGGCATGGTCCCTTTAAATAGTGTCACCTCTGAGACCCATGAAATGTGCCATCTCTGTCAAGGCAGCTGTCCTTAGAAAGTGGCCTCTTCTGAGAGCCATGTAGCTTATTCATGGCATTCTAGAGGACCTTAAAAGACTTGGTTGTTTTCTCAGGTCTTGTGGGTAGGGTGGATGGAGCCACTTCCGGATGGATTTTGTAGATGTTTTCTTGTTTGAAGTTCCCTGCTTACATTCTTACAGGGCCAGTGTTTCTCCTGAAATAATTAACATCTTGGTCATTAGTCCACCACTAAGATTTGTTATGTTATCAGTCTGATGATATTTCCTCTGGATGATTCCAAATGGCTGCCTTCAATTATTTATTTTTTTTAACTTAAACATTTTGGAGAGTTTTTAACTGACATAATTTTGTTATATTAGCAATTTTCAATCTGAGTATTGCATTTATATTTTAAGGTTGATTTTGATTTGGCCTTTATACTCATTTTCAGATTTGTTTAGAAATGATGTATTACCACTGATTTTTTTATTCTGAAATTAAAATATAGCTTAAGAGAAAGTTTAGATCTTAGATAATGTTTTGAAAGAAGAAATAGAAGCACTAAGGTAGCAGAAGAAAAAAGAGAGAGAAGTGAACATGAAACAGGAGGGGGAAAAGATTGTTTAGTTCAAACATTGATCAGAGGAACGATAAGCAAAGTCTATTATAATGTTACAACAACTTGATGCAACAACCTGGAACCTTTAGTAGTATAAATCATAATACTAAATGGCTTGTAATCGTATTTCAAAAGTTTATCCTTATAAAAGAGATGATTTGGTAGTGATGCAAGAAGGCTAAATCAAACTTTCAACTGATTTATAGTTCTTGGAGAAATTCCATGGTATTGTTAAACACATCAGGTAAACAGAGGATTTTGATAAATACAAAAGACCACAACATTGTAAATGAGATTCTTCATGCACTATAAAACAGAAAGAGAATTTATTCCATCCAAATCTATGTTGATCACACAGGACCATAATCCAGGGAATTTAGGGCAGTTAATTTTTCCAACCTCAATGGGTTTTAGAAGTACTCCCTATCCCTTTCTGTTGGCTGAGAATTCTAGGAACTATTGTTTAGGATATTGAAAGCTGGAAGATGAAGCTACAAAAATGAATAATTTGCTAATAATATTTGGAAGGAATTGAGGAACCCATAATTAAGACTGTGATGGTTGTATGAGTCCTAGTGTATCCTGTGATACACATCAGCTTATTTCCCAAAACTCTGCAATTGAAACAATACTATTATTGAGCCTGAATGCAACAGAGCACTATGATTTTCAATAAACAGGAAATTCTCCTCAATTTTATGCAAACAATTCTATCTTTGATTTAATATTACATCTGAACATAGTCTACACAGAATGAATAGTGACTGTTGTATTGTTTTATCACATTTTAAACTAAACAGTAACCATTTATGAAATAAATGCAGCTTTAAAAAAAAACAAAAAAGTTTAAAAGGGAAGCAAAGTAGTATGAAATAAATTCAGAAACACTTTCAAGAAACACTTTATACTTTTATTTCTTAGAAGTCCCATGGATGCATAACTTTGACCTGGGGGGTAATCTTCTCTGATTAACATAAGGAAACATTTTGAAAAATATGCCTTTAGTGTGGTTTAACATGTATCTAAACTCATTAAAATATGAAAATATTATTATTGTCTTTCTAAACTATAGAGAATTTCTTAGGCTTTCTTAAACCAGCTGCTCCTTACCCTTTATTGCATTCTCCAGAGCAAAGCAGAATATATCACAGTTGCCAAGACTGCCTGTTGAGCAGCGATAACAGATTAGATTAAATATTTGGCTCATGCTGCAGGCCTCCAAGAGAGGTTATTATTAATAATAAAAACACCCTACATAAGTATAATATTAGTTAGTATAATATTAATTAGCATATATATACATACATATACAGAGAGAGAGGGGGGGAAATATGCTAAATTGCAATATACTTTTTTCCCTATGAAGTCATTATTCTTAGGGAAAATTTGCTTCTGCAGAATAAAAGAATAAAATGCTGAAACAACGGGGAGAGAGGCATCTGAGCTGCACAGGAGCTGGAGTCGAAAGCGCCTCGCTCCCCAGATCAACATATGTGGTGACAAATGACAAATTTATTTTCCTACAGAGTTTGTGTATATGTAAAACTGCTGAAGTGCATCAAGATGTCAAGTGGTTTTTGTGACCACCCAGGTTGCCTTGAAAGGGAACCAGATGAAAATATCGCTTTAAGCACTGGACAGAGCCCTGAACTTTGCATGCTACACTATCAACCAGAATTGGGTTTTCCATATCAATTAGACCCCAATAACAATTCTATCTATTCTAAGAGTGGATAAGAGAATTATCTACCATAAACTGAACCCCCCAAATCAGCATACCCATGACCAATCAAATTAAATGTTCTCTTTGGTAGAGTGATATGTTTATTAATCAAAGTACTATTCTGAGATTTGATTACTATTTCTGGAACTAAAAATGGCTGGACTGCAAAATACAATCACTTTAAAAATATTTGTCTTAAGAGTAGAACTTCGCTCTAAGACAGCCTATATAGTGTAACAGTTTATTTCACTTCTATTGTCTCTTAAAAAATTTAGCCATTTACAGAAGTGTAGACAGGTTTGTTTGTTGCAGTAAGCATCTTCAAAATTAACAATTATTTGATAGCACAGTCTTATGGATGAGGATCTCAAATCTATAAGAAACTCCCTAATGCCCAGTATACATATTCATCATTAAAATAGCAGGGCCCTTGTTTTTTTCTAAGAGCTGAATACTTATTTTGATGGAATTAACAGGTTTCATAGTTTTGATTACTGAGAAAAAAGCTTCAATAGCTGGCTTATTCAACAGAGATATTGACTGTCTTTCTGCGAGGGAAACACAAATGTGTAGTATAGCTATTTAATTATACTAATCAAAAAATAAAGGCATCTTAAATTGATCTTGACAAGATAGATTTGTGCAGTATTCTTGGCAAAAGAGTAGAAGTGATTTGCCACTGGCTTGGTTTTCTTTTTGTTTTTTTCCAGTCTGACTTAACAGCCCTGGAATTTCTTGGTGGTCTCCCTTATAAGAACTAAAGCAGCCATGATCTTGCTTGGCTTCATTTCAATAGCTGTACCCAACTTCCAATATCTACTTAGTGGAATAGGTTTTGTCTGCTGACATGTTTGTTTTTACTATGGTATGGAATTGATATCATGCATTTTATTGTAATGAATAAAATATTCCATTTCCCAACATTACTATTAGAATAATTTATATGACATGAGCATTACGTTTCACCTTTCTAAACATTTGGATAGACACATGAATATGCCAAACCTATGTATTTATAATATGTTAGTGATAGTTGGAGTTGTTAATGAATTCTTGGTGAATTCTCAGTTGATCTGCATTCTATATAGCCTCCATAATGTTTTAGAGCACTCTCTGAAGGGTTTATAGATTCAGTATTTTTCCCCAACAATCTGGCTCATCATTTTACTGACCTTTGAAAGATGGAAGACTGGATTAACCTTGAGCCAGTCAGGATCTAACTCCTGGCCATGGGCAGAGTTAGCCTGCAATACTGCATTCTAACCATTGGGCCACCACGACTCAGTAACAATGTAACTGAGGGTTCAAGAAATAAAATTTGATGTAGTACAAGGGCAGCTTACATTTTCTCTTCAAATTCTAGGATACTCAGCCCAATTTCAAAAGCTTTTTATAATCACTGAGATCAGGCCTTCGGCAAGAATAGTTTTATACCTTCTTCTAAAAGGAGAGGCAGGGGAAAAAAGAATAGGAACGACAGAATGAGACTGAAAAAACTAGGAAAAGACAAATGGGTTGCAGCAGTGGTTCTGGCTTTAATTGTTACAGGTTATATCAAAGTAGTGCTGGTGTATATATTTTTGTCATAGATGCTATATGGCTGGAAGACAAATGTTACTGTAGCCTATGTGTTTGAAGATATTTGATATTGTTAAGTTATTGACACTATTTATTCCACAAAAGACATTTTTTTATTTATTTTATTTCAAATTCTCCTATTAATTCATTATGTAGAATTATCCACAAATATTGTTTATTGGTAAATAAATAATTGCACTATTTATCTAAAATTATAGTTCCTCATACATTTATTTGGGCAATGTAGATTCAATTGAATATATTAGATAGATTGATAGACATGTTGTATACTCTGAAATTTTACTGAGTATTCAAAGCATAAGGCTGAGGACCTCCATGAATGATTTAGTTTTAGGCTGATTATTTTTTCTGCGGACAAAAGATAAATCATTTGAACACATACTGTATTTTAGAGAAATATGTATGTAATTTGTATCAATATAATTCACAGAAACACAATTTTTCATACAGATTGTGTAAAGTATAATATGCTCATATGAAATATATATTTGTTATTTTTACAATCAGAGAATCAGTTCCCAAATCATTTTTATGGAAATTGATGGTTTTTAGAATATGTTTTTAAAATTGTAATGGAATTACAACTTCGGAACATGTTTAAAAATAAACTCCAGCATAAAAGTAGTTAAAGAATTTTCAGAATGTAGTTTAATTTTCAAGGCCATTTTGTTCTTATTTTTGATTTTGACAACCAAAATCAAATTTTTGATTTTGATTTTTCTTACATTGTAATGTAAGAAAGTTGTAAATTCAGCAAAGTAGAAAGATAGATGGCTTCATCTGGTCAGTTGTTCTTCAGGACCATCCAGATTGCGTCTTTATGAATATTTCTGTTGATGGTTGCCTGGAAAACATGTATAAATAATAAGAACTGTAGAATGTTTGATTGCTGTGCCTAAATCTGACAGTTTGGCATGATTTCTAATCAGTTTTATTATTGATCTATGATGTGATCTTTATATAATATTATTAAATTCATCAAGAATAGAAAACAATGTGTAACAAATAATATATCTAAATATTTGGCAGGGTTTTATTTTTAATTAAAGGTACCTATTTTTCCTTTGAAACATTTTAGAATTTTTAGAGAGACATGCATGCTGTGAATTAAATTAAGTAAAAACAACTAAACAAAAGTTGGAACTGTATCTGTGTCCAACATGTTCTACCACAACTTTCTCTATATACCTAATTTTTTTACTTTCCTGTGTTCTGAAAAAAACATATACTCACACTGGGTTCGTTCTAGAATTTATAGAAGAGTCAGTGAAGTAGGACAAATGTAATTTTTTATTTTATTTATACTTCAAATTTCAAGGCTATGCAACTTCAGAGACACTGAGTGACTAATATATAAAAAGAATAAAACAGTAAAATTTTAAAATATAATCATTTTAAGGAAACAACTGATTCTTCCCACCTGTCCCAACAAGTGATAGACAAATGGCTACACCAATCACCCTAACCCAGGGGTCTGCAAACTTGGCTCTTTTAAGTCTTGTGGACTTCAACTCTCAGAGTTTCTGAGCCAGCTTTGCTGACTGAGAGTTGAAGTCCACAAGACTTAAAAGAGCCAAGTTTGCAGACCCCTGCCCTAACCCAAGACTGGGAAACAGCCATGTTTTAAATGCCCTGTTAAAGACCAGTAAGGAGATATGCAATTACTGTAAAAGATCATAAGTTCCTAAGAAATAAATATTCTTCCAACAGAATAACTTAAGAGACCAAATGAAGAAGATTTATGTTGTTTCTTAGCCTTTACAGTTATTTTCGCCATTCATGTAACATGAAGATTTGAATGCTATTTCTAGGCTCTGTGTATAGGTAAACTGGAATTCCAGTCACTAAGCATGGCAGTCGTTAAACAAGTCATTATATGACCAGGTCTGATTTTACCAACATTTTTAGCAGTGCCATTAAGTGATTCACTGCAATTAAGTGAATCATATGCTCATTAAGTGAAACACATAATTGTTAAGTAAATTTGGCTTCCCCAATTGACTTTGCTTGTCAGAAGCTGGCTGGGAAGATACAAATCATGTTTATGACACCATTCCAACCATCGTAAAGGCAAGCCAGTTGTCAAATAGCCAAATTGCAGTCACATGACCATTAGGGTACTATGATGATTGTAACTTCAATGATGGGTTTATAAATCACTTTTTCTGAGATTACTGTAATTTTAAATCATCATTAAACAAACAAAATGAAATGAAGACTACCTGTTTATTGATGAAAAATATTGATGAAAAATTCCCTTATGAAATAATTGTAGGATAAAAAAAATGAACAGAAATCTGTATTGTTTAATGTAACAATTATAAATATGATATCTATATTAAAGCTTCTGTCCATAGATTCTGATATTAATGGTATTTATCAGATAGGAACTTTTTGATAATTGCTATTTCTTAAGACTTTATTTAAAAATAAATTCTGCTGCAGAGATTCAAATGCTAATATTATTATTATTATTATTTATTAGATTTTTATACCGCCCTTCTCCCGAAGAACTCAGGGCGGTTTACAGCCAAAAAATAAGAACACAAGCAATGTACAATTAAAACAAAATTAAAACTTATTAAATAATTGGCCGAGATTTAAAAACATTTAAAATCTAAAAACCCTTAAAATTCATCTAGAAATTTAAATTTAACAATTTAAAATAATAAAACTTTTCTTGGTCTTATTTGCCTATATTATTTTTTTCTATAATATAAAGAGTATGCTTATGTTCATTCTTGGGAAGAACATTTGTATTTTAAGAAATATATCAAAATTAATCAGTGGCTTAGTTCATATGTAATATACCAATTAAAGCAGTAGTGGGATTCAAATCCTGGTGCTACCAGTTCGCTATTGGTAGCGCGCATGCACAGGGTGAACAGGAAGAAACCCACCACTGAATTGAAGAGAATAACACAAACTAATTTACTAAACATAAACTTCTTTCCTTTTCAAAGGTTTGCTCCAAATTACTGCTGATGATTTTTGTTTCTACTATGCAAGAAAAGATGATGGTTTCTGCTTTCCAGATTTTCCAAGAAAACAAGTTCGAGGACCATCTTCTAACTATTTGGATCAAATAGAAGAATATGGCAAAGGAGAAGATTTAAGCAGGTTTCTAAAGATAAATATTTTTTAATTCACAAAGCCTGACATTATAGCTTGATAATGTGTTGAGTCAGTTTCTGCTTATGTTCCCTAGCTGTGTCATCCAGATGTTGATTACTCCAGCTTTGGCTAAAAAACTGTTCTTTAAAGTACTGAATTCTTGCATAATGCATACTTTACTAATGATTCATAAAATTGTTAGATCAAATATATTGCAGATGTCTTATCTGAAATCTTATCAAAGTTACAAGTTAATATCACTCTTGCTTTCCTGATTATTCTTTCTACTCATTATTCTCATATTTTAATTTCCTATTTTATTTATATAATTTATAATCTGCCTGATTTCACAAACTCCAAAAGACAATACAATCATTTATTATTAAAATGGAATGATAACATTTAAATGTAGTACAATTTAAAAGAAGTTTCTTAAAAGTTTGATAATCATTGGAAATTAATGAGAAATTCAAGCACTCTTTTCAACAATGAGAGTTTATGCTCAACGTGAGTATAAGGTTACAAAATATCCAACAGTGGTACAGTTAAAATGTCTATAAATTTATTCCAGACTCTTTTATCCTAATTTTATTTCTGACTTCTATGTTATGCTTTGTGAATTCATTTTAATATTTTGATAGGACAATAGCAGATTTTTTCTTATAAAAGGAGGAAATGCTATATTTTCAACTATAAAACCTTTAAAGCCAGGTCTATTTGCCAAACATGGTATAGCTCTAAGGTATTTCATATAATAATTTACAGCCCTGAGATATTATCTAGTCCTGATTTCCCTAGAGCACTATTTCAAGACCTTTTTTAAAAAAACAACTTCATTTAGAACCTGGAATGATCACACAGTAATCTAGAGTCACTTTATATCAGCTCTATTTCTGGTTCAAAGTTTACATGTCCAGCAATTCTACATAACTTTTCTTCTTTCTGTACAACCAAAATTCTGAATGATCTATATCAGTATGACTTCTGTGTAAAGTATATTGGTCCATGAGGCTATCAAAAACTAGAAAAACATTTTGGTAACGTCTTTAACATAACTCTCTAGGTAGAACTATGCAACCAATACTGGCAGGATATAAAAGGAAACCAACCAAATTACAAATTCAATACCACGAGTCCAAGACACTGTGGAGCTCTTTCCTTATTCTGCTTTAATGCTTTTAAAGTGATATTGTAGCAAAGGTAAAATAATAGACTTTTTGCAGAGTTAACTTGTCCCCATGAGTTGTGAAAACATGAGGATCTAGCCTATATATCCCTTCAGTGTTTTTTCTATATCAACCTGATTCTACCTTCCTAACTTTATTGTTCATAGGATTACGCTAAAATACCCAGAACTCAAATACCCAGAACTCTCACAACATTTTTCTCAGCTGCCATTGGTCTACCCAGGAAAATCCACACTATTCAGGAGATCATCCCAACCTTTCTGAGTGACTTTTGCTGGAATGCATCTAGTTCCAGAAGAGAAGAGCAGACAGGAAACCATATTTCTTCTTTAAGTAAAATTATCATAGGAACTACCTCTTTTTATGCAGAATAAATATATTCATTTTTTCCTAATTTATAGTAATGTGTTTCTATCTTCTGTACCATCAGAAAATTTCTGGACAGAAAGTTTAGGAAATAAATACACAAACAAAAGTCTATGGAAGCAAAAAGACTTATTTTTAGCAGATAGCATATTCTCCTGGTAGAGTCATATTGCCACTTTCTCAAGTCATTATCTCCAGGTCCCCTAATTTTTCTCCAGACTCTCAGGATTATGTCCCTTTCTTATCTGTGTTAAGTGCTCTCTTTTTCTACCGCCTCTTCTTCTGCAGTCTTGTTTGTTGTTTCTTTATGTGGAAAATAACAGGCTCTGAAAGTAGTTAATCTCCAAACAATTAATACTTATTATTAATTTGTCAAATTTATAAGGCCACCCAACATCATCAAAATTCTGGGCAGCCTATGACAGAGAAAGAAACAATATAACAAAGAAAAGAACAATGCATGTCTAGAATATAAAAAAATATTCAGATGAATATGTCCAAGCATGCAAAAGTCTTGCATCTCACTCCAACTCAATTGTAGGGTAAAACCAAGTTTTAAAGATCTTTTCAATACAGTCACAGTACGGGCTGTACCATTCTTTGGGTTGATGATGTTCCAGGAGCAGACACCATGACAGAGAAGGTCTATTTCCTGGGTCCAATCAGATGATGTTATTTCCATGCCTTGGTGTAAATTCCCATGGATGAAATATTGTAGACTAATATTGTAAACTAATATTGTGGTCTCCAAGCTTTCCGGCTTGGTGGACTAGCCAGGGAGGGGGGAGTGGGGAAGGTTCTGTGTGAGTGGAAGGCAAATGGAGCTTTGTGTTTGAGCACCCACCACTCACGCAGCCCAGTTCTGAACGGGCCAAGGCCCGGTAGTGGACCACAGCCTGGGGATTGGGAATTCCTGTTGTGGACAGTTAACAAAAAACCTAGCTTATAAAAGAATGGCCAATCATCAGTTTAATTAGCCATTTTTAAAAGTGAAAGTTACTTTATCTTCAAATTGAAATATATCATGCTAAATAAATGCCAACAATATATCACATTTTGTATTTTTTGCTATTAAAGAGGAAAATTAAAATAATGTTCTTATTTGTTTGTTTTAGGAAACATAAACACAATTGCTTTTGCCTCCATGAAGTTGTAAGTGGTTTCAGGCAACCTGTTGGAGCAGTACATTCTGGGGATGGATCACACCGACTTTTCATCCTTGAAAAGGAAGGATATGTGAAAATATTAACACCCGAAAGAGATATAGTCAAAGAACCATTTTTGGACATACACAAAGTTGTTCAAAGTGGAATAAAGGTTGGAATTCCTTTTATTTACCTTTGGGGACTTCCTTTCTTTTAAGTGTTACGTTTTGTGTTACATTTTGTACTATTTCCCATTTTGCTTAATTTTAACTTTAGAAAGTAAATAATAAAACAGAACATAAGTCTTTTAAAATGAGGTTTTCATTTAAGTTAGTAGAAAGATAAATGGCTTCAGCCTAATGTGCATTAATCATGATTAAGATCCAACCATGGTTTGAACTCAGTTACTCAATCAGTCAACAGTTACTGTGCAGACTTTCCAAGTAAAGTATTCAATTTTCTTTGAGCTTACAGCTATAAATGTGATATAGTTATGCAGTTTAGAATGAGATCATTTTCCAGCTCAATTAAAATGGCAGCTATTTATAAATTATTTCCATGATATAGATTCACCTTGTTATCAAATGCTGTTATATACAGAAGGGGGAGCTCTCACTGCATCAGCTATTTAAAAGGATAAGTCTTTGCTTATATTAAAATCAAATTCTCCACTATAATTTACATATTGAAAAAGTCATTTTCCTCCTTAATTTTGATTGTATGTGTCACAACAATTCCTTTAGAAAAACCTATTTTTTTTGCAAAATTAAGTTAAACCTATGAAATTGGAAACTTTCATTAAAATAAATGGAATGGTTTTTATTAAATGATATTAACTGAAAGAATAGCTAAGTGAACCTGCTATACTTTAGTAAATGTATTAACAATGGGATGGTTTAGTGACTAAAAAAAAATCATGAAAAGGTATGTGCTATGTTAGGATTATCATAAAGCAATAGTATATTTTCTAATTCTAGGATTATTTTACATGATTGCATCAAAAAGATATTTACCTGAAAGTACTATTGCATATATTAGCTATTTAAAGTCTAGATCTATTTAAAACAGCATGGCGTTTAAATATTGAGATTAAAATTTAGATAAAAATCTATATTCAGATTCAACTGCAATCTGATTTTATTTATATACCTCTTTATTAATCTGAGTCAAGAGCTGGCATTTTAGTATATTGTAAACCATATGTTCCTTAAGCTTGATTCCCTGACTTTTTTTAATAAAAGAATAGAATAGAATAGAATAGAATTTTTATTGGCCAAGTGTGATTGGACACACAAGGAATTTGTCTTGGTGCATATGCTCTCAGTGTACATAAAAGAAAAGTTTTATAAATGTGATTGTTTTGAATGATCATCATTAGGTTTTTGTGATTAAACCTGATATGTCATTTCATTGTAGGCTGCTTTGCTAAAAGTAATTATGAAAGAGTATAGAAGTTGATAAGATCTGAGAAAACAATTTGCTGTAAGACTATTTAACCTCTCCTCCTTAGGCAGTTTGAATAGTCAAATACTGAAGAAAACACATGCCATGGAAACTGACAAAGTGACTGTATAAAAATCATATTGTCACATGGCACAATGAAGTATCCTCCAGATGCATTGGATTAGAACTCTCCTAATTTCCAGGTAGTATTGCTACTGACAAGCCATGCTACTTGGAATTATGGGGAAATAATCGTAGCTTCCTCCCACATGGTTGGAGGAAGCTAGGATATTGTATTAAAATCAACCATTTAAAAATGATAATAGTATTTTAATCTTAAATCATATAGAAACATAATGAAAGCATAAATCATCCAAGGAGAATGAGAGAACCTCCATGAAAGAGAAAACATATGTCAGGAAAGTGAGTGATACTGGAGGGAGACTGTTAAGAATATATGGGCTAGACTCCTTGACCTCAGCCACCTTATGCACCCCTCCAAGCTATGAATTGTTTTTACATGTCACAATGGCTTAAATTTTAATAGAAAGTTTCCCTAAATCTTGAACTACATCTGCTTCTTTGTTTCTTTCTACAGCTGAATGCCATAGTGAAGTCAGTTACACAAAGTGACTTCTATCTTTTTTAACAAGCCAATACAAATATTTCTATATAATTCCTTGTGTAATCTGAATAGATTGGCACAATTTATTTATTGTAATTTATTGATAAAACTTATACATTGAATATATGTACCTTTCCAGATCATATCAATAAAATATGTTTATTAAAATGCCAATACTTCACTTCAATAAATATATTTTATAAAGAAAATGTAAATATTATTTTTATTTTCATTTATTCACATTTCATATATACAACTCTCTCTCATTTTTATTTCTGGCTGAATGAATATAGTAATACAATAATTAAACAAGATACTAGCCATGTGATCTCTCAAACATCCCATATAATGGGCTTCTTTCATATTGATAGGTCCTATCATGTGTGCACATTCTATTACATGTTTAAAAGGTGCATCTGCCCTTCAACTATCTATCTATTTGTCACATAGGCATGCACTAAATATTTGTGAATGGATCCCAGAAAGATAGATTATCATGCCTGAAATGGAAATATGCAGTAAAAAATTAATAGAAAGTCTTCCATACTAGGTCATAATAAAAGTCCTTTCTCCTTTCCAGTGATGGCTTTCACTAGTGTAATAACATAGCTACTTATTATCTCCAGTAGAAACTTCCTACATGCTTCTTGAATGGAAGATCATGTATGCAGAGATCATGGTTAATTTGTGTCATATCTCTGCTCTTCTCTTAAGATTTTGGTATCAGATCATTTGAAGATAGTTGGAACTTCCTAAGAACAACTCCATAGCTATCATTTAGCACAATGTTAAGTGTGATTCACCTTATTGAAACAGAAGACATTGAATACACAAATGACTTTCTAAAGTCACATTTCCTATAAATTCTGAAAGTAATTAAAGTTGTTTAGGGAACCAACAGCAGTTAAAAATATGAAACTTCACAATGTTATAAGTATTTTAGCTTATTATTTTTAAAGGCGGCCCTTTAAATACTTGAATTATTCATTTTTAACAGTGTAGGAATTTGTGGCTGTTTTATATTTTAAAATAAAGGGATGCCTTGCCATCTTCTCTAACTGATTGTCTAAGATCTTGAGACAACAGGCTTAAGCACTGGTGAATATTTGTGACTTACATGGTATGCATTAAAAAAAATTATGGAAAAATGGAATCCCAGACAGGACAAACTATTGTGTCAGTAGTTTTCTTTTCACTAACACAGACTTTACTGCATTACCATATTATACACATAATCCAAAACTGATCTATTCAGAGAATAATGCAAAATATAGCCTAAATTTTATGTGTTTTTAAGATTCATAAATAGTCTCATCTAAACTATAATTCAAATAGCAATTACAAAAAAGTAGAATTGCAGGTATACTTTAAGCTACTTACTTGTCGAGCATTTCATCCCTTGAATTTGATAAAATTCATATTCTGTTCACAAATACTATGGTTGCTGAAAGAATGTGCATATACAAAATAAGATGTAACGTTAATCAGTATGACAATATATCATATTGCATTGTTCCTTTCTTATCAATTTTTAGAAAATAACTGAATATTTTAATCACCCATTTTCTTAAAGATCAGAAATAAGTTTTTATTTATTTAATTTATTTATTAATAAATTTATATATCCACCTATCTCACCAACAGCTACTATGGGTTGCACAAGAATCACATAAAAAACAGCAAATGTAAAAACAACAGATGTAAAATATAAAAAGACATATTAGTATATGTCATAAAGTTCATAAACTAGGTTTGAATAAGCTAAAGACATAATACTTTTAGCTGTCAATAATATATATTGAGCTTTATAGACATCTATAAATTTGAACAAGATCACTCTAATGAATGCTACTGTATATAAAACACTTTAATGACATATGGGCAGTATGTTTATGCTAAAGATTATAGAATGTTGATTTTGGGCCCAGTGTCTTAGACTAGAAGAATGTCCTGGAAGAATGATGATAATTCTTTATCATTTTACATGCACATGTGTAGGTTTAATGTCCTGTGTTTCCTCAAGGAGAATCCCCTGGTGCCAATGAACTGAGCTTAGTCCAAAACAAGTTTCTGTTTGGAAAGTGTAGTTTTCATTGTGGGTGTTCTTGAAATTGTATGCTTTATAACCTGTTATTATGGAGATGTGTGTAGTATGATCAAGACTGCCAGTTTCTTTTCTGTGCACTGTATGAATTAGAGCTGCATCCCACACACAGTGTTAGATAATCTATGTTTCTGTTTTGTTATATGTACAACTCAATTTTGACATTCAGCTATTTAAGAACTGTTCAGAATATCTTCTTTTGATATGTAATTTGTTGTAGGCAGAGGAATTTTTTAGTCAGAAAAAACAGGTAAATGACATGTCATTTAAAATATGTATAATTAAAGAAAGGGAAAGAAAGTGGGAAAGAGGACTGAAGACAAATCTAATAGCCATATCATGGCATCCTCTAGCAGGAGTAACCACCAACAATTTAAATCCAAAATATTGGGATTAGTAGTCTTAACCACAGCATTTCCTTGATGTATTTAACAATTTCCTCTTTAAAAAATGTGACTCTCATCCAACCCACTGGAGATCCTGCATATTACTACTAGACACAAATTGTTATAAGATATCTAAAATACCTTCTAGTCTCTTTTACTATAATCTTTTCTTTCCCCAGTTTGAACATATACTATAGAAAGTAGAAGTATGTAATTTTATTTCATATGATACTTTTATTGTTTTTATTTATATAATTATCATGGCAATTTTAAGTACACCTACTAGGGAGTATGATTATTGACTTCAACTAATTTTATTTTTAAGTAAACAGTGGAATTACAGTAAATCAGTATTATTCAAACAGATTTTTATTCTAATATGTCTTTGGCCCTTTTAAATCTGGACGTGTTCATCCTACTTGTTAACCCTATGCTAATTTTTTTCATTTTAGAACAACTAAAAGTCTTCTGTAGAAAAGAAGACAGAATTTTTCATTTTTCTTGCCAAGATGGTAAAGAGTACAGTTTCGTCCAAAATAAGACATCTCCTGATAATAAGCCCAATTGGGCTTTTAAGTGCATGGCAATGCCAAGCATTTATTTCAGGGTTCAAAAAAATATAAGGCAGGGTATTATTTTTGGAGAAAAACAGTAGTAAAGAGTGTATTGTGGTACTTAGTATTCTATTTGTGTGATTCTTTGCTTGTATGAATCCTGGAAGAAGTTGGATGTGGCTAACTGTATGTGGGGTTATTTTCACTATTATCATTTGGATGGGATATGGGTCAGCAGCTCCTCTGCTGCTATGAATACACAAGAAGATGATTAGACAAACATAAAGATAAAGGCCCATCATAGTCAAGTACAATTTCTGATGCTAAGATGAGAATCCATATAGTTTTCACAGAAACATTCCCAGAATAAAGTTTGCTTTATTCTTGTTACCTTTTGGTTTAGTTTACCTTCAGGCTTACCATGAAAAAAATAGGGAAAAAATAGAAAAGATGTGTGAGAGCAAACCAATAAATGCAGACATTTCTAGTGATACATAATGCAGATGTAAGCAACATCATCTTTCATTTGGTAGAAGGAGATAATATCTCAAGCAGCAGATCTTAAGGCACATTGGGGCAGTTAGGTATGAAGGAAACAATGCTTTGTCTGCTGTATGGCTTGTTTCTTTATTTCTCTGAATATTCAGCAACCTGTGCTATCAGCTTTGGAGCATGAGTTGAAGGATGGCTATCAACTCTGACTCAGAAAGCAAAATGTTTTGAAGTACTTCAGGTTGTAACTGCAGACTACTTTTTAAATTTCTTTTTAGAACAGGTAGGGGGAAAAGGAACACCTCCCCTTGAAGAGTCCAAAATTTCTGTCCCACATAGCTAACAGAAATAACATAGCTAACAGAATAGTCTGGCTTCTTATTTTTTATTCTATTAGAGCCTGGTAGCACAGCTCTAATGGAAGCTAATGATGAAACGAATGGTGTTTCTGCCTCTAATGTTTATGCGGATTGCTTAACTTGACAGGATAAATAATAGAAAGTTGATAAAGTCAGAAACAGCAGACTTTTTCTATTCTTCAAACCAAACACAAACTTTCAGTGATTAAATTAATACAGACATTTTGTAGTTCTAACACCAGGGAGGTCTGTTATGATATTGCAGAGGTTTATCTAATCTAGGAAGATCAGGTCTCTGAATTTACTTTCTTAAGGTATTTATAATGTGCTAGCCATCGTAGTGCTTAGCACAGATGTGTTTGCTTTTCCTTGTATGGCTGTTCATACTTGATATAATCATAGGGAAATCTTTCTTCTTCATGAACATGATGTGCATTCTGGCATATTTTCAATTGGCGGAGTTTCAGCTAAGACCCACAATAGCTCTCCAAAACAAATAACTTTGGCCCAAATTTGCAACTTCTGACCAAAATGCAGTGCAGCTAGAATATTTCCCTGTTGTTTTATTTGTGCAAAGAATGCAAAAGCCACTATACGACTGAAAGTTTGCACATAGATAATCATGACAAATCTGGAAGGAAAGAGAGTTTTAAAAATAGTTTAAAAAATATTTTTAAGATATTAAAAATCTGTCTTTAAAAAAAATATTTTGCTCCATATGGCAGGCTAATTATGTTCCCCAAATCTGATATTATTAAATCAGGAGTTCCCAGAATTCTTAACTATCATGGCCAAAGATTGGGAAAAGCTGTAGTGTGTCCCATTCAGACAAATTTAAAACAATCCTCATCCATTGGCCTTAGCTAAATCAGCAATTTCAGTGAGGTAGATTTTTCAGACTGTAAAGAACTTTAGAATTAGTCCCAGTGCATAGTCTGAGGTATATTATGTTGCCATATTACTAGAGCTAAGTAGATTTGAATCTACCTGTATTTGGAGGAGAGGCAGCCTATAAATCTAATGAATACAATCTTGCTTTCCATAACAAAAGGGCAATTGTATGAAAAGACATGCAAACTGGGATCTAGGGCTCCTCTAAGAGTCTTACTCTAAAGATAGTGTGGCTAACAGCTCACAGGCATGGAAATTGTGTGCTGTCATATTGTGAGTTCATGTGTGAAAAACTAATTGATAACAAGCGAGCTCCAACCTCAACAAGTGCTACAAGAGAATGGCATTGCTGGCAGCCAGTTTCCATGGCCAGCATCTCCTGGAAGAAGCCTGTGAAATAGGCAAGTTGGCAGAGTAATAGACGAAATGGTGCTGCCATTTCACCAAAGTAATAACTTCAGTAAAAATTGCAGCTGTGGAAAACTTTATCAACAGAAGCAGCAGGAAACCTGTAATGTGCTCATTGATGACAGAATTGGCAACACACAGTTGGCATAACCTGGCTATTTTTCTGAGCTTCCCTTCAGCCTTTAAAACAGCATTAAATTCTTATTTGAAAACTGGCATAGTGCCATTTTAAAACATGCTAAACTTCTCTACATAAGAAATATTTATGGAAGCCAAGTATCTGTTTCTGCTGCATACTACACCAATATAGCCCTGAAAGTCTAGCCAGTAAGATGTGGACTGATATCAATCATTGACCATATCATCAACTGTATTAAGTATACCTATTGTGTTCATCACAAGATTGTGTCAGCAGACAAAGGAAAACATTATTTTAAAACTGAAATAGCTGAAAACAATTTTAACCCCTTTCAGCTGAAATAAATGCAACCATGAAGACATGGCATCAGAATCTTGTTACCAAGGCATGTTTGTCTTATGATTAGGGAACCATATTGACAGCTGATAGTCAATTTTATTAACAATAATTTGCCATAAGAAAAATTAATAATCTTGTATTCAGTACCGTGTCTTCTTGTGACAAAGTACATCTATTCATCCAAAACCTCCCTAATTCAAACCCTGTCATCTTCATACCCATCTCTGAAACCCTGGAAGTCTGTCTGCTTCTAAATCGGATCTGCAATAGGCATTCAGAGAAGCAATTACTGTAGCTTCAGTTTTTAGCAGCTGTTTTACCATAAACTTAAGCTGTTTTCTAAAGTGTGTGTAAACAAGTTTTAAACTTCAAATGCAAACCACCCAAGAGATTATATAAAGCATAAAATACTGTTAACAAGTTGCTGTGAAAATACACTAAATTAGGCCCAACAGAAAAACATATTTAAGGACTTTTTCATAGTCTGGAAAAAGGGACAGAAGGACTGGGGTCTGAAGTTAAAACACTCTATTAGAACGTTCAGCATTGGACCAGTTTAATTTCATTTGGTCTTATATAAATGTTGATTATATTTTATGTAGCCAATTTTTTTATGCCAAACCAAATTTCCAGACAGTATCATATTATTTCCATCTTATTTGCCCATCAACTATTCTCACTGGCTCTGATGATCAGAAACCACAACAGAAGTATATGCATTCTTAAGTAATATGGAGTAAATATTTTGAAGTTACAGACAATTGTGCAGCACTTTCTGTCTGCATATAGTTGAAGGCTGCAAAACGTCTGGACTGATCAAAGCTAATGATATAATTTGAAAGTTCACACTATCTTATATATGATTGTATAGAGATGTCTTTGGAATTAGCTTGGAAGCTGCAGCTATTCAGAACATACGGTTAATACTTGAGAGGAAAGGGGATAAAATAAACAAAACCTAGACTAGAACAGTGGACAAAAACATATAAAATGAAATATAAAATGTAAAATCATGCATCTAGGTAAGAAAACAAACATTTACACTGAGGTGGCTCAGTGGCTAAGACACAGAGCTTGTCGATCAGAAAGTTTGGCGGTTTGAATCCCTAGTGTAGGTCTTCTGCGTGAGTAGGGGGTTGGACTAGATGACCTCCAAGGTCCCTTCCAACTCTATTACTGTTACCTGGGGTCAAGAACAGCACATGTGAGAAGGACTTGTGTGTACTAGTGGATCACAGTCTCAACATATCCCAACAGTGTACTTGAGCTGCAAAGGCCAACCACCTATTGAAGAGCAAATCAAGAGAATGATAGAATCCAAATCACAGGAAATAATTATGCCACTCTATTCTACTTTAGTAGGCTCCAAAGGAGTACACATTCAGGTCTCCGCACCCCAGTTTAAAAATACACTGATAGACAAGCAAGTCTGGACAAGCAAATCTAGATAAAGCTACCAAAACAGTGAAAGTATCAGAAACCATGTCCTATAAGGAATAGTTAAAAGACCTAGGTTCATTTAGCTTGCAGAAGGTTGAGGGGTGATATGATAGCTGGGATGTAAATGCAGGTCACGGGTTGGAATTTATAATCTCTCAGGTCCCTTTCGATGTTATGATTTTCTGATTTCTATAGAGATGAGTCAATTGGAAACATATTATTCTTTATTATTCTATTATTCTACATATTACTTTATTATGCTTCTATTCTGAACAAGCTGCACTGAGTTCCAGCTTTTCAGGTTTGTCTTGAAACATAAGGCACTGTATACACCTTAAGATCACTTAGCTATCTGACAAAGTCCATTCTTATAGATTTTTCTGGGCATAAAGATCCAATGAGGGAAACCCAAAAGAGGGCAATCTTGATAAAAATGCCCCAATTCTGGAATTCCCTATGAACAGTCACATATAGTGTTGAAGCTTTATCTATTAATCTAGGCACTTTATTGAATATGTGCTGTTGTTCTGTTAGGCTACTGATGACCAGTGTTAAGTGTGTTTCATGATCCTTACACGGAATAACTTTTTAGAAAATTTTATTGCTTACAATAAAATTGTTTTAGTGTAAATTACTATAATATATTATATCCTCACCTGGAAATATATAAATGAAAAGCAAATTAGATTTTAAAAGATAAGAAATAACTCATAAACCAACTAATCAATCAATCAATCTATATTCTAAGCATATTTTCATGTATGCTAAAATTTACCTTATTTAGACCTTAGAATTCAGAATCATTTGAGGCAGGCCCAAGATATTTTGTTCCATGGCATAAAGCGTTCTACTAAGGAGGTGTAGGTTTGTCACATCTAGGCTTTAATCAAGGGACTAAGAAGCGTTCATATTCTCTATCAACTTCACCTGCCATGAGATTATCATCTCATCCTGTCTTGTAAGAAGGCGGCCCTATTTTTGTTGCTTCTCATTGACAATAATCTAGCCATTGATTTGAACTTTTATCTAAGTAGAAACAAAGCTATGACTTCAAACAGCTGACCTAATGGCATTCAAACTTATGATACCTGGATCTAGAGAAAGCTGTATAATGTTACTAAAAGCTTTGACTGCAAGGCAGCTGGTGTTAGAGAAGAACCTTCCGTCGTGAGCTCAAGACACATTTATTCATCTGTGCAGGACTGGCTTAGATTTTAAATTTATAGGGGTTTTAAATTGGTTTTAATATTTATATTTATATTTTAAAATTTGGCATTAGAATAAGTTTTTTAATGGTTATTTTAATGTGTATATAAATGTTTTATTTGCCTGTGAACCGCCCTGAGTCCTTCGGGAGATAGGGCGGTATACAAATATGAATAATAAATAAATAAATAAATAAATAAGATCTTCAGTCAGTGTCAGTAAGAGAAAGAGAACAAGATTCAATCCAGTATGATAAAATATTGGTATATCATAGGCAACTATGAAAATAACAATATTACATGCTCATAGATTAATAATTAGAAATAACATTTCTCAGACAAGTATAGTGTTCTGTTCCTATATTATTTATGATCTATATAGAATTCAATTAAAATATGAAAAATATATTTTTATACAATATAATTTGCTATATTCTTGGAAAAATTAAAATATAGCTAGTTATTATGCTAGAATGAAAGCAATTTATTTTTTAAAGTTGTCCATCCTGTATAAAACTTTAGCAATCCATAAAGAAAAATCTCCTTGTAATCCAGATTTACTATACTTTCCAGCTTTAGGTCATATAAATATAATTCTATATAAATAACAGCCTTATAAAATGAAATGAAATGCCTTTTATGTGAGTAATTTGAACATATACAGATGCATTAAGCTAAATGAACTTGCAGTGTGGAACCTAAACATATAGTAATATTATTCTGATGTATATAGCATTTCTAGTAATTAATAAAAATGACCATTTATATTGTGCTCCTATCTTTATTTTTTAATTGTGAACTATGAAAAAATAATATTTATTTTAATATATTTAAAGTGATTTTATACAATATGGCTAATTTGATTAACAACTGGAAGATACTATATAGACAGAATAACTCTAGTTCCCATCAAATGAAAATTATGTTGAATGCCACAATCAACTCTACACCATTCTCCTTAAAGAAAATTTATATCCAAAGAAAAAGATACAATGATAGGCTTATTTTCTATACTAAAGTATTACAGTGCTTTTAAAAAATCATCAAATCAGGGGACCTTGTGTTTTTCACAAAGAAAATATGGTAGCTACTTCAACATGTTTCTGCCACTACTTATCACTACAGTTCCTTCCCTCATGGATGTTCAGAAATCTAATACCCCATCTTATATGAAAACTGTATTTAAGAGTAAAATATTTATGTAGATGAGTTCATGGAAGCCAAAACACGGATATGAAGAGTTTTGTGCCTCTTGGCTATCTGCCATTCTGGCCACTCAGAGCAATATCCCATGACTTACTTTTATAGTAATTAAGGTAGATACCTTTTAAACATATGAAACTATACTCTCATTTCATAGTGTATTGTGTAGCTGAATGTATATAATTCAGGTGGAATATAATTGGGGTGCAAAATTTTAAGTCAAAGTTTTGATTTTTCAAATTTTTTGCTATGTATTTATTTGCTTTCTATTTCCTGATGTATTAGTATCATCATCATTATGTTATGTGCAGAGCACATTGGGTAGCAAGTGTTTTCCACTGGTTTTTATCATTTGCAGCATCTTTGGCATCATCCCAAGGAACATTAATGATCTTAAGGTCTTCCATAAGTGTTTGGCGGAAAGTTTTCGAAGGTCGACCTCATTTTCTCTTTCCTCTAGAAAGTATCCAACATAATGCAATTCTTGGATGCTGGTGTTTAGGCATATATAAAATACAGCCAACAAGCCGCATTAGATGTTCCTTCACATCTATTAGTATATTTGCCTTCAAATGCTGTTTACTAGTTTATATGTACTATGCAATAGCAATAATTATATAGAGAAAGGTTTATATAGTATCTTTTCAGGAATATTTCTTGGATATTCAGAATACTGCAATTTATCATGCTGTATTAATTATTAGTATCAATATATGTTAAAGGATTATATGGGTCTGTAATGTAGAATAGGTAAGCATTGGCAAACACTGCTTTGGATATATACATTGCCTGTTTTTGATGCTTCCATAAAATGTCTATTCATAAAATAGCTGTCTCAGTTGTGGATAATCAAAAAACATTTTCTAGAAAGCAAATTAGCAGTGTTGCTTTCCATCAAATCCTCAACCATCTTCCCTGAACACTTTTTACCAATCCAGATTGTCTTAGTACTTTGGAAGGCAGGCAATTTCACTTCCAAATAAAACTCTGGGGTGTAACCACCTAGCATTTTATTCTCTAAGAATATAAAGCCTATATTTGTTCCAAGGGTACGTGTAGGTAGACATCTCACAGCATACGTTTGGATTTGTTAGATGCTCAAATTATCTTTGCTCACAGCTTAGCTGGAAACAGATCGTTCTATAGCCCATTATAAAGTCCCATCTTTCTCTTCTGGAGAAAACAAGCAGCAACACTTTGCAGGAACACATCTTTCCACCTTATTTTTTTTCTGCCTCCAACAACTATTCTTTTTCTTTCCCAAGAATGCCAATAATTATTTTAAAATTGACTTCTTATTTTCCCACCTTCTGGACAACTGGTCAGGACAGAGTAGGGTCATCATGGATGTTTGCTGCATTTTCTATCAATCACTGCTAATATGATTGCTAATTTAAAACTTTTATCTTTGTTTCTAAGGCAGTTTATATAATTGCACCATCTTGTATCTTTTACTAATAAAACGGCAAGAATTTTTCTTCCAGTTGTGGGTTGAAAGCATATTGGACTACATGCAAGAGCCATTAAAACAATTCTCCGTATGATATATTCAACATTTAGTTTCTTTTGTTACAAAAAAATAATATTTGCTTGAGTGAATTAGCTCTAAGTTATTAGTTTCTCAATAATATTATGACTTTCTCAGGTTATAATATTTTTGTCGACAATTGTTTTCCTTCAGAATACATGTAAAAAGCATAATTTACCATATCACTCTTCTTTAGGATTAAAAAGGTATTCTTGACAAATTATAAACTAAAACACTCAATTTGAATTGAGGAAATAAATGTAAGTTTTGAAATGACTATTCAGAATTGATATTTTTTTCCTGGGAGTCATAGCACCAGCTAATAATTTAATTGTAAATTTCATTTTTAATAAAAGGTAGCCAGAAGTAACCTAAGGAGGAAAATTAGAAAATTAAAATCTATATGAATAGCACAGAGATTGATTAAACATACTATTATGTATGGAAAATATGAATTAAAAATGGTACAAAGTAAGCAAAGTTGAATATACATTCCCAGACATTATACAATGCAGAAATAAGACTGTAAATGTAAAGTTCAGTATGTTACACCATATTAATCTGACCTGCAATATTAAGAGTATAATACATAATGAAATACTGAGTACAGTCTTATACCTGTTTACCCAGATATAGAACCTATTAAGTCAAATGAAAATTTCTTCCAAATAGATTAATGTCAAATTTCAGCTTCATAATTTTAAATATCTATATGAAAAAAGGCTATTAAAATGAAACCTCAAGAACAAGCAATTCTCTGAATAAATCAAGAATTTACAATACATTGGTTGTAATTGTCTGTGGTACAGTAACTTGAATATTGTATCAACATTTAGAACCTGAGACTCAAATTCATTGTGAAGTTGGGGCAAGTGATACAGTGTATAACTCTGTTATTAGAAGCCACAGTGTTTTCATGCATCTCACCATGAACACAAACATCCTCAACATATTCAGGAAATCCATTTCCTCTCGAGTGAAGTTTTCTACAAGTACACTCTATTACATTTTTAAACTCTTAAGTGGTTATATCTTCAGTTCTATTTTCCTCTAGGAAAAACCTGGCCAATTAGATTTTAAAATCTGAAACATCACTGAAAGCAAATATAGTTAATTCAGTAAAGGGCTCTATTTATCAACAATGCATTATTTTCTTTGTCTTTACTGTTTCTATGACATTACTGTAGGACAAAACAGGGTGTGCTGCTAGGTATGGTTACTGGGCAACAAGCTATTTTTCATAGGAAATAAATGATGGTGAAGCAACAGTGTGGGCTGCAAGCAGCAATAATTCAGCACAAAATAGTGTCTTTTGTAGGGATTTAGAAAAAAGTTCAGCTTTTCTCAAATTTCCCTGGAATATATCGGTCCCAGATCCAGTAGATAAATATGCAGTTTTATAACATGGATGTCTTACAGTCAGAACTATAGAAATCAAATAATAATAACTTTCATCAAACTTTTGTTTAATGCTTCTAAATCTCCCCCTTTCCCATATTACAGAAAGGACCCATATTTTTGGACCAATCCTCTATGGGTGCTCCAGGGTTTATAAATGCACTCCTAGTCAGTTGTACCTTTTGAGCTCTTGGCATAAAGAAAATGGTTTTGGCCTAAAATGGCATTTCATTATATGTTTGCAGAGGAAAAAGTAAAGCAAAAATGACGATAGGAAAAAAGAAAAGAAGATGGAGATGGAGATGGAAAACACAAAAGCCAAATAACATTAATAAGCATTATAAGAAAAGATTGAACTTTAGAGTAGTTAACTTAATAATAAAATTGTACAATTTATCATTGGGAACACAGATATTATGATTGGAAAGTAGCCAAAGTTTTACACAGGCTTTGAAAGGTACTGAAGATTATTGGGAGAACTTGAGCAGTTAGACTCATAAAAGTGTAACTGAAAATCATTTACAGTTATTTAAAAAAATGAAGCAACTAAACTCGCAAAGCTGCTTAATATAGTGACATTATTTTCATGTTATGTATTTGTATTCCACCTTTATTATTTTTACAAATAAGGCAGCAAACATATCTAGCATACCGTTTTTAATGCAATGTTTGCCTGAAAACATACGTACATTTTTGAAAGTAGCATGTTACACTAAAATTAGAGGGCTATTATTATGAATAAACAGTTATGATCCATATGATTGATGAAATAAAAATATTAGCGTACAATTTATCTTCAAAAGTTTAAGGCAGTTAAACTATTCAAACAATAAGCAAAAATATATAACCTACATGAGCAGGAATCAGTCTTAGACATAGAAAAGTGAAACATAAATAGTTTTTAAAACCAAAATAGAATACCTAGGAAGCAGAATCATCATGAGTTTGAAAGAATACAGAAGCAAAGTGAGAATAAATAAGATTGATTGATTATTTAATTATTATAAATAGAAAGAATCCTGAGGTTTAAGGGTTGGAAGGGATCTTTGATATAATCTAGTTCAACTTCCCCCCTACCCCAGGACTACAACATCCCCAACAAACCACCACCTAGCCTCTGTTTACAAATCTTCAATGGAAAGTCACTTCCTTCTACAAGTCTTTTTCACTGATAAACATCTCTTACCATTTAGATTTTTTCCTGATATTTAACCAAATCAGCTTTCTTGTAAATGAAATCCATTGTTTCTTTTCCTGCCTTCCACAAATCTTTTATGTAACATCCCTTTAGTTATCTGTCATATCTCCTTTCCTTCTTTGTCCAGGCTAAACATACTCATTACTTCCAACTATCCCTCATTACTCTTTCCTTTCATACCTCTTAGTGTGCTATCTTGATTACTAACTTACGCAATTTTTCAAATTTGTCAATGTCCTCCCTAAATCAAAAGGCCCAGAACTGATCAGAGTATTCTAGGTGTAGTCTGTGTAGAGCAAAATAGGAGTAAAAATATTGTTTATCTTGATTTTGACAGCTTGCTTTTATTGATGCAATCTATAATGGGATTTGCTTTTCTGCATCTACATCATAATTTTGACTCATGTGTAGCTTGTGATCCATTCAACCTTTTTCTGCATGCACTGCTCCCCAATGGGATCCAACCCATTTTATACGTGCTTTTAATATTTCCAACCACATTTGCACTTTCCACTGAAATTCATCTTGCTAGTTTCTACCCAGCATTCCAGCTTGTCAAGATATTCCTCAATCCTGGTGTTTTCTTGTAAGATGTTTACTACTCCCATTGTACACAAATATATTAATGTGTTGAATAGTGCAGGCTCTAAAACAGAGTCCTGTGATACGTCATTTGACACTTCCTTTCAGCTTGAAATCCGTAATGGAAAATAAACTGTTTATCCCACCTGAAAGATTTGCACATTTTATATTAGAGTTGATCCTGTTAAACTTTATGGGCAAATTCCAAACATTTATTTTTATATTTATTTAGGTCCATACAAGAAGGGTTTTGTTCTAGCTTCTAAACTATTAAATTTTGTTCTGTATAGAAAAACTCTTCTCCTAAGCCACCTTAACTTGGTCCTTCCTTCCTTCCTTCCTTCCTTCCTTCCTTCCTTCCTTCCTTCCTTCCTTCCTTCCTTCCTTTCTGCCTGCCTTCCTGCCTTCCTTCTTTCCTTCCTTTCCACTTAATAGTCTTTCAACCTTATATGGCCACTAAATATGATCAACAGTCATTGAGATTTTGCAGGAGAGAAAATTATTTTCAGCCTGAAGCCTTTTTCTTAAAGACATTTTACACTTTTGCAAACTTGTTGGTTTTTTCAGGCTCTGAAATTTTCTTGTTCTATGCTGACTGCAATTGTTTTGTTTCATAAGGATAACACAGAAGAATTCTTAATATATTTATATAATGACTGAGTGCAAAAAATGGTATTTTCTGAAAAGCAATATCACTTTTATCAGTCATATGATATACAGTACAACTGTTAACTTAACAGTTACAAGTAAAAGCATAGCTTTTCATCCAAAATTGAGCTGTATGCTCTTCTGAATATATTTATGAAGTAGATTGGTAATTTTTTTTCGAACTCATGTTATTTATATTTCTGTTACTTCATTATAGTTCCCCACATGAACACAATTTAGATAAAACTTAACTTCATTTCATTTCCATATATATATTTACATACAGGCAAAATTGTTTTTACTGATCTGGCTCACTCCCAATCTCCATCCACAATAACATTGTGGAATAAAGTCAGAGATAATGAAAGCCTCAAGGTACCAATAATCATCACAACTTATCAGAGACTGGAACAATAAGAGCAATGATAGCAGTTTGGCCACACAGAATTAAGGTGTCATGACCAGTACTTTCAGCATTTACTGAGGGCAAAAGAAGAAAGGACCAGTTAAGTGGAATGGAATCTTTGATTTGTAAGTCATTATCATTTTCCATCAATTGCCACCCTGGATCTGTATCAATCTGTATCAAGCCTGATGTGTCCATGTGTATTTCAGCAAAGATGGTTTAATATACAGCAGAGTTTTGTTAATGGAGCGGAAGGTATTCTTTACAACAAACAGGAAATATGTCTAAATATAACATAAAGTTTGAGAAATGGAAAGATTATATTAATGATGTCACACATTACAAATATTATTTGTACTTGCTAGGTTATTTCAAGAGAAACTATAACAATGACATCATAATGATGGCTGACTTTTATTAGTGTTTTCCCTGTCCCTTTTTTTGAAGTTCTAGACTGTTGTAAAAGAAAACAACATTCAAAATGTTGCCTCCGCTCTTGTAATTGGCTTTAATTTACCACAGTTTTAACAGGAAACTGTTCCGTTTCATTTTTTAAACAGGATAAAACTAAACTGAAGGACTAATAAATTGCAGTGAAGAAGAGGAAGAAACAATCTTTTGAAAAATTGGTTTCATTGCTAAAGTTCAATCTGGGAATCAGAACACTGTATCTGAGCCTTTTTTGGGAGCAGCTTTCGATTGTTTTTTTAATCCAAATATCTTAGCGAAAATGTAGCTTAAGTTTTCCCTCCAGAATGAAAAGACGAATTAAATAAGCAAGCAAACAGTATCATTACTTAAATTACATGAAAGCCAACAAATAATAAATGGCAGAGGGTATCTGCATCTGCTTTTGTTTTTGCCTGAAAATGAAAGGATAACAGCCCTGGTTTTGGGCAAGCCTACTGAGAAAGAATTCTGCAACTGGATCAGCCCTAGAATAGAATAGAATAACAGAGTTGGAAGGGACCCTTGAGGTCTTCTAGTCCAACCCCCTGCCCAGGCAGGAAACCCTACACCACTTCAGACAAATGGTTATCCAACATCTTCTTTTTCAGAGTCCTAACTGAAAAGGCCTCTGACGTAACTGAATAGTATTCTTAGAAGAATTTTCTACTAAAGAACTTAAAACAGGACTGACTAACCAAGGCTACAGATAGCCCCTGGATATTTGTGTGTGTGTCACATGGAAGTTGTCCTTCATTACATAATTATATGTTGTCAAAAACCAGTCCAATTTGTAATAGGCTTCTTTACACTTGTTATGACTGATGCATTCTTTGTTGTCCTCACCTTCCCAAACATGGATCACAGCTACAAAATTACCATTTCTCCATATTAAGGCAAAGACAACATTTTTGATTCAAAGTCCCAAAGTGCTTTTTCTAAAAGGCAACTGGACTTTTTTGATTTTTTTTTCTTTCAAAACATTTCACTTGTCATCAAGTTCAGAACTGAAGAAGCTTCTTGTATGAAAAGCAAAACGTTTTCAGAGAAAATTTGTCCTCCTTATTCTTCAGAAAGGAAAGTGAATTATATTACAACTATTACTGCTCATTTTCAAATTCAATGTAGTAGAATAGTACCACTATTTGTATAATATTTATTGAATATGTTCACAGAGTTATGTGAGTCGTACTGTTCCACAGAACCTGAGAAATATACCATACAATATGGTAGAAACTTTGTATTCTGAATTAAACAAAATGCTGAAAATGATATTGCAAAACAAATACATGAAGATACAAATTAAATATCTAGCATACTGATTGTCCCAGGGAAAAATGTTAATTTTTGTTATAGCATGAATTATTTATTTGTTTTGGTATGAAGCTAGTAAAAAAGACTATGCAAGTTACATAGTTTCAGGTGTTGAGCTGGCAAATACAGTTGACATCAGAATCTTACAATTTTCAGCCTTTAGAATGCTGTAAAATTTCATTTTGACTGTCAAGTGTCTTTGAAGTTTATCAAAAGGCAATGGATCCTATTCTGCACCCACCACCTAGTGCTGTCTGGTTTATTGATAAAATTATCTATGTAGCGATTATTGCTGTATGATAAATTGACATTGTTTTTGAATCAGTCAATAAAAGGACTAAAACTAAATAGAAATGGTACTTCTGTCTGGAAGATATTGTTGAATATCATCTTATTTTATAATGCCAATTCTGAAATTTATAATTACAGAATTAGATTGTAATGGCTATTGCTTGGTATTAATGATTTGTTCAGAGACTGTACTTCATAATTCTTCTAGAAATATCATCTGACTGGATCCTTACACTTATATGTGTATAAGTACACATATACACTTATATATGATGTATTAGGCAACAAGATATCCATGTTTTGTCTCAATGACCTTATCCTCCTGGGTTGTGACATTTTCTTCAATATTACTTGTTTCCCACATATGTGTGGTCAGCATATGATAGGCTGCTTATTATCAAGTAAGTAGCAGAGCATTTATTTATTTATATAGGTGCCTACTTTGAGAAAGAATATGGGCATCAAACAATAAATTTAGATATCTGAAACAAAAGTTGCAGCATTTATAAAGCATTGCTTGCTCAAAGGACCAACAACCTGAAGCTGGGCCCTCTTTGTCTTGCCAGACTTACCTGTGCTATTTATTTGTTCAGTGTCTCATGTGTGAGAGCAACGTTCTTCCTGGATTGATAATTTTATTAATAGTATAGTCTGAATATTATATGGATATTCAGGATACTGGATTTCTTCTGAATATGAAGAAATGAAATCCAGTTTAGAACTGCCTTTATTTTGTTTTATGTTACATTTTTGTCATTTTGGTGTTGATTGTTTACTTTGTTCTATGTTTTAATAGCCAGTCAGAGTAAGGCAGTCACATAAATAAATAAGAATATAAGCATTTCCATAATATTAAATGATTGAAGTTATGGAACTAAACTATTTTTTGTCTCCTTTAAAGCAACTGTGAATTACATAATTCTCTATTGGTCTAGCATTCAACATTTTAGCAAGAGAAGCAAATTCAATTTGATGCATTAGTAACATGTTTTGTTTAATTGTTGATATGATCATTGTAAAAATAGAAACTTTATAAATCTCCTTTAAAAGTGTCATTTTTTAAAAGTTTGACCCTTATGTCAAAACAAGCTGTTGCATAATTGGTAAGGAAAATCACATGGTCAAAACTTAATTTTTTAAAAATTTATGATTGTTTCTTGGTGGTCCAAACCACTAAGTTCCATTTCATAATAATATTACTAACTTGTTTAAATGTTTGTTGTATTAAAGGTCAGGGCAAGTTCTTATTTAGACTTACAATGGGAACTATATACTATAATACCAGCTAGCAGTAAAACCTTAAGCAATGAAGTCAGGCACTTCAGTGTTACATTTCATTCTAATGATGTGAAGATAATCTCTTCAGCTGCATGACCACTATATTAGCTACAGTCCATTAAAAAACTTTATGGAAACAGGGAGTCAGAAATTATATTATGTTATTCTATTTGTCATTAGTAATATTTTGATTGGTCAAAGCCCCTAACTGTTTCATTATTATCTTTTTATTTCTGTGTTTATTGGCAGCAAAAGATGATAGTGTAGGATAGCAGAGTGTCCTGCTTTTTGACCGTAAATTAAATGAAATATTTAGGACTAGAATATGTGCCATGAGGACCTTCTATTAGAGGAACTATAGAAACTATTATTTCTAACACAATTTAAGAAACATAAACTTAGATTTCCACTATGATATTTTTTTTTCAAAATACAGTAAACAATGTAATTCAGGTAGTCCTTGACGTACAATCGCAATTGGAACATTGCTAAGTGATGCATTCATTAAGTGGACTGGGCCCAATTTTATGACCTTTTTTGCTGCAGTTGTTAAGCAAATTGTTTTCCCCCATTGACTTTGCTTATTGAAAGCCTACTGGGGAGGCTGCAAATGGTGACCTCAGGATCTTGCAACAGTTGTCACTAGATGCCAGCTGCCAAGCATGCACGTTTTGTGACCACCCAGATACTGTGACAGTTATAAGTGTGAGGACCAGTTATAAGTCACTTTTTCACACAGGTGTAACTTTAAATAGCCATTAAACAAATAGTAATAATTCAAAGACCTGTACAATGTGGCACTAATGTGAAATGATCCTGTGACCAACCTCTTTCAATTTCATGTTTTCTAGTGCATCACCAATTAAAGCCTTTGGAATAGAAAGTCAAATCCAAATTCTCACTCACCTGTAAAGTTCACTGATCTTTTATTAACTGCTCTCATCTAACCTATTCTGACCATAAATTATTTTCTTTTCTCATTACCACAATTGATCTTTATCGCGCAGTGATTTTAACAACTATATTGTAGCACAATAATAGAACATTCTAACCCCAAATTATTGTAACTGCTATTTTATGTATGGGAGCAAAATTTCATAACTCAATTGCCATCAGATTATTATAGGTAATCATTATAGAGCATGACACATAATTACATTATTAACAGTTCTCAAGGGCAGAGTTAAAAGACTTATTCTGACAGATTTTTCCCTTGAAATGATGGAGTGTCTGAATGTCTGGCCCATGTTTTATTATGTTATAATGTCTCTAGAGATTTGTACAACTGGATAACAATGCCTCTTATCAATTTTTTTACTGGATAATCTGACAAATTTTATTAATGCCATTTTTGTTCAACCAATTATTTAATGTATCATTTACTATAGCCAAATTATCCATGTCAGGAAAGAGAATTTTCCATCTACTAACTTTTGAAAGTTTTTTCCCTATTCTTTCTCATTCCTACATATTCCAGAAAATTCTATTTTTTGTATCAGAATAATTTCAGTTTAAAAAGCCAAACTGACTTGTCATTTATGTCCTACTATCTGACACCAATATGCCTGTGTATGATTAATACTTGTAATCATAAGAATTGCAAGACTGAAAGAACTTAGAATGGTGACCACATCAAAACTGCATTGGTGCAGTATGTAGTATCGCATCTTGAAGAGGGGATAGAGACTTATTCCTGATTTCACAGGTCTATATATTGCAATAAACCAAGGAATAAATTATAACACCACTGTACCACTCTAAACTCAGTTATACGTATGCCATACTCCATGGTTGCATCTGTACATAAAACTAAAATCTAGAAACACCAAATGAAAGCCAAGGGAAACAAGATCTCTATAGATCTCAGCTACTAGATTAAGATAGGCTTTGTTAGGAGAAGTGTATGCCGATCAGCACATCTGTACTAAATTATTAGCTTCTGTAGAATTTTAGTACCTGAAAAATAGTGAGCAGCAGTCTGCTTTGCAAGGTAGATGGGTGATACTACTGAAGAGCAGTTCTCCAAGGGTGACGTATATTTTTAATGTGAACTGGAGCTTTGAAGCCTTTCTGTAAACAGTGTGTGGAAGCCTTACACTGCGTAGACTGTATGTGGAGATCAGCTTTCCGATATCGTATTCAGCATGACATGGAAAGAGGGGATGCTGCTTATCAGTGCTCATATGCTGAATATTATTTTATAGTATTATATAGTAATTTTTAATTATTATATATATATAATTATATATAATTAATAATTATATAGTAATTTTTTTAAAAAAAGAATCTTAGGTGTTTTGTCCCTGAAATGCCAAGATGCGCATTATCCATGCAATTACAAGGAAAAGGAAGACGAGAAGGAGGAAAGTTGAAAGTGAAAACACTTTAAAACTCAAACATTATTTCTTGGAAATTTATTTCTTTTCATATCCTGATAATAAATATATTGATTTGGGGAATTTTAATTCATTGTGTTGAAAAAATAGAAATGTACAGGTAGTCCTTGACTTATAACCACAATTGAGCTCAAAATATCTGTTGCTAACTGAGACATTTGTTGGAGTTTACTGCTTAGCCCTTGAGCCAAACATTCTTTGAGTTTTGCCCCATTTTACAATATTTCTTGTCATAGTTGTTAAGTGAATCACTGCAGTTGTTAATAACATGGTTGTTAAATGAATCTGGCTTCCCCATTGACTTTGCTTGTCAGAAGATTACAAAAGATGGTCACATGACCCTGGGATAGTGCAATCGTCATAAATATAAGTCCGTTGCCAAGCATTTTGACCACCTGACCATGGGGATGCCGCAACAGACAAAAGTGTAAAAAATGGCCATAAGTCACTTTTTTCAGTGCTGTTGTAACTTTGAATGGTCACTAAATAAACTGTTATACGTTGAGGACTACCTTTATTTTCTTGTCAGGTTAATGGAAAGGACAAATGGGCATCTTCTAGATACATCTGATTTGAATAAGACTGTTTTTAGAAGCATACATAAGGGTCCAGCCAAAGCTTCTTGCACTTTCATATTTCTTAAGTAAAACATATAGTGATTAAGTCATGAATTTCATTTCAATTTTTTCATAATCTAATATAGAATTATCTCAATGTCCAGTGTTCTTCTGAATCAAATGTCAAACCTGTTATTAATGTTCTCATAAATTTTCATATAACATGGTTCTATAGAAGCAAACAGTACATCCATAATACGATGATTCATTTCATATCAATACACATTTATATGAATGGCATAGTTTCCTGTCAAATACTAATTTTCAACTTTCTCCCTAAAGAAAGGTAGAAGTTTTAATACAAAATGGATTTCAAAATCATTCAGACTGTATATTTTCATAACTGTGGGTTTATTATTTTTAACAGATTCAGCTTATCACTGCACTGTGGTCAATGCTTTTTGTTTTTAAAAAAAGGAATTTAATTTTTAAATGTTGATGGAATCCCAACACCTGCCATTAATTTGGAAAAGGTGCCAATAATTATAGCAGTATTTTCTACATTACTCAAAAACTTATAATACAAAAGGACTTGCTAGAATTTCATTTCTTTAAAAGAATATGTCAGTTAAATGTAAATTAGATCTTTGAATTTCAGCAGCTGTTTTCAGCAATTTTCAGGATGCTTTTCCTGGAAGCAACATGAAGATAAGTTTACAGCAAAAAAAAATGAGGAATCAGTGAAGTGTATATAAATCATATAAAAAGTTATTCAAGTGAAAGACAATTAGATTAAGAATAATTAGAGTTCAGACTGTGATTGTTCCATTATGTTCTTTAGAGGGAAAACTGGCATCAGAATGTCCAAGTAACTTCGAAGCTGCACTGCAATAGTTTCGTTTATGAATTTTAAAAGAAGGGATTGATGGCTTTGCAAAGCTTTCATCCTACATGCTGCTAATTGGAGAAGTACTTATCAGGCTATTGAAAATGATGTCTAGTGAACTCTGGCGAGGCTCCAAAGAGCAATGAATCTCTGAGAATGGACCTACATGCTGCCATACAAACCTCACCTAAAATTCAATGGAAATTTGGGAATAGTCTCTGATGGTGGCCTCTAGTGTAGCATAACAAGGGGGAATTGGAAAGGGCATAACAGAAGAAAATAGTGGACAGACCTGCATGTGCCTCAGTAACTTTCTGTATTTTGATCCTTTCAGCTAAGCAGCTTAACTTTATAGGATGGTTCTTCAGCAATATTATATAATGTGTTCCAATATAATATTTCCATCTTTTATTAAATAAATTCTGGGATTCTATTGGACACAGAAGAAAGGAAACTGGATTTATTTCTCTTGTTATGAGACAGAAAAGAGGAAAGAGAGCACACAGACTTTACTCAATCTCCGTTCTTCCCATATCCGTAGTATTAAAACATTAGTTAGTCTCACGTATAGTTTTCACATCCAAAGCTTTCACATCCAGAGTTACATAGAAGAAACCCATTAAAATCAACAGTCCATAAATTACTTATAACTGAATTAACTCCCACCGGGTGTGTAGTAGTTTAATTAATATGACTGGAACTGGGCCATAATCTTTCTATCATTATGGGAACATGTTTATATCATCAGTACATTTTCTAATACTGCAAGAATACTTGTACGCTGTTTGAAAGGAGAAGAGGGGAGTTTCTGATTATTGTAATTTCTAATTCTGATCTAACCCTTCCTGCCTTTTCTCTTTTTTTTATTTTTTATTTAGGGAGAATTGTCTTTCTGTATTCTGTTGCTGACATTTGTATTGTCACAGTATGTGAAACTGATGCTAAACATGTAACTATACTAATCTGTGTGGCATACATAAATAATGAAAGAAAGATGTTTGGGCATTTTCTTTCTTTCTTTCTTTTTTTGAAATAATAAAAAGCTGTACACTATAGGCCCCCATACAAAGTGATGCTTTTATGCAAAGAGACTGGAGTCTGCTTATTACCTACAGTATGCTTGCTAGCCCTGATGAACAGACCACCATAGTTGTGACAAGTGATGTAGCTGCCTCCAGGGTAAAACAAAGCTTTAGATATTACACAAGCAATTTAACTGTTTTCTAAACAGATTGCCAAGACAGTGGGAGTTGGCACTGTATTTTAAAGCTTGGATACTTGAATTGACTGCTGATTATAGACCTTTTGATTTGCCTTCTGCATACAACAGGCAACCAAGTAATCCAGTAAAGAATGCTCACAAGCACTTAAACTTGTCTTCATGGCTTCCCATAGATTACACTCAAAACTCACTCCATAAAAGTGGAGGTAAAGAGGCCTATGTACTGATAACAAAACAGTTGCCTTATTCCAACTCTCAAGAAACATCCCTGCCCCCATCACCCAATCCAAAAGAAGTGTTTTATAATCCTTTTCCTCATAAACAGAAAAGGAAGAAAGAAGCCTGGCAAAGAGTCCTCACAAGAAAGAAAGAAACTGGGGGGGGGGGTGTTCTTAAACACAATAAGGAACATAATTAACTTCACAATTCTTTGTGTTTTTCCTTTGACTACAGGGTGGAGATGAAAGAGGGCTCCTAAGTCTTGCATTCCATCCCGATTACAAAAAAAATGGGAAGCTGTATCTGTCCTATACCACCAACCAAGAACGATGGGCTATCGGGCCTCACGACCATATTCTTCGGATAGTAGAATACACTGTGTCCAGGTATGAATTGTATATACAATCTAGTCTAAAGTATTTCCTAGGGTGTAGTATGCTTTAAAGTATTTGTGTCACTTGTCTGCTGTCTTAAATCCTACAACTTTTGTATCTTTTACTTTCAAAGATGAAACTCTGATTGATGAAAGGTACATATAGATATTATACAGTACTATTTGCTATGCTATATATAATATATACTATATTGTGTATTATCATACAATCCAAACTACATTTCAGGCAACTAATGTTGAGACTACAAGTAATTATATTTACTTTTCTCCCTCCTCTATTTATTCAATTATTCGTATGTTATATATTCTGATTACTAGATAATTCAGTGTATAATATAAAAATCTGATATCCCTCTGTATTTGGACTTAAATGATTTCTTATATATTGAGGAATAAACAACAAATTAATTGGGCAGCATACATGCACAGGATAAATAATATATTACTTTCTTTTTCAGACTAATCAGTAATATGTAGGCAAAAGTAATCTTGACCCTTATGATGATTTCGAAAGTTCTATTCAGGGTACCCTGCTCATTCTCACATTCTCAGAATGTTGTCCTTACACTAAGATTACAACTATATTGATTGGTTCCTAATATTCTTCAATTTGTTATCTGTTATAATATGGTCTTTCATAGATGTCAGGTCCCCAAAACCAAGAAGGATGCCCAGAGATACTTCAAAGCAGTTTCCTGTATTGATCCCTATTCCTAGACATAAATTTTGCCAAACTAAAGGAACTACTTACATCATTAAAGATATACTTTGAGAAGTTGCAGGGGGGAACTATCTTGACCCTCTTTCTCCCAACCAAACTATCTATACTTTGCTACTTCTTGGTCCTCTGGAATGCAGCCCCTCGCTTCTGGGAATCCAGACTATATTCCACCAAAATATGTTCCCTCTAGAACAGCGGTTCTCAATTTGTGGATCGCGACCCCGTTGGGGGTCGAATGACGATTTGCCAGGGGTCGCCTAAGACCATCGGAAATATGGGAAGTATACTTGCGAGTCGAAGAATCGCGAATTCGGCTTCAGACACGATGAATTAAAAAAGAGAGAAATCTTTGCTCTGATGTCTCCCTCTCAAGCCAGCTGCAATCACTCCCAATCGCTAGCCTAATCTGGCTTCAGGAGCGATAAACTTAATAGGGGAGAAGTCTCCGCTTTAATGCCTCCATTCTCAAGGCAATCGCAAGCAGTTCAGATCTGTAGCCAATACGGCTTCAGGCGCGATAAATTCAAAAAAACAGTTTGCCGCTTTTCCCCCCCCTTCTGCAGCTGCTGAGGCGCGCTGAGATCACTGCCTAAAAAATAATAATTTTACAGTTGGGGTCGCCACATCGTGGGGAATTGTATTAAAGGGGTCACAGCACTATAAAGGTTGAGAACCACTGCTCTAGAAAGTGTTTTTGTTGCCTATCCTTCTGAGCAATCATTAGTGACAGTCTAAAATTAATTCCTCTCTGTATACAACTCTATGTATTTTAGATCCTGACTTGCCTTCAAAGAACTTTAGGTAGTACTTGCTGTATATCCTGTCTCATACCCCAGCACTATTTTACATTCATAACAACTCTGCAACATGTCATCTGAGAGGGCAACCTAGTATTGTGCCATAATATGGGCTTCATGAGCTGCCTGATAATTTGAACTTGAATTACTCCCATGTTAGTTAGAATCTACTCTTTCAGCTACTACATTTCCTAAATTTTCAAATTTATTCATGTTGCAAACTCTTGCAAAAAGGAAGGCAAAGCAACAAAAACCATATATTCATTTGTATTATGGCAAGGGCCTCTGGTGGCTCAACAGACTAAAGCCGTCTGTTATTAACACAGCTGCTTGCAATTACTGCAAGTTCAAGTCCCACCAGCCCCAAGGTTGACTCAGCCTTCCATCCTTTATAAGGTAGGTAAAATGAGGACCCAGATTGTTGGGGGCAATAAAAGTTGACTTTGTATACAATATACAAATGGATGAAGACTATTGCTTAACACAGTGTAAGCCGCCCTGAGTCTTCGGAGAAGGGCAGGATATAAATTCAAATTTTTTAAAAAAGCAACTTTTTATATTGCTGTCTGTCATTATTTACAAATATTTTACAGGATGGGAAAAAAATGATACACCTACTTTGAAGTTAAATATATTATTGGAATTCATTTCTTCCCTCGCTTATTGCAGGAAGAATCCACACCAAGTTGATATGAGGACTGCAAGACCATTCCTAGAAGTTGCAGAACTACATAGAAAACATCTTGGAGGACAACTGTTCTTCGGTGCTGATGGGTTTTTATACATAATCCTTGGTGATGGGATGATCACAATAGATGATATGGAGGAGATGGATGGTCTGAGGTATAAGAATTTCCAGTAGAAATAGTAAAAAACCTTTTTATCTTTTTATTTTTAAAATTTCCACCCTAATTCTGCTCTTGAAATATAAGTAATTACCATTCTATACTTACGTAATTTCTTATTACTTTACTGAATGAATGAGAAATTAAAATTTGTTCCCATGACAAATAGTTGGAAATAATTCATAATAAAAAATTTAATTGCTAAAGCTGTTACTTATTAACTATTTCTCATTTTCAGAAGAGAATCTGATTTAAAATAAACAAAAATGTGACCAGTAAAAATTAAAGATCAGTCACATTTCTTATTTTTTCAGAAACAAACTTTGCTTTAAATCAGGTTTTCCAAACTGTGAGGGTTATCTCTTTGGGGAGGGGAAGACAGGGTCCAAGGGAGGCATGAATAACTCAAATACATACACCTTTCCCAAAGTTTCATTGTATTGAATTCATTGTTCATTTGTGCTAATTTTGATGTTAAGATTTTTAGAGGAGGCATGCATATTACGAATACACTAAGGGGAGGTCTGATGAGAAAAAGTTTACAGACCCCTTAAATTCTATGTGTCACTTCCAAGTAGGATTAAAGCCAAGATATATAGAGAGAGATTAATGTCTTTGGATAGACATTTATATGTATCTCGTAATATCCATACAGATAATATTTTAAATATATCTGTCATCAATCAAATTTGACACGAAGCCCAGAAAGATACAGTGGATTGAACTATATATTATTTGAATGACTAGCAAAACTGAAATATAATCAAAAAGTAAAAAAAAAATTGTATACTACTTTGATTCCAAAATTTTGACTATTCCATTCTTAACAACATCACTGGATTTTGTTACTTTGAAAAAATGCAAGTCTCACCAATTTTGGGCTACATGTAATATCTTAGTGTACATAGAAAATGGCATAATGCTGTTTGCATCACTTTGACTTCCCTTGCCCCACCCTTTGTCATGTCTCTTCTAAAAGATTCTCTAACAAGTGACTATTGTTCTGAACAGAAAGTAGAAGTTAAAATGCTGTTGCCTTTTAAAAATAAATTATCTTGTCTCCAACTTTCTCAGTGATTTTACAGGTTCGGTACTGCGCTTGGACGTAGATACTGATTTCTGCCATGTGCCTTATTCCGTACCACAGTCTAACCCACATTTTAACAGCACTAATCAGCCTCCTGAAATTTTTGCCCATGGACTTCATAATCCAGGCAGGTATGTAAAATACTTTTTCTTTTGAAGAATGGAAAAGGATATTAATGCAGTTTATAAACTTAATCAAAGCAATATGGAAAATATTATAGGGAATAAAGAAGCTAAATAAATACAGCCTAAGGTAGCTCTTTCCTCACTAAAGTATTTGGAATCTTATTTTACTACTGAGAAAAAGAAGTTATAAATGTGTAGAATTAAAACAATCATTTTGTAATGTCCTTGCTGCTTTCTGAACTTGGCTGTTTTCTTGCAGGTGTTTCACTAGCAAACTAGGTGACACCATCAGTACTCATAGGGAATGGAGTTTGCTCTCATTTCATATTTTAGTGGTTTACTTGTTTCTGTTAGTGGAAGTGGTCTTGGTGATTCCTTGATTGGGTTATTGTTTACTGTAGTTGTTTGGCAGTTCCTTGATTGGGATATTGGGTTCCCCCCCCCCCAATGTTAACCTTGGTGTTAATTCTCGCCTCATGTGGGTGTTGATTGCTGGTAAGGAGTTGTTTTGGTCTTTTTGTTTCCTTTTTGGTTTTTTGGTTGTCTCTTTTGAATGGCATGTAGATGTTGTTTATGTCTTTGTGCCTGTTAATGTCTGATTTGATTGAGCTCCTGGTTTCCAGGAATTATCTACCATTTTTGGACTGGGCCTTGTCTAGCATGCTTCACAGTTTCCCAGTTGAAAATATAGTTAAGTCTATCCATGTATTGTGAAATATCTTCTGACAGTTAATTGGTGTTCATGAATGCACTCTGCTAGACTTCTGTCTGTTTGTCCTACATAGTGGCTTCTGCAGCCCTTACACTATATGTTGAAGATGACTTCTGTTTTTCCTGTTGGGTCTTTTGGTTTACTTAAAATGTTTTGGAGATTTTTAGTTGGTTTGTGTGCTATGATGATACCATGTGGCTGTAATAGTTTGTTGGTGGTTTTTGTGATGTTTTTGATCTATGGCAGTGTTACCCTTTTCACAGCTTGTATTGGTTGTGCTGCATTGGGTTGAATGGTTATTTTCTGATTAAGTTGCATGGCTATCCAACTTATTGGAAGATATTATACATTATGATCGGTTTCCTTTTTCTGATGTTCAGGGTTACTACAGTGAGTTTTGTACTTATATAAATAATGTTTTTATACAGCTTCTCTTGTGGGAGATTTTGTTGTTGCTTTGATAATGGAGCCACAGAGCAACAACCCAACGTGTGAAGTGTGAGTGGTTTTATGATACACTTGTGTTTCTAATTTGCCATCACTGCCCCTGCTGAGGAGAATACCCAGGAAGGGGAGCATGTTGTTGTTTTCTTCTTCCCAGTTAATTTTATTCATTTGAAGATGATGTTGATAGTTTGGTATGTGTTCTCTTGTTATTATAACAAAGGTGTCATCTATGTAGTGTGTTCATACTTTGGGTTGTATGTATGGAAGTGCTATCAATTCCAAGAGTTCCGTTACAGTCTCTGCTATGAGTCCTGAAAGTGGTGATCCCATGGGTGTTTCTTTGATTTATTGATATATTTGTTCATCCAACTGAAAGTATGTGATTATGCAAAGGTTGATAAGATCTATGATTATGGCTATTTCAATCTTCAATCAATATTTGGTTAGACTGGGTGTGCTGTTATGGATTCTTTGGATAATTCTGGGTGTAAGGATACGAAAAGTGTTGTGACTTCAAATGAGACCATGATTTCATTTTCATCTGTTATCACATCTTTGATTCTTTGTAGACACTATAGTGGTGAGTTGATGAAGTATTTGCTTCCTGCTGTGAAGTGTCCAAGCTTTTTTGTCAATTCTTTAGAGATGTTGTAGGTTGGGATCCTTGGTAATGATACAGTTGGACAGAGACGTATGTCTGGCTTGTGTGTTTTGAAGCATACATAGAACCGTGGCAGACTGGTTCCACTACATTTCATCCACCACTGGTCTTCTTTGGTGATTTGACCTTTCTTGGTGAAGTCACTGAAACTTCCCTTGATCTGGTTGTCTAATTTTTGTACTGGGTTGGTAATCGCTGGGATGTAAGTTTCTTTGCATTTTAGTAATTCTTTTACTTTTTGTATTCCTGGAAGCCTGGCACTCAAACATATTTGTTCTTTTCTGAGTGAGTTGCCTATGAATTTATATTTTCTAATCTGAATTATCCTATTTCTCAGTTTGCATATGTTTGTTATTTAATGCTCCATTTAAGAATGTACACTTTAACATCAGTGATTAGAAATAAATTGGTGATACAGAAATAGAAGTCATATACTATAGCAAACAAATGAATTAGTTCATGTCATCACAAAACAATGTCCTTGAACAGGTGTGCAGTGGATCGCCATCCAACAGATGTAAATATTAATTTAACAATACTTTGTTCAGACTCGAATGAGAAGAACAGATCATCAGCAAGGATCCTTCAGATAATAAAAGGAAAAGATTATGGTAAGTTCTGGATCATGGAGTACTTAATACTCATATTCCCTTCAAAGAATGGATAGAAAATTTAATATAGCAACAGGATAGTGCCCAACTATTAGGAATACAGTAGGCATCTTTTTTTCCTTATGATGAATATTTTTCTATATTATAATTGTATTAGGCATTAATTTATACAATTAAAAACTAATAAAAATGACAAAAAAATTAATAACAAAAAGAAAAAGTGTAAAGTTTGTAAAATTTATTTATAAAATAATAAACATAGGATATAAATATTTGCCATATAAAAATACTAAATAAAAAATAACGTGAAGGAAGAAAAATGTAAGTGCGGCATATTAAAGAAAAAAGAGGGGAAAAATAAAGCAACTTGCCCCCTGATCAAATCAAATGTAATTTTTTCTAATAATTGACCTTCTATTAAAAAAACAACAAAGTCACTCTTCATCCCATATCTCATCTCTTTATTTATAAACAAGTCTTATTCTAATCAGCAAAGTCCATTAAGGACTTTTCTCCATTACCAGAAATAACAACTTATCTATTTTAAATGAAATTCCAGATTCCACTTTTTAATTCTTTATCTTCCTTCTATATATCATCCTTTTTCTATAAGAACATTTCTCAAACTTCATTATTCAATCATAGTCAATGGCGAGTCGTTGGCCCCGATGGAGAAGGTACGCAACTTGGGCGTGCTCCTGGATGGTCGGTTGTCCTTTGAAGATTATTTGATGACCGTCTCCAGGAGAGCTTTTTATCAGGTTCGCCTGATCCACCAGTTGCGTCCCTTCCTGGACTGGGATGCCTTATGCACAGTCACTCATGCTCTCGTTACCTCTCGTCTGGACTACTGCAATGCTCTCTACATGGGGCTCCCCTTGAAGAGCACCCAGAGACTTCAGCTGGTCCAGAATGCGGCTGCGCGGGTTATTGAGGGAGTGGTTCGAAGCTCCCACGTAACACCTATCCTGCGCAGACTGTACTGGCTACCTGTTGTTTTCCGGGTGCGCTTCAAGGTATTGGTTACCATCTTTAAAGCGCTCCATGGCTTAGGACCGGGCTACTTACGGGACCGTCTACTGCCGGCCTCTATCTCCCAGCGTCTGGTGCGTTCCCACAGAGAGGGACTCCTCAGGGTGCCGTCAGCCAAACAATGTCGACTGGCGGCCCCCAGGGGGAGGGCCTTCTCTGTGGGGGCTCCTACCCTGTGGAATGAGCTTCCCCCCGGGCTTCGACAACTACCTGACCTCGGGACCTTTCGCCGCAAACTTAAAACTTATTTATTCCCTTTGGCTGGACTGGCTTGATTTTAAATTTTAAATTTTTAATTTTTAATTGTGGGTTTTAAATTCTGTAATTTTTATGGGGTATAAGGTTATTTTAAATTTTTTGGCTAATTTTGAATCAGTTTTTTAAGGGTTGTTTTAATTAAGGTGTATGTTTTTGTTTGTATTTTATTTGCCTGTTCACCGCCCTGAGTCCTTCGGGAGAAGGGCGGTATACAAATTAAAATATTATTATTATTATTATTATTATTATTATTATTATTATTATTATTATTATTATTATTATTATTATTAATCAATATTCAATATTTTGATATTGAAAGAGCAATCTTTCAATATCAATTATTTCCCCCAGTTAAAATTGTAGACAGTAGTACCATTCTTGTCTATTTATTTACTTCTGGAAGCACAATTATATTCCAATTTTTTGTATTTTAATATCTTTAAAAAAGATGTGAATGGAATTAGCATGTTCTAACAAAGGGAAAATTTATAGTTGGTTCCCTTTGATACCAAAAACAGCTTTTTTTCCCCTATGGTACTTTTATTTTTGAGATGTAAAATATCAACTTTATTTTGTTTTTAAAAAGAAGTTAATGTTACAGTATAAGGCCAAGAAATAATGGCCATAGAAGGTAGCTATATTATTTGGGTATAAGTCAATATTAAATATTGAGAATCTTAATTGTGAATAAATATACAGAGAATTGTTCAATATAAACCTAACTCTGAAATAATTTATTTTAAATGTTGTACTTCCAATTCTTAGCACATGCTTTTAACAACTTTAATTTAATCTAACACTATGGTAGTTCTTTTCCAGAAAGCGAACCTTCACTTTTAGAATTTAAGCCATTCAGTTTTGGACCACTGGTTGGTGGATTTATATACAGAGGCTGCCAATCTGAAAGACTTTATGGAAGTTACATATTTGCAGACCGCAATGGGTAAATTATTTACAATTCTCATATAAAAAGTGATGTGTTATTTCTAACTTAAAAATGAAAGTGCATTATATGGTGATGATAGTTTTCTACTAATATGTATTGCCAGGATGAATTTCAGAAATCTAATTTTAAAATATTATAATGGTTCCACCCTTAATGGAAGGTTGAACTAAGATGAGGCCACTGAAGGACTTTTACTCCATTGCTTTAGAATTGCATTTTCTCCCCCATGTTCAGCCTTTATTTGAAACCATGAGGTAAACTCAACTAAATTTGATCTAAAATGTTATTGGTATATGGATGACATATAGCTTTACCTCACTTTTTGATCTATTAGTCACAGGGACATAGTATAAAAACTGAACATGTATCTGAAGGCAGTTGGGGATTAAAAAGGTAAAGATCTATAATTACTAGTAATTAAATAAACTGAAGGAAATCATGGACTGGTAAATCTTCATCTTTGATCTTCAAGATCAATTTTGGAACTTGCGGTTAATTCAGGTCTAAGTTCTTCCAATGCAGAGAGCAGAATTATTGTGTTACTTTTTACCAATAAAAATAACTGCCAGTTCTCTAAGAAAAACTACAACATTGCTTTGCATTTAGACAGAGCCATTATAATGAGCTCTACATGAAATTGCATTTGAAGATGTTCCTGAAAGTTCAGCTTCTACATAATGCAGATGTTCCCATACCAGTAGAGACTAAGTATTTGGCATATAACAATGTATTGTACTAACATATTGTGAAAGGACTCTAACAGAACTCAAATCATGACACCTAGATTGTGTGGTCTAGGTAAGGATATCATGAAAATACCATCACCCAGTAAACTATGGGCTTAGTTAGTTTGTTTTAGTCCCAATGCTCAAGATATTTACTTTGACTTCAATCAGCAGTATTAAAGATTAGTTTCTTGTTGGTGCTGTCAGTATAAATCAAACTCAGAATGAAAAAATAGTGCCGTTCTAGAAATTTCCTCTCAAAACTTATTTTATTTTTTCTGGCCACATGAGGGAATGAAATATGGAAAGAAAGGAGAAAAGTTGATAAGCAGCCATCCTCATTCAGGATACCAGAAATGTTTTAATTTTCACGCACATGCCCAAAAATGACAGAAATTGACAGCTTCTAGGATCCTTTATGGAGAAGATATATTCCTCCTATTTCACAACACTCGCATTTATATTCTACTAGGGCAGTGATGGCGAACCTTTTAGGCACAGAGTGCCCAAACCAGAAGGCCTGCATGCATTGCACACACATACATGCCTGTTGTGGCTCCAGCCCCCCCCCCCGGGCCTGGCCCCCTGCCAGAGAGTGACTCAGAGAGTGAGGGGGAAGGGCCATCAGGGTTCCCCTCTGCAGGGCCAGCCTCTCTGGCTTAGCTCCAGGAGCCAAATGCAGGCCAGGTGGAGGAAGTAACAAGGCCTCTGTCTCCTGTATCTCACCCGGCCCAGGCAATGCTCCCAGACCCAGCTGTGGACAATCAGTCCTGGTTAGATCCCAGGTTTCGTAGACAAGAGAGGCGGGAACAACAGAAGAAGGGGTGGATCAGGCCAAGAAAGTGCTGAGTCACGGATACACCCACAGGATATAAAAGCAGGAGGGGCTGCTCTACTACTTTGTGACAGACAAATCAAACTGACTGGAGAAAACTTGAGCTGAACTATTTGACTGAGCATTTGGCTTGGATTGCTGTTTTGTTCCTGACTTCCTGGTTTGCTCCGGTAACGAGCTTCTGACACGCCAGCATCCAGGAAGATAAAAGAAAACCTTGGCAGACGCTCGCTGGTTTGCTGCCAGAGTTGATAGCTGCCGTGGACTAAATTGCTGGCTAATTGAGTCATTTCACGTGCCTCCCGGACTGAGGTTGGGGGACAGAACACATGCCAGAGCACCGGAAACCTGACGACCAGCTGGCCAGCGCACATGCGCGCCTCGGAAACCCGACAACCAGCTGTGCATGGGGCAACAGCATGCATGCCCACAGAAAGGACTCTGCATGCCATCTCTGGCATGCGTGCCATAAGTTCGCCATCACAGTACTAGGACATATATATGAGTATTGACTCTACAGTATAGACCTGCACAGTTAAATATGGGTTTAGAGTATGACATACCCTTAATGCAAACAAATAGTGAGTTCTCAGTAATACTTTTATGTATTGTGCAAACATATCAATAGTGTTCTAAATCAGCAGTCACCAACTTGTGGTCCATGTACCACTGGTAGTCCATGAGAAAATTTTGGTGGTCCCCAGAAAAATTACTTGCATTTTTTATATTGCACTAAATCAGAGGTCCTGAAACTATGGCCCTTGGGACAAATACATGCAATGAATGTTTGTGTAGCTGCAGAGAGTCTTCAGGGTCTTCTTGTTTGGGTCCGAGAGGGGCAGAAATTCCAAATAGGGTTCTGCTTTAGCCTCCTGGTGCGGGGCTTTGGGCAAAGGCTGGGGGGAAGAGCCGGAGGGCCTTCTACCAGTGGATTGCATCATGGCCTAGAATTGGCTGACCATCTCAGCCCGCTGAACCTCCAGGCACCGGTACCTGGCCTTGCATTCCTTTTTTTTAATATAAAATAATTTTTATTAAACTTTATTAAACTTGCACTCCCGCTGGTCTTCCCTCTGCTTGGAAAGCCTATGCTTGTGGTCCTCAGTGAGGTGCTAATGCTGAGCCTTCTTCTCGGTCAGATCGAATTTGAACTGAGCCAGCTGTTTTGCCAATTCTTTCTCGTGGTGGCTGCTTAGCTCCAGCAACTGCTTCCTGTTGGGGCCCTAAGGAGCCCGGGCTGGCAGGCAGGCAAGGAGTAGCAGGTAGAGGCTGGCCAGGTGCCCCTCGATGTGAATGACATTGAGTTGGCCACGCCTACCCAGTCACATGACCACCTTGCCAAGCCCACCCAGCCAGTCATTAGGCAGATCATATTAGTGGTCCACAGGATTTAAAATTATGAATTTAGTGGTCCCTGAGGTCTGAAAGGTTGGTGACCCCTGATTTCAATGACATTAAAGGTCCATGTTAAAATTATAAGCATTGCTTCAACTCACACTGTTGTCCTATTCATGCTTAAAAGGTACAGATTCTCTTGAATCAAGCTCTTCTTCAAGTGATTACATGGACACCACCCACAATTTTCTCAGCAATGTTTCTTTTCTATTAATTCTTTGTTTTTCTATCCTACATCCCTGGGATTTCCTTGTTTTCTCTGAATCAAATACGAACCATATCTATCCTACCTAACTTTTATCAGGATTAGTTGAGAATTTCTAAATCTCCTATGGAATATTCATGCTTATATTAGTCCTATCAATTCTGTTGACATAACAGGACTTGCTTTAAAAGAAGCATATATGCAGTTGTGCTGTTATCACGCATTAGGAACAAATCTTTGAGCAACTCTGGTTGTATGACATCAAACTATTATAAGCTTATCAGTTGTAACTGGAGTAGAAACTTCAAAATCACTTTTAAGTATCTACCAAAATGAAATTGAATCATAAGCTTTATAGCTCAGACTTTAAACGCAATCTTCTCAAATTTGGTGCCTTCAAGATGTGTAGGGATTACAACTGCTAGAAAACCCAATCTATCATGCCAAAGAATTTGGAGAAATATGGACTCCAATTCAGATATTTAATATTTAGTTTCTACATTGATCTCAATAAAGTTAATGGAAGCATTGTGTAACCCTTCTCCTTTTATCTGTTTTATCTGTTTTTAGGAATTTCTTAACACTACAACAGAGTCCTATTACAAGACAGTGGCAAGAAAAACCATTATGTCTGGGCAACAGTGGTTCATGTCAGGGTTTCTTTGCTGGACACATTTTAGGATTTGGTGAAGATGAATTGGGTAAGACAAAAAGCAACATATTATTGTTTTATAATATATTAATTGGACTTTATCCCAGAACTATCTTATGATTATTTAATATATTTTTCTAAAATAAAGTGACACTTTAATAACCTGCCTCCACTTGTACAAATCCAGTGAAGAAGACCCAAATCATTCATAATTTTAAAACAGAAAAATAACAGTTTAATAAAATGGTAGGAGGCTGATATAGCCAATTATAAAAACTCAATTAAATAATTTTGCAAATAATAAGATCATCTGGCAACAGAAAACTTAACAGAATATAGATTTGCCCATTAACAGGACTATATAGGAAGAATACCCTTTCTCTTCTAATTGTCCTACTTCAGAGAGTAGGGTAACACTATTTTTAATTCACCATTGTTTTACCTCAGAGCTTCTAAAATGTGAGGACTGAATTCCGTTTGATTATCCAGTATGTAGTACACTTTCCAGGTATGTTAAGATTACAAACATATCACCAGCAAGAGTTATGGATGTTAAAGCCAAAGTATCTGGAGAACATCAGGTTTGAAAAAACTACTATAGATAAATATTTTGAATTGTGCTCAGAAATAGCTAATTATATAGGCAATGGAGCTATAGAAGTGTGAAAGAAGCATATTCCTAACAGTACCAATAGACATATGTTGTATTATCTACAAGCAATATTTAAAGAGAATATTATAGACAGTAATTTGGAATAGTCTGGATGAGAAGCAGGGCGCAATGGCTCAGCGGGTACAGACACTGAGCTTGTCTGCTGGAAAGCTGACAGCCTGGATTCGAGACCCAAGCATCATGCAAAGAGATGAGCTCCCATTACTTGCCGCAATGCCTGCTCACCTAGCAGTTCGAAAGCATACAAGTGGATAAATAGGTATTATTAGTGGAAAGGTAACTGTTTCATGTACATCGGCGTACAGTCATGCTGGCCACATGGCCATGGAAATGTCTTCAGACAATTGACTCCCTCAGCAAAGAAACAGAGATGAGCACTGTGCCCTAGAGTCAGACACGACTGAAAGGGATTTCCCTTACTTTTACCTTTAGATGAGAAACGTATAAAAACTATTCCACTAATTATAACTCCCTGCTCAGTGCAGGAATCCAGATAAAACCATTTTTACCAGATCTATTCAGTATAGAATCCACTAAAAATTTGATCTACCATCAGATTGAAAAGTACTTGAAAACTGGGATTCTAGACTAAAATGTTTTGAGAACTAATATATAGTATAAAACAGACCATTGTACTAAATCAAAATATGTAATCACAGCAATTACATTTTATTAATCTGGATTTAGGGTTTTGTAAATGGCATAAATACAAAGAATGTTATGATGTCTTCTCTCAGTCTTCTTGAATACCTACTTAAATCTTTTAAAGAAACTGTGATTATTGTATCTCTAAAAGCCAGCAATATACTACAGCATATCTGTTGAACATTTATTTTTTTTTACTTCTAAAAAAATTCCTATGAATAAATTTGGCTCTCCAACCATTAAATTCCCTGTTTAAATTATTAAATAATCTGTGGAAAAAATGGTAAAGAAATATGAAGCATACTTCATAATTTAGGTAACCAAATATTTTAGGAAAAATGCAAGCAACAGCGTGCACCACAGTTTTTAAGAAACTGAAGAACAAATTTGACTATTTTGTCAAAATGATTAAATGAGTTTCATGACAGCACTTCTCAGTTTGCAGAACTATGCAATGCTCACTTCATCATTTTTGTTATCTTCAGCCCATTTTCCCTACAGATCCCTCTGCCCCAATCACATTTTCTACTCTTACTTCATCAAATTATTTTATCTCAGCCTCTATTTGCAGTTTTAAAAATGAAGATATACATTGATGCAATAGTCAATTTATTTAATCCCTTCTACAGAATAATATCTGTAACATTGTACTTTTCATCATACTGCATATGTTGCTTGATATTTTTAGTCAATGCCAATATTTATTTATTTATTGTGCTTCATTGACAGGTGAGATTTACCTCTTAGCAAGCAGTAAAAGCATGACACAATCACATAATGGAAAACTCTACAAAATCATTGATCCCAAAAGGTAAGAAATGAATATGATAAGATGTAAATCTAAAAAAATAAATAATAAAACCAAGAGCCAGTTTGTTACAGTGGTTAAGGCATCAGGCTAGAAACCAGGAGGCTGTGAGTTCTAGTCCCACATGAGACATGAAAGCCAACTGGGTGACCTTGGGCTAGTCACTCTCTTTCAGCCCAACCCATCTCATAGAGTTGTTGTGAGGAAATTAGGAGAAAGGAGCATTAGGTATATTTGGCACCTTGAGATATTTATAAAATAATAAAGATGGGATAAAAATAAATTAAAAAGTGGAATTTTTGTTCTACATCAGCAGGTTGCAATATAAAATTTTGTATATGGAGCAGGTGAATGGAAAAAAGGAGCTGCTAGTGGTTCCCATGATCAGGTAGACAGGGTGAACCCTGGCACCAGTTTGTCTTGCATGGCAGGGATATCCCTTCTGTGTTGCTTCTCTGGGCATGTTAGCACTGTTCTAAGGAGTGGCCCAGTTCCAGGGCACTGAGGAGTACTGCCCAGGCTAATTGATTAATGAGAATACATATTGACTGGCTATAGCAGCGGTTCTCAACCTGTGGGTCACGACCCTGTTAGGGGTCGAATGACGATTTGCCAGGGGTCGCCTAAGACCATCAGAAATATGGGAAGTATACTTGCGAGTCGAAGAATCCTGCTCCAATGGTTGACTCCACAAGCCAGCTGCAGGCTCTTCAAATTGCTAGCTGAATTCAGCTTCAGGCGCGATGAATTAAAAAAGAGAGAAATCTTTGCTCTGATTTCTCCCTCTCAAGCCAACTGCAATCACTCCCAATCGCTAGCCTAATCTGGCTTCAGGTGCAATAAACTTAATAGGGGAGGAGTCTCCGCTTTAATGCTTCTGTCCTCATGGCAATCGCAAGCAGTTCAGATCGCTAGCTAATACGGCTTCAGGAGTGATAAATTCAAAAAAACAGTTTGCCGCTTTCCCCCCCCTTCTCCGGCTGCTGAAGCGTGCTGAGATCCTCAGGGGTCGCCACATCGTGGGGAATTGTATTAAAGGGGTCACAGCACTATAAAGGTTGAGAACCACTGGGCTATAGGCAGGAGCAGTAATTGCTGGAGTAAATGGAGTACCCATGCTGCCTGCAAGGGTACATCAAGCCAAAACAGGCAGTTAAACTATTAGGACTTTGTTAGATAAGTGGATGCTGTCTTCCCACCAGTATTCCAGCTCAGTGACATACAAATGAAATAATTGGTTGCGAGAATTGGGTATGCTTAGTCTAGATAAAAGGACAAGGGGTGACATGATAGCAGTATACCAGTATTTGAGGGGCTGCCACAAAGAAAAGGAGGTCAAATTATTCTCTAAAGCACTAGAAAGCAAGACAAGAAACAATGGATGGAAACTAATCAAGGAGAATAACAACCTAGAATTAAGGAGAAACTTCCTAACAGTGAGGACAATAACCACTGGAACAGCTTGCCTTCAGAGGTTGTAGGTACTTTATCACTGGAGGTTTTTAAGAAAAGGTTGGGCAGCCACCTATCTGAAATAGAATAAGGTTGGACTAGAAAACCTCCAAGGTACCTTCCAGCTCTATTCTGATTGAAATGTTACAATGGGCTGTTGTCTATTTATGCAGCACCCTATTTGAATATATTTTCTATCGAAAGCAACATAGAGCAACTCATACAATTAAATTAATATTTGCACACAACTTTCCCAGTATATTGAATATTGTAAGCAACTTTTCTAATACATATTTTTTTAAAAAATGCTACACCATATACATATGTATTTGTATGTGTGTCGTTTTGTATAGATGCTTCTACATGTTTTAAATACGTGTTTAAGTTTTTCATGAAAATATTCATGAAAAGTTTCTCTTTTTAAGAAAATAGGACAAGATCTAGTATGAATGATTGAAACTAAATTTATAGAAATATATATTGTAAGATCTGCAAGAATTGACAGAGGTGTAGGGAAGGTGATCCTGGAGCATTTGCTTGAGGTAGGGGAAAAATAATAGTTTAATTTTAAACTATAAATTAAATAACATTGCATGCCACAGAAAAAGTTCTAATGATTTGTTTGAAACAACATGTTATTAATTAAGAAGCAGATGTTACTGCCAATCATGCTCTTCTATTTGTTTTGTTTATTAAAGATTTCTAGTGAAAGTATTTTTATAAAACAAATACTACTCCACTTCACTGAGATTGTTTAGTCTGTTGGTGTGTGGATTTAGGTGAATTTTACACCTTTAATCCACTATTAGTTTCTGATTACAAAGAAGCTGTTTGTTTGACCTTGGATTTGTGCTCTTGTTACCCCACCGTTTAGAATGGCCTGAAACTGGTATAAAGGCCAGACCTCTCAAAGCAAAACTCTCTGTTCGCTATTTAATGTGTGGCCTTTCTGTCTGGAATAAGACCAGTGGCGGACAATGCTATAACATAGGACAGCAAATACTTTGAAATACATATGAAATGAAACTGATGAGGAAAGGATGTTTTATAGGGTTACCATTTTTTAAAATGTTTACATGAGCATAAAATAACACTTAAAGCCTTATTAACATTCTCGATGCAACTTTCAAATGATGAGTCTCAAAAAGTATACCAAAAAAGAATAATAATAATAATAATATATAGTTAGAGGAACCCCTTTTTTCCTACACACATCCCAAGTTCTATTGTCTCATGAAAATGCAAGCTTCTGAATCTATGGAAATATATTCCTGGATTTTCTGGACAGTTTGCATGAATTACATGTTTGCAGCAGAATCTCATAGCAATTGTTGAAAGTAAAAACTTGAATGATGGATCTCTTCTTGTTTGATAGTGGTGGTAGTATTTCAAGGGTAATGCATGTAAAGCCAAACCTTTCTGTATACCAAACATCAAAATGAGTTATGGAAAGGGATTATTACACTGAATTAAAACATTTTTCCAATATCATAGAAATATACCAAGTATTGATTTCTCGAACCAGTATAATAAACATTCTGATTAGCTAATAATTTTTTCTAGGATAGCATTGCATTGTCCTAGGGCATTTGGTTGGAGGAATATAATGCTTGTGGGGAAAAATAATTAATAATAGTCATGGCACTCATTGATAACATCAATGATGGTTTAATTACTGGTGGTAATATTTTTCTAGATGAATGAAAACAGGATTGATTTTTTTAAATGGTTTCCAAAGGAATATTCAATAGATCAGTTTTTTTAAAATTCTTATCAAAAATTTGATTTTAAATGTACCATATGTAGTATATTCAAGTAGAAGACTACCTGTGGATAAGTCAAACCCAATTTGGGGAGTATATTTTGGCACCTAAAATTGTCAGCTTATCTGCAAGTACAGTATATATATGCTTAACTTGAGAGTTCTAGACTTTCCCAGTTAACTTGAGGAATGAATGAATGAATGAATAATCATTTGTTATCCCAAAGCAGCCTTTCCCAACTGGAATTTTCCAAATATGTTAAAGTATAACTCCCAAAATTCTTAGCCAGCATGCCCATCTGAAAAGCATGCCCTACACCTTTAAAGCAATAGAATAACATACATTTCAGGTACCTGGTAATAGCAAGATATTTTCCCTTATTTAGTGTTCATACCTGCATGTAGTCTCTATAGATAGTAGGCAAATTAACATTGTTAGGCTACCTAAAATAAAAAGATGTTTCTTAAATTAAGAAGGCCACTGGTATAAGGATATATTAGCTTTATTTTTATGTGTAGACGGATTTTTGAAGTATTTTAAGAAAGCTGCCAACTCTAACTAAGATGTAGGGAACCTACCGCTTTCCAATTGCTATAATTTCCAGCATTCCAAAAAACATAAACACCACACATTCCACACCCTGCCTTTCCTTTTTTTTCCCTCTCTCCTTACTTTTATTTAAAGCTTTATTTGCTCTTTCATTCCTTTCCTCTTAAGAAGGCACATTTCCTGTTTAAATTTTTTAAATAATATTTGGTTAGGTATTAACTATATTTTGTCCATTTCATTTAGCAATATTTCTGCAGGGATAGCACATGGATGTTATAATGCTTCAAAATTATTTAAAAGTTCCTTTTTTTGGAGTATGGTTTTTTTAAGTTGTCCTATTAAACATAATTACTCAGATTTGTTTAAATTTACCAAGCATTGTCTTTCCAACAAACACCTGGCTTGTCTCGCAAAGAGAAAATTGAAGAAAGGCAGAAGAATATCAGACTTAATACTGATCATTAACGTGAAAGGTCTTATTGAGACTAGCAGAAATATTGGCTGAAATGATCATGTAATGCTGAAGTTATTGTTTTTAAATTAAACTAAAACAGAACATGCATCTTTGATTTTTGAAAAAAGTGAATCTTATTCATAGCAATGGTAAGCAAGATTCTATAGCAGAGAAAGTTAGTGGGAGAAATTGCTCAGTTCATGTAAATAATTCCAATGAGGGGGAAAAAGCAAGAAGGCAACAGAAGACGCCCATATAGCTATTTAAATCTTAGTAAAGTTCTGAAAACAAGAAAGAAAATATGCATGGAATGGAAAAATTGCCAAGTCCCAAAGGAAAAACGTAAACAGTAACTTAAAACTCTAGAGTTGGTGTCAGAAAGCAAAAGCTCAGAATGATCTGATGTTAATAAACCTTAAAATATGTTCAAAGAATAAGACAAGATATTATATCAGCTGTTCAGTGAAGAAGGCAAAGCAGTAAAGGTAACAAAGGAAACAGAACAATCCAACTTCTTTCTTAAAAAAGGCAAGAAAGCATGCGTTGCTCCAGGAAACTATCATGGGAAGGATGAAAGAGCAGAACTGAAGATGAAGACTGATAGAAATACGGTTTTGGAATAGACCAGGACCAAATGAATTTTTTCTAGTAAACAGAAGTGGCTAATGGGCTGGCAGAATGTTTAAATATTATGGCTAAGAAATGCTGGAGGACAAATTAAATGTTAAATGATTAGAGGACAAAAAATGTTCCTATCTTCATAACCTCAGACCAATAACTCTTAGAGTGGTTAGAATTCAGGAGCAAACCATAAAGAGACTTGGAACTTAGGTTGACTGCAAACTGAAGTCACCAGTGTGATATAGGTGGGGGAAAATCAAACACAATTTTAAACTACACTAAGGGAATATGATTTCCAAATCATTGGGTGTAATTGTTCCACTTTATTTTCCATTAGTCAGACTCCATTTCAACTATTGTGCCCAGATCTAGCCACTCTATTTTATGAAGGATACATATAAGCTGGAACTGATTGTTCAGAATGAGTTTGGTTGTATTAAGAGAAATGGAAGTGACACAGAGTATTTAGTTTTGAGCAGGCTAAACAGAAGATGGGGTACATTAGGACACTTTATTTATTTATTTATTTATTTATTTATTTATTTATTTATTTATTTATTTATTTATTTATTTGTCACAAGAGTATATGTAAGCATAAGCATGAAATAACTATACGATATATAAGCATATATATAAGCATAAGTATAAAAAAAACTATACGAATTGGATACAATCAAAGGGGACATTGGGACAGGAACGGTAGGCACGTTGGTGCTCTTATGCACGCCCCTTACAGACCTCTTAGGAATGGGGTGAGGTCAATAGTAGATAGTTTTTGGTTAAAGCTTTGGGGATTTTGGGAAGAGACCACAGAGTCAGGTAGTGCATTCCAGGCATTAACAACTCTGTTACTGAAGTCATATTTTCTGCAATCAAGATTGGAGCGGTTCACATTAAGCTTAAATCTATTGTGTGCTCGTGTAATGTTGCGATTGAAGCTGAAGTAGTCTTCAACAGGAAGGACATTGTAACAGATTATTCTATGAGTTAAACTCAGGTCATATCGAAGGCGGCGGAGTTCTAAATTTTCTAAACCCAGTATTTCTAGTCTGGTGGCATAAGGTATTTTGTTGTATTCAGAGGAGTGGAGAACTCTTCTTGTAAAATATTTCTGGACACGCTCAATTGTATTAATGTCTGAAATGAGGTATGGGTTCCAGACAGGCGAGCTGTATTCAAGAATTGGTCTAGCAAATGTTTTATATGCTCTGGTTAGTAGTGTAATGTTTCTGGAGAAGAAGCTACGCAAGATTAAGTTTACAACTCTTAAAGCCTTTTTTGCGATGTAGTTGCAGTGGGCTTTGGCACTTAGATCATTTGATATGAAAACTCCAAGGTCCTTAACGGGGTGGGGGTCATCTATAAGGTAATGTCCATCGAGTTTGTATTTAGTGTTCTGATTCTTTTTTCCAATGTGTAATACAGAGCATTTGCTGGTTGAGATTTGGAGTTGCCAAATTTTTGACCATTCCGACACAAAGTCAAGGTCTTTTTGAAGGGTAGCCGTATTGTTGGCAGTGTTAAATAGTTTAACATCATCAGTGAAGAGAACACAATTACTTATAATATGGTCACAGAGGTCATTAATGTATAATATGAACACTGCCTTGGGGGACACCGCTATTTACAGGAGCGGGATTTGATAGGGCACTGCCTATTTTGACCACTTGTTGTCTGTTTGACAGGAACGTTGTTATCCAATTATGGAGAGGTCCGGAGATGCCGTAGGATTTTAGTTTTAGGAGAAGTTTGACATGTACCACTGAGTCAAAAGCTTTACAGAAGTCTATGTAAATTGCATCTATTGCTTTGCCTTGATCAAGATTTGTAGTCCATATGTTTTTGCAGTGAAGAAGTTGTAAATTACAGGATAAGTTTTTTCTGAAACCAAATTGTTTATTAGAGAGTAGGTTGTTTGTTTCCAGGTGGAGGGTAATGAATTGGTTGATGATTGATTCCATTACTTTGCAGGTGACGCAGCATAAAGAAATTGGTCTGTAATTTTCAACTAGGCTTGGGTCTCCTTTTTTGAAGACAGGGATGACCATGGCTTGTGACCATAGTTTGGGAAGCTTGAAAGGATGTCACAAAGAAGGTCAAGAGTTGTCCACCATCATTTAAAAGCGCAAGACACAAAATTCATTTCAGTTATAGTTATACAGATTCTGATTTAATATTAGAAAAAAATCATAGCAATAAAATTAATATGACAATGAAAACAATAACCCAAAAGAGTGGTTTCCTGAATTTGTTCAAGTAAAGATTAGACAGCCATCTCTCATGGACACTTTAAACTTGATTCTTACAGATATCAAAGGATTTGACTTGACCTGTAGCCCAATTCAAATTTATGAATATAAATAATAGATAAGATAAAATATTAAGGTATATTAAAATATATGTTAATCTTTTATTTTACTTATTAGAGAATCATATATTCATAAATTAATGCAAAAGCTATACAGAAAGGCAATTAAAAAAAGAAACCCATCCAGGTGGATTAGGTGATTCCTTTCAACAAAAATATAAATAATCCTTGAAGTCAGCTGCAATTCTTCAGTATATTTTAGCTTTAAGGAAATGATAATTGATAGGCATGCTTGCCTAATTATATGCACTGAAATTTTTTCACAATAAATCTCCTTGAATATATAAGCTCAAAATTAGCTTCAGAGCAACAGTCCATTTCCATCCCTCCTCCCCTAAATGTTCCATTCTTCTTGCATAGACTGCTCTGTGGCCTTCCCTTTATAAGGCAAAAATACCTATCTGTTTATATCTTCCTATTTTCTGATGTGTGCAAGGAAATCCTGCGTCTGCTGTCATAAAGTATGTAATATATAATTGAGCAACTTTAGCTCCACCAGCCAGTTCTTTCCTGATTCATCCGTCAAAGTGCAGCGCAAGTGGCCCCCTAAATTGATAAATTCCCACAGTGCCTGTTGACCCAGCTGCCAAGGCCTCATCCAGCAGGTGTTGTTTTTATGACCACCCTGACAGTAATACAAACTGTTTAGCAGTTGCATTGACCTCACAGCTATTAACACTGATACAGACTTCATCTGTATAGCTAGTTTTCAAATATGACAGAATTGCTTAAAGACTAGAGGTCATGAACAAGTATACCATATAAGAATAAATTTGATATGCTGCTGAGCTTTAAAAAAAAATCCAAAAGCTGGAAAGGTTCTTTTCCTTACTTCCCACTTCATTCCCTTGCAGTAAATCAAGTAATGAGCACTTGGCAAACTTCCCAGTAAGAAAGCAAATGTACTGAAAAATACCTGAAAGAGGGCTGTATTTATTCTGAGAAAAGTAGATGTTTTTCTATGTTCCGCTGGTGATTCTATACCATAACATATTCCCATTGTTATAATTTGAAGATGGAAAATTTTTCTTCTCGCCACCAGGATAACTAGGATCATGATCATTTTAATGAAGTTGCTTCTGATAAGGGACAGATGAAATTAGATTTAAAGCAGTCTTGTTCTAATAAATGCCCTTCAAATATCCTGGCATTACATATATTTGTTGCCAGAGATCCAGGAATTTGTAGTTCTAGCACAGGGGTGTCAAACTTGTGGCGTCACATGACGTATCAGAACTCCCCCCCTTCGCTAAACTGGATGTGGACGTGGCCAGCACGTGACACAACCGGCCCTGTTCTAGCATAACAAATGCCCATAAGGTGTTTCAGCTAACTCTTCATGCAATAATTATGTGGTCTCCAATATTTTTGGCTCAAGGTTGACTCAGCCTTCCATCCTTCCGAGGTTGGTACAATGAGGACCCAGATTGTTGGTGGCAATATGCTGACTCTGTAAACCCTTTAGAGAGGGCATAAAGCGGTATATAAATCTAAGTGCTATTGCTATTTTGTATCTATAATATTCAAATATAAAAGTTTCTGTTTAACTCTGGCTACATTGCATAGTTACCTAACATTCCAAATCTAGACTATACCATTGAGAAGCACATTTGAAAGGCATTCATGAAGACTAAGACAGATGGTCACTTATGAGCTAATCACATTGAGGACTGAGAATGAATTAAAGCACAATTAAAAGCATGCATGAGTAAAGTGTGCCATGTGAATACAATCACGTAAGTGTTCTTATGTGAACTCCCTGTATGTGATTGTCAATATGAATTTGGAATACACCTTCATATGCGTATCATTTTTTAAAATAATTATTGCTGTTTTACATACAGTTTAAAAGGTGCCACATTGGCTTAACTAATATTTAGACGACTCCTAATTTTGAACAGTGTTTGTTGACAAAATAAGTTTTTTAGCATTTTTAAAAATATTCTTTGCTGGCTATAGTAGCAATGTTTGTTAAATAGCACACTGGATTATCATAATGAAAATTAAAATATCCATTTCTTGCATTTTCCAAAAATACTGTTTCATGGTCCATTTTAAACAGCTTTAGTTTTGGAGAATAAAAATGAAGACTGCAAAAATGAAGATATATGTAAATTGTTTATCTTTGATCCTGACATTTACATAGGTTCATTGCCTGTATTTTTTTCCATAGGCCTTTAGTTCCAGAAGAATGTAAAAGAACAGCATTTCCTGCCCAGATATTGACATCTGAATGCTCAAGGCATTGCCAAAATGGGCATTGTACTCCCACTGGAAAATGTTGTTGTAATCAAGGCTGGGAAGGTGAATTCTGCCGAACTGGTGAGTATTCTGTTCTTAGTAATTGCTGAACATAACAAGCCAATAACAAATTTCTGACATTCTTTTTTTTTTAAAATATTTAAAAATTAAATATAAATAAAAATTTATACTACTTTTAAATCTCATCATTAAAAATAATTAATAGTAAGAAAATGTCTAGAGGAAGAGACTAGAAAACCTGATTTATGAATTCAGAATTCATTTAGTAACATTCATAGATGCAGTGCACAAGGCAAATATTGCGCTTAAGATTTCACCCTAACAAGATGTTCAAAAATGACATTCTTAGATAATTCAACCCAGTTTTAAATCCAAAATGTCTACTCAGAAATGTTCCATTGGACTCAACATGGCTGACTCCCCATGAGTACATATAAGTCTGTAGCCTAAATTTCCAAATTGTGTGCCTTGCACCAGGGATGAAATGCTCCCAATTTGGACCGGATCACCTGATCCAGTAGCAATGGCGGCGGGTGGTTCAGAGAACCAGTAGCAAAAATCCCTGCCCCTCCCATGCCCAGCTGAGCCGCGCGATTATCAGAGGTTTTTTTTTTTACTTTTAAAAATATATTTTCTTTTAAAAGCATTTCAATTTTTTTTTTTACTTTTTAAAACTAAAAAAAAAAAGCCTCTGATGATCGCGCGGCTCAGCTGGGATCATCAGAGGCTTTTAAAAGCATTTTTTCTACAACCTCTTCATCCGAAGAGGTTGTAAAAAAATGCTTTTAAAAGGCTCCTCTGACGATCTCAGCTGAGTTGCCTGATCATCAGAGACTTTTTTTCTTTTAAAGGCAAAAAAAATGCTTTTAAAAGAAAAGCCTCTGACAATCAGGCAACTCAGCTGGGATCGTCAGATGAGCCTTTTAAAAGCATTTTTTACAACCTCTTCAGACGAAGAGGTAGTAGAAAAAATGCTTTTAAAAGAAAAAAAAAGTTGGCCATGCATTACAGATCACATTACCCTCCCTACCAAGCCATGCGCCACAGAACAGTGGTAACAAATTTTATATTTCACCACTGCCTTGCACTTTCCATACTGGCTGAAATCCTAGGAGCTGCAGGTCTTGTTTCATCTGGAAGGCACCAGATTATAAATGTTGAAGTATGGGAATACATTCAACAATCTCTGAACAGACGTGTATAATATTCACTCACAAGAGTTTCTGTGACTACTAATCCTCTGTAAAGAACTTAAAGCCCGTATTGAAAGAAAATTAAACACCTTGTTTAAATATTTAATTGCCATTTTTAAAACTTAATTTTAGAATGAATAAATGATCATCATTGGAGTTGCTTGCAGATCAAGACATTTTCTGCACAGAAAAAGGAAATTGAATTGTGTATGTTTCACATCAGATAAGCAGAACATGTAGAATTAGTTTTAAACATTAAGATATATTTTTCATTGCAACCAAATTTGTGCGTTGTTCAAAATATTGTCCGAAATAACTTCATACCACCCTTATGATAATGATATTGTTGCCTTTGCATATTTTGCTTCAAATACTAACAGACGATTTCAACACTTAACTTTTTCTTTTTACAGCAAAGTGTGATCCAGTCTGTCGACATGGTGGTGTCTGCATACGACCAAATAAATGCTTGTGTAAAAAAGGATACCTTGGTTCTCAATGTGAACAAATGGACAGAAACATCCGAAGAGTGACAAGGGCAGGTATTTTTGATCAGATCATAGACATGACATCTTATTTGCTGGATCTAACTAGCTACATTGTATAGTTTCTGGGACTATTTAGAGACACTACGTTTTCAATGGGCATTTATTTTTGAATCTTCTCTTTCCTTTTATTTGTAAAGACTGTTTTCCTGCTTTGAAACTCCAGTGATTCCTTTGGATTTGTAAATCTGTCTTTATTTTCAGAAATGTACCCATTTCACTTACAAATATCTGATTGCATAATTAGTGGAACATTAA